>NC_138081.1:26454733-27140566 GCF_964212035.1 Myotis nattereri
TAATTTATGCTGATCCCAATCTCTAGGAAGATATTTCCAATGCCTTATTCTTTGGGGAACAAAACAGAAAATATATGGAAAATGCTGCATCTTAGTGGTGAAAATTCCAGAATTCCGGGTAGAAACACAATCCTCCTTATAGATGTATTTCCAAGGATTTCCACCACCAACATAATTTTAAAAATATTAATAAGGAGCAAAATGTTTTCTTTTCTACTCTCCACTGTTCCCTGTACCTACCAGGGGCTGGAGAGCAGTGAGATGATCCTGCCATAGGAATAAGAAACACTGAAAATGGACAGACCATAAAAAGCCACTGCTCCTCAAAGCCATGGCCTGTGGAGTCATTGGTGCTCCTCCAATACCTGCCCTAGTTCTGGACTCAATGGAGACACCCATGAAGATGAAGAAATCATGACCCCACACTCCAGCCCAACTCTACTCCTTCTGACTATCAGATCAACAATGCACCACCTCCATGTGATCATTAGTAATTTTAATCTTCAGCACCAGGAAACAAATCTTTCCCAAACAGGGTCACTATATTAAGCAAATAAGAATATAGGGTAAGCCCTGGCTGGTTTGAATCAATGGATAGAGCGTCAGCCTGAGGACTGAAGGGTCTCAGGTTTAATTCCTGGTCAGGGCACATGCCCGGGTTGTGGGTTCAATCCCCAGTGTGATCAGAGGCAGCCAATCAATGATTCTCTCTCATCACTGATATTTCTATCTCTCTCTCCCTCTCCCTTCCTCTCTGGAGTCAATGTTATATAATAAAAGGCTAATATGCAAATTGTCCCCTCAACCGAGAGTTCAACCAGGGGGTGGGGCTGGCCAGCTAACCACCCACAGCCCCTCCTCCCAGCCAGCCCGGCCCAAACAGCCCCAATCGGGGTGGGCCAGCTGGACCCCACCCATGCACAAATTTATGCACCAGGCCTCTAGTAAAAATATATATTTTTTAAAAAAGAATACAGGGTAATTTCAGATAAACAATGAATATTATATATAATGAAAATGTAATATGCTAATTAGACAGGATGTCCTTTTGGACATCCTTCCATCCTTCTGGATGAAGCCAGGGCTGTGAGGAAAGCCTGGGGCCTGGGTGCCAGAGGGAAGCCAGTGCCAGCAGCTGGGGGAAGGAAGGCCTACTCTTGCATGAATTTCATGCATCGGGCTCCTAGTTTAATATAAGAATGTCCCACAGAATGCTTTGGACTTACTTTTATTAAAAAATACTTTTCATCATTATCTGAAATTCATATTTAGCTGGTGTCCTGTATTTTATCTCACAACTCTATTTCCAAGGCAACCATCTCAGAACAGCTATAATGAATATAAAGATCTTTCCCATGAAGAAATTCTACCCATTGGTGGTCCTTCCTATTTTTTAAGAAAGCTATAGAAGCATTAAAGTCAGAAAAACTCAGTTATAGTTTTGTTACTTTGTGACCTTGGGCAGTTTATTTAACCTCTCTGTTTTCTTATCTATAAAATGAGATATTTCTACCTGCCTTATAGGGAAATCTTTATTATTATAGTTCTTACAAGTAAAGCCCCAAGTAATGCCATTCAGCCTAGTTCTAATCCGCCACAATTCTGAGTAATCCTGAAAATCTAGACAAGACTGTTTTTATAAGTGTCAGATACTAAGATTGCTGTTACCTCTTTCTCGTGGGTTGAGGAGGAATATCAGAGAAATGGTTACAGAATGTTTACCTACTGATTATGCCACATGTATTCTGTATGTTGTCATCATGAAGGTTCCCAAGTCTCAAAATATATATATATATTTATTTTGGGGAACAAATAATGGATCCCCTAAAGATATAATAATTCTTTATATATAATAAAGAATTATTATATATAATCATAAGTTCTTAATAGATATTTCTCAACTACAGTGATGATAACCTTGAGGCTATGTTTGTTTGTTATAGAGAATAAATGTTAGTTGTTGGGAAACTTCTTTAGTTCATGTAAAAGTTTAAGTGGATTTTCTTTCTTCCTTTCCCTTTTAAGACTGTAACATATCAATGTAGGATAATGTGGCTTCTTCATCTAGGTCAGCGGTTCTCAACCTGTGGTTTGCGACCCCTTTGGCGGTCGAACGACCCTTTCACAGGGGTCACCTAAGACCATCCTGCATATCAGATATTTACATTACGATTCATAACAGTAGCAACATTACAGTTATGAAATAGCAACAAAAATAATTTTATGGTTGGGTCACAACATGAGGAACTGTATTTAAAGGGCCAGAAGGTTGAGAACCACTGATCTAGGTACTTTACTCCCAAAAGACAAAGGTGGTTTTCTGTAGTCCATCCCATTTGTTGCTTCCTGCACATTGGTGCCTCTTAACCCAGAATGTCCTCAGGTCAGGACTGAGCTCTCAGCTTTCCTCTAAAAGAATGGAGCTCCCTCACCTACCTCATCACAGATGGTTGGGCAAAGGTGGTGCAAGGCCTCAGTGCAAAATCATGTGGGCACAGTTCTTTCTGCGGGTAACTTTGAATTTTTAACTACCATTAGGCAACGTCTGGAGTTCTGGGCAGCCACATGCTCTATTCCTAACGACTTGGATGTGACTGGATCCACTCCTCCCCAGGTGGCAGAGTATCCCACAGGACCCAAGTGGCTTTCTCCTCCCCTCCCCTCTTCTCAGCCTCTCCTTATAAATCACCTTCTAGCTTCTTCTGGGTAGCTAGTTAGGTTTGGGTTTGGAGGCATTTCTTTGGCATTTGAATCTCTGCCCTGGACAGGCTGGTGGCTGTGGGGAAGTAATTCAGTGTTGCTGAGCTTTTCCTGTCTCAGCTGCTGTGAAGACCCAACAGATATGGTGGGCAAGAAGGCCCCCATGATAGACACTCTCCAATGGCTGGGATTAGAGGATTTTTAAAATCGAAGCTGTAATAAGTAATCTGTTAATTATAATTTCACTGCTCTGTTATAACTAAACAGTACAGTATACAAGCTGTGCAGATTCTCTGGTAAAAGTAGCTTTGGAATAATTTGCATGCAGGAATTAATAGTAACCAATAATGTAAGACTTTAGTCTTCCAAATTTTGATGTCCATTTCTAATATGGTTCTGAGCCATATTCTAGTCCCTCACCCATAGAAGCTAGCCGGCTGCCTATCCTATATAATAAAAGGGTAATATGAAATTTACCCTAATGGCAGAATGACCAGGATCTGGTTGTTATGATGTGCACTGACCACCGGGGGGCAGACACTCAATGCAGGAGCTGCCCCCTGGTAGTCAGTGCGCTCCCAAAGGGGGAGCTCAGTTCAGCCACAAGCAGGGTTGACAATCGCAGTTGACAAGCCTCTCCCGCCTCCTCGACAGCGCTTTGCCAGGTATGTATTGATTCCATGGGGAGTGGGCCTATGGGGAGTGGGCCTATGCTATCAGTCAGACATTCCCTGAGGGCTCTGGGGCTGCCAGAGGGATGTCTGACTGCCAGCTCAGGTGCAATCCTCCGGGAAGCGGGCCTAAGCTGGAAGGTGGACATCCCCCAAAGGGTCCTGGACTGCAAGAGGGCGCAGGCTGGGCTGAGGGACACCCCCACCCCCAGTGCACAATTTTCATGCACCGGGCCTCTAGTATCTTATAATGAGGTGCCACAATGGAGCAGAACTTCTGGGCACTGTATGGTTGGGGCAAAATATGGTTTGCAGTTGTGAGTATGCAAGACACAAACTTTAATCTTTTTTTAATTAAATCTTTATTGTTCAGATTATTACAGTTGTTCCTCTTTTTTCCCCCTTATAGCTCCCCTCCACCCGGTTCCCACCCCACCCTCTACCCTTACCCCCGTCACTGTCCTCATCCATAGGTGTACGATTTTTTTCCAGTCTCTTCTCGCACCCCCCACACCCTTTTCCCTCCCGAGAATTGTTAGTCCACTCCCTTTTTATGCCTGATTCTATTATATTCACCAGTTCATCTGTTCATCGGATTATTTATTCACTTGATTTTTAGATTCACTTGTTGATAGATATGTATTTGTTGTTCATAATTTGTATCTTTACCTTTTTCTTCTTCTTCCTCTTCTTAAAGAATACCTTTCAGCATTTAATATAATACTGGTTTGGTGGTGATGAACTCCTTTAGCTTATTTTTATCTGTGAAGCTCTTTATCTGACCTTCAATTCTGAATGATAGCTTTGCTGGGTAAAGTAATCTTGATTGTAGGTTCTTGCTATTCATCACTTTGAATATTTCTTGCCACTCCCTTCTGGCCCGCAAAGTTTCTGTTGAGAAATCAGCTGACAGTTATATGGGTACTCCTGTGTAGGTAACTGTTTTTCTCTTGCTGCTTTTAAGATTCTCTCTTTGTCTTTTGCTCTTGGCATTTTAATTATGATGTGTCTTGGTGTGGTCCTCTTCGAATTCCTTTTGTTTGGGGTTCTCTGTGCTTCCTGGACTTGTAAGTCTATTTCTTTCACCAGGTAGGGGAAATTTTCTGTCATTATTTCTTCAAATAGGTTTTCAATATCTTGCTCTCTCTCTTCTTCTGGCACCCCCATAATTCAGATGTTGGTATGCTTGAAGTTGTCCCAGAGGCTCCTTACACTATCTTCATATTTTTGAATTCTTTTTTCTTTTTGTTTTTCCAGTTGGGTGTTTTTTGCTTCTTCGTATTTCAAATCTTTGACTTGATTCTTGCAATCCTCTAGTCTGCTGTTGGATCTCTGTATAATATTCTTTATTTCAGTCAGTGTATGCTTAATTTCTATTTGATCCTTTTTCATATCTTTGAGGGTCTCACTAGATTTATCGAGGGTCTTACTAAATTTATCGGCAGTTTCTAGAAAATTCTTGAAAAACCTTATAACAGTGGTTTTGAACTCTATATCCATTAGTTTGCTTTCCTCCATTTCTGTCATTTGTGACCTGTTTCTTTGTCTCCGCATTTTGGCTACTTCCCTGTGTTGATAGAGTGGCTTTCTGTGCTAGGTGTCCTATAGGGCCCAGTGGCTCAGCCTCCCCAATTACCTGAGGTGGATACTCTTGGTGCACCCCTTTGTGGGCTTTGTGCACAGTCTTGTTGTAGTTAAGCCTTTATTGTTGTTGGTATCACTGGGAGGAATTGACCTCCAGGCCAATTGGCTGTGAGATTCAGCTGTGTCTATGGTGGCAGAACTTCTGTGCTGGAGACACCCTTATGAGGCAAGACTTGTTTCAGTGGAGCTTTGGTGCTCACTGAGTCTTCCCCCTGAGTATGTCCCTTATGGATCTGAGGAGTTGTAATCTGGATGGTCCCACTCTGACCACTGGGAACACTGGCTCTTGGATCTCTAAGGAGGTGTTAATTTAGCCTCTGCCTGAGTCTACCCAGCAGGAGCTACAGAGAGATCTGCAGGTTCCTCTTCTTTGTTTGGGATTTGGAGGTGTCCAGATGAGGCCCAGCTGTGAAGCAATGCAAGCTGCTGTGGGGCCTTGAGCCTTCTTTCACATGTTCTGGGTCTCTCTGACCCAGCTGCAGTTTGTTAGGTAATTTTAGAGTGCAAAGGGCCAGGGCATTCATATGCCAAAGCCTCTGCGCACAGCTTTGGTGGGGCAGGGTCTCAGGGAATCAACAGGGCGGAGCAAACAGCTATTGCTGATCCTCAGCCCTGCCCTAAGAGGCCCTGGGTCTCAGTGTCCCGCAGTAATCACTGCAAGCACCTCTGACAGAAAGCCGTCCTCGAGTTCCGCCTGATGCCAGACAGTCCAGTTCCTCCCCATATGAGTCTGGGTCCCCAGAGACTCACCCTGGACTAGAGTTCAGAGCAGTCGGGAGCTTCAGACTCCCTCCCAATTGAAAAAGACAACGGCGTCCTCAGTTGCCAGCCCTTTCCGCGCGCCTCCGTCCCTCTGCACTTTATTTCCGTACCTCCTCTGAGTCTCAGTGTGCTTTTCTCTTTCCTTCTAGTTGTAGAATTTCCACTCAGACAGCCTTCCTGTGGTTCTGGATGATGTCCGTTTTGTCTTTTAGTTGTATTTTTGAAGTGGTTATGCGAGGCAGCAATTTCAGGTCTTTACCTATGCTGCCATCTTGGTTTCTCCAAACTTTAATCTTATATTATTATTTTTGTACTAGAGGCTCGGTTCACGGATTCACGCACCAGTGGGGTCCCTTGGCCTGACCTGCACCCTCTCGCAATCCAGGACCCCTCGGGGGATGTCGGAAAGCTGGTTTCAGCCTGATGCCCACAGGCCAGGCCGAGGGACCCCACAGGTGCATGAATCTGTGCACTGGGCCTCTAGTATGCATATAAGATCTTTGGTTAATATCTTCCTGCCCTCCCCCTCCTCCCTTTCCTCTGAGTTTCATCAGTCTGCTCCATGTTTTCATGCCTGTGTGTTGAACATCTGCCCCCTGATGATCATTGCATGTCATAGCTACTGGTTGGCCAGCTGGTCGGCTGGTCTGCTGGTCACTTAGGCATTTATATATATAGATAGATTATTTTCCATAGGAACAACTGTAAACCTACCTTTCCCCCCACCATGTACGTGTATTAATGCAGCTTATAACCATTTAACACATACCCATTGATCTGACAACTATAATCACTTTTCCCCTTATATCCCACATTTGGTTTCCTCATTCCTAAATTATTAAAACTTGTTAAATTTAGCTTTTATTTGTAAGTTGCCAATCTAGCATTTCCAGATTGTTTTTGTACTCTTTTAAATCTTCATCTGTCATTTATTTGTTGTTGTTATTTTTAAGAATAGTTTTATTGATGTTTTAGAGTGAGAGAGAAAGGGAGAAGAAACATCGATGTAAGAGCAACATCGATCAGCTGCCTCCTACTAGGGATCAAGCCCACAATGTGGACAGGTGCCCTGACCTGGAATCAAACCAGCAACCTCTTCATACACGGGACGGTGCCCAACCAACTGGGCCACACTGGCCAGGCCTGCCATCATTTTTTTTCTTAAAATACTTCTTGATTTAGAAACTCAAACTTTGAGGAAAAAGAGCTGAGGAATCTTAGGTTTAAAACTAAAAGAAACCCCCTCTGTGTCATGTTACATCAGAGTGAGGTAGATTTTTTTTTACCATGAAGGGAAAGTAATTGACAAAGATGATAGCAGGTCTTTCAGTATTCTGAGCTCAGCAGAAAAACAGATAAGCTTTATTTTGCATTTTCAAACGTGTTTTAGAATGTGTGCTAGAATCAGGTATTGTTCTTCCCTAATATTTTCCTGCAAACATATCAGTAGGTGCATAACACATGATATTATAGTTCTGACATTTTTAATCATATATGTAGGTTTGGAACAACTTTCTATCTGGCAGTGAGGAAGAAAAACGTACTTCACTCCAAAGGCCATCCTTGATCTTAAGAGACCAAAGCACCACATATCAAAGAGATAAGAGGCAACCATAAGCCAAGATTACTGATTCTTGGCACAGAAGATGGACTTTCTACCCAGTTGGAGCCATAATTCAGCCTAATCCTAAATAGTGTTTACATATTATCCTCTAAAGTCAAGGATTTCCCTCCAGAGCTGAGCACAAATCAGTTGTGTGTTTCGAATATACATCATGTCGTGAAAGACCCACATTGCTTATTGCTTCCCAATTGGCATTTTAAATCCTCCTGGCTTTCCCTTCCTAATCTCTCCCCACATCTAGCTCTCAGGTGAATAATGTTTGCATAAACTAGGCAAATTTTTTAAAATATGTGCTTTTTAAGCTTTCTTGTTGGTGAGAGGAGCAGGATGAGGAAAATATTTTTTAGGTTTTTTAAGTTACTGAAGCACTCAGATTAGGAACAAATAAAGCAAGAAACTGATCAATAAGACGTAGGTGAGGACATGAGACATAAAACTATAACAGGTAGCAGGGTGCAACAGAGAGATCATGAGTTTTAGGTTCCAACAGAACTCCGCTAGTAATAATGGATTCTTGCTTATTAACTGGGTGACCTTGGGCATGTAATTCTCAGAGCCTTGATTTCTTCAAATTTGGGGATAATTGTTATCTCAGAGGGTTGGATGACAATGAAGAAAACAGTTCTTAGCACAGTGACCTGCAAGAGACTGAATTCATTTTTTTTTCACCATCTGTCCACTGTGATATGTGGGGTAGGGAATGCCAAACCCTCTAAAATGGCTCCAGCATTCTTTTGCCTTTTCTCTAGAAGTAATAAAAATTGGAAAACAGCTTTGTTCCCTGAAAGTTGATTTATGTGTATGGTAATAAAAAGTGATATCTCAATTGTTTACGGATTGTTTAACAATAATTCATAGGCAAGCTGGCTCCTGGCTGCTACAGACTCGCTAAGTAGTCTTGCTTCATTATATATAAAATCTCTTGGATAAACTTTAGTTCAAAGTCCACAAAAACATGCCTGCTCATGATGTGTTTTGTGCACTTCAGTTTTCTAGAGAACACAATGAATCAGTTCCTCTGAATATGAAAGTGATCTCACTGGGCACAAACCAAATGTAACCACAGTGGGACCTACAAACAAAGAGGGGAGGCCCATAGGAGCATGTTTTATCTGCTGCCAAACTCATTTCTCCTGCTTCACAAAAGAGTATGGGGTTTTTAAATGCATGCACTGCAAATGTGGGATCCCATGGAAGAAAATTTTAAAAAGATATTAACCCTGAACAGCTAATTAATTCCTGGGAGCTCCTAGGCAGCAAAGGAACACATCAGCGCTGATGACAGCAAGCACATATTCCTAGCCATGAGAATTAGGTGTTCCTGGGTAGAGAGAATCTAATGTCTTCATATAACAGCAATCTAGAGTCTCCAAGATTCCAACGGAAGGGAGTGCAGAGAAGGAGAATGAAGCAAGACAACATTTAACCAGGTGGGGTGAGTTGGGTTCCAGTGAGTTCCCAACCTACACTCTTTGCCCCATCAATCCTCTCACCTATGCCTTTGCATCACCCTATCAGGGAGTCATTGATGCCCATTTGTATTCTAATCTGTTTTTGTTTCTTGTTACAAATGTCAGATACACTCATCCTATGGCTTGGGATAGACAACGTCTACTTGAATGTTTGTGTTGCTCATTTTTCAATATTATAAATAACTTTTTAGCAAAGTTTTGAATAAATATTCCTCTTCCATTCTACATTGTGCTGACCCAGTAACTGAAATGTGATGTGTCATATTTGTCATGTGTGATGAAAAATACCGAGATTTCTAAACCAGTCTCTCCATTACATAAAGAAGTTAAAGGATCAGAATAAAGTTTTTCTGATTTAATATTGTATTAGGCAGCTTCCAAAGATGGCCATCAATGATCCCTGCCTCCTGGTAGTAATGCCCTTGTATCATCCTTTGCCCTTGAGTGTGGGCTGGATCTAGTGATTTGCTTCTAAAAGAATAAGGCAAAGGTGATAGGATGACATTTCTGGGCTGAGGTTATAAAGACTGTGACTTGTACTCTTGTTGGACTCTGTTGTCTTCTTGGTTTGGATACTCTGATGAAGCAAGCTGCCATGTGCCAAGGAACTGAGGGTGGCCTCTAGTAAGGAACAGAGGCCCTTGATCCAACAGCCCATGAGAAGCAGAACCTTGATGACCAACTAATCAATGAGTGAATTAAAACCCAAATGAACTGGGACACAGATGACTTTAGCTCCAGCTGGCACCTTGAATGCAGCCTCATTAGAGACCCTAAAACAAAGGACCCAACAAGTCTTGCTTAGATTCCTGATCACAGAAACTCTGAGATAAGTTGTTTGAAATCACCAAGTTTAGGGTAATTATAGTATAGCAATGAAAAGCAATACAAGTGTCATCCTATTTTAAGTTTTAAGACTAAAATAACTACAGATAAATAACTTAGAGTAACTTTGGTCTTTTGTAGTTTATCTAATGTGAGTGACAGAATCAAGATAAATGCCTAGGACCACTTTGTAAAGCACTATAGTCAAACTGATCAAGAATAAAACAGGAAAAGAGGAATTTACATCATTCCTTATTATATTTATTAGATCTTTTGGTTAGTTCATATATACCTGTGTCTCTACATCTGAAATAAATTTTTGAAAACACTACACCATGATATAGTCAGTGAAGAGTTCCAATATTTATCCACATATGCTGTCAATGAACTTAAGCAAAATGTAGAATATTCAAAAGTCTAGTTAAGGCAAGTTATTAAGGATACCAATTTGGCAGCAGGAGAAATAACAACTCCAACAGTTGAGTGATGAAGCAACTTTGCAAAGGAACTCATTGTGCATTTTGTAATGATTGGAGGGAAAGGGGGTGTTAAATATTAGCTGCCTCCAAGCAGACCATCACAATCAGCAAACCAATTTTAAAAGGTCACTACTTTTTGGAACCAGATAATTCAATGAGACGTGAAACAATGGAGAATTAACCTAGTTATGGAACACGGACATTTCCAACTCTCTGAAGAGACTAAAATTATTTTAATATGAAGTTTGCTGCTCTGGAAAATCCAGATATGATATGGTTTCCCAAAGGAGGTCATGATCATGTCCTCTTTATGAAGTTACCATCTTTAGGGAAGAATGCACAGACCCTGGTAAAAGGATGAGGTGTAGTAGAATGATTATTGGTCCCAGTGTGAAAAGACTTATCCACTCACTTATTTATTAGCTGTGTGAGTCTGGACTAATAACCTTTCTAGCTTCATTTTAGTTATTTATAAATTTCAAATAATTCTTATCTAAAATTTCATATATATATGAAAAATATATATATATATGACTTCAGAAAAGGAGAGGGAGAGAGAGATAGAAACATCAATGATGAGAGATCATTGACAGGCTGCCTCCTGCATGCCCACTACTGGGGATCCAGCCTGCAACCCCAGGCATATGTCTTGACTGGAATTGAACCATGACCTCCTGGTTCATAGGTCGACACTTAACCACTGAGCCACACCACTGGGCCTTATATACTATTTCAATGACTGGTTGGGAACTTCATTATCTATATATCTATATATCTATATATAAAATATATAAAAGCCTAAGTGGCCGTTACGACCAAACAATCAGAACAACCAGTCGACCAGTCACTATGATGTGCACTGACCACCAGGGGGCAGACGCTCAATGCAGGAGCTGCCCCCTGGTGGTCAGTGCGCTCCCACAGCCAACCTCCCATGGCCCCTCCCCCAGGCTGGCTAGCCCTGCCCCACCCCGCCAACAGGCCTCAATCACCAGCCAGGCCGAGGGACCCCACCCGTGCACAAATTCGTGCACCAGGCCTCTAGTATATAAATAACAGGTTGTCTCAAAAAAGTATACACATACATTTTTAATAGCTCAACTGATGTTTCTTTTCAAATTTAACCCATTGGAATTAACAATTATTCAAAGTGTGTAAACATTTTTGGGACACCCTGTATTTATGTTAGGAGCTTTATAAACCCAAACTGAGACAAAAATCAATATGGGGCGTAATCAAGTACCTAAAGAAGCATAAGGTTCCTTGGGAGAAGCAACCCCAAAGTAACCCATGGTTGGATAGGCATTGTAAAGTCTATGGTTTACATCTGAAACACTGCTTCAAACCTGCTGTTTCCCTGAATTCACTGGTCAATTCTCAAGCAGGTATAATGTGACTAAATTGTTGACCAGAACATATGTTCACTAACTGGTTATTTTTGAAACAAACTGTTCTACACTAGTAATTAAAAACCTAACCATGTCCGTTTTTCTACCTGGTTGGTCCTCCTTTCAAAAATGTAGTTTTTGTGGTAATCTATTTTTAACTCATGCCAACAACTAGATCTACTAAGTATATATCAGCATTTCATACTCTGGAAGCCTGAGACTCCTGCCTTCTTGAAGAGCCACAGCTATACACACATATGCACACACACATCAGCCTACTTGGGGTTTTGAAGCATAACCAATCCCAGCTGAGAGGCAGCCTCCTCCACCTTCTCCCTGGCTCTAGGAGATGACTATTGCTCTTCCATGCAGATTCTGCTATAAGCACCATACAAATTAATGAAGACTTGGAACAGTTGAGACTAATTTTTAACAAACTAATGAGGCCATGAAAATTCCCATTTTTGCAATCCTTAAACAATGTCCTAAATATGTCACTCTTGGTAACACATCTGCTCCTGCATGCTCATCCAGACTGCCCTAGCCTTCTACCACCCTGATTCTAACTCCCTCCCACAGTGTGCTCTCCTCCCAAACCCTTTTAGTACCTAACCCCTGATTTTGAGGTAACAGCCCATCATTCACCCTCTGCTTCTTTCCATTGCTCATATCTCTGGCTTTCTTTTAAGCCTGGCTAGAAAAACTCAAGCTCTAGATTAATGAACTTCCTGTCCTCTCTGTTCCTACACCCTATAGATCAGGGTAACAATAAACCAAAGGACTCAGCTCTTTCAAACCTTCTCTGTTCAACTCAAATACCTTAGCCTATAACCTTCTCCTTAACTCCAAGCAGGGCACATCTACTTTGCTGACAGAAGTCACTGCTGGGTAATTTCCTCAACTTCCCTTGTCCCACCTTAATGACCCTTGCTTCCCAGTCCTTCGTGTCAAAAGCATGTCTCTCCCCCTGAGTTCAATTCCTCCAAATTGACGTCTGGAGTAGACTTTGGAAATGAGGAGATAAACAGGTAGGCATTATAGAAGCACAAGTGAGAGGTAACAAGAGCCAGAAAACTGTGGCTTCAGGAATACTGGCATGTGTCCCCCCCTCCACCCTGAGTTTTTGGAGAATAGCTAACCAGGACTACACAGGCACACCTTAAAGATATTGCAAGGTCAGGTCCAGACCATTGTAGTAAAGCGAGTATCATAATAAAACGAGTCAGGATCTTTTTGGTCGTGGAGGATCTTGCCTTCAATTTCAAAGAAAACGCATCACCCGTGAGGCACAATGAAGCAAAGCACAATAAAATGAGGTACGCCTGCGATTACATAAAACCACTAGCACAGGTGTGCACCCTTGCATAACTAGGAGCAGAGAGAAAGAAACTTTATTGCATACTTCTCTCCTGTGGAAAAAGATGGCTGAGAAAAGGTAGAAAGAAGAAAATAGTGTAGAACAGTGGAGGAAGTAAGATGTCTATTTATATTTACGTTTCATCTAAAAGGAGGAGGAGGAAATTAACCTTCACAAACATTTACTACAGACTGACGCTGGTGCCTGTCCTTTGGTGACCTCCACGGCGTCCTCTCATGGTCAGTATCTGAGGTGACCTGAGGAGAGATTGGGCATCCCAATAGCTCCCTAACACCTGGTTTGCTTTCAATACGTACAGTAGACTGCAGTTTATCTACATCAAGCTGGGCGAAATGACATATTTTATCTCTTTGTGATGAAATAATCTTTACCCTATATGGCTTATATGAATCCCTGCAAAATTTAGAAAAAAACACAATATGGATTTAAGATCTTATAATGCAAGAAACAAGTAAGAAAATGACATAGATGACACTGCTAGGATGAGCCCTTCATCAGCCACATCGTGAGTTAAACCAGGGTGGATCTCATCAGATGTGATACAAACTTGGCCAAAAATGCATCAAAAACTCTTTGAAATATGTCTGTACACCATCACCAATGTTGTTAAAGATAAATCTCACCTCAGGACTATACTGAGCCTGGAGAAATTAACTCATGATAAAATATGGGCAAATAGTAACTTAGAAGAAATGACTATACATTCATTGGAAGTGTTTTCTCAAAAAACTTTTATTGGGAAATATGCCATCAAGGAGTCTGGAGACCGCTGGCATAGAAGGTAGTCTAAGGCAGGGTCATCAGACACACACAGTAGCTTGGGGACTAGCAAATGTTCTGTTGGATGGCACTGGATCACACATTTGACATTAAAGCACGTGCATTTCAAGGCACCTTGTCAAAAAGGAGTAAAACTGCAACTCATTATAATTTCCCTTGTTGCAAATATTTATAGCAAATATTAAAATGACCAAAAAAAAAAAAAAAAAAAAAAAGGCAACAAGATCCTCTCCTAAACTCTCCTTTTCATGTTCACAGGTCAATCTCCCCAGGGCCAACCAGGGCCCTTCCACCCAGAGTTGCCTAAAAGGAACCAGACCTGAGAGTGGGCCAGGTCCATCTACTTCTGCACGGATATCAAAGAGAGGAAGCTCTATTAGTTCAAAAGAAGGTAGCAATACATAAGAATTAGTTTTTTTGTGTCTTTTTTAAGACAAAGAAGTCTACTTTGTGATCCAATGTGCCTCCCTAATGATTAAGAACTATTAATTAAGGGCGGGGGGGAAGAAAAGGACACATATGTAATACCCTTTGTAATACTTTAAGCAATAAAACAATAAAAAAAACTATTAATTAAACAAGAAGGCCATTGGGGGGGGGGGACCCCAAACCTAAGCCTATAAATGCCTCAAGGTTATGAAATCAAAACTCTAAGGAGAACCAATCATAAGCAGCCAACCAGGCTTCAAACTGTGGCCAATCATTTCCTTCCTTTGCTTCAGCCTCCAATAAAAACCTCTTTCCAGCGCCAGTCAGGTCAGGGGAGCACGGCCTCAAATAAGCTCTGAAAATGTTTAATAGGCCTCAGTTTATCCCTTGACAGTTATGGTGCTAGAAGAGGAACGCGAAGGAGGCTGCTGACTTCCTGGGGGCAAGGCGCAACTAGGCACAGTACCTGCTCTCCCGCGCGGCCTCTGGAGGTGGCGGCGGCAGGTCTGGGGGCTCCCGGCTCCGCAGCCTCAGCCTTACAGGCTCAGACTTCACCTGGGCATTTCTGTTTCCGGTCTGGGTCCGGAAACCAGCCAGAGCCGGACTGGGTCCGGGAGCGGACAGGGGCCGACTTGGAAACCAGACTGGGGTCAGTGCCAGGCTTCGGGTGAATAACATTTTGTTTTAAAGCTGAACAGCTAGGTGAATCTTACCAAAGATGATTGTGGCCATAGTGGAGGACTTTAAACCTGGAACTGTTCATGAAACAAGGAGGCTACTAGATAGAGGGGGCTCGAAGGCATGGCGGACTGTACAGGCTACAAAAGCAAACCCAACCTAAGCCTGCGGTTGCCTCAAGGTTACAAAACCAAAACACCAAGGACAAGCAAGCACAGCCAGCCAACTAGGCTGTAAGCTGTAGCCCACCCATATTTCCTTGCTTTGCTTCTCTACCTTTTCTTTATTTTTAATATATTTTGTATTGATTTCAGACAGGAAGGGAGAAAGAGAGATAGAAACATCAATGATGAGAGAATCATTGATTGGCTGCTTCCTGCACAGTTCACATTGGGGATCCAGCCCACAACCCAGGCATGTGCCCTGACTGCGAATTGAACCGTGACCTCCTGGTTCATAGGTCGATGCTCAATCACTGAACCTCACTGGCCTGGCCTTCTGCCTTTTCTTTTTTTTTTAATTTTAATTTTATATTTTTATTGATTTCAGAGAGGAAGGGAGAGGGAGAGAGATAGAAACATCAATGATGAGAGAGTCATTAATCAGCTGCCTCCTGCACGTCCCCTCCTGAGGATCGAGCCCATAACCCGGGCCTGTGCCCTTGTCTAGAATCGAACCCTGGACCCTTCAGTCTATAGGCTGATGCTCTACCCACTGAGCAAACCACCTAGGGCCTGCCTCTTCTTTATAAAAGTACCTGAGCTCCAGTTGGTGGTGCGCCCCTAAGCACATCTAGTTTGGTACTACTGATCCCAATTTTTCCAAAACTCTTAAAAAGTTGAATATGCCTGTTTACCTCTTAACAGAACCAGCCTTTACATTAAGATATTTAGAGTTGAGATTCATTCCCATGTCCTGTATTTGTGTGTGTGTGTGTGTGTGTGTGTGTGTGTGTTTTAAGGCAGGCAGGCAAGAAGTAAACAAAACCAAAATAAAAAAGAGGAAAAGAGGAATGTGTATAAGAAGAGGACTGTCTGTTGCCTTCAATGAAACTTGAGGCTCTAGGATTAGCTCAAGAGGAAACAAGTATCAGACATCTACATTTGAAAAGTTCCCCTGAGGGCCATTGCTAACTAGTAGCAGTTCCCGAAGACATCTCTGAAATATTTTTTAAAGCACTTATTTTTCTCCAAAAGATTATTTTACTACTAAAAAAAATCAAAACCCCTAGCTCTTTAACAGGGGTAGCATTCAAACAAGCTGAGATAAAATCATTCCCTTACATTTGTCTTTGAAATGGAAATGGGATCCCATGCAAAGCACCAAAGGAAAAACAACAATTTCAACTGCCATCTTGGGTGACAGGCTTATAATCAAATGAAAGAATTACAACATGTGATCTCTTAGGTTAGAATTACCCTTTCCATCAAGGCTCCCACCTGAGACCTATGCTTTCAAGAAAGAAGTAATTACTATCACTTAAGAATGGCACCTAATTTCTGTTTGTGGAAATTCCAGACTCTTCAACTTTGCCTCCATGAAAAAGGCCATGCAGGGAACCTATATTACCCCCTTGAATCTGAACGCCACCATGGCTATTTGCTGAAATAAATTTGCAGAGTTATGGGGAAAGTCATGACCTGTCATACCCAAAGTAACAATCTGCCATCCTTCTCGTTATATTTGACATCATTTTTGTAGTTAGGAAGTCTGTCATTTGCTTTTTAAAGGTACACAGGCCAGAAGAATATTACTATATTACTGTAATAAAATCAGTCACCCTGTCACATATCTCCTGTATTCAGCTTATGTGTTCTGGTGATTTCTTTCTTTATTAACTGTTTCCCCCTTGAATAGAAGAGAACAGGAACCCTGTAGACTCAGGGCCACTGCCTGGCTATCAGATGGTTGGCACTTATTCAATATACTAGAGGCCCATTGCACGAAATTTGTGCACAGCAGGGGGGGTGTCCCTCAGCCTGATCTGCACCCTCTCCAATCCGGGAGCCCTCAGGGTATGTCCTACTGACGGCTTAAGCCCACTCCCCATGGTTCTCTGCTCTCTGTGGGACCTGCCTGCTCCACACCCCGGTGACGGCCAAGCAGGCCATGCTGGGAGCTGCCTGTGGGCCGCGCTTCCCTGCTCCCGGGTCTCCGTGACTACAGCCAAGCAGGCAGTGCTGGGAGCTGCCTGCGGCCCCACTTGCCTGCTCCTGGGTTGCTGTGGCGATGGTCAAGCAGGCCCTGCTGGGTGCTGCCTGTGGGCCATGCTTGCCAGCTCCTGGGTTGCCCTGGTGACAGTCAAGCAGGCTCTGCTGTCTGCTGTCAAGCTGGGTGGCTGCTCTCGACTCCCAGCCAGCCATGGTCCTGGGAGCCTGCGGGCATAGCTTTGCGCCTGACCCAGGACCGAGGCTGCTTGGCACCTGTGTATGCAAACTACCCCGCCATCTTTGTTGGGTTAATTTGCATACTCACTCCTAATTGGCTGGTGGGCGTCACAGAGGTATGGTCAATTTGCATCTTTCTCTTTTAATTAGTGTAGATTTGTAGAATGAATAGTTTATGTAATTTTATTATATAATTATATCATATCACTGATATCCCCAAGCTTAGCCTGTTAACACTATTAGTAAAATACATCATACATATAACTTTTATTTTAACAACAACAACAAAAAGCCAGAAAAAAATTCAGTTTAAATAATCAGGTATTCCATATGTTCAAGTGAATATGTTTTATTAAATGCATACTAATATCTTTCTATAGTGAGTATACATAATAAGTTAAAATGTATATATTTATTAAATATAGATATAATACCAGAACATGATTATTTCAGATGAGAAATCAAAATAAACCCATTTTTAAGTATCTTTTGGTCACTCCAAATTGATATTGCTCATAAAAAAATACACGGATTTTTCCCTGGGGGGGAAAAAAAATTAATTCCATAGCAATGTGGTTAAGGGACATGTTTTATTTCATAGCTTTCGGCAAGCAAAAATTGCTTTAATACAAAATGAGTTCAATGATACAAGTGCTACTGTCCACTCAAGCAAAAGAAAACCTCACAGTTATATGGATGCACTTTATAATGATATTCTTACAGTATAATAGGTCTACCATCCAGGACACCTCTGGCCTCACGTGAAGAAATGGCACAGAAATGGTGCAAGGGTCCTGACCATCATAGCTCTAGTGGGTGCTTCCGAGTAACTTCCTGGGAGTTCTCTGTCAGATACAACTCACAGAACTGGGTGTGGATGTGTCTGTCTTTCTACACTCCAGCTTTTAGTTTACATTAAAATCATCTTGACATATTCCCTTGTGTGTGTCTTTCCCCATTTCAGAGTTTCCACAAAAACGAGAAAAAGTCATGAGGTATCCTTAACGTCAGCTACCCATATAGGGCTGTGGCTTTAGAGGATGTGGACTTACCTGCAGGTACGGGAACTGATTTTAGTGTGTGCTCCCGACGTTACAGTGCAGAAATGTTAGTGCATGTTACACTCTACCTTCCCCTCACATAGAATGTGACTTTAACCCCAGAGTATCTGACAAAAAATTATACAGATAAAATAAAAAGACAAATACACAAATAAGGCCATCTGCAGAATTTTAAACTCACCTCTTGCAATATTTCACAATAATTTCTACATCATATTTTACATCTTTCAAACTTAAATAATAAATGCTTAAGAAAGGGCCTTGGTGGAACCAATGGCACTATCTTTTTGAGGATTTGTCCAATTTGCTGGCCGGTGACTTCCTCTGCGGTGTAGGGATTTTAGAAGGCTTGGCTGTGGACGGCCGAGAGCTTGCTCGGGGCGAAGGTCTGTATGTTTGGGGGGCAGTCTCCACATCTGAGCACACGGACTGGATTTCTGAAATGTCAAAGTCCGATGCATCACTGCCTCGGCGGCTGCTGGCCCTGCTACCAGCCTTGCTTCCCGCTCTGCTTCCTGGTCGGCTGGGAGTCTTCTTGGGATCTGGGGAGAAAGGGCAGAGATGGGTCACCCTTATTACTGGGTCCATCTGCAAGAGGCTCCCGAAACCTCATGCCACCTTGAATCTCAGCAATTTCTCTTGACACCTTGTGGGCACTCAGAAAAAAAATACTGTGGGTTCGTGGTTCTCTCCATTCCACAAGGGTAGGTAGCCCCCCTCTAAGCAGATGCAATATACAGAAAGCTGGATTTACTAACACAATTTAGGTTTGGGCTTAAAAGAGGATTCCATTCACTACAAACAGATATAAAGAACACAGCTCTCATGTACGGCTGTGCTTTCCCAAGTGTAGTGTGGACACCCAGATGCGTGCAGTGCAAACACGGAGCAAACTCTTAGGTGCAGGTTTGGCCCGAGGACAAGTAATTCAAAGCACATGGGAATTTAAAGGACTTGAAACTTTAAAGAAACTTCAGGCTCGCTGAGCACAGAACCCCAGGGGTTAGGCTCACTCTTCTGTGAGAACATGAGAAGCACTGGTGTCAGGCCCAGTCTGGGTGGGTTTCTCTAACCACCTGACATAGAGCCCAGGACATTTTCCAAGAAGACAGAAGGACCAAGATTTTCCAGCTAAGAGGGGTAGGATACTATTGTAGTTTTCTTCTGTTCTCATCTCTCTCTGGCACTTTCCAAAAGGGGTTTTCTAGTCACCTACTCCCATGACTCATTTATCCCCTACCTTTGTTGGAGGACTGGGGCTACGTGTCATTTCAAAGGAACACAGCATCATCAATTCATAACTTCTTCCTAAGGAGGACAGGGGACTTCCACCTTCAGAGTGTACTTCAAAAGCCACTAAAGCAAGACATGCGCCCTGGCCGGTGGGGCTCAGTTGTTAGTACGTCAGCCTGTGCACCGAAGCGTCTCTGGTTCGATTACAGGTCAAGGGCACATACCTCAGTTGCGGGTTCGATCCCAGGCCCTGGTCAAGGCATATGTGGGAGGCAACCAATCCAGGTGTCTCTCTCACTCATCTCTGTCTCTTTCTTTCTCTCCATCCTCCCTTCCACTCTCTCTAAAAAAAATCAACGGAAAAAATATCCTTAGGTGAGGATTTAAAAAAAAAAGGCATGCACCACACTCACCAGCAAACTGTGTTCGGACTCTGGCAGCTGCAGTTGTTATCAAGCCACTGTCGTCCCCAGAGTGGAAGCCTTTCCCTGATAAATATCCTGGAAGTCGAAGCTTGCTTCCTTGTATTGGTGTTCCCTGTATTCAATCAGTGAAAGCACATTTCAAGATAATGCTCGAGGTCATCACCGACAACACTTTAAAGATGGCTGCGAACCCTCTGCTAGACCTCTTCAGCAGAAGTGAGGCCTGGGGTTCTCACTTGCTTGTCTCCACTAATTTCTTATTCTCTCCCTGAATTCAAAGGGAACCTTCCAAAGACAAGGAATTCATGTTGAAGAACAAACACAAAAATGGAGATCCCCAAATGATGGCAAGGGGAAAAAAGACAAACTAAACTGTGAGTACGTTAGTATCTTCCAGTCTGTCAGTAAATAGTATGGAATTAAGAAATACTGATGAAACGATGCTGACTGTGTGGTACAGAGAGGAGATGGGGTTGAAAAATGATGCTTGGATACTCGGCTACAGCCAACACTTTTGGGAAACTAGGCAGAAATAAACCAACAGAAATAGAACAATAAAGTAAACAAGTAAAGCCGAGATAGCCATCACTTAAACAAATTAACTGGGGGGAAAAAGTGACGTTTTAGAACTTGGTAAAATGCCACTTCATTTTCTGGCTCCATGACCTTCTGTGGTCCTTACATACAAAATACTTAGGCAATGTTTGGGGATAATTCTTTTATAATTCTCATAGGAGTTCACAGAGATTGTCTAAAGCAATCATAACTTTGAAATTTTATCATAAGCCTAAAACAACTGCATTTTTTATTGATCACTACAACATTTTGAAAACTCTCTGAAAGTTAAAAAAAAATAAATAAACCAATTTCCTGAGAAGTGTAGGGATTGTCATATTCCTTGATGAACTCAAAGGGAGCTATTTGAAAGAAATTAATCCAAATTATGTGTGCATTAAAAAAATGAACTGTTTCTTTATTAAATAGTTATAAATGTTTAATAAAGCATATGTAAGACCTTTTGATACATCAGGGTTAAAAATCTGTAATATTAATGTAATATTTGTAATTCATTTACATATGTATCCATACATATATGTTCTATACATATATTTTACATATGTATTCTATGCATATATATATATAAGTATAGAATTTATATATGACTTCGATACATATAATACTTAAGTTTTCAAAATATTTTCAGACATATAACCATAATTAATCTTCCCACTCATCTAATCACAATTTTTTTTTACAAATGTGAAAAATGAGGGCCTGAGGAGGGAAGTGATTTGCCCAAGATCTGACATCTCTGATCCAGTTAAATTTCTAACTAAGAATATCTCAATTATCCATAAAAGAGTAAGGAACCGCAATTATAAAATATATCACTCAAGGTAGCAGAATTCATTACCACGGAAGACCCAAAGCGTTATTCTCAGAATGCCTTGGTTGTTTTGAATTGTTCTAAACCCTACCTTTCAAGCCCTTCTATAAAGTACACTGTTTTGTCTGTTTGCTTGTTGTTGTGTTTTTTTTATCTGATGAGCCTACTTGACATAAAACATAGTTTTCTTTTAGTCAAAATTAGCATGCTTAGACTTTGATTTGAGGAATCTCTACTTTTTAAAATTTTGAACTAGCACAGCAGCTCAAAATATTTAAAGCAAACATGTTGCTTGAGGTTCCTTGAGCTGGTCTCAGTTTTTGCTACAATAGATCCATCATGAGTGACAGACACCTCTAGATGTTATGATACTACTGCTTCTCACTTAGGGGGAGGAGTGCAAATGAGGGGCTGGGGAATGAGGAGGAGTTGAAGAATGAGTTGTTTCTGCCCCATTCCTACCCCTATAATTAATGTCATTTCCATCATTTCCATCTGAGGCATGAGGGAAACAACAGTTTCCCTGCCTATGTTTTATTACTGATGTGAGGATTAAATAATAGATCAGAAAGTGTTATAAAAAGCATAAAGGGCTTTCTAAAGCATATCACTTTCATACTTGGATTCTGGCCTTTAACCTGAAATACTTCCTTCAACTCAAAAGACGTTATTTAGGGACTAGAGCTCCGGTGCATGAAATTCGTGCATGGGGAGGTGGGTGGGGAGGAATCCCTCTGCTCGGCCTGCACCCTCTCCAATCTGGGACCCCTTGGGGGGGATGTCTGAAACCGGCAGTTGGACATCCTTCTCACAATCCGGGATCGCTGGCTCCTAACCGCTCACCTGCCTACCTGCCTGATCACCCCTAACTGCTCTCCCCTACCAGCCTTACTGCCCTAACTGCTCCCCTGCCGGCCTGATCACCCCCTAACTGCTCCCCTGCTGGCCTGATTATCCGTAACCGCCCCTGCCTTGGCCCCCGCCACTGTAGCTTTGTCCAGAAGGATGTCTGGAAGATGACCAATCTATCTGGTCTAATTAGCATATTACCCTTTTATTAGAATAGATTTTCTCCCCCTAATGACTGTGGTTTTTTTCTAATCAAACATGTGCTTATTTGGTGCCTATGTTGGTCATTTTACAGAGAAGTTCTTTTAAAAGATATATGGTTGACTTTCACTTGAATGTAAAGGATCTATGTGTTAATCTTGGCAAATTTTATATCACCTAAATATTGTATCCCCATGTATCATGCCATATTAAAAAAGCTAGAGCTTGCTTGAATAATAATAGCCATTGAAGTCCAATAAAGATATGTACCTTTTGTAAATGACACATAATTTTTTGTATGAATAAGCCCTTGCTCTTATGTCTCACCCACCCAGTGTTTTGGGGCAGAAATAAGTGTAACAGACATTCAAAAAGACCTTGCCTATAGTGAACACTCAATGAAATTATTTTAGTTAAGCGATTTCTCTTGCAAACGACACTGCCTCTCACTCTCACCTAAAGGGGACTGGTTGCATTTCTTATCTCTAGAAGCAAAAGCATACCATCAGCTTTAAAAGAAACTTTACTTAAGTCTGGATGTAATCTCTTGTACTTCACTCTCCCAAGAGAGAAAATTAAAATTAAGTATCAGGTACAGAACCTGCAGGTATGGCTATGTTAAACTGACATTATACAAGGAGAAAAATCTAAAATCTGTCTTTTCTGTTAACCTTTTCCTTTCATATCTCCCAAGAACTGGTGGGTTGATATTTATTTTATACAAGTCTATTAAAAAGACATAGCAGCGCCCTAGCTGGCTTGGCTCAGTGAATAGAGCACTGGACTGGGAACTGGAAGGTCCCGGGTTCAATTCCAGTCAAGGGCACATGCTCGGGTTGCGGTTTCGATTCCCAGTAGGGGGCGTGCAGGAGGCAGCCGATCAATGATACTCTCTCATCACTGATGTTTCTATCTCTCTCTCCCTCTCGCTTCCTCTCTGAAAGCAATAAAAATATATTTTTTAAAAAGGACATAGCAGTATCAAAAGTACATATATTAAGGGAGAGTTAAAGCAATGTTAGTGGGTGACAGTTTCAATGAAAGGCTGTTAGACTGAAATCTGGGGCCTTACGATACCTCTGCAGATGGCACGGAAAAGTCTGAGCACTCTGCTGGCTTACAAGGAGTTGACATTTTGCTGTTTGTCAACCATGGTTTACCATAATTGCGTGTTAAAGGATGGAGGATCTGTATGGAACAATGGCAAATCAAACGTAAAGGATAGCAGGTAAAACACAAAGCCACAGAAAGAGATACTCATAGCAAAGACTCACATTTCACAGTAAGAACAATAATAATTATAAATACGTGGAAAGATCTGATGGCAAATCATACACAACCAAATAAATGAATGAAGCTTCACAAAGAAAAACCAATCTGAAAGGTAACAAAAGCAGCTCCCAGTCTCTACAGGGGCCATACGGCAAAAGCATATATTTAAAAAAATAAGAATCATCCTTCATTTGCCATATTGTGAGAAGGACCATAATGGAGAAAGCTCAGAGATTCTAGGGTCCTCCAACATTCAGAAGTATACTCAAGACACTGATTGCATGAGAGGAGGAACACATTTCCCAGCCGAGTCCTACCTTGGGTGTGCTGGTGGCATGGACCTGCGGGGAGGCCGCCTGGACAGCCGGACTGGACACAGATGTTGATCGGTTGGGTGAAGCTCCACGCGATGAAGGCCGCGATCTTCGGCCGCGGGGTCGGAAAGCGGCCATACCCTGACTGGCACCGTCTGCTAAAATGAACTTCTCCCGAAGTTCCATGTTCGTCCTTCCTTTAGCTGGATCGCATAACACACAACGAGGCACACAAAACAGAAGAGGAAGGAAAACAAGAGGCGCTCAATCATTTATGGGAAGAACGACCACCTGGCGCCACCGATTACGCTGAGGATTTGAGAACACCTTTTTCCATGCCAACTCCAACTCAGCATAACAAAAAGGCGAATGCATTCCGTTACAATGCATTCCTTTTGGATACAAGTCAGTTTGGGAAAGAAAAGAAAAAGTGTGTTTATTCTAACACCAGACACCAGCCAGAATAACCACTATCAAAGAAAGAGTCAGCATGAAAATGGAAAGCTCATGCTAAAATATTGTTAATCCACCAGCTACTGATGCCCACATGGGTTCATGACCCTTTCCGCACACTGAGAAGACAAGCCAGTCAAGCAGGGACTGTGCCTTTTGCATGTGCTGCTGAGGTAAGGAGAATGCCAGTATTTTAACTTTGGGATTAATCCAACAATAGAGTTACACAGAAGGACAGATGGCTTGTTAATCATGATGACAACATTGAAACTCTCAGGTTTTTCACTGGAATGAGGCAGCTAGTATTTTTATTTTATGCTTTGAAAAGCTCTCTTTTACCAACATGCAATAACAAACACCAGACCCAGGGATCCGGGAGGTCATCAGTGATGCCACACTCATACGAACACATGTGCGCACGGAGAACACTCCACGAGAACCCGATGCAGCGTGTTAGCGTGTGCTTGACCACTTACACATCACCTACGCTTGCAACACACTGCAAGTGTGTGCAATGTTCAGACTTTACGTTTGGAAGCACCAGCTCAGTTGGATATGACGTAAGCCATACGCAATGGATGAAGCGTGTTATTTTAAAACAAATAATTAAAGCAGGAATGTAAAAGTAGGGAAGAGAAAAGGTAAGAGGGGAGAGGCAAAGAGAGGGGTTGCCAACCTATAGTAGGCTGAGTAGTAGTAATTGAAGAGTTTGATTCCGAACGTAACATTTTAGTCCCATGATGATGAACTAGAAAAAATGACACAGGAGATCAATCACATTAAAGAATACTGTTAGCAGGAAAAGAAACAAAGTACAGTCAGTAGTTGAATATGCAAAGGGGTGCTCAGGTCCGGCCTTTGGCACACATTTAGGAGAAAAGTTGCATCAAGAAAAGTACTCAAAGGTTTGACTCAATAAGGAAAATGTATTTAGAAGACTTTGCACAGTCACACTAACTTTCCTAAGCAACCCAATAGAACACCGCATGTTCTAATCCAGTGATGGTGAACCTTTTGAGCTCGGCGTGCCAGCATTTTGAAAAACCCTAACTTAACTCTGGTGCCGTGTCACATATAGACATTTTTTGATATTTGCAACCATAGTAAAACAAAGTTTATATTTTTGATATTTATTTTATATATTTAAATGCCGTTTAACAAAGAAAAATCAACCAAAAGAATGAGTTCGCTTGTCACCTCTGACACGCGTGTCATATATTCGCCATCACTGCTCTAATCTCTTTGTTTCATAAAAGGAACTACATTACCTTAGGCTGCATTATTTTCAAAATACGAAACAACAAGGAAAATTGTGTGATTTTACACCTTTTGACTTGCAGACAGCAGAGCTCCTAGGTATGGCTGTGTGATCATCCTACGGTGGCCTTGGCAGAGAGGCCTGCTGACCACAGAGGAACTCACCCACCACACCTGTGTCTTCAGTGGTAACCTCGGTAACCAAGAGCCCACTGGGGGAACCATGACCTCCCACTTGCTAGCCTGATAGTGCTGGCACCAACATTTGTTCTTGTTTGTTTAAAGGGATTAAAATGGGTTCAAGAAAAGCACAAAAGTCTTTTTTGTCTTTTTCAAAGAAAAATGGGCCTACTGATGAGTCCATGGGAGCTAACTAGAAATGGTAATCAAATGACCACTTGTAAGGTGAATCAATTAGGGATTCAAAAACTGACAACAGAGTCTGAAAAATAAGGAAAATTAAAAGCTGATCAAGGGCTCTTAGGCTGGCAGACATGGCGAGAGCTATAGTTTATGTCTATATTTTTAATGTTCTGCTACTTCAAAGTCAGAGTCGCGTTATCAATTCTTGTTGTTGTTTTTTAATCTTTAAGTATTGCTTTCCTCACCTCCTCCTAATTGCATAAAAAATTTCACTTTTAAACTTTTACTATCCAGTATCTTCAGTATCCATCACCTCAATTTTTTTCCCCTCCTACTTGGCTATTTAATGAGAGATGAAATCCTTCCCCTGGTTGGTGCAATTGCTCATTTTGAAAATTGCAGATGGGATCGTCTCAGAAAGGAAATCTAGTATTTCTTGCCTCCAGTCCCATGTTTATCCAGAGAAGTAAAAAAGCAACGAGAAGAACATGGTTTAATGACTGCCACAAGTTCTCTGGACACTTCAGGCTGACAGACAAATGTGAAGCACTATTGTAAATAAATGACCAAAATTATACCCGAGCGTGATTTTGTTGCTAGAAACGAATACAAAATCGACATCCTTTTATGGTGCTATTATCTCAACATAGGTATCTCCTTACCCCTGCAAGGATCGTTTTTCACCAAGAACTCATCCAGTGCCATCCACCCGCCTCCGACGCGAACCATCACGGTACTTCGCAGGATTCGGACCAGTCGCAGTTGCTGGGAGTCTCCAAACTGTGAAGATGAAGGAAGAAGACCCTCTAATTGTCACTACTCATTCTACACTAACGGGTAGTGTGTGATCTGCAGTAGCGTAAGCAACCAACTTTAATGTTTTGCTTAGGTCACAGCGATTAGTAAAATCTCAGAAAAAGGGGTGTGTAATGATCTGCGTTAGGCTGCTGCATGCTGATTTAGCCCAAAGGAAATAGTTTGAAAAAAAGATAACAAAGGTTATCAAGTAGAATATGGAAGATTTCTTCTAAAAATGATTTTTCTTTCTCATGACAGATACATTAGTAAAGTGGTGATTGAAAAATGTTTCTAGAAATCAAACAGCCATGAAAATAAGCACG
The DNA here is from genome assembly GCF_964212035.1 of Myotis nattereri. Classification (NCBI taxonomy): domain Eukaryota; kingdom Metazoa; phylum Chordata; class Mammalia; order Chiroptera; family Vespertilionidae; genus Myotis; species Myotis nattereri. Next base: position 26,481,887 of record NC_138081.1, read on the forward strand.
GGCCCACTTGCCCAGGGTTTATACAAAGCAAGATGATTCTAAAGAAGATGTAGTAAACTCTGATTCTTCTTCATTAAAACCTCCTCTTACACTAAAACTTTGCCATTGAAATCTGTGGGAGAAATCTTCATAAACTCATAAGGTGATAAAGTAGTAAATGAACATAACCAATAAATATTTCACAGTCAAATAAAATTTCTGCATCGCTAATAACCTGTTAAGCCCATTTGTTAAAGACTGGACAAATGTGCCATTTTATATTACTGTAACATTAGGACAGTCACTGGCACATTAATGATACAGCTTTCTAATCTAAAAGACTTTCTCTTCAAACTGTGTGTACCATAACTGCTGACTGTAATAAGCAGTCATCTTTGTCTTGCCCTTTCCACGGATCTCCAATCACTTGGATATGCTATAAATTCTGCAAGTCCTGAATACATGTCTAGACTACACGTAGTTTCTGATCACAAGGTTGATTTGTTTTGAAAGCCCATGAGAAATAATTTTATACTTTTAAATCATTTCTAATAGGCTCATATCCAACTTATAAAAAGCACCATATTGAATTTCACGGCTGCCAACCCAGCAGATACCATAGCAAAATGAACAGTCAATTACACCTACATAGCTTTTTTTTTTTTTTTTAAAGGCAGGTAAAATACAATTGTGACTTTGACTATTTGCCTAGGCTCATGATGGATAAACAGAAAATTTTAAGTAGAAGCAATCTGCTACCCTTCAATATGCTGAACCACTGAGTTTCAGGAAGTGAACCCTAAAACAAAGCCAACCATTCAAGACCCTGAAACTCAGAAGGACCTCAGAGGCATGTAAAATGCACCGGCAGGAACTCATGCGCTTTACATCAACCCTTTTTATATTGCAAATTCTAAGTCAATTTTTAAGCCTTGAGATTTAACTTTTCTATCATTGAACCTATTCCTATAATGTATTTGAAGTGTAAAAAATAAAAAATATATATACTTATTTTGTTAGAAAAAAAATTTGGTGCTGCTGATAAGCAAAGGGAAAGGAGGGGATTGAAAGAAAATTACCCTTAAGTAACCAGATAATCAGACCAGACATTTTTGGTCCAGGATTACATTCAAAACAAAAGTTTTAAGGAACTGGCTGAAGTACTTTACACATGTGAAATTTCAATTTTAATACACAGATGATTTTAAATTTCAATTTGAGAAGACATTATCTAACATTGTCTTCAGAATTTCCTTAATTCTCCCAAGAGCCAAATTATGAGACAAGAAAAAATAGACTAATGCTGTTCTTTGTGCTTTCAACGAAAGAAAACCTTTTGAGGTATTTAATCCTTTCTGCAAATAAATGATGCTAGCTTAACTGCTACTCCAAATAACAAGAATAGAAACTAATTTTTTTATGTATTATAACATATAGAAGTTTTAAAAACCTCTATTCAAATTAACTAAACATTTCTATTTGAAACGATTATGTGATTGAATAAGTGGGGATCGTAGATAATTTGAAGATTAAGATGTAATATGGGCTTAAAACTACGAGGCAGAGTAATAACTAATATGATATGGTCAGGTACTATAATAGCACCGCTCTTTCCAAAAGCACATAGTAAAAAAACATCCTCCTTGTTTCAATCAAAACATGATTGCTCTTGTCTTTAGTTCTAAAATTCTGATGTGCAGTACCACTACACAGTTTATACACTGACTTAAATGTGAGGTCAAAATGGCATAAATTGTGACTAAGATTTCGTAAGTTACAAGAGATACATTTTCTCAAAAGGAATTACAACATTCAAAACCTCCAGGGTTAAAGTTTCTACTCATAGGATGCAAAGTTCTAAATTGATTTAGGACAAATGGACAATATTTGCTTTGGAGAGGACACATTATTTGTGGCTGAGTGCCACTGAGGCCTCTCCCTACCCTGTCTTTGTGTCTCTGCCTGATGCTGATCCTTCTCTGGCTGCTGTGTACCACACATCCTCAATGGTAAACACCAACGAAGCTATGTAGGGATGTGTGTTCCAGTGAGTACTGGCATAAGCCCTAGGCTAATAGTATTATCAACAATGGGAACCGAAAATGGCATTTGTGACACTGTAACCAGCCAAGCCACAGTTCATTATCTGGTTTGCTTAAAAGTAATCTCCTCATTTGAGACACAAGGCAAAAAGGGATCCTGGATCAAGGACCCTTGTAGCATTTACAGAACCACCACGCCAACCAACGATGTAGTAGCTAGGGGGGCAGCATGGGGAAGATTGGCCATGGCAAGCTTTAATGACTATGAATTAAAGTTTAAAAAAATCATTGGGAACTTGCGAATACATTCCACTGAATTATACCTGATTTCCCAGGAAGAACTGATAAAAAAATGAAAAATGGAAGAAAGATATAATTAGTTCAACAGGAAACTTTCTATATGGCTCTAGAATACATACACACTCACACCCAGGGCTTCTAGATATAGCATCTAGTTTAGAGATGTGCAGGTATCCAACTTCAAACCCAATAATCAGAAAATTCCCTATGTAAATTTTCTGAAAATCTTTGGGTTTCAAATTTAAACTGAAAATTCAAATACTTAGATGATAATTTTTCAATATGTAAATATAAAAATAAAAACGAATAATGTTTCATTTGTAAGTAATATACTGTATTAGGGGATACCTGGCACATTTTCTATCTAGCTACTACATATCAGAGACGTTCCAAAAATGTGAAAGAGTGATGAAGTCACATTGGTCTTCAAGTAATTGTTTTGAGGAAGGTGAACCAAGTTATTGAGATTCTGAATAAAAGGGAATACTACCGTACAAGTGGAAAACATTGCCTCTTTTTCATTTTATAAAAATTAGACAACATTTTTAATTTTGTTGTTCTGGCCTGGAATACCTTTATTATTGAAAAGATGAAAACTTACCTGTAATCATATAAAATAGGTTATCTATATATACATAGAAGCCTAAGCAACCATTCCACCGGTCGCTATGATGTGCACTGACCACCAGGGGGCAGACGCTCAACGCAGGAGCTGCCCCCTGGTGGTCAATGAGCTGCCACAGCGGGAGCACCGCTCAGCTAACCAACAGGTGCCAGACGCCGGGCTCATGGCTGGAGAGTGGAGCTGCGGCCATGTGAGCCTCTCCCACGGACACTTCCGCTGCGCGCCCCTCCCCCATCCAGACTAGGACCGGGATTGGGACTGGCATCGGGAATGAATGGGCGCGAGCCCACCGCTGCTTCTCGGTCATGGGCGCACCAGCATTGCCCTAGGACGGGTGTGCAGAGACCACAGTGGAGCGGCAGCGAGCCCGCTGAGTGGAGGTGGCGGCAGGCGCACTGGGGCCGGGGTGAGCAGGAGCGGTGTGGCACCGGGCCTCGCCTCGGGCGCCTCCCCAGCCGCCTGCCGCCTCGCACAGTACTACATCCCTCAGGGGATGTTGGACTGCTGGTTTCGGCCCAATCCCCACAGGCCACACCAAGGGGCCCCACGGGTGCACGAATCCATTCACCGGGCCTTTAGTAAAGTCATATGAAGCAATATAAATATAAGTACTGTGTTTTTCTGCAAATATTTTTCTTCTTAAAGGGAATGTACATGTTAAAGGTACGTCCTTATACAGAAAATGCACGCTATTTTTATGTAATTTAAAATGATGAGAGTTAGAAAGTCATACACCATTCAATTTTTATATGAGGTAAAAATAAATAATTAGCACTCCTAGAAAAAAATGCAGATCAAATTACAAACAAATTTTTAGTTTTATGCTTTAAAAGAACTACAAAGTTACTTTGAAAACTTACCCTGTATTTGTTGTCTCCAATCTGTTCAACTTGAAATCGTTTTGCACATTTACACTTAGCTACCTGCCTCGTCACCTGCCAAAAACAATAATGAGATATCCACTTTAATGTTATTATTACATAATGAATTCTTAATACCCTGACCAGCTGCTAAACATGGAAATAAATAAAAGGGCTGCATGAGTTGTGCATGAGATCTGGCAGAACACACTGTGCAGTCATGTTGCTACAAGCGGTGGAAAGACAGTGAGTACCTCATCTTCGATTTTGTCAGCATCGGTGACAGGTTTGTATGCATCCTTATTTGGGTGAAGGGCAGCTACAAATTCATAGTAGTCAATGTAGCCATCACCGTCTCTGTCAAAGATGTCTGCGACTGCGCTCATCTCCAGGCGGCTGGTAGGGAACTCTACATATTTTCAAAACAACAGCAAGTAGTGTTACTTACTTGACAGGGTTTTAAGATATTTACAATGTACAGTGTAATCATTTGATATTTGTATATATCAGGGAAAGAATTCCTCTATCTAGTTAATTAACATATCTATTGCCTCACATATGTATTTATCTTTTATGTGTGTGTGAGAGAGCATTTAAGGACCATTCTCAATTATACAATACAGTGTTATCAACTATAGTCACCATGTCACACATGAGGTCCTCAGGCCTTATTCATCTTAGAGCTGAAAGTTTGCATCCCTTTACCAACCTTTTACCATTCCCCCAGAACCTAGCAACCACTCTTCTCTGTTTCTATGAGTTTGACTCTTTATTTAGATTCCACATACAAGTGATAGTTAAGATACTCTCAGTATAAACCACACGATATTTCCAATTAAACTTTATAAGACCTGCTACTTATTATAACATTTTATAAAAAGACTTAAGTCTTTAAAAAAAATAGTAGGCAGTGTAACTTAATTTCCTCCTCAAGACATTCTCAGTTGTACATTTTAATTTTAATGTGGTTGATTAAATTATCAGGGTCATAAAATATATTAAAATATTTTTTAAAAATTGATTTATATAATAACAAATGAAATCACTACACACACACACACACACACACACACACACACACACACACATATATATATATATATATATATATATGTATGTATATGATCTAAATTTATCTTTAATTACTCCTAGGGTAAATCATTTGAAATTGCTATTTTTCTAGGTTGATAACTATTTAACATTAGCAAATTTCAAATGTTTCAACTACCACTTTCCTTAAGGAATAATTTATATGAAATTTACTTTAAGAATGACTTCCAGTAATACGTGCCAGAGCTATCACATACACATGACCAGACCATCAAACAAGAGGATGATGTGTACCTTCCCACGTTTATATGAAAGAGTCCTAATTTCCTACTAGTGATAATGTTAGCTCAGAATGTCAATCAGAAAGAAAAGGAAGAGACTGGCTTGCTGATTTCCATTTTGCCAAGCAACACAAACAATCTGAGAATCACATTTTATTAACCTTATTATACTAATGAGGACACAGCTTCAGTGGTGTGACGAAACACCATTAGTTAAGGGTGTCTGACTCCAAAGCCATAAATTTTACCAAAGGCACTTTTTTTTTGAGAGTGGTAACTTCATAGCCAAGTTTAAAGGCGAAGCTTTATCGGTAACACGAGTTTACTGGCCCCACAATTTTAAACTGTGCTTGTTTTCTTTAAAAATTACATCCATTTCAGTCACTTCTCTTGGGACTTACTTGAGGAAAGAATGCCATCAATAAATTCTTGTCGGGTTATTTTCCCATCCTGGTCTTTATCAATTCTCCTGAAGAAGTCCATCACCCGAGATTTCTTGTGGTTCATCCATCGCATGTATTTTTTGCGCCAGATATCGAAATCAAAGTTAGCAAATTCCCTCAGCTGAAAAGGGCAGAAGATATTTTGGTGGGGTTAATGCTGTGCTCAAGCTATAGCTTATATGAAGAAAGTTATTTTTAATGAGCCTCTAGGTAATACAGGTATCTTTCCCACTTCAAATAAAGGTATAACCTTACAAAGGAGACACAGAAAAAATTTTTTTTCTGTAAAGTTTATTACTGTCACTGTGGTCATTCTGGCTTTTCTTTACAAATACAGGGGAAAATCAAACTCCCCAAAAAAGTCAAACTGAAAATTCCTGACAGTGCCAAAGTCACGCCACGGGTAAGTTCTGTGCCCACTGGGCAGCAGGCCCAGTTCAGCAGCACAACTCTCTGTCTGCAACTGGCACTCCCCGAGACTGCTAACAATGGCCCCGTTTCACCATCTGAAACCCTAACTCTCAGATCAAAGAATGACTATAAGGCAAATATCTGAATTATAAATGGTTATATTTGCTAGTTAATACCACCAAGCAAACATATGTCAAGCTAGATCTTGTGTGGGTTTTTTTTTAAATCCTCACCATTGATGAGTTGCCTCCCATAGCGATCGAACCTGCAACCTTTTGGTGCAGGGGGTGATGCTCCAACCAATGGAGCCACTCAGTCAGGGCTAGATCTTTTCTTAAGTCAGTTTCTGATTATGTTGAAACATATTATTTTTTCACTTTATTGCTTCCCTAAGTCCCAGTTCCACATATCACATTCCCCCCCACCCACCATAAATGTACATACTTATGGTATTAATTTTAGAAGTAAAATACACACTCAAATAGCAGGAGTTTGCTTAAGTATTGTCAGGAAAGTTGAAAAACCAAGACGTTGGCAATGTGTCCCAGTAAACAGAGCAAATGACAATACAGTGCGGGATATCCATGCGAGGTTCTCACCTCCTCTAGTCTGTCCAAGGCGTCATTAAGCTTCCTCCTCCTTTCCAATGCGAGGAGCCAGACTTGCTGCCATTTGCTCACCAGTAAGTTGACCCTGGGATTCTTGGTTTCAATTTGTGTCTGTGACCCAGAGGGATATAAGCTGGAGGCTGGGAAGCGTTTTCCTGTTAAAATAAAACTTGAGTTAGGACGGCAGTTTCCGGGCTTCTGAAATAGGATAAGGTTTGGCCTTTATTTGTTCCTAGCTAAGGCTGAATCAACTTCATTCTTGGGTAGCACAGCGGGAAATACCCTGTTTAGATGATGCCCAATATCAATGGCAGGTGCATTTAAGTACTGGAAAGCTCTCTCAATAAATGTACGCTTAAGACCATTTTGAGCTTCATACTCATGCCATTTCAATGAGAATGAAGTACGTTGTGACCCTTCTCTTTGTTAAGGCATCTCTTTGTTAAGGCATGATAACAGAAATCTCCCAAGGTAGTGAGAACAGTCAGAATCAGTTACATAAACCTAGTTGCCCTTCACAGAGAATAAGACTGAAAGCAGGACAGGTGAGGGCAAATGAGGGCAAGAGATACTGGGCATCCATTAGAGTCAGAACGAGATACTGAACAATTCCAATCCAATGTGGAAGTAGGACACTAGCTTTCACCCAAGTCCGTTTCCCACTGACACTGTGTTTCCCATGCGTAGTCTCACACACCACTTGCCGCCTCACTAAAGTTTTCTCCCTCTTTCTGGCTACTTTTCACCAATGTCTACAACTTCACAGAACAATTGTCTCAACACATTTTCCTCACTAAATAGTTAACTGTGGCTTAGAAAAATTACTGTGGCTTAAGGTCATATAGGAAGTTGCTGTCCATCTGGGATTTGCCCAGAATTCCTAACTCCCATGGGGCTTTACACATGTCAGAATATCAAAAGCTAATATTTATGGGGCATTTAACTATCTGCCAGAAAGTATGCTAAGCACTTCAGGAACAGTAGCTCATTTAATCCTCACCACAGTCCAATGAGGTTATAATTATCCCCTTTTACAGATGAGAACACTGAAGCTAAGAGAGAGAGAGAGAGAGAGAGAGAGAGAGAGAGAGAGAGAGAGAGCGAGCTCAGTAACTTGTCGAAGGTTACATTTCCCAGTTGGTGAGTGATGAGGACAGCTAAGGAGTCTGTTTCCAGAGTTCTTAACCACTTTGTTGCTTTGCCTCCTAGTGCAACACAGTGACTACAATAGATCTGAAACCATTTTTTTAAATCATAGCACCATTCAGAAATATACACATGGATGATATAAATTGTGCTTTTTAAAAATATTCTCCAAGCTAGCTATTATTTTTTTAATGTTACTTCATTGGGTCAAGGTAGCCTACAATCATACAAACATGGGCAAAATCTATCAGATTGCTGGTCACTACTGAACAGATAGGTCAGGAACTTTATCCAGGTCACGGCCATTTCTGTTCCATTCCACTCTAAGGTTATTTCCACAACAGAAGCAAAACGAGACAATTCAAAGGGGCTGATGATTTCTGTTCTTCTTGCAAACTTTTCAGTTTCTTCTAACGAATTGAAAAGATAGACTTCAAGCCAATGAACTTATACATTCTGACCTGGACGTGTCTTTTTCTTTATTTTAAAATGAGTGGCTATGAAATTTGAGCCCATGTATTCTTTCAAGAAAACCTTTTAGAATTGAGAGCTCATGTAGAATCACCAATTGCTCCAAAACTTCAAACAATAAACCAAAACAAAAGAAAGCCAACTTCCTTGCTTCACCATTCTCGTTTTAAAGAACTTGGCCACGGCTTACTTCCTGCTCGTCCCTTATCCAAGACGGGAATGTGGGACTGCAACGAGGAAGGATCAGCTGTTCTCCTCTTGTAGGTTTTGGTAACTTTATCCACATCAGGCTGTTTTCTGGTCATTTCCTCCATGAAGGTCTGAAAAGCAAGAATTCATATCAATTAAATACAAGTATGCCAGAGAAAGCCACCTTTAGAAATGAACTAAAAACAACAGGATAAAAGGACCACACTATTATTTCTGAAAAACAAATAAATCATCATGTTTTATCTTTAGGGGGGCTGGGGGAATAGGGGAACTAAACCATCACGACATAGCATTTACTCATTCCTAAAGACTATAAAATGTTATTGCTGCTAAGTAATTCCAGGATTACACAAGCAGTTGGTTGTCATTTGAAGACCACGCTTGGGAGCGGCTGTGTGAATAGCGGAACCTGTGTGTGCACCAGCCAGAATCAAGTGTCCACGCTCTTCAAAGGATCTTAAAGTGAGCATTTGTCTGCAAAGGAACTAGTTCACTGGGGTGGCCCCTAAGACTCTTCCGTGGCACACTTCACCTACATATTTAAGATGGCTGTGGTATACAGTGACAAAAAGCATCCACATTAAATGGGGATATGTTTAAATATTTCTGTCAATGAGTATGCTTTGCCAAGGAGGGTAAACATTATTCAGGTTAAGTTTATATTTAAATGACTATCTTGCCATTTCTTACCTTGTCTCCTTAGGCTTATTATTCGTGTTGACTATATTGTCAGTGATATATATATATAATTATTACTATATGCATCCCTCTATCTGGACTATGCAGCAAAGGCAGAGGCTGCAGTGAAAAAAGATGGGGAAAGGAGGAGGCAGATGACTGTGAAAAATGACACATTTCTGGAATATTTGTTACACTGGAGAACTCTGATCACTTTAATACCTTTGATCACAGAGAACATGGCCTGAGACAGTGCAGGGCCATGACAGACACCGACACCTTATCTTTTTATTAAAATAATAATGGCAATGTTTACTGCTTAACCACCTAAGCCGACACAACGTTTCTCTTTGTAAATGTAAGTTAGACTAACAAGCAAACAGATCAAGGTTAGTGTTTTGTCCATCATTTCAGAGTTTAAAACAGGCAGGATATACAGGAGAAATGACTTTTTAAAATATGTATTTTTTATTGATTTCAGAGAGGGAGAGACAGAAACATCAATGATGAGAGGGAATCATTGATTGGCTGACTCCTGCACACCCCCTACTGGGGATAGAGCCTGCAACCTGAGCATGTGCCCTTGACCAGAATCGAACCTGACACTCTATCCTCTGAGCAAAACCAGCTGGGGCAAGAAATGATTTTTTTTAAATAAGATTATATAGCTGCATATTTGACGTTCTGACGGTGGACATCTCGGGAGATGTTCACAGCAGCAGATAGTAGAAAATGCAAACATGGAGCAATGAAACCAGCAAGGGTGAGATCAGAGAAAGAGGGAGGGGGGGAGAGGGAGAGAGAGGGGGGGGGGGAGAGAGAGGGGGAGAGGGAGAGAGAGATGAATGGAGTATAAAACTGCCACTTAGAATGTGAGAGCCAGGGGGGCAGGGGTGGAACCAATCTGAGACAGTGCCCATGAGTGTAACTTCACAGAGGCCAATCAGGAAAGGGTTTTGGGAAGATAACAGATGAAGAGGAGAGACCGTCAAAGTTCAGTTATCTGTGAGAAGTTTGAAGGCAGTGGTAGAATTAGAAACCCAGTTGGAAGGAGCTGAGGAGTGTGTTTGAGGAATGGACGTGAAGGTACAAAGCAATCTTTTGAGCACTACAGCAGTGAAAGAAAGAAAATACCAGAGAAGACGGGGGGGGGGGGGGGGGGGGGCGGTAGGATGGCATTTACTTTACCTGGTGTTCTGCAATGAGAGCCTTCACCTCTTCAATTTCCTGGGGGATGGCTTCTTTGTCCTTATCACTAAGCGTGGTTTCAGCCCACTGCAGCCAAGTCAGCAAAGCTTCCAGCAACTCCTGTTTGGCAATGAGCCCAGCCAGAGCACTTGCTAGTCTCTGCTGATGCTGCTTTGCCCAGGCCAGCACCTGGTGGAGAAATAGAAATTCCTCTGAATTTCTTCCATCTTAGTGAATGACTTAATGATTTCAATGTGAACTAGGATCATCCTGGGCTGGAAGTCTTTCTAGATCCCATCAGTGGTACCAAGACCCAGCTCGGGGATGTTTGTCACCTTCAGAAGTTCAGAGATGTACCTCAATCACCTAGACTCCTCTTTGTTTTCTAACTCACGTTCGTTCAAATATGCATTCTCTGAAGGACCAAGTATGCCTACTCCATGTCGAACAGAGTAGTAATAAAAATAGCTAAGATCTTAAAGAATTAATGAGCTTCGTGTATGTAATTCATTCCACATGCATATACTACTCTGAAATACTATCCAACTGCTGGGCTATTCAACAGACACAATGTGGAAGCGAGACCGGAAGTAAGTTACACAGCGAAGAAGCAAGTATTTGCCTTTTCGTGTTTCAGGGGCATGGCTGCAACATGCCCTCCACTGTTTAAAGAAAAGTGGATTGCAGGGACGGATGATGCTCACAGGAAAGGCATGTGACAGACATCTCTCTCTCTGCAGAGGCCTCATGTTCCCATGGCCATGAGTGCATCTTAAAAGCTGAAGTTTCCACACCTCCAGCCTGACTGTCAGAGCTACCACTGCTCTGAAGATGGCTGGAGCCACACTGACCTCCTCAAACCTGGCCCGGATGATGGTTATCCAGTGCTTGATGGTGGTGATGGAGTCGGGGTGGCAGATGGCCAGGACGGCATCCCCCATACTGGTTGCTTTATTGAGGGCAGCTCGTTTTTCCTCCAGTTTCTTCATGAATTCCTGCAGCAGAAGTGAAGGCGTCAATTAGCTGTTGGCATGGCTGAGAACAAAACTCCGGTGACAGTCATCTGACTGTCAGAGTGCAACCGGTTTATTCACAGCTGGGAATGATCCACTAATTGGGGCATTAAGGGAGGAGAAGGCACAAAAATAGGAAATAAAGTAGTTTCTAATACATATTTTAAAATACAGTTATAGGATAGTATCTCATGCTTTACATGGTACATTTTTAATATATAAATACATTACACAAGATATACTCTCTCCTGATTTTGGAGATATTATAATTATAGTATTAATGGAGAGTAGGGTTGGGAGAGACAGTAATATCAGAGATAGAAATAATACTGATTGGGAAAAAAAAAAACACCTAACAAATAACACAAGGGGGTTAGTAGTTAAAATAGCATTAACCATATCAGGAAAGATAGGAATATGTACCAAAAAGAGGTGCCAAGGAAGAGAGAAGGCTGGGAAAGGAGCTAGAAAAGTTGAGGGTGTGGGAGAGATAGCACAAATATCCAACCAGGACGGAGTGAGAGGGAGGCTGGAGTGAGCGGGCCAGACAGCAGGCCCGCAGTGTAAAAGCTGTCCCTCCCTCCCATGGCCAGTAGGAACCACTCTCTGCCCCAGCAGCATAGATGAGCCACAAAAGGTCCAAGGAAAGGGTTTCCAATCAACTATTTTACAAATGCCTCACATATGTAACTACCTTCTGTCATCAAAACTGTGTCCATAGATATATGAATCAGAGAACTCTACAAGTGTGTTTTAAAAAATGAGGACCTTTACCCTAAAACAGGTGACAAGCTTCCAAAACCACACACTGAATTTCAAGCATCCACAGATGCCCCAATCCATCTGGACCCCCATGCTTAGAAGGATTCCTTGATCACATTGTCAAGAAGTGCCAGAGGCTGCAGACACAGCAGACACCCATACCTGTGACTAGGGTGATCATCTGAAAACATAGGTGTTTACTATAAAGTCTAGTGACCTTTAGTTTTGAAGCTCCGAGAAGCAGCTCTGTCATATGCCTCCTACTTGAGCATTTTGCTGTGCTGACCTAATTTGTTTACATCCATATCTTCTAGATGTTAAAGTCTACAAGATCAAAGATTCAATTTTGTGTTTCTGTGATTGAATAAGTGCTTTCCAACCTTTTATGTACACATGATTACTTCTGTGGATTCAAGGTTCAATTAACAAGTGACCTACCTTTTTAAATATCATGACCTACCTCTAAATATATTCTAATTTCCCCCAATATATATCCTCTTAAATGAAAGGAAGAAAAACTTGACTAGAAAGAGAAATTCAGAGGTTAGCAACAGCTGTACTTTGCAGAGGACAGTTGACGTGATCATGTACTTCTAGTCCCTCCTAAAGGTACAAGAGCCTGGCCCTGCCCAAATGCTGGGGACTGGGCTGTCTTCTCCCTGTTGTGCTCTTCCAATCTCGCCTGAGTGCCACTTGAGTAGTGTGTGCTCATGTGGGAACACTCGCCATTGTTAGGAATTGATTTATATTAACAAGTCTCTAGTCTTGGGGCTGAGAAATTAAATATTCTGTTTCTCTTCTATCAGCGAATGTGTGAAGGGAAGCAGAGGAAATGAAAAAGAATGAATAATGTCCCTGCAATTAGGTAATGTCCATTACTAAGAGGCCCTTTAAAAAACTGCATGTTATTTAAATAGCTTATGCTATTTAAAAATATTTAAAGATAATTACAGTAAGTCCTCACTTAACATGGTCGATAGGTTCTGTGACTATAAGCAAAACAACAGAACAAAGCCAATTTTATCATAGGCTAATTGATATGAACAAGAATTAAAGTCCTATCGCCTCTCATCAATATTATAATGAAATGATATTATTGGAGGACCTACAATTTTTGTAAAAAGCCATGACTTCTGCTCTGGATACCTGTCTCCTGGTGTTCCTGGGGGTGCCCTGGTCCTGCTGTGAGAGTGGTGAGACCACAAGTGGACTCCTTTCCAAAGGGTGATGGACATGAACCTGGGCTTCAAGGGGCTACTCTGAGACCCAGGCCTACGTATGTGATAGTAACTCAGTGCTGGCTGATGGTCAGCCTACAGTAACATAAACTACATTTTCAAAACACTGAACTGAATAAAATAGTCACAGTAAAGTTGATGTAATTTTCCTACTCTTAGCTGATTTCTTACATTCTAGCTTCAACTTTAAACGGTGTGGGTAGCATTTCATTCCTCCAGATAATGTCATACAAACTCACGTCACTTTTATTAATGACAAGGCAGTATTTCATTGCTATAGGTTACACCATGCATCATTGAGAGAGCATAGTAATTAAAATAAAAAGTCTCCATAGATGATGTAACCCATGCTACACTGGAATTAATGATGTACTTCTAATTTGACCTTGAAAGACGAGGTTACTCAGTGGTTAAACAGATCCTTTAAAGATAACAGGAATCCTGACATCAATATAACATTGAGTGCTACATTACAAATTCTTGGTAGTTAGGGTCAAAGGTTAAAAAAACTCAAACATCTGTTAAGAGCTATCTGAACCACTCTCTTAAGGATTTTGCTAGTTCTACCCAGTATCACAGGAAGATCTTAATCTGAACCTCAATGGCCAGATTTTTACTTAACTATTTAATAATATGTCTACTTATATAATTCCTTTATCAACTTATAATTTATCCTAGAGTTACTTCTCAAAAGAATTTAAGGTGGCTTTTTATTAACAAAAGAATTGGCAGGGGATTAAAAATGAAATTTGAAGACCAATTATTAAATTACTTGCTTGTTTTGAAAGTCAAAATTATTAATGTACAATTCTAATGGAATAATTATGCCAAACTGCTCATTAAGGAAACTTCATCTTTGAAATGCACATAAAAGTGCAACAAAATTGACCAGTTTTGGTCAGACGCCAAATAACCCCCGAGAAAAATCAATAAGCTTCCTAAAGATAGAAAATCGAGTGACTAATTTTAGAATAACCACCTTCTTTATGAAGGAAACATAAAAGGATAGCTACACATACCTGTGCATGGGACACACCTATGCAAGTATGGAGGACACAGGTGAAGTCTCAAATGTACTACTAGGTCTTTAATTAGTTCTTGGGAAGGAAAATATTCATGCAATTGACATTTGCAACCACGAGTCAATTTTCTTTACTTTGATTTTCTCGTTTAGTTTGACTTAGCATTTATGTAACTCACTTTATGCTGATCAATGAGAGTCCGAAGAGCATCCTCGTCCTCTGGGAGAACGCCATGGAAACGAAGGGTCTGCTCCGCCTCGGCCAGCCACTCCAGCAGGGCATGCACCACCGAATGGAATTCCTCTGCCTACAGGTTCACACAGACACACGCACCCCAAACAAGAGTTCCAAATATGCTTAGTACAGCAGATTCTTCCTCTCAATGAAAAATAAAAGGTTTCTATTTAAATTGATTAACCATATGCACTATCCCCATTAAAAAGATAAAAGCAAGATGGTGCTGCATTTTACAAATGTAAGGAAGCATCTAATATATAAAAAAGACCTAGAGCCCTAGCTGGTTTGGCTCAGTGGATAGAGTGTCAGCCTACGGACTGAGGGTCCCGGGTTCGATTCTGGTCAAGGGTAAATGCCCAGGTTGCAGGCTGGATCCCCAGTAGGGGATGTGCAGGAGGCAGCCAATCAATGATTCTCTCTCATCATTGATGATTCTATCTCTCTCTCCTCCTCCCTTCCTCTCTGAAATCAATAAAAATATATTTTAAAAAAATAAAAAAGGTTTATATATGGATTTTAACAATCTGATTTTAGATGAATGGCAGTCCATTATACATTCAGGCTGAAAAATTACTCAAGCAGCACATTTATGGGAAGATTAGAAAGCCTCCCTTGGTAGTAATTTAAGTTTTGGGGGGAAGGACAGGGACAGTGGGGGAAGGACCCAGGCACTGATGCTTTAAGAATGTCCTTCTCCATGATGGGGAAGAAATGGGGAGCTTCACGGGCCTTCACAAGGGCAGCTCTCATGGAGGCCTCAATACCTTCCCATGACACCTGCTGTAAGTACATAATTTTTACCTGGCGCAGAGCTGCTTCTAACCGAGTTTGCTTTGACACAGAAAGTGCGCACACGGTCTCCCAGCGTGTGCTCAGTTCCTGCATCTGGACCCGGACCCAGGAGGAGTCGTCCCGGCTGCCTTCTATGAGCTCCCGGGCTGAGCGCTTCAGGGCCTGCACGCTGCTGGTTCTCTTCCCCAGTTCCTTTTGGAAGGCCTAAAGAAAACCATATTCTTATTGAAGTCAACTTTTTAATTACAAAACCAAAACAGTAAAACATAGTTTCAAATATATGTGTGCAAATAATAACATCATGGACAGATCTCTGAGACGTGGAGTTGAAGGACCCAGATTTTTCACAGCATCTGTCAGAGCACCGTTACGGCCAGTCTTGTATCTTAGACACAGACGGCGGGCTGCTGGCTGCCAGAGGGGAGGCTGGCTGGGGAGCTGGTTGAAAAAGGTGAAGGGATTACGAAGTACAAATTGGCAGCTACAAAACAGTCACGGGGATGAAAAGTACAGCGTAGGGAATATAGTCAGTAATATTGTAATAACTATGTACGGACCAGGTGGATACTAGAAATATTGGGGGAACACTTGGTAAAGTATATGACTGTCTAGCCACCAAGCTGTATACCTGAAACTAATGCAAAATAATATTGAATGAAAACTGTAATTGAAAAATAAAATGTCAAGTTCTTTAAAAAACAGCAGTCTTGGATAAATTGGTTCAATCTTGTAACATTCTCCAGAGTGAACAACCCTATTTTTTAAATGACACATTGGGTTTAAATAATGGTGGCCACCTTTTATTTCAATTCCACAAAATAATGCATCAAGTTCCTTCTTTTCTAGGATTCCTTAAGACTTGTATGCATGCATGTAAGCATAACCAATGGACATAAGACACTGGGGGGTAGGGGAGGCCAGGGGATTGTCAAGGGTGGGAACAAAAAAAAAAAGGAGACATATGTAATACTCTTTGTAATACTTTAAGCAAAAAAAAAAAAAAAATGGTGTCTCGATTCCTCTCAAATCATTACTGAGTACCAAGTGCGTGTTGACCACCACACTACTCTTACTTAGTGTAAACAGACGTAAGAGCCTAACAAATAACTAAGGAATCCTGGGGTACATCATGGGGATCCTTCATGACAACGGCAGGAAATCTCATGGAAAGTTGGCATGTAGTCCTTTTTCTCTATAACATGCCTTCGTCTTTTACAGCATCCTGAATACTACTAACCCATAATGTCAAATTTTAGTAGCTTAAATCCTTGTCACCTTGGAGTAAAAAAGCTTTTTGGTTTTTGCTCCCATCTAATCCAGGTAAACTCTGATGTGCCAGGAGTTAAATTGGCGTCTTTTGGCCACAGTCTTAATCCAAGAAATGAACCTGGGGTTCTTTACTTCTGATATAAGAGTCTGTTTATGAGACTAGATCTTTCAAAGAGCCAACTTTATATATAGGATAATATTATCTTATCTTTCTTTAAAAAAAAATGATCACAAATGAATATTACCAAGCACATTTTATCATTGTGGCTGTATCCATGGCTTTCTATTTTGGTACTCAGATCATTCATAAAAGAAAATCCATCAAAATCAGTGATGAATTTTTTGCTGATTTCCTTCAAACAGTGTTAAACAAGATGTACCTGCATATAGACATGCACACACACATGTGTGGGCACACACACACACACATACACACACACGCATATATAGATGGGACAGTATCTAAACATTCTATTTGTGATAGGACTAGTCCAATAGATCTGAGTAGACTTTCCAATGTACTCTGTCTACTTAAATTTCTTGAGCCTTCCAATTGTATTACTAATGCTGAATGATTAATTCGTTCTTGATGACCTTTAATATATAAAAAACCTGGCAAGTGCCTAGGGGAGTAAATGTTTAGACAGTGAGCTTACAAAAATGGTATTTATGTAAAAAGTAACATTATACTATTCATTACTCATTGAATGGCTGCCAGGGAATGGAAAGGTTTATATTAATCATGCACAAAACATTTGTTTTAATATAGGCAAAGCAACGTAATTCTTTAAATTTTTATTTGTGTGGGCCTGATCAATGTTCTCCATTTATTCTTTTATTTTCTCATATTCAAAATAACAAACTCGCCTTTATTGATATAATGAGATAACAGAACCAGAAAAGGGGAATTAAATATGCAAAAGAACCAACTGTTTTTAAAAAAAGAATAGGTAAGATCAAAATAGCATAATCAGGGAAGTATAAAGACAGCATTTTTAAATGAAATAAATTTTCTGAACTCAAAAAAGGTAAGAGGGGAAATACAACAGGAATTCAAGCAGTGCTGTAAAACATCTCTATATAAAGTCAACTCTGACACAACCCTGCTACATTAGTACAGTACCTCATGTTGTTTTTAAGCTCTTTAAGTTGTAACAGCATTTGATCATAATTTAGAACCTTACACTCATTATCAGCTGGAGGTCTCAAATATGACCTTTGATTTACACAGTTTACCATACATATCAGAAGATTTCAAGGAAACCAATGTTCTTGAAGTAATAATCAAATTCCTTAGCATAGGCGGTTGTCTCACAAG
The DNA here is from genome assembly GCF_964212035.1 of Myotis nattereri. Taxonomy (NCBI): domain Eukaryota; kingdom Metazoa; phylum Chordata; class Mammalia; order Chiroptera; family Vespertilionidae; genus Myotis; species Myotis nattereri. Next base: position 26,499,830 of record NC_138081.1, read on the forward strand.
TTGCTACAGTTCAAGGGCAAGGTTAAAACGTTTTTTAAAAAAGAAAAGCAGCTGACCATGACCTCCATAGATCATGTCACATTATCTATCTGCTTATGCAATGATCAAGTTCCAGGTCACTCAATAAATGTTTCTAAATTACATTACATAATCATTTAAATGAATAAAAAAAAGATAGTAAAACATTCTTGAAACACGTTTTAAAGCACCAGAGAATGAAATTGCTTTCCAAGTTCTAAAAGGTCTTGGATCTGGAAATTAAAAACAAAAGTATGCCACTGACACTAAAATGATTTTCCTACACCATCTTTAAAGTTGGCTTCCTGATTGTGCTCAACTGTACTTACACCTCAATATTAAAGACCGTTATGTAGCATGATATATAGTATCTACGATTTTAAAAGGTTAAATGGTAACAGTTTCTTCTCTACCCAAAATAATCAAAATGAAATGAATAAAATGACCCAGGTAACAATACCTTGTGATTATCGATCAGATTCATCACTAAATCAATGTCTCCATGGACAGGCTGGTCTTCTGCCAGCTGGGGCTCCACTCTATATAACCAATCAATGAGGGCCTGCAGGGCATCTGTGAATTGTCCGGAAAATAACAGCGCTTCCTCCAGTTTGTTTTGTCTGGGGGGTGGGCGGGAGAAGAATCAATCTGTGCAACAAAAAAAGCCAGCCTGCACAACCTAACAGCTAAAATGTATTGATTACGTTTGAGCCGAACTCAGAGGAAAACCAATGTATTGGTATTTTCTGCTGTTTTTGTGCTTCCCTTAAAAAACAACAACAACAACACTTTTTTCAACCCTTCTCTTTTCTTCCTTAAATGCATGGCACTGTCCCAGGCAAATTCCTTCATCACCACCTCTGGAAGCCACAGACCCTTCCATTTCTTCATGAAAGTGTGGCTTTTTAATAAAAAAAAAACCATTTTTAAAAAAAATTTATGTTCTAAATTATCATACAGTAAAATGGAGGGTTTTGGGTATACGGTTCTGTGAATTTGAACACATGTATAGATAGATTCATGTAATTATCATCATAATCGAGATACAGAACAGTTCCATCAGTTCCAAAAAGCGCCCTGTGATGGCTCAGTATAGTCTCAGCCTGCGCCCAGCTCTAACCCCTGACACTGACGGATCTGTCTGCCATCACTGATCTTCTGTATTCTCAAGAACGTCATATAAAAGAAAACATTTATCTGACTATATGACATTGTATAAAGCATGACCTTTTGAGATTGGAGAAGGTTTTTAAATTTTTTAGAAAAAACACAAAAATATTACTGTGAAATTCCAGAGTGGAATATAATACTCTATTTAATCTTGATACTGACTAAAGCAATTTGACTAAGATCAATGAAAACTTTGAAAACATTTCTAATATATTTGAACTCTTTCAGTACTATTGTACTTTCTTTAAAATTTTGGGCCTTTGCCCAGCTGGCGTGGCTCATGAACCAGGAGGTCACGGTTCAAGTCCCACAGGGTAAATGCCCAGGTTGTGGGTTCAACCCCCAGTAGGAGGCGTGCAGGAGGCAGCCTGATCACTGATTCTCTCTCATCACTGATGTCTCTCTCTCTCTCTCTCTAAAGTCAATAAAAATATATTTAAAAAATATGGGTGGCCTTCACAGTTGAAGTGTAATGAGAAAAGGGGAGATTAGAAAGGGGTGGATGGAAGTTGGAGGGGAAGACAGGGGTCAGATCAGTAGACCTTGCATAATAAGAGATTACATTTTACTTCACACTAATAGTAAGTCCCTAAAGGCACGAAGCGGAGAATGACCAGCTTCCATTTACTTTTAAAAAAAACTACCTAGTAGTTATATAGAAATTGGACTAAGGAGGACAAGAGCAGACCTGGAAGATCAGTCAGGTGTGAAATGACAGAAGCTTGGGGAATGTTCTAACTTCTGAGTGAACTGAATAGTTAAAAACAATCGTGATGATTAACAAAGCCTTCTCAGTGCAGGTTCTGTGCGAGGTGGGAACTAAGGACCAGAGAAGATCCCCAGGCAGAGGACGTATTTCAGGTTCCTAAAATGTCCCCTGCAAAGTACGGCTCTTGTGTATCTGAAAGAGGTGTACAAAGTAACCGAACATTTGGGTCATTAAAGAACATTTCACCTTTCCACGGACTTTCCACAGATCGTGTCCCACTTGTCTCGGAGCTCACTCAGCATGTCATCCAGTTTCAGGTTGTCATCAGCCAGGGAGGTTTTCTCCTTCAGAGAACGTCCAGTCCTATTGGTGGTGTCGTACACAGAATGCTTGGCTCCAAGGGATTTCTGAAACTCCTAGATGTTAAACAAGAATACGATGTGCATTTATACTTGGGACTAACACACAAATGGGTAAGAGACACTCAGAGAGGCATCTCTAATAAACGGAGTCTAACCATCGGAAGACATCAGCAAATAATCAAGTCAAATAGTTCAGTGCTGTACTCTACACAGAAACACATCAGGATAGACAATCATCTTTACATTTTTCAAATTATTACTATTATCTAGAAAATAATTTCAAAACAAAACAAATCCCAAATCTTTTGTAGCTACAAACTACAAACAGTATTCTAGATGATATGACAGAATTGCTAATAAGCTATTGAAAATCCCGTGGTTTAGGGAGGAAAATGTAGTTAACATTCTATGAGTAACTATTAGTCCAATAAGGACACAGAGGGACTCAATACTGTATAAATTTATGAGTTTTTTGCCAAACAGTTTTTTTTGGCACACATTTCCTATATTCACAATAATGTTACATGTAATTTTATCTGTGAACTAGGATGAGGGACAAATAAGAACCACACCTTTAGGTCCCTATGTTTAGACCTACTGGTCATTGTAATCACACCACTTGAAGGCCTATACCCCTCCTCTCCTCCTCTTTAATGACCTACTAAAGTCTCAAAAGATCTAAAGATTACTCTTCCATGTACCAAATAGCTATCCTGCTAACAGGACCTCCATGATTTGATGCTTCATTTTTGTGTGTATATGTGCAGGAGGGGTGAGTTCTATTCTTTCTACACAACTCAATTATAAGCCTTTCTGCAGCTGGGACATTGTCTTTGTAAGCCTCTCATTATCAGGTTATATTTTCTGTGTGTTTATAGAATGTAATAAAACGAATGAGCCAACTGCTATTGAATATATAATCCCAGGGATGAGAAGAAAGCAAGGTCAACTGAATAGGCAGCTTACAAGCTCATAAAATATCATGAGAACACTTAATATAGTGATTCTCAATCCTGGAAGCACATCAGAATTACCCCAGATAGTAAAATGCTATACAAATGTATAATTTTCCAAAATAACCTCAGTTAAAATTACCTAATAAGTTTTTATTGCCTTTAAAAGCGAGACACTTTAAGTGTCTTATAATGACTAAGATATTTATTTTGTCTTGTAAAAGGAAGCAACTACATCTGGGAATTTTTTAGCAGTGAGCACAATTAGAATATCACACTATTTCTGCCGTTCTCTGTACATATTATGTTTTCATGTTATTCTAAACAGAATGCTAGTTTTAGAAACACGGTATTGACAGATTTCCTTCACATAGCAAATACACAACAAATGTTATACTGAATACAGGGCAGGTTAAAACTCTTTAAGGACAAAAAGTACCCAAATAATGAACAGAAAAGACTTCTTTTAAAATTGGCTTAATGAACCTTGTATCTTTATCTCAGAGAGATGGTGATTGTGGCCATAGGTCACACTAGGGAAAATAGAGAATCTCACAGGATTCTTTGCACATTGTTATTTCTAGGATTTTCTAATTTAAATATTCAATAGACTTTCATAAGACTACATGACATGACATTTACGATCAAGTTCAAATAAGACATTCTACATTGAGAAGGAGGCTCTCATTTTCCCATCAGAGGGGAAAGAAGGAAGGTGCTGCTCACCCTCACTGTGCTGCCAGTATTACGTGTGGCAGCTCAGGGACATAGGCCACCAGCAGGACCAGCCATTCATAAGCCCTCATCTCGCCAAAAACAGGTGCTCAGTATGTTTCCTTCCGTCATCATAGGATTGTGACCCTCCGAGGTAAGTAGATTCACTAATGGAAGCAACCAACTAGAATTTTCTGATGATGACCTTACATTGCCCCATATTTTTTTCAATCCTTTTATAAATGATCATGTTTCAAGCAATGATTTATATGTAGATGCCTAAAAATGTACAACTGTTTGCAGGAATCACTCCCCTTTACCCACATCCTCACTCTGAGTGCTGATGATCAAACAGAATGACAGAACAACCCAAACTTAACCGATTTGAGAAGGATGGGAAAACCCACTTTGAATGCCATGTGGTAGGAACAGAAAAGGTAGAAAATATAAAATTCAATGTTTCTACATCTAATTTACACAAGGACGCCACTGACTGTGTTTCCTTGAGGGTTAGGATGGAGTTTCATATACCCACACATACACATTGTAGAAGAAACCAATTTCCCCCGATGCACTGTTAAAAAGAAATTTACATTATTTTTTACTATAGAATTATCTTCTATATGGCTTATGATAGGAAATACAAGATAAGACAATTGTGCTAAAATTGAAATGCCAATGTTTGAACCCCTACAAAACCTTTATATGTTTTAGACTGTAGAAGAATTCCAGTTTTAATTTTGCCTGTTTTCTTTTACCAGTGAACCCTAGATCATAATGGAATGGACCAATGTGAAGGGCAATTGTTTTAAATTTCATGTGGTTCACACTGAACAACCTTCTTTCCTCTAGTGACAAATAAATGCACAATCAAGTAGGAAATAAGTAATCTTGAAATATATAAAGACACACTATGCTTTTTTCTTTTTTAAATCCTCACCTGAGGACATGTTTTTGTTTTTATGTTTTTTTCCATTATTGATTTTTAGAGCAAGAGGAAAGGAAAGAGAAAAACATCGATGTGAGAGAGAGAAACTTTGATTGGTTGCCTCCAGGACACTCCCAGACTGGGGATTGAACCCATAACATAGGTATGTGCCATAATCAGGAATCGAACCTGCAATCTTTTGGTGTACTGGATGATGCTCCAACAAGCTGAGCCACTCAGCCAGGGCACCATATGCTTTTCTTAACTGTAGACCCACCTTATGCTGCGAGAGTTGTGTCTTTAGTTTGTCTGGATCGTTGGCAATTTCCAGTTCAGAATCCAAAGACTTTTCCGACTCCTCTAGCCACTCCATAAGTTTAGTCCAAGCTTCATGGAACTGTAAAGAAATTCACATTTTGTCCAGGAAACTTTCACTATACACTATATTTAAAATCTAATATTTATTTAAAATAGAAATTAATGTTAATGGAAATGTTGAAAATTATTAATTCAACAATTCCCCTGAAGAAGAAAAAAGCAGTAGTTTGATCAGCAGATTACAAACTGTCTTGTTTACACTGGCTTTTGTGGTTTTGCCCTTGGTCACTTTGTTATAATTCATTCAAGCACACAAAGTTTAACAAAAATAGATATGTTAGAAAGCATCAGGGAAAACTTCCCTCCCTTTCTTTTTCTTAATAATTAACATCAACTCTCAGAGAATTTTATTTGCTTTCTGCTGTCTCTTGACATTTCTGGGTTTACTTCTAAGGTGTTTAGTTCTTATGTTAAGAAAAGGAATAAAACAGGAGAAAGAGGATAAAGTTTGTAATCTGGCTTTAGAAAGTAACAAGAACAAAGAGGTCATTTCATTCCTATTTAATACAAAGATAGCTGAACATCTTTATTTTGCTATCAAAATCCTCAACTTAATGCCCGTGCCTCACATAATTGGTTTAGTATGTAAGAGCACCCATAGTACTTGAGTTCTAACAAAATAGAATTCTCTTTGTCATCGACTTTGAAATAGTCTGGTGCTACATATATTTCATTTCACCCACAGTCTGTTTTCTGTTTATCTCTGGGAACTAGTGGGTACTATTTTTGGAGACCAAGTTGTGAAAATGGTTATAAATTAAGCTCATAATAAAGTTAAGTGAACAGATACATAGCAAAGACGTAGGTAATCAAAATAAAATGTGTTTTATATCAAAACACATTAATAATGGAATAACAAAAAGACACTTCTTACCAAAACAGCACAATAAGAGCACAGAATTGCAAAGCTGCAAGGGCCCCTTGGAGATCATCTCATCAAACCTGCTCTCCCTACACACCCCTCCCACATGCTAATCAATTTAAACATGAAAATAAGGAGGCCAGAACAGGAACAGACATTGTCCAAGTCAGAGAACTACGGTCAACATCTGAGCCCAAAACGGAGATTTTAGAATAAAAAAAAAGAAAGAAAAAATAAAATAAAGATACAGCCAGTCATGGTGTTAGGTAGTCTTACTACAAATAACATTGGCTGTAACACTTAGATGGTAAGTTTAATTATATAAACACACAGGTTCTAAGGCTGGTCCTACTTTCAAAACTATTTTTAAATGGTAAAAACAGAAGAAATGCTATCTTTTGCATTGAGACCAGAAGTTAATTAAACAAACAGAAAATAAAATTGATTAAATGGAGAAGGGAGGAAGAGAATGGGCAACTGGCTTCTGGCATCCAAGAGATTTTTATAAGCTAGATGTCCTTAACTCAAAAACGCCTAAACTATAGACTGTTACGTATGTGGAGAGAAAAATGTCAGGCTCAGTATTAATGTTATCTTACAAAATCATTAGGGACTAGTTCCATTCCAGGGACTCACTTATAACACTGCTGATATCATACCTCCCACTCAAAAAGGGATATACGGCATGTAATCCTATAACAGTATAATCTGTCATTTCCAAAGCCCTTAAAAACTTATGCTGATAACTTTAAACAGTGAAACACTAAACTCCCAGGACATCTTTTATATCACCCAACTGAGCCTAGCTCCCCCAAAAAATGAAGTGCAGCACCAATGATGGACAAATGCAACTGAATAGGACAAAGAGAGTCATAAAAATCCAGCCTCGATATTACACTTTCTAGTTTTAAATAAAAATCAGCGATATATGCCAAGCAAGGTGAGTGCACCTCTCTCCCCCCTGCAGAACAAAGACATGTAATTTTGCTTCTCCTCTGTGTGTAGTCTAGAATACAATATTAATAACAGGTGAAGAAAGTAAGAATAGTTCCTTGTGAGTATCTCTAGATTAAAAAAAAAAAAGCAGCCCCAAAAGATTCAAACAATTTAAAAGTGGGATGGAGCTGTATCAAAATATTAGCAAAGAAATAAAGGCTTGCCAACAATGCACAGATTCAGGGAGGTGAGGAGTACCCACTCACTCAAACACAGAATATCCCTTTCGGGAGGTTGTCTCAGAGGGCTCAATGTCTGGCTCTCAGCTGACAGTTTGAAGAAAGTCTGGCTTAGGAACTAAATAAAAGGCAGCCATATAATAGAGTCACTCTAAGTATGAGAACGGAGGTTGACAGGACAAAGAAACAAACAAAAAACCCAATGACAAAAATTCTGAGGGTTTAAGATAATGGTCTGTCTATGAAGTCAACCTATAATCAGTCTTTTCAAGATCAGTCCCCAGGGCCTGAAGCTGCTGCCAGGTGAAAAGTAATGTCATCATCCCAACCCAGGCCACAGCCCTTTCAGGAAATGAACACCTTGGCTTCCTGCCAGGTTTGTTACCCATAATGCAGCCTGCAAATACAAGTCCTTTACTAACATAATCTATATTTCAAAAGCTAGAACCGATGTATTGCCAAGTTCAGAGAATTTCTATAAAGGTTTACCTGCTTGGCCCTCTTCCTTGCTTCATCCAAAGATCTTCCTCTTTCTACTAACCGTTGAACCACTTTTTCCCATCGACCCTGGACACTGATGAGCAGATTCTTAATGAGGACAACATCTTGTTTCTGGCTAAAATATTTCAGGTGGGTTCCAGTTTTATCCAGCTCTATTATCTGCTCACGGTGAGAATTTACTTCATTGGCGAAGACCTTTCCAAAAAAAAAGGGATAAAATGAGAAACAAATGAAGAACGGACCTATCTTGAAAATGCTTCTGGTGTCATAAGCTGAAACTATTTCAAAGGACAAAAGAAAGGTTTTCAAACTAGCAAATTCACGCTTTTGACATGAAAACAGCCAGCTGTCTAAAAGGTCTGAAGTCAGAATGCTCTCCATGTGAGTTATGGCATACCTTGTGTTCATCGATTTGAAACAAGACTGTGTCCAAGATAAGACTTGGCCGAGAAGCAACATTTAGGGTCTGTTCAGCCTGGGTGAGCCAGTTGATGAAGTCTTGGAGAGAATTGTGGAACTCCATTGCCAAGTTGAGGGCTTCTTCCAGTTTAGTCTGCGAAAAAAGGTTGTTTAGTATTTGATGATATTTAAAAGTTTTCTTTCCTCCCACTTAAACCACTCTCTGGCGGCTATCCTTCCCATCTATACTTTATGCATAAGCTATATTACCTAAACAGTTTATGAATGTAATGGACTGTCCCTAAGGTACTGGCAAGTCAAACCCCTTTTAAGTATATTAAGAAGCATCTCCCTGCAGCTAGAAACATTTTAATATACATTAAATTGTGGTTTAAGGTCAATTAAGCACAGAACACAGTTACTGAAAAGCATCTGTGAAATGAAAACTTGACAGTCATAAGATTTTTGGAATTATAATAATATTAAATACATAAATATATGCTGTATTGGCGAGGACCTACAATCTAGTATTATTCCTATCCTATCATTTTTCTTACAGCATTAAACAGTAATGTCTTTTTAAAAATTTGTTTTTATTGATTTCAGAAAGGAAGGGAGAGGGGATAGAAGCATCAGTGATGAGAGAGAATCATTTATTGGCTGCCTTCTGCACGCCCCCTACTAAGGATTGAGCCTGCAACCAAGCCTATGCCCTTGACTGGGAATTGAACCACAGCCTCCTGGTTCATAGGTCAACACAACCATTGAGCAACACTGGCCGGGCAAGAGTAATATTTTTAATCTCATCTCATGGATTTTTTTTCATAAAGTGCTTACTAGTTATGGACAATTATTTCATTCTCTTGATCTCCCTCACTCCCTCCTCCTATATACCTCCTTTCGTTTACTAAGTATGACTAGAATAGAATTATTTAACAACCCAAAATTTGAGTAGTTCACAAATTTAAAAATATAGCTAGTAACATTGATCTCTGATACACTGTTATCTATGTTTGAATAGATTCCTTTAACTCTGATCTTCCTTTAGGACAAAATACTATTTTCAACTGACCCCATGAAAACTCCTAATGTATATAAATAAATTCAAACATGGATCATTAAAAATTCCACTGATCATGCTTCTCAAAGATAAGGTAAAACCCTTGAAATAAAACAACTAAAACATTCATTCTATTATATTAATCAAAGCACATACTTTCCTTTCACTGAGTTTGGTTTCCACCGATTCCCATTTTTCTTTCAAGTTATTTATGTCTTGGTCAATATTTGTCTCTGCAGATTCGGGGCATCTTGCAAGCAGCTGCTGGCCTTTCTGCATCAGACTCTTATATGTTTCTTCTTTCACATCAAAGGCGGCACAGATTTCCTATCAAGATACCCCACGCCCCAAGTTATATCACTTTTTAAGAGAATAAAATCTAAGAGTTCTTATTCCATTTCATCAAACCCAAGCCCCTTATCATATATTCATCTCTATCCAGCACACAGCATAACCTCAGACATTCAAACTCTTCACTATATTGAAACAACAACTAAACCTATAGCCATATCCTGTCCACCGAGAAATCTCAGAAACACTGCCACCATCACTAATCCATTCTGGCATGCGAAGGTTTGTAAAACAGTATTTTAAATGCTATGGAAAAAGGCTTCACTATATAGTAGCCAATCAGTCTGTGACCTTTGGCAAAAATGTTGACCTCACTGAGCCTTGACTTCCTCCTTTGTAAAGCAGGTTCTACGTCTCTCCTGGGACTAGCTGATACAATAACTGTCATATTTTTGGTATAATTGAGTTCTGGGTGCAGAAGACATTCAGTGGATAGAAAGTAAAGACCCAGTCTAGTAAGATATTTAAGTTGCTTATTAAGACTTTGGAATCACAAAAGCCAAACTTGTAGTACTATGAGAATTTTACTCTCACTTATAACATTTTTAAAGCTTTCATCTAGAATGCAATGTGCATTTTCTACAGAGAATATAAAAAAAAAATACTGTTTAAACAAATCCAGAATTTAAAAACCATGAAACAAGAGTTACATTCCTATAAAAATACTAAGACTAGTTCTAGTCCAGGGGTGGGCAAACTTTTTGACTTGAGGGCCACAATGGGTTCTTAAACTGGACCGGAGGGCCGGAACAAAAGCATGGATGGAGTGTTTGTGTGAACTAATATAAATTCAAAGTAAACATCATTACATAAAAGGGCATGGTCTTTTTTTTTTTTTTTTTTTAGTTTTATTCATTTCAAATGGGTTGGATCCGGCCCGCGGGCCGTAGTTTGCCCACGGCTGTTCTAGTCCATTGATTCAATTATAATGTGGGTCAAATCATAGCTACCCCACTGAAAAATTATATATTCTATGTCTAACATTTTCAACTTCATAATTTTTAAATTTAAAATATAATTTGAAGAATTCATCCATATTAAAGTATAAAATTCAGTGTTTTATTAGTATATTCACAAGGATGTGCAACTATTACTAATAACTGCAGAACATTTCCATTTGCGTCAAAACTTTATAATTTCTTAAGCCTTTAAAAAACCCCTTTCTAAACATATTGACATTATCAACTATTGAAAAATTTTAATCCTACAGCAAAGCTTTTAGATATAGCCAAATCTCAGGAAACTAGAGTCTTCTAGGTTTTCTTCAACTCTAACACAACCAAATCAAAAGAATATTACTAAAAATGTATTACAAATATCAATCACTCTTTAGAATCCCTTAAGTCTTGGAATGTCTATAATCCGGTAAATTATGCCAGGTTATAGCAAATACCCTACCCAATCCACATAAGCTAATATCCAATATTTTTCTAAAAGTAAAGTATCCTAAAGATAAGCTCTGTGCTGTTCAATTTCGTACTTATACTCTTCTAAATTAATATTTTAAAAATATTTTTATTAGAGATTACTCCCAGGCATGTTTGTGCAAGAATCCATTAAACTTACACTTAATGAACATGGTAATAGCTACAGCAGTACTTCCAGGAAAGTAAAGAAGTATCTGGAAGTCAGTCAGGTTTTATGGAAAAAACAAACACTCCCAAGTTATTATTTAGTCAATTATTTCTTTCGGTGAACAAATGGTCACTTGTGGCACCAAAAATAAACCAAACTAAAACAACGGTAACAACAACATAACCACAGACACAATAATTTTCTAAAATAATGAATACGCATGAAAGGTTTCTAGAAAATTTCATACTAGATTAGTAAGGTTTATGTTAACTGCTCATGGCAATTGTGAAGTAAATAAGATGTTAACTCTGTTGTGTCTCTTCATAAAACCTCTAAGATGGTTACTTCCTCTCCAAATTACCAAATTCAAAATTATTTCCAAATAAGTACAGTTTTAATAAGCTCTTACAACAACATTAGACATCTGCCAAGAAGTGCAGACTTTAACGTTCAATGGCCCATTTCTTTTGTCAAATTCCTAAATACTACTTTTTTTATTTCATAAGATACTAATTATCTGCATTTGGATATTAAAATGAATTCCTGATGCAAATTCACAAGTGTAAGAATTAGAGGATTAGTTTTCAAACTTCGAAACAGACTGTTTTCACTTAGAACTTTTAGAGCTGATTTATAATGGGAAATGAATAACAAATGTCAATAAATCAAAGGCAGCCTAAATTTAATTTGTCAGCCCATATCTCTGTGAAAGAAAGCCAGAAACTCAAAATTAATTGTTTTCCTCCTTATCCTTTGGCACTGACAGGGCCACAGAACCTGGGGTGGTGGTGGTGTGTGTGTGGGGGTGGGGTGGGGGGGGGAGACAGCCCACAAGCAGAATGCTGCAGTTGGACAAACAGAAGCTCCCTGGCCCATACCTGGTACAGCATGAAGCTGAAGATACAGCCCTACCACCAACAAAACAAACAAGTGACCTTGTTTTAACAGGACAAAAACGTATTTTCCAGGCTTCTATGAAGCAAGGTGGACATGCAATGATTAACAGCAATAATTTTTAAGTCCATTCTGATTACTTGAGGGAATTTTCCTTTCACTCAAAGAGCAACCGTTTTTAATGTACACAATGTTTACCACTATCCATACAAGTTTATCATTTTCATGGGGGAAGGTATACTTCTAAAAAAAATGTCTAGACTTCTAAAACCTCTTTTCATGTACTGACACACAAACCTTTGAAATAAAGAATAGGTTCCGATTTGAAAAATTAAATCCATAAATGGTGTTTCTAGCACTTATACGTAGAGATTCCTGCTGTATAACTCTATATCCTTTAAACCTCCTGCCACGATTTACTTATCACCAGGGCCCATACAAGATGGCTAGTTTCTTAATCTGAGGTTGGAGCTGTAGGAAATCATACACTTACCATGTGGGCATTCAGCTGCTCCCTGGCCGTTTCTGGTAAACCTCCCAGGGGTTTGGATGCTAACAGATGGCGCTCCGTGTCAGTCAGCCACTGCTGCAAATCCTCAATTTCGCCATGGAACCCTTTGGCCTAGAGTGACAGAGAGTTTTAAGTCTGGGCCACAAACATTGTCACTTCCACACAGAAAACAAGGTTTAAACAATCCCGCCTGCTAAGCCTCTCTCTGCATTCTTAAGAACAGCCAGGTGCCACTAGGCTGGCCTTGCCTCTCTTCTTCAGGAGGGCGCTGCTAGGTAAGACTATTACACTAAGAACTAGAGAGCCTTCTCATCAGCGCTCTTTATCCCACTTATTTTTAACACTTCTTGAGGTGGAAAAATTAAGCAGGGATCTGCACACCAATGAAAGAATGGCATGTTTTTTTGGTCTTGAAGACTATAGACAGTTTCAGAACGTATTCTCTCATTCACCTGGCGCAAGGCGCCATCCAGCTGCTGCTTCCGTTGTCCTGTTTTTTCCAAAACATTTTGCCAGCGTTGATTCAAAACCTCTAGTTTGTTCTGAAGGCTGCTTGCTTCTTCTCCTGCACTTGATTCAATTAGATCATTTCCTGCTTTATTAACAGCTTCCACTGTGGACTGATGAGCGAATACATCATTTTGGAGCACCTGAAAATATTAAGATAATACTATGGTTGCTAGTTTATAACATGTTAACATCCCTTTTAGTGCAATGGTTTTCTTTTTTGGTTTTGAAACAAAGACATCATCTACGTAGGATTTTAATACTAATTAAGTTTTAAAATGATGGACTTCTCTTCCCTTACCTTTGTAGCTTTCCTGTCTACCAACATCCCCTGAAATGATTATGTGAGACCATTGCAAGTTCTTCCCATTAGAATAGCTTTGCAATGGATGACATTAAGTATATGACATTATAATTAAAAGGCTCTGAAAGTATTCATATGATTCAAGCTCATTTTAATTGACCTTAATTTTAATGTTGTAAGTAAACAATTTAAGAGAGATTTATTTCTATATATCCATTTTCAAATATAAAATTATTACATTTCTAAGATAAACAGCACTAAGGTTTACAATTAGCACTCTAGAAGGGAAAAATTATCCTAAAATATTCTTTTATTTCCTCTCATTGGAATGGTGCTGGAATTCACTACTAAGTTGACAGGCATCTTAGGAGGCCCTGACACTAAAGGGAAATAGATTTATTTCACTGTATATCGGGGATTCTCAAGCCCAACATCCCAAATTTGAGCTACTCTTTTACTAGAAAATACACATGAGATGCTTACTACGTATCCCAGCAAATAATGTCCTCCTATTCTGTTACACAGTGGAAATACTAGAATGGGTTAATGACACTAGCATAGGCAAGTGGTTCAGTACAGAATGCAACTGCAAGGCTAAAAAGATCAATTTTCTTATACTGAAAAGAATGGTAAGAATTACACTTTAAAGAACAAATATAGCTTAGTAATAGTTTCCTTTGAAGAAGACTGCAGTTTTGTTTTTGAGAACCAAACACTTCCTCGAATATTAATAAAAATTGATAATAATCCTTCTCTACACTCACTGATTCAGGATTATCCATGGGAAAGAAAAGAAACATCACCTCCCGTCCTAGGTAAGATATCTCACATCTGGACCCAGAAGGATTTTCACTAATGGGTACCACCCACCTACCATCACTTTTTCTCTGACTATATATACTCATTTTCTGAAGCATCTGGTAAGGGAGTGATTTTCAAAGACTGAAAAATCAACTGAGTAAGGAATCTTCTTTATAATTCTCATACTGTGAGTTTATAGCATTTACATTCCATTTATAATAAGCATGCTCTCTGACATGCTAACACTAGGAGCCACCTTTAAAAGGTCAGATTTAAATATCCTTGTAGTCAAAATATAAAAAATAATTCTAAAAAATTCATTCTCTTAAATGGTCCAATCCTATATGAGCCACAGCCTAGGAGCCAGAGAAAAAGGCAGGAGAGGATGGAAACATTTCCTCCCTTCGTCCAACAATTGTGCTGGCAATTCTAAGTCCTTTAACTTTTGACCTTTGAGAAATGAAAGGAGACAGAGATTCATTTTTAACTGCTCCAAAATAAACAAAGAGAAATAAAAGGTCCCTAACTCATCCCTCACCCAAATAACTGGGTCAGAGTGCCTCGTTTTTCCACCTCTACTGTATTCTACAAAGTTCCCGTCACTGATGTATATGACCTTTTAGGGCAATTGCTAAGTTTATGGAATGTAAATGCTATAAACTCACACTATGAGAATAAACACATTTTGTTTATATGCAGAGTCAGCCTCACCAGTCATTACTGCTCTTAGCCACGGTATAAGATAGACATTAAATTAAAAATATTAATGATGTATAATATAACTGCTTAATCAAATGTGGTTACGCAATGACTACAAATATAGACAGAACAAGGTAAAAAAAAAAAAGAAAGAAATTTAAATTAGGGAAAAATTACTGTGGGGAAAAGTATGGAAGGAGAACTAAAGGACAAATAGTCAAAAACTGCATATCATAATCTTATAGTGCTAAAAAATACCTTTTACTTTTAAATGCTACTAAATATGTAAAATAAACTTTTTCCATTTGACAATAAAAAAAATCTTACTTAAGGTTAGGACTTAGGACCTAACGTTAATTAAGATACCACTATTAGTGTGAATGTTAAGGTTCTATGAAAGGCTACTGTATGTCAGGCTAATCTCTACTGAGCACATAACCTTATATTCAGTAAGCCTAGTAACTTAAAAAGGGAATTTTCTATTAAGATTTGTCAACGAAGTGTCACAAAGATAACAATAATATAAAATTGTGTTGCGAAGATCTTAATTTTCAATTTATAAGCTTTAAATCTAGTGCAGGACATAAAAATTCTTTTAAGCATAAGATGTTAAAAACCTAATTCAGAAAGAAAAAGACTGGGAACACAAAGCCAATGAAAAGTAAGCTGGACAAAGGGCCAGAAAAGCAAGCCTCGGCATAATGAGAGACATACCGATAGACGTATGTCAGGCATGCCAATCAAGCAGAAAATGAGATCAGGGTGGGCAGAGGGAAAAAACACACAACCTGCAGTGGAGTAACATTTTGAATCTATAACTTATTAGGCTATTCTCAACAACTTTTGAAACTTTGCCACATTGATCCGACGACAGGTATGATCAGGGATTTAAACCTGCATGCAGCCCTGGTAAAATTCAGCCAGAAATTTCCCATCCTTGCTGTTTTTGATAATAATTCCCTTGAACAATGAGAAAAACATTTTTATAATATTTTAAGAAGCGTGTTTTAAGTAGTTTAACCTTTAGTTACAAATTCAAATATGAACTTGTGTTAAAATGACAATTTAAAAAGGCATAAAGAAGAAACATTAAAAAAAAACCTGATGAAACTGGAAATGCATAGAGAAGAAATATAATATGCAACCACAGCTACGTACGTGATGCTTGGCAAGTTCAATTTCAATGGCTTTAGGGTCTCCTCCCACAGGTTTCTGTTCATTTAGCAAGCCCTCGGTGTGTGTCAGCCACGCCAGTAGCTCGTCCAGAGCATGTTGGAACTGCCCCAAGGCTAACAGGGCGCCCTCCAGCTTATGCTACAGAAAAAGTGGAGAGGAAATAAATCCATGTATGAACCTGATATTGTGAATAACATATATTTATAAAACAAGGGCAACAAATCAATGTTTCCTGCAGCATTAAGTCTGTAAGCATATCCAGTGAAGCCCAATTGTCATAAACTTCTACATTCTAAGTCTGAAACGACTTATGGTTAAAAAATGGCATGTGACAGGCAGAGAGAGTTCTAATGAAACTAGAGGCCTGGTGCACGAAATTTGTGCAAGGTCCCTAGGCCTGGCCGGCGATCAGGGCCGATTGGGGCTTTCTGGCTGCCAGCCAGGGCCTTCCTTCCAGCTGCTGGCCAGGGCCTCCCTTCCCCAGCTGCCGGCCGCCGGCCGGGGCCTTCTTTCGTTCCGTGCCACCCCACAGTGGTCAGCACACGTCAGAGTGAGCAATCGAACTCCCGGTCTCCCGGTCAAACTCCCGAGGGGACACTTTGCATATTAGCCTTTTATAGATAAGAGAACTTAGGGGCTTCAAAGTTTATGTAATCACCTAATTTTAGCTTTTAATAATTATTTTACATTAATACATGAAATTGGGATTTTATAAATTCTTAACAAAAGTGTTGGTACTTACCTGTCTGTTGATAATTCTCTCATCCAGACTATCCCATATCAATTTCAGTTCCATTAATGGGTCTTGAACAGTGTGTTTGTCACTTTCTTCTGTTACTTTCTTCAGCAAAAGCTCTGCTTGATGGTTCAGCCTTTCCATCTCTATCTGTTGTTGATAGGCCTCTGACTTAAATTGCTATTTTTTAAAAGAGATATACAAGAAAAATTTCCTGTAAGTCCATAACTTTAAACAAAAATAATTCTATGGGTTAGACCTATATTCTAACTAATACTTCTTATTGGGGAGTGGGGTGAATAGGAATTAAAACGTAACAGTTTTCCAATAAAAGAGTTATAAACAAAAAAGGGAGTTCTTTTTTCTTTATTCAATGTTTTCTGATGAAAAGATATTTCTATAACTTTGATATTTCACTTTTATACTCTACAATAAAAAATTAACAAATTTCAGGGCTAAACTTATTCCAATGTCTAATTACATATATTCAATAAATGAATTTTGAAATTATAGCAAAGAAGAAAACAAAATGTTATAGACATATATAAAACCCAGAAAAATATCTCTAAGAAACTCAAATTAATATTTATTCCTCAAAAATATACACATATATCCACTGAACATCTTGTTTTCTATAGCTGTGTTGTGTTCATTAAATATTTAGTTTTCCCTCTGACTCACCCACTGCTGACTCAGAATAACATTATTCTCTCTCCCAGTGCTTACTGATACATATTAGTAATCTTACCTTTGCCAACCAACACAGGTTAACAAACGGTTACTGGTAATAGGAAACTGTTCTTTCATAAAATATTTAATGTATAATAGTAAATAATTAAATGGTAAGTAATAACTAAGCAGCCCCTTAATTTTTTCAAGCATATAAAAATAATAATTAAAAAATAATAACTAATGTATATAAGTTACTCTCCATAAACTAATAAAGAAAATAATTTTATCCTCAATTTAAACTAAGGACATAGAAGTGAGACCAGTTAGATAACTTTCCCAAGATTATTTAGCTAGTAAAGTGAATGAACTAGAATGCAATCTCAGACAACCTCATTTCATAGAGAGCCTTCCTAACCTACCCGCTATATGAAAACCACTTAGATACATGCAAATGTCCAAAATAAATATATCTCCACAGTCATAAGAGTATATAAAATATATCATGGGTTTCTATATGATCAGATAAAAAAGTAAAAAAAAAAAAATCCCAATTTAATGATGGTAATAGTAAACTTCTCCAAAAATCCCCACTTTTTTTTTCTAAAAGAAATTTTCTATATCACGTTTGGAGATGAAAATGCTACAATTTTAAAGCCAAATCATAATTTTATATAAAAATATAACAGAGTTCATTGGAAATGGTGTGATGTGTCTGTGGATGGACACTTAAAATCGGAAGGAAATCGCCGATCCCTCTTTGATAAATGATCAGCACAGAGGAATTTAAAGAGGAAACAGTCCAGCCCTTTTCACAACTGGAGATGAAGAACCCCCCAAAACAAATTTAGAGAGGAAAGCAGATGGAAAATAAGAAACAAAACAAACATTTTGAGAAACACAATCATCCTATATGTGGTTCTTCAGCCTGTAAGACTAAATGAATTATTCTGAACACAATGAAGAAAATAAAAATGTTGCTCTATGTATATTGACAATAACAGATTATTGAATAATAAAGCTATAAAAATCCTTACAGTATTATCTACATATGGATAAAGCACACACATGACCCCTATACCTCATCCTGCCCCCCACGGGAGAATATGTCAAAGGCTATAAATTATATCTCAAATGTGTTTGCCTCTGGGTACATAACAGTTTGGGTGGCCAAAAAAGCCACCTTTTTGCTTCTTTGTATTTTCTGATTTTATTCTAAAGTAAACAGATACTGATGTAAAAAGAAGAAAACTATTAGTATTTATATTCTTTATTTAAGGAACACTTATATACTGCTTAGTAGGTGAAGGTACTATATTAAACCAGTTTCATAATCAAAATGTAATACTTCAATTATGTAAAATAAATCCATTTACATAAAGAGAATCCTGTGAGTCAAGAATTTAAAAAGGGAAACAAAGTCTTTGACAAATTAGCCCTCAGCCATACCTTCAGCTCTTCAATCTGCTGCTTGACAGTTTCAAGATCAGTTCCGATCGGAGACATTGCAGCTAATTTACCACCTGCAATATCTACCCAGTCGAATATTGCCTGAAAAACACATTAATCCACGTGTTAGTATAACAGTACATCTGAAACTGCTTCATATCTTGAGGTTATAGAAAAGTACAATCATAAGCCTGTGAAGATACTATGCAATGAGTCTATTTTACAAATAATAAGATGGTTCATCTTAATAGGTAAAAGCTGCAATATACTGCAACAGTTGTCCAAACTATGAAATAGATGTCACCTCCAATTATGTATCCAAGTTTACAAAGGAAATTCTATTTTATAGAATTTTAGAATGTTAAGAACTTTAAATGCCCATTTGAAAAAAAGTTTTGTAAATTCAATCACAAGAAATCAAATTCTCTATACTCTCTTATGTACCCCTAAAAGCAGTGTGTGTAAATATGTTGAAAGAAAAAGATTCAAACTCATCTACTTATCCAAACAGTCAAGAAACTTATTATTGTCACTTAGGAAAATAAATATTTTGCTCAACTAAACTCTTCCATATCAATTAGGTTAGTGTTAAAATCCTGCAGATATAATGATTAATAGTAAGATTATTATTCTAAATTGCAACATAGACTTCAAAATCTCCTATTTTTCTTGTTATTTTTAGGTAATATAAACATCCTAAAAAGGCTCAACTCAGATTTTTTCAGGTATTGACTACACAAAATTATTTTGCACTTTAATGAAGTTGCCAGACCATACAGTAGGGGGGATTCCTTGGGAAATATCTGGTATTATTTTTAAGATTTCTTATTGATTTTTTTTTTAGAGAAAGAGAAAGGAAGAGGGAGAGAGAGAAACATCCATGTGAGAGCAAAACACAGATCAGCTGCCCCCTGCTTGCCCCCTACCAGATATCGAGCCCGTAATCGAGGCATGTACCCTGACCTGGAATTGAACTGGCAGCCTTTTGGTGCACAGGATGACACCCAACCCACTGAACCACACCAACCAGGGCAATATCTGTTTTAAAGTTACCATTGATAAACTCTAAGAACTTAAGCAGCAACTTGGGAAATAAAATTTATTTTACTTTACAACCAACCTCAAAACCTCTGGAACTTCTAGCGCTTCCGACCTGCAGCTCCAGCTAGCCATAGCTATTTAGTAAGTCAGGGTGCCCTTCATTCCCACCTGCTAACCTACGATGGGCCTTGTTTTCGCCGCAGTGGTAATGAGACTGTATGAATCATGGTGTCTAGCCTGTGGCTCCTATGGTTCATGGCTCCCGAGGTCAACTGGCTGCAAGTGGTGACAGTGACATCTCTAGCCGTGAAGGAGGGCACAACTCAACGACTTCCTAAAGTACGTGACAATCATGACCTGGCCTCACAGACCGAGAGCTAGAGCTTGATTAGTTACTAGTCACAGATATCTAACCAATGAATTGTCACTCTGGTTGAGAAAGGGAAGGCTATGGAGGGGGAAAGTTAGAATAAGTCTTGTTTGTAGCGAATTTTTTCATCTATTTCCAAATTCAACACGCCTTTCAGCTGGCATAAAGCCTGGCTTATGCTATTTATTTTTATAAATATAGAAATGGAGTAGCATAATAAAAAGGAAAAGATGTTACCATCTGAGCTTTAATAATAATAGCCACTTGGTGTTATGGAAATACTTAGAAAGGCTTTTTCCATGCGGTAGGAGGGAAGAAAGATTAAACTCTTGCCAGCCTTAACAATAGAAAATGGGATAAAGTTAAGGAAGGTGGAGAAAGAAACAGCCCTGGGTTGGCCTCATTGACAAGATAATTTTTAATATTTTTTTAAAAAACACATTAAAAATAGCTAATAAACTAAATGAGACCCTGGAAGGGACGTGAAAAATAGCTTTTAAAAGGAATTATGTGCATAAAAAAGAAAACCCTTTTTACACAACAGATTATGACATAATAAAATAGAAATCTATTTTTGTTCATGGGGAACACTGGCCTCAAATCAAATTTCTTTACTTGTGACTTTAGTGAAATTTGATGATATTTTAGATGGTGTTTACTGCATTCATCTTACTCCACTCAGCTGTAGCATAGAACTCAGACGCACGTCCATGTCAGTGCCTGGTGCTGAGCTATTTATGAAAAAGACTGTGAGGGAATATTTTTTAAAATTTATTTTCCCTTTATTGATTAAGATATTACAAATGTGTCCTTATCCCCTCAATCCTGCCCTCACCCTCACCCCCTGTTGTCCACATCCATCGCTTATGTTTATATGCATGCATTCAAGTCCTTTGGTTGATCTCTCCCCCTCACCCCCACCCTCCCCTACCTTCCCTCTGAGGTTTGAGCATCTGATCGATGCTTCTCTGTCTCTACATCTGTTTTTGTTCACCAGTTTATGTTGTTCATTATAATCCACAAATGAGTGAGAGTATGTGATATTTATCTTTTTCTGACTGACTTATTTCACTTAGCATAATGCTCTGTGAGGGAATATTTACTTTCACTTGAAAAATTAAAATACTTCTTTCCACTGAATGTGCGTCTAAAAATGTATTTAAATGTGTATATAAATCTACATATATTGCAAGTGCCAGAAATACCTTCTGAAGGCAAAACATGGATTGGAGTAGAGGAGAAAACTGCACGCACCCTTGCAGCCCCCAGTGGTGCCAACGTGTAGATGTGGAGACATCGGTCAGCATGACTCCCTCCCCCAGCAGGTGCACCCCAATCCCCGTACCTGCAGTCCATCCTGGTACTGAACGGCAGCCTGCATCGCCTCCTCCAGTCTGGCCACCCGGTCTTTCCAAGCTTTATTGAGAGAATCCCATGCTGAATTTAACTACAATATAAACATTAGGACTCCTTTATTGTCATACATTTTCAACTACTTCTATTCAATATGCTTTAGTGAATAAAACCTTTAAACACAGCATTCTGGTAAGAGTAGAAAATGTACCTCATCTATACTCTTCTTGACAATGGGTTTATCGGGTTCCCCACATGCGGTGATGAGTTCGGAGCCCAGGTTAATCACTATATCCAGCTCTTCCTGGAGCCCATCAATTTCTTCCCTGATGGCCTGGAATAAGAAATGGTAGCCATAGAATTTTAAGCAAAAAACCACACTAAAACTAAAAAGATGCACACAAGCATTCATGGTAGTTATTTCTAGGAGGTGGGATTATGATCAATTTTCATTTTCTTTCTGTATTCTAAGTCTCTGCAATAAGTCTTTTCAATGAGGAAAGATAACAGGTCAAATGGCTGCAAGATAACAGAAGAAATTTTTCAAGAAATAAAAGCATCCTTTGAGTAACAAATATCAAACGTTTATTAAAAGGGCAATCTTTAAGAAATAATTCTATGTAACAAATACCAGAACAATTTTTTAAAGCACCAACACAACAATACTTATAAAACTTAGACATTTTGTTTTTTCAAACTGACTTGTTTGACAATACACATTTAAATTAGGCATAAGTAAAACATGAGTTCAAAGACCTCACACAAAATAATGAATTTGCTTAGCAGATTTAGGGTAATCTAGCTCTGGGTTTATATTTTTACCCTAGTACATGTAAACTACAAACAAACAAAAACCTATAACAGAAATTCAGTCTTCTACTTTTGCTTTTATCTTCTTGGTTAAATGTATTTATTAATTCAAGAAACCTTTACCAAACATAAACAAGCCCTAAACTAGGGTTGAGCATACAAAGAAAAATAGGTATATGACTATTCCACTCAAGGGGCTTGAGTTCATTAAGACAGACAAAGGTATAATTAATGATAAGTCATACT
Source organism: Myotis nattereri (assembly GCF_964212035.1). Taxonomy (NCBI): domain Eukaryota; kingdom Metazoa; phylum Chordata; class Mammalia; order Chiroptera; family Vespertilionidae; genus Myotis; species Myotis nattereri. Next base: position 26,522,551 of record NC_138081.1, read on the forward strand.
ATGCATAGAGTCCTTTGCCTGAGGAAGTATTATGAGAACACCGACTAACTCTGCTAAGGAAACAAGAAAGGATTTTACATGGAGGGTAACTACCCAACTGCATCTTGAAGTTTGAGTGAGATTTGCCAGAAGAGTGATAGGAAAGACATTCTAGGGTGAGGAAATATAATGTGCAAAGATGCAGATGCCAGAAAGAGCACAGCAGTTTGGGGGAAAGGCCCTGTGTGCACCACAATAGGAGCAGCAGAAGAAAATGGCTTTGGATACACACGGGCTGGCTGGCATATAACGGCCCAGACCCTGTCTAGGGAGTCTGGACTTCATACGTAGGCAATGGCAGCCTCTGAGGGGTTTGAAGTAACAACACAATAAGAGCAGATCAAGGGAGATGACTGGCAGCAGGGTGAGAGGCCTGGCAAGGAAAGAGACTGTATCACTTTGGATTACTTCAGAAAACGAGAGAGATGATGAGGCGCTGAAATAAGGCTGAAGCAATATGGATGGAGAAAAATCTTAAAATCTATGCTGTATTAAGTGAAATTTGTGGGTGTGCTAATCTCCTACTATATCACTATGCATTCCACTTTCAGAACCAAATATAAATTTCAATAGAGTAATTTTGAATATTTACCAAAGGAATTCACTTTACAATATACTACAACTTATTTCTTCACTTTAAATGGGATACTCTGCTTACCTCTGCTGCTTCTTGCTGCTGTTTTACTATGGAGGGATCAATTCCAGGATCCTCCAGATCCCGGATGAAATCCTGAGTATCTTTTGTGGTCACGACCAAGGACATGTGATCACACCAGAACTTTTCTGCTAATTCCATTACATCCAGTAGTTTGGCTTCCCTTTCTTCCACCAGCGTGTGTATGTTCTCCCAAATGAAAACCATTTGGTCAAGCTTATCCTGAACAGCTATGGAGCGAAACAGTATCAAAAAGGCAGTATGTTAGCCCTATTTCAGCAAGAAAGCAGAACATTTTGGTTCACACTGAAACGGTGATCCAATATGGTATCTAAAATTGGACCAAATGTTGGTTGATCCCAGTCTTGTGAGTACCACTGGGCGCAACAGCCTATTCCAGACAAATGTGAGATCTGAGGACACTCAGTACTTCCTGGCTGAAGGCTCTTCCTGATTAAAGTGGATGCTCAAGGGCAAGTGAGCTTACAGGAGACCTAAGTCCATCTAGTTTCAAATTCATCAAGTCTCCTTAATTCCAAGGAAAGGGAAATAACTACCTAAGTATATTCTTTATAGTCTCCAAATCAAGAGTACAGATGTCTGTTCAGTCCCAGGAATATAACAAGGTAGGATATGTATTCCAGGCTTGCTTCTAGAGTACCCTTAACATGAATTTCCACTAACCTGTGAGATGTTTTTCTTTTGAGCCCAGCTCATATCTTTTAGAATGGCTGGTTGCGGTCATGGTTGGTTGCCATTTCTGTGGCTAAGTGGGATAGAATATCCATTATAGGCAAGGTATTGTAGTTAGTAATGAGGAAAACAATCCTTAGGTTTAGTCTTACTGGTATTATGCTTCCACCAACTGGCTTAAAAGGTCAGGAGAAGGTGTGCTTTTTGTATAATGGCACACTTTGTATTTAACCGATTATTTTACAAACACAGGAAGACATTAACAAGGGATTAATGTACACAGCCCTTCAACCCCAAACACGTTGTATTTGTAATACCTTTTCTAAAATCTGGCACCCTGATATGCAATTGGACTGTGGTAAACAGCGTGAACAGTTAGAATTGTTTTGAGAGTAAAGTTCAATTGTTCCCCTATCCTGAAATGATTACCTCTGGCAGATATGTCTTTATCAGTGCCCCCAGATCGAGCAATCATTTCCTCTCCCCGCTGTTTAAGAGTCTCATACAATGGCTGCAGCTTCTCCATGTCCACCGACACGTTCTTGTTTTCACTGATCTGCTCCTTGATCTTCTCCACCTCAGCAGAGATGGAGGGCGGCTGCCTCAAGCGCTCCACGATGCGGTCCAGGCTCTCAAGAATCTGGTCTATCTTGTCATGGAACTGGTGGTAACATAAAGGGATCACTTATGGGAAAATGATCTGTGATACCCAATGTGAAAATTTAAATTAAAAAAACAAACACATACAAAACCACATCTACTTAATGTCACAATCAAGAACTAAATCTTAGTCCTTTTGTTGATCTATCCATCCAAAAAATTATATCCAGCTGGTGTATCAAGACATCCTGAAACTATAACTCACAGTCAGACAGACATGGCCTTCTCTGCATCACACTACTTATGTAAACTGGATTGCTTCTAGCAAGTAATGGAGTGATTCATTAAGAAATGGTATATTTTAATGTGTAAGTGGGACAACACCTAACAGCATTTCATCTATTGCTTCACTTTATCTTAATTCAAATTAATGTTTTAAAGTAAGTGAAATAATCTGGGTGTTTAGCTATCAAAATGGATTTTTTTATTCACTTTTACTGATTCTTTTGGCATCCTAGAAAAGTTATATTAATAAATGTGAAATTCATGGGTAGTTTTGGTTAAAGGAGTTTAAGTTATAAGATTCCTGAATGGGAAAATGTTTGATGCTGAAATGAACATTTGTATTTAATTCATTATCAAACACATAATCAGATTAATGTAAGAATTTTAAACTTTTGTTTGTGAAGTTACCATAGACAGTGAAGCAAAGTTATAAAAACTTGTTCATTCATAGATTCTACACTATCCTCAACATTAAAGGAATCATCACTCACTTGACATTATAGAAGATGGACCACTAAATATCAGCATAGCTAATAATAAAAACCAAATCTTGAAAATAGAAATGGCAGGTAATTTAGAATGTAACTTCTTAAAAAAAGATATCATCAAAAACAGAAAATACCATTTTCCAACTTTATATTTCTTCTTCATATTCAGCCTATCATTCTTTTTCTGTTTTATTTCATTTCTTTTTCTATTTTATTTCATTTTTTCTATCACCATTTATCCCCTCTATGCTGTCTTCCACCTCCACACTGTTGTCCATGTCCATGAGTTCTCTCTCTTTTATTTTTCATTTTTGCTCAATTCTTTCTTATTGCCTTCTTGGGAATGCTTCATTCATAGTGATAATAACACTTTCTTTTATTTCTCCCAATGGCAAATACTGCATTCTATTCTGGATGGACACATTTAAATGTTTGGACAATGTGGACAACTGTATTTCTCAAGTCATTGAAAATTATTTTTTATTACATCTACAAGCAGGCAAAGAAAAATAAGGACTAGACTCAAGCAAACACCACATCCGAGAGATGAAGATATCAATACTCAGAGACAATGTAGTGAAATGATTTTAGTTGAAATTTAATCAGAAGATGCCGGGAAATGTCTTTCCATGCTCTGCTGTTTGAAAGGACCCAATCGTATTTCTGGTACACATCATTACCTGAGTAGATTGAGAAATGGCTTCATCCAGGGCCACGGCTCGCTTTTTGACATCTTCTTTAATTTGACTGTAAAGGCTGTCAGCTGCCACATACTTCTCTTGGATAGAAAAGCCCTCCTCTGGGCTCAGTTCCAATAACTGTGGCCCAGTTTTGTTCATCTTATCTATATGAGGCTTGTGTTCGGCTATCAACTCTCGCAGTTGCTATAACAAACCAAACAGCTTCTCAGTATCTGAGGGTCACACCTCCTTATTACAGCTGTCTACAACCCCAATGCATCCAGCTGGCAGGAAACTCCAAACAAACACCCTCCCCTCACAAGGCATTTAATACACGATGGCTCATACAACTCTCTGCCAGAAAGAGATGCCCCTGACACAAAGATTAAACAACAGTCCGGTCGTGTCAAAGTCCCTTTAAGGACACATGCAAAATGTTGGTTGAGGTAAAGAAAGTATCCTAGTTCATTATGCATTTTATACCATCATATATTTTGACAAGAGTATTAGCCAAGGGTCATATAACATAAAAAGATTCTGAACTTACTATATGTCCCCGACATACAGAGACTAAGCCATAACTCTTGGTGTCTCTTTATGCACCATCATAATATATACAAATATTAATTAAAATAAAAGAAAGAAGGGGGGGAAAGTAAAAAAAAAGAAGAAAGAAATGAAGAAAGGGAGGGAGGCAGGAAGGAAGAAGGTAGGGGAGGAAGAAAGGAGGAAAGAAGTAAAAGGAAAGAAGAAAGAACCTCAGCAGAAGGTAGCCACAAAGCTGAGAGAAGAAAAAAACTATACATAAGGCTACATTAGGTGAAGTAAGCCCACAAGGCATTGTAATTATATGTAAATCAATATAAAAAGTGTGTACATGTATATTTTATTACACATATATTAATCTAGTCTATGTACATATATGATGACATATAAATATATACATATGAATGAACTATTTGTAGTTACTTTTAAATGTTAAAGACTGCTAGGGTAATCAATCTATCAAATACACAGCTGTATACTGAGCATTATTTATAAGATGTATTTAAGGAAAATATGTTAAATGAATACATTGAACAATATCTAATCAACTGACACAATGATATTTATATTAATGAGTGAATGTGAAATCAAAATGAAGCCCCATTCTTTTTAGGGAGACAAATAAATCTGGAATATCTACAATCCATAGAACCCAGTGCCTCCACTGTCCAGAATTTCATGGGCCAAATCCAAAGCCACTCCCAGGGGAAAGATCAGTCATTGCCTGCAGGTTTCTCTGAGGCTGACCTCCATAAAGCATTGAGGAGTGTTCCATTTATTCCACATTATTCATTTGGTTCCCTAATTAGCAGTTCCTTGTTCTCAGGTATTCTCCAAACTGTTTGCTATTTAGACCCAAATAAAAGCTTCTCTGAGAGAAATTATATTCAGGGAAAACAGTCTAGAGAAAAGCTACCAATCTTATCCTGCAAATATTTTAATTTCTATCATTCATCAAGAAGAATCATCAGGATGGCCACATACCATTTTCTATTAAAAGTGCCCACTAAAATCAGCCAAGCCAAGAAATTCTTTTGAAAAGTGAGGGAATCACTTCATTATATCATTAACCATCTCCAATGTAATATACTATTTTTAAAGTATTTCTGAAAGTGGTCTCAAAACTCTTTTGCAAAAGAGCTAAATAAACACAAATTCAATTTTTACAAAAGGAGGGGGATCTAATCTAACATGTTGCACATAAGAATGTGGAAAAGGTCATGTCTGCAGTCTAGCTCCTGGGTGGTCCAGGCTGCGATTTTCTTATTTTTGTTTCATATTGTTAGATCATATTTTCATGCCGCTTTACAGAACAGAGGTAGTGATGGTGATATTGGCTAACATACAATCTCATGGAAAAGAAATGTGTTACACACCTTTTGGTTTCAATATTCTATAAGGCATGTTTGTAAAACAAGCTCACACTTTGAATTATCAAGAGACTTTCAAGTAACATGAGAGATCTAGGAGTTCTTGAGTTGCTAGAGTCTAAGTAGGTCTTACCTGTGTAGCACTACTATGAGACACCTTTGCTTGGGAAGCAGTGAGATGAGCCTTTGTAAAACCATTTCATGAGAGACCAGAGAAGACCTACTAGGTGCCCACGTGGGTGTATGTGTGTGCATGGAGAAAGGGCTCCATAGGAGGTGTCTTTTGCTTCATAAGTAACAAAATGATTCCTGATAGCATTATACTACCATAAGAGTCCAGTTTTATGTATGCTGGAGTTACCTAATGTAACTTCAAGATATCTACCATTTGGTGACATGGCTCCTGGAGCCATTTTTCATTCCTGGCTAGAATGAATTGAAAGGTATTCCCAAAAACAGCTGAAGAGGATATTGTGAAGTTACAGAGGACAGCCACTCTAGAAGGGGGCGAATAGTCTGAAAAATTTAGTTTGAACAATTTGAAGACTTGGCTACACAGTTCTACAGTTCCTTTTATAGAGAAAATCATAAATTTGTTTTGAAAACTGAAAATGAGGCAAAAATATTAACGCAACTTTGAAATTTTCAAATCAATACCTGATTTTATGCTAATAATATAGCTACTCAAAACTCACCTCAGAGTAGAAGAAATCCATGAAACATTTTATATTAAAAAGCATCCAATGGATAGGCATCAGGATTTTTTTCACAAATAAACCTTTACACTAAATTCAATTAAATTCTATATAGTTTGTAAGTCTTTCTCCTGCTGAATGATTTAGATAGAACTCCATAAACTTTCCATTTTTGTATTAGTGTTCTCTAAAGCTCTCTTCTAAATAAATACTTCATTTAGAGATATTCTTCAATGCCAATACATTGAAAAAGTCAACAAACAAGATTTGTATGTCAGATACTTCAAACAATGATGTAATATATTCTAAACTTTATGCGTGCACGCACATGCACACCCACACACCCACATTGGGCCTCTAGTTACATATAAAAGATAAAACTTAGTCAATATGTATAAATTAAAAGCAATCAAGATGCACAAATTAAAAGTGCTTCAAAGGCTTATTTCTCTAACATTGTAAATGGAAATTGCTTTTATACCCAGATGATTAATGCTATATACCATCCCATAAAAGCTGTGAGATAATTAATGACATACACAATGTGATCTTTCCACATGAGTCTTCTCACTGCAAAACTGGGTAACAGGTAAGCAACTCTGAGGTAAGCGAACTGTGCAGACCAGAACAGAATACTGCTAAAATGCCCTACTCATGTAAGATGTCTAACTATATTTAGAAAAATGTCATAAAAATCATGATTCTCTTTCAGTAGGGAATACAGCATTCCCTCTGACATGGAGCTTACCCGATGTTCTTCCTGTTGTTGTCTGAGAGTTTCATACTCAAGGGCTGGGGCAGGGAGCTGAGAGATTATTCTTTGTGTTTCTGTCAGCCATGGCCAAAGTTCTTCATATGTTTCCCAGAACTGGTTAACCAGGGACTGTGCCCGTTCCAGCTGTAGATATCTCTCTGAGTTTATCTGGCAGATGGAGTCATAGTTCTTCAATATCTTGTCCAGTTTTTTCTAGAAATAAAGATGATGAAACGCGTGTAACTGGTGAGGTGGGCCAAGCAGCACATGTACCCAAGAACGTTTGGTCCAGTACTAGACTCCTGGTGCCGAGGAGACACTCCATAATGTAGGTTAAAGGAATAAATCAATAAAAGCTATTTATATTTTAACTGTTACTATGTATTAAAAAGTTCATTTTAAATTAAAGAAAAGCCCTCTTGGTTCATATCCATGTTTCTGCATGTGGCAGGATTTCCTTCCTTTTAAAGGCTGAATAATATTCCAGTGTCTGCTAATATGAAGTGTTTTTAACAAAAAAAAACCAAAAAAACACCTATACATTTACATATGTAAGCAACAGCAAAACTGTGGAACATCTTAAAAGTACAATGATTAGAGATCAGGCTGGTAAATTATGACATATTCATATAGTAGAATTCTACACAATCATTTAAAAATCATGGAATTTAATGACATAACTTCACAAAAAAGATGTTAAGTGAAAAATACCAAAATATAAATAAATAAACACAAAAGCAAGGCCTCAAATTTTTATAAGACAGTGACCTCTCTAAACATACTGAGCAAAATTCAGTGTCTTCTAGGTTAGAAAACATCTCCTAAGTCTAGCAACATTTACATTACTTTCTCAAAAAAAAAAAAAAAAAAAGGACTACCTTTCACTAATGAAATTATAGGAGGAACTGCTAGTCAGCAAAATTAATTACCTATATTAGAATAAATGTAGAACATTATGCTATCCACTGATTTCATGGGGTGGTCACAGTGATTTAGGTTATGGTATAAATCCACATCATAAACTAATAGCAGAAGATAAAGCACAACAGTGGTCTAATGAACCACAGAATGACAGAAATTATTTCATGATGACCTGTGCTATTCATGTCAGAATCTTTACAAAAATAATAAAGGAAAGATTAAATTATAAACAAGTAAATCGCCATTGTGGAGGATAAATAAAAGAGAAAGTATCAATATATAGTGTACACTGTATTACTTATCTATGTTATATCTTAAAAGAAATGCATGCCCTTTAAAATGTGATGTTAGGCATAGGCATTTATATAATTTAATTTTTGCCATGGAATATTTTCCTATTAGAAGTGTTCATTTCTTTAGGCTGTTCAGATGTCAGAATGTGAAATAATGCGGCTGGTTTTCCATCAATTTAAAGAATCATTAAAACTACATAAACTGGATGCTTCCTGAATTACTCAGCTCATTTTTTTCCCCCTATACAGCTTACAGTAACTTCCTACAGCATGGATTTCAGCATTAGAGAGAACCACATACTCTGGTTTTTCTTCCAACTCAAGAGGCCCAAATGTTTCTGAAGTATGTAAACAACAGTTGACATTTATAATAACAATTTATAACAATAATAATGGCAATAATACAGCTAACTTTAATTGAATGCTTAATGCACACTAGTTAATCAAGGGCTCAAATTTGAATAGCTTTTCTGTATATTATAAAGATTGCCCCAGGGTGACTCCCTTAAGGAATACTCCTTTCACTGTTATTCTTGAAGCTTGAAAAATGCCTTATTTGCAACTAATGATTTAGCTGTTTAAACGGCAGCTGTGGATAAAGGAAAAGTGCTTTCCTAGGGCTGAAAGCTCAACAGATGCCTTTATTCAAGAGTGTCACTACCAGTCACAGAGACAAGATTATACCTTCATTGGCTGCTTTTCTTCTTCACTGCACGTGGTCATGATTTTATGTCCAGATTTAACAAGTTCATCAATAATATCCTTGTGTCTCAAAATTTCCATGGTAAATGCCTGTGATTTACAAAAACGGAGATTTTTTTTTTTTTAAAGAGAGTGTAAGAATAAAATGAAAACAATTAGGCAAAGTAGCTGAAAATATCAAGCTACACGAGTGGAGTTCAGCAAAGTCAAGCATGCGAGCACAATTTCTAGCCGAGCAGATAATGGAGATGTAATTGGAAATGCCCTTCACCTTTTGAGCCTGCAGCTGAGCGGCCGTCTGGTCTTGCTCAAGCCTGATGTCACCCAGAGACATCAATTTCTTTTCTGTTTCAGTAATCCAGGCTATCTCGGCATCGGCCGCTTGGTCAAACTAAACAAAAGATAAATAATTAGGTCAGCAAGTTCCTGTAACTGGTGCCAGAAAAATACCTATGTATATATCTTTTAAATATCCTTATTACACAAGTGGAAAAACCTGAGCTTATCTCTTCATTGCATCCTGAAATGATTCATGATAATGACTGAAGTTACAAAGAAAGGAAAACAACTTTCACAGAGTAATTAAACACAAGCTCTTAAAGCATGTTGAATCCACAGCACGGCATCCGTGATTTTAGGACACCTGACACTGCTGCCTTCCTCTGGTAGTCACAAGCATATTCTCCCTCGGAGCACTATCCAAATTGGACGGCTATAAAAGTCAATAGCTGAACACCATCTTTCAATCATTTCCTCATCACTTTAAACCATATGATATGCAGGTAGCATTCTGCTATCAAAGTATACGATTCCTAGCAAAAAGAAAAATGAAATGTTCCCGTTTTTTATTATCTGTGTGTGTATAAATGTATGTATAATGTGTTTCTACACACAGAGTATGTCTCCAAATGACTCATGTACAATTTTTTACGCCTCATTTAATAATAGCAGAAAAAATATTCAAGAGCTTTCTTAAATATTTCAAGATATTTTTGTTTTCCTGATCATAATAGTAATTCACGGTAGAAATTCATACGATACAGAAAAATATGCAGAAGAAAATTAAAAACTAGAGGGAATACCATTGGTATTTTAGTGAATTTTCTTCCAGGAGTTGAGAAAGGTTTTTAAAGGTCTGTATAATAGTGTATAAACAGTTTCATATCCTGCTTTTTCATTTATTATGAACATTTCCCATGGCATGTTCTTTTATGTGTGATTTTTAAATAACACCATTGTATTCTAGCATACTTGGATATTTTCATTTAGGGACTCTGCATTTTTGTGTGTGATTATATAAACAACCCTGTAATGAATATCTTTGTATATGACACTCCATTGGCATCTCTAATTAGTTCCTTAGGGTAGATTCCTAGACGTTGGACCATTTTCAATACCTTACATCAGATAAGCCCCAATGCCCCCCAGGGCCAAGCACTTATCATGTACAAGTAAAGTGAGTAAGTGACACCACAAGCACCAATAACAAATGGCAACTAACAACAGCCTCAGCTAGAAAATTTAACGGGGAATGGACATTGTGAGTATTCAAGTCCGGTACTACCAGACCTTCTAATTTTTTAAGAGAACCTGGAAATCCAGATGGGGGAAGAGGGATAACTAGGTGGAGAGTGAGAAGGGTGGGGATAAGAAACTAGACTGAAAAAGAATTCACACTTTTAAGAATCTATGCAACATTATGCAGACTCCTGAGAGGATGGAGTGAAAAAGAAAAAAAATCATCGACTAATTCAGCAGCTTCAGATGTGGAAAAAGAAGTCTCCTTTAAAAACACATGGAAGAATCCTCTGTGCATGGATTACTAGCTAACATGGTTAGAAAGCAGATGTGTTATGCTAAGAGAAATAAGCCAGTCAGAGAAAGACAAATACCGTATGATTTCACTTCTATGTGGAATCTAATGGACAAAATAACAAACTAGTAAGAGAGTCATAGATACAGAGAACAGACTGACAGCTGTCAGAGGGAAGGGGGAGGAGGGCTGTGTGAAAAAGGTGAAGGGGTCAAGCAAAAAAACAGCAACAAAAATCTCATAGATACAGACAACAGCATGGTGGTTACCAGAGGGAAGGGGGGTGGGGGAGGTAGAAGAGAGTAAAGGGGGGACAAATGGTGATAGAAGGAGATTTGACTTTGGGTGGTGAACACAATACAATATACAGATGATGTATTACAGAATTGGACACTTGCAACCTATATAATTTTATTAATCAATGTCATCCAAAAAAATTTTAAAACAAGACCAAGAGTCTTCTATGCATGGATTATTAGCTTTAAAGTCATATACTGTACCATGGAACTTCAAGGTAGAACTTCATTACATGACTCACTTAAAAGAGCACAGAACTGAAAAAAACAGTCCAGGCCTTCTACCTGAGTGCAAAAGATATCCGAATAAAATTCAACAGTAATGATTTGTTTTCTTCTACTGGTCCCTGAAAAAATAAAGCGACACACCATCCCTCTTATTTGTGTTCAAGCAATTTTTAGTATTTATATGACAGTCCTAATAAAGAAATTCAGGCTGTTAGTGTTAATATTAGCTTAATAACACATCTCCCTCTCTTTAAAAAAAAAAGTAGCCAATGAAAAACAGTATGATGATACCATCCAAGTTGCCAAAATGGAAAGCTGAAACTCAAACACTGTTTCTTTAACCCAGGCAAATATTTGCTCTGCTGAAAGAAAACAAGCCTTGCAGCAGAAATTTCCCTTCTGTCTTTGAATTTTTTTTTAAATTAAATTGACAAATATTTATTATTTAGCAACAAATGGAATAGCCACAGGGTCTACATTAAGCAATTTATAGTTAAGCAAGGCATTTTATTTAGCTCTGTGGCTCTTTTAAATGACTGCTGAACATGGGTATTTCTACTGAACCATAAAAACTGCTTATTTTACATGTGAGCAACACGAGAACAAGATTACCAGACAAATTTTAAAAAATTTGCCCATGGCTCATACAAGTAGTAAAAAGTGACTTCAAATGAATTGTGGATAATCTTAGCATCCGTAACTGCATTCTGGGAAATACTTTAATAGTATGCATCATCAGTAGAGTCTAGTCATCAACCTTAGCTACTATAGCTCCTTTCCTGTTATCAAAAACTAGGTTAATTACAACGGTATCACTATTATAGATGAACTAGAATTTCAGAATGTTTTACAAGTTTAAAAAAAAGACATTTTATTTGGCTATCCCTAAATATTCCTGTAACACACTCTCTAAACTGGTAACAGCCAACCTTCTACTGAACACACTAAGCGCTTGACATGTATTCTCTCTCTTAATCCTGGCAACTCCATAATGTATTACCAGTAACTCCATTTGCAGCGGAGAAAAGTGAGGCAGAGAGCGGTTCACTGAGTTACCAGAGGTTTCCCAGCTAGTAAATGCTGGGCCTGAGGTTTGAACCGACGTGGCCTGACTGAACCCCAGAGGCCGCGGTCTTAGTTGCCCAGCTTTGCCCTTTCTTCTTGGGCTCCGTGAGCTAAAAATACTCCTCCGATGGCACCAAAAAATGGCTCAAATGCCACAACAGTTAATAAGGGGTAGGTTTTAACTTACTATTGAAACATTTGTCCAATCTCTGACAAACTGCTTTCGGACTTATCTAGAAAGTTTCTCTTGAGTGGCAATGGAGGTTTGAGAGTGATAAGGAACCTTAACCTCAAGGACATCCTTTCCCTCCCTTCCCCTGGTGAGGATCTTATCACTTTCTTTTGATTAGCACTTCCTTCCACTTTGCTGCACATTATTCATAACACAGCCCATATTTTCCCACCCCAACACCTGGCGGGTCTAAACATATCTCACTTTCGTGGGAGAGGTTTCCTTCTAGTAACTAAGTTCTTTAAAAGAAATAAACAGGTGTTATGGTGTTATTTTTCTCCATGGCTGATTCCAATGAGTCGTTTATTTTAATTGCACCCAGATCACCAATACATGTGCCTTTATATTGGGGTAACATGGTCTGCTAAAATAAACCAGACAATTAGAACTCCCAAGGAGATGGACACGTTTTAGCAACTTTCGACAATTGTACACTTATAAGAGGTAAAGGACAACAATGAGCTTCTCTGAGGTTTAAACAATTGCTGTGGTCAGAATTCAGGCTACAAGTCTGTACATCTCTTAAGCAAAAGCGTCTTTCCCATTTCCACATGGCTGTTTGGTTCAATTTGCAATTCAATAAAGAAAGCAACAAAGATGTGTTACTTTGTGTAGGTTTAACATGTAAAAATATGTTGTCTCTAACTCAGAAAACGGCATTCAATGTTAGGAAGCAAGTGTCTTATTCTGTTTTCTTTCTTTTTTATTTTATAAAGCTCACCATCACTGTTTACTAAGCTGCCTTGTCCACTCCAATTTTTCCTAAAAGTAATAAATGAGTCAATTCTTTTTAAAAAACGTATTTTTTTCAGAATATCAATACCTACAAATCTATAGTCAGATTTGGGGACTAGTTGACTGGTAGCACTAAATGTATACAGTCGTCACTCAATTGCACATAATTGAGGCTCCTCAATTGTTTCCCAAATAAATAAAAATGTCACTCAAATTTACATAAGGCTCTTGGCCCTACTGATTTCAAAATTTAATGACACATCTTTTCAAAACTGCGGTTGTGATATAGGATTAACATGAAAAACCTATCAACGCCAGTGTGAGCTTTTTAAAAAACTAAACTTATATAGGGTAGTTAGAAAGTACATGCTAACTAAAAGACATGCTATATGCTCCCTTCCCTTATGTCTTCAAACTTGAATTCCTTTTGATGTTTTCCTGGACATCTTTCATGTCAATATTTGGAAGCCAATACACTCTCTGATAGTGGCCTAACAGTTCACAAATTCCCTATGCATTTGTTGAATTCCAAAAAGCAGGGTATCTATATATATAAAAGCCTAAGTGACCGTTGCAACCGAAACAACTGAACGGACAACTGAACAGGCTGCGTGGGGCGACCAGGCCAGTGGGGGGGGGGGGGCAGTTAGGGGTGGCCAGGCGGGCGGGGGGGGCGGGCAGTGAGGGGCAACCAGGCCAGCAGGGGGTGAGGGTGGGGGTGGGAAGTTAGAGGTGACCAGACCAGTGGGGGAGGGGGCAGTTGGGGGCAACCAGGCTGGCAGAGGGGGCAGTTGGGGGTGACCAGGTCATCATGGGGGGCAGTTAGGGTTGATCAGGCAGGTGAGCAGTTAGGAGCCAGTGGTTGTGGATTGTGGGATTGGGCCTAAACCAGCAGTTGGACATCCCCCGAGGGGTCCCGGATTGGAGAGGGTACAGGCTGGGCTAAGGGGACCTCCCTGCCCCCTGGCACGAATTTTGTGCACCAGGCCTCTAGTAACATTATTAAGGTACTGGATCTGGATCGGTTATGTAAACAAACTTAATGTGGCAAAAGATGAAACATCCTAAGAGCAATTTGCTTGGAAAACAGGTATTCAAAATTTAGTTTAATTTAACCAGGTTACTCCAAGACAAAACATGAAATCTACAAATTTAAAAATTACCAAGTGATGTTCAAGGCACATAGCCTCACCCTGTCACTGGTGGGTGTGGTTATCTTGGTGGTTGGGATCTGGGATGGAGTAGTGTTATTAACACAAAGTGTATGTGTCTAAAGACATGTCTAAAAAGATGGGCTGTGGTCAGATCATGTCCCTGTTTTACATGGACAAGAGACAGAATGGTAGATGATTTGTATATACCACAAAAAGTATACAGTATAGAACGTGTGGCTAATATCAGGTCTGAAGATTTTTCTTTATTTTGCATCACATGCCTTTTATACTTCATGATGTATTATCACTGGGTAAACAGAAAACAAATGTCTCAGTATCAAACTGCACTCCGGTCCTAATTCAAAACATCTTTATGTGGGAAAAGTTGTAAAATAATTGCAGTGACATATTAGCTCCTTTATAAACCTGGAAATTACGAATGTAGAAACTACTCTTTTGAGTGTGAAACTAAAATCTCTGCCAAATCAGAAAGGCAGGTTCCAAATTCTTCTTAAACTTGCCTGGAGAGTGGTCTCCACGATCCTTTGGTGTTGCATTCTCATGGCTCCCAGTCCTTATAAACTGGAAATAGCCTCACTACATACTTCCATTTCCCTATAGCAACGGAACCTTCCTTCAGATTAATGAAGGAGGTGAGGGAAAAAAGGACCACACCCAGGGTTTCCCCTCCCTGTGTAATTTATAAGGAGGCACTCCAGGGTGGTAAAATGAGGTCTGGGTGAAATTGGTTGTGGCTCCACCACATACTAGCTGTGGGACCACAGGCTGGTCACTTCACCACACTGCACATTTTCCTCCCAGCTCTAAAGCGTGTGTTTCCTTGTTTCCTTCCTTCCTTCCTTCCTTCCTTCCTTCCTTCCTTCCTTCCTTCCTTCCTTCCTTCTTTCTTTTTTTTGATGACTTGTTCATTTTACTGTTTTGTGGGTTTTTTTTTTATTATTACTAGAGGTATTCCATTGGACAGACTTGCAGGCATTTCAAAGGAATGCACACATAAATGCAGAACAAATACAGATGAACAACCAGAAGATATTAATGACATGAACATGAGCTGTATGACCTGCTGGTACTAAGATACGTTTACTATCCACATTCTCTCTCTCTCTCTCAGAAGGTAGGCCGGGAGGACAGAAACCACTTGTTTACACATTCTTTCTTCCACGGGTTTGTCTGTATTCTTTCAGAAAATCTGAACATTTTCTACAAGGAATTATTTTTATCAGAAAAAAAAAATTGTGATTTTCCTAAAGGATATATATTTTGGGTTCTAGAAGAGTTTTGGAAACCACTTGCGAAACCTTGAATAGAGCTGGACACATATTTGAGCTCACTAACCAACACAAGCTCAGCCTGTCACCTTGCCCTTAGTACTATCTTGCTGCACTGAGCTAGCCAACCACAGTTAACTACTCCCAAGAGAACAGAATATTTGTCTTGCTATTTATAGAGAAGTCTGCAGAGCCAACTTTGGAATAAATTTCAGTGAAAAAAAAAATTCGGTACTTTCAACTAACTGAATAAACTTCACAAACAAGCACACTTATTTTCTTATAATAATGAGGCATACAGTTCCCCCAAGATTTGAAAACAGTCGTGAAAGTACATTCCGCGGGCATGAATGCCCTCCCCCGCAAACATTTCTTAGGCAGGCCTTCTGCTACCATTGTACTTTGTCTGCTTCTGTGACTCCCGAGCGCAGCACTGAAATGAGCAGTGAAGCATGTGCCCCAGAACCGTATAAATCACACTCTGACGGCAACCTTAGAAAATTAATTTCGGATGCTCCCACACAGTCTGCTTGATTTGTGCTTCTTGCTCTTGGCTGGTACTAGCGAAAGCTTAGTCAGACACCTTCTCACGCTCTGCTCTACAGTCACTGCACTCACCCCATCCCAGAAAGTTGGCAATAAGGCTCTGATGACTTAATGTAAATATCCAGCGATTTCAATAAAAGTTAATCAAAACACGTATTATAAACTTCTATTTCCAGGACCCCCCCTTCGTTGGCCACAGTTTTCTGAGGGAGCTGTGGCTAATAGTCAGGTGCCTATAAAACGCTCTGGAACTCCAACTCCATGTGAGTCACAGAGAGGTTGAAAACTATCATTTTCCCCTTCACAGAAAAAAGCCCTACCAGCACAACTCTGTCCTTGTTAGAAAGACTACGGCCTCTCTTTGCCATAGCTCCATGCAAATGGCCAGTTAATAACTGATGTACATGATAACTCAAAATATTTACTCGCATACAGATCAGACTTAGCCAATGCATAACATTAGCATTCGTCATGTGCATGTATGTGCACAAAAAGAGTTTTCTTTGGAAAGCAGGGCTGATCTACCCAGTGGCTGATCTGGTGAGGATCCGTCTGGGAAACAGAGAGGCAGATGGCTGCTGACAATGTGCAGATTAGCCGTGCCCCTGCACTCAGATGTCAAAGTAACCAAATTCTTTTCAAATCCCTCCTTTCACTTTTGAAGCAGAACCAATGAATGAAACACTATTATCGGAAATCTTTGTTCAGGTAAAGGCTCTGGGAACAACTGGGGGAAATGTATTGCCTAGACAACAAACCACTAGCCCCTACCTGCTGTGATCTCAGAATGGCAGCATCGATCTCCTCCACCTTCTGAGTGAGGGTGTCGCTCACTAATCGGTAGCGCTCATTGTCCTCTGCCACCATTTTTTCAAGCCCCTCCCTCGCCCTCCAGGGCACCAGTTCCAGTAAGGCGCTGCTCACTTCATTAAGGGTATCCAATAAGGCTTTGCAGCTCTTAGCTTCCTTTTTCAGCTCCTGAAAACAGAATTAAGAAAGCATACAAACCTGTGGGTAAATGCTTACATGTCTGAACTGGCTTCTCCTCTAAATGTATTTGGGGCTAACATGCTTTGCAGGCCAAGAATGCGATGCATTGGCGCCCTGAGTTTCAGCTAAGTTCTAGAAACCTTTGTTATTTCAAGCAAAAGGGAAAGTGTTTCCTGAAAAGTTCTGAAGGACAATTCATTTGTCAACATGGCAAGATTTCACCCTTGAAATTTAATCTGAATGTCTATAAGCTGGGAAACAAAACCAAGCAAGTTATCTTGTATTATTCTTTGTTGTCTGGTAACCTCTAAGTCATCAGGTACCCTGGAAGTAAAATAAAGAGGGAAGTCCAAGCCAAAATCAAGTGACCCTCGAAGTGAGGACACGCTGGCTTTAAATCATCCCAGCTGAATCATAATAGGCTCAGCAAAGCTGACCTCGCCGACTCCCTTTCCCCCACGTACGATCATACTTCAGGGATGATAAAGGCAGGCTGATATCTCTGAAAAAAAGATGATTAGCAGGGTAGAAGACCACATTTGCAATATAATTTTAAAAGCCACCTCACATTATGCATCTGTCTCAGAAAAATAGTGTTATTCTAACCAAATTACGTGCATCTCTGGAAACGGTGATCCTTTTCCTTGATTTTATTTTTCTGTTTTCATCATCCTGTCTCTTGTGTAATAAACTGTAAGACTCTGAAAATAAATTATAATACACTGTTTTCATCTCTGGGTTCCTAAAAGTTTACACAGTTGACCTGCTGCCAATTTCTGTTGGGTCCCCGCCCACCAAGGCATCCTTTAGCATACTAGTAATGACACAAGAGAGATATCACGTCATTCCTGTGTGAATAAGACGCCCCCTCAAGATAACCAACGGGTCCAAGGTGCATAAATCAGAGCATACTTTTTGTCGCGCTTGTGCTCGGCTTGCAGCTTCTCCCTTCAGAGCCTGAGTCTCATATGAAAGCAATTCCACCTCCACTCTGTCCAGCCAGGTGCAGAGCTCCTCATGTGCGCAGTGCAGCCGGCTTGCAAGCTGCAGGGCCTGTTCCAGGGTCTTGGCTACATCCGTGCTCAATTTAGTAATGTCTTTGTACCTTGCTTTAATGGCTTCCAATTTATCTTGAATTATTAAAACTTCATCACCTAAAATTTCAAAGGCATGTTATAGCTCATGAAAGGAAAAAGAGAGGAGGCAAAAGGAAGGGTTTCTTCAGATATTATTATATACTGATAAGATTTTCTGGGGGGAAGGGGGAACTTTAGAAAACATTTTTCTAAAGAAGTTCTGACCCACCCGGCCAGCATGGCTCTGTGGTTGAGCATCGACCTATGAACCAGGAGATCACAGTTCGATTCCACATCGGGGCACATGCCAGGGTTGCAGGCTCCATCCCCAGTGTGGGGTGAGCAGGAGGCAGCTGATCAATGATTCTCTTTCATTATTGACCACTTCTCTCTCTCCCTCTCTCGTCCTCTCTGAAATCAATAACAAATATTTTTAAAAACACAGAAAACAACAAGTTCTGACCCAAGAAAGGCCCTTTTCTGGGTTTTAACCTTTCCCAGGATTTCTGGCAAATATTAATAGGTCTGGAAGTGCAAATATGGAAACTGGAAAGGACCACAGTGCCTTCAGTTATGTGGAAAGGATCATCTTTGTATCTCTCTGTATGGTGCTTCCAGTTCTCAAGCAGAGGAGTTAAAAACAGTCTGGATTCAAATAACGACTTCATGGCCAAAAAACTGAATCTGTGGCCTTGCTGGCCACTTATCATTCATTACATGAGGATAAGAATGGAACCGACTTCATAAGGTTGTGATAAAAATTCAATGAGTTTATATTTGCGAAGTGCTTAGAACAGTGCCTGGCATATATGTGTGCATATATTTAAAAATAATATACTCATCTGCATGATTCCTCTATCTCATTTTCATACACACAGAGAAATTGTGTCCTGGACTTCAGACTTGGAATTCAAGGCTCTAGGAGTCTAGATACTATAATGAATTTCTCCAACTTGGTACTTGCCCCATCATGCACATGAACTGGATATAGGTCTAGGGAAACTTTCCAATAGCCAAAGGAATTACTAAAACAAGTTAGGTTGCATCTGTTTCCTTAGTAAGTTCAAGCATGAAGGTATGACACCTGGGTTTAGCCACAGTATGTATCACTGAATGCAGTCTGTCTTAAAATATATATAAAAAAAATATTGTCTACAGTCTATGCGCTCATCCAGAACAACAGCCTTCTGCAAGTGGAAAACCAATGTAACGCCAGCGTCAGCTTCTCCGACCATCTCCTGTGTCACAACACTTTGTGTCATGAGTAATACACTCAACTTCCATTAAGAACTCAAGTGAGATCATGAGAAAAAAAGTGAGATCATATTCCCACCCAACTTGGTCTGTCTTCAAAGCATTCTCTAGAATGGAGGCTTGGAGTGGCCCACAAATGAAAAAGTTTTTGTTTTCCCCCATTCCTAAAATAATTTGAAAGCAATGCTAAATGTTGACTCTATAATTACTTAATTTAAAAGATATCTCACCTGTTGTTTGTTTAAGTAGTTCTAAACCATTTAGTAATGCCTGATCTACATTTTGTTTTCTGAGTAGTATGTCCTCTTGCAGAACCTAAAAGGCAGGTACCATTTTCATGTGGGGAAAGAAAAATTAAATACACATTAGCATTAGTTAATATTACAGGACTTTAATTAGGTTTTATAGAGATATACTTGAGTAAACACCCACATTTTCAAATATTCGTTATTGTCCCCATGTTTACCCTCCTCTTTCTGTCACTGTGGCCCAGGTCCCAGGTTAATCTACCACAACTGACAGCACTCTCTATTTCAGAAAATACTTAGGGCCCTATGAAATGAGCTTTGTGGAGATATTGGAGCACTAGCTAATTATGGGTCTTTGCATATGGCAATAAAATAAGAAATGAAAAGTGAAAAATCGGCTATTGGATACATTCAATCTCTTTTTTAAGGTTAGTTCACTAAAAATAATCTGTATACACAAAGTATTTCTTGAGTACAGCGATACACCTAAATCAAAACGAACATAAAATAATACAGAAATAAGGAAGACTCAGAAAATAATGACAACCAAAATGAAAAAAATAAAATAAAATAAATCAAAATACCCGAAGTTCAGACTGCTGCTCCCACAGACCCTCAGTGCTGTAATCCTGGACTGAGAGCTTGCTCAGTTTGTCATGTACTTCATTCAGCCAATTCATCAGCTCCACTTCATCTTCCCCAAAAATCTTAGCATTACACAAGGCCTGCTGGAGGAGCTCAGACCTGCTGTGACTCTTCTCTTGAATCTCAATGTACCACACTTGAGAGGAGTCTAATTTATTCTGCACCATATCTTTATCCTCCCTGGAGCTCAAAACCTTTAAGGATTGGCCAATGCTAATAGCCTGGTGTAAATGTTTACTGTGATTGATGATGTCATCTTCTAAGGCCTAAATAAAGTTTTAAAAAAGAGAAACAAACAGAATGGACAAATGAAAAAAAAAAAACAACATAAATAGAATGAAGAGTTGACATTTGAAATGGGTTTAATTCACAATTACTCATAAAAAAAAATACATAACTCAGATTTATGTCATAAAACCAAGAAGGGAATGGAGAACGGAATCTTATTAATGTGTGATGAGTATCTTACTTTGTGCTGTGCAATTTGTTCCTCCAGTTTAGACGCTTGGGTTCCTATGGGCTCACAATTCGCCAGCCTCTTTTCTATGGCTGTAAGCCACTCATTCAGTGGTTCTAAGGTTTCGTGAAATTGTTGTGCTACCACCGAGATACCTTCCAACTGACGATTCCTACAAATGTGCCAAGATAAAGGTCCTTTAGGGATGAAGACTGTGTGAAATATTCAATAAAAATCTTCACTCTCTTGCTTCTGAATTCTGTTCCACACATTTTTTTGTAGGAAATTTCTAGGGCTAAAATGAATATCGCTCACATTTAAAGAACATGTTAAAATAGTTCTATTAAATAAAACTAAAGTTGAACAACAGACCAACCTCAAGTGCCTGAATCTTATGAAAGTCTTTAGCAACTTAGTTATAATATTTAAAATAATACTAATAGTTATGATAATAGTTATTATAATAATAGTAACAATAGTAAAGTTATAACAACAGTATCCTCAATAATAATGACAATAAGATAATATTTACTGGACACATTTTTTGTAGAAAAAAAAGTAGAGAGTATCTCCCATGGAAGTCAGAGCACAGTGTCCTGGGGCATTACAGAGAAGGAATAATCTACTGACATGTATTATAGGTCAACATGAAACCTTTACCCTCTTCAGGAGAACCTTATTCTATGGTCCTAGAATTATAATTAATTCTACTCCATTATCCAAAGTCAGCCAAATTTTTCTTTTCACCATTTTAGCTCCAAAGGAGGTAGGAATGTATGGAAATATTCTATCCAGTGGTTCATCGATTTTCAACCCAAAAAGTCTATGTGCCTACACTTTAATGTAGCTACTAGTCAAAAACTGGTCAATGGAGAGAATGCAGAAATGAAATACAGCAATGTTGAGTGCAAAGTGGAGCCATTCACCTGCCTAGTTTCCTAGCTAACTCCTACTCCTCCTTTAGAAGATAGCTTAGCTGTCACTTCCCTGCCCCAAGACTAGGTTCTTCCTATTAAATGCTCCCATGGCACCCTGTATTTTTGCTTTGAAACGTTACATTTGTCATTACTTTCCCAGTGCTATAAAACCCGACTAGACTGTACCCTATCTGAGGACATAGATGATCTGTCCATTTCATCCCTGTAACCCAAGGCCCAGTTCTGCGCCTGACACATAGCAGGCAGGCAATAACTATGTGATAAACAAGTGAATAAATCACCCCTCAGAGAAATGTTTTTCTTAAAACCAAGAGTTGGGATATGTCTGGTGATTATAAGACACCATTAGAGGAATGAGGAGAGAAGTACCACACACAGCCCTTGCTATCTGTGGTCACATGATAAACGTAAGAAAAGTATTACCAAATAAATATCTGTATTAAAGCCATTGCTTCTCTCCCGAAAAGATCGGAAGTAGTATTTGTTACCTTGTTTCAGCTTTATTAAGCAATGCCTCCCATCTACTATCCAAGAGACTCAGTTGTTTCAAAATCTTTACTTTATCTGCAGGTTCTGCTGTGGCAGCAATTTTTTCTCCTTCTCGTTTGATTACCTCTACAGTAGATTTGCGGTCATCCAACAATCTTTGGAGAAGCTTGAAAGAAAACAATAAATATAAAACAGTCAAAGGAATAATTGTATCAACATAAAGAAAAATCTATTCTAGGCACTTTTGTTATGTGCCCAAAATATATATGTTGTATGAATTCACATGCAAAAGGATCTGTAAAGTAGGATTTTAAGAGTAACTCATTTTGCTTAATGATTCATTGTGATTGTGTCAGACACTGGGTTAGGGGCTTTTCATGGTGGATAAAACCAATATTGATAAGGCCACCAAGCCACTCATTAATAATTTTTAATGTAAAATAATGGGGTAGAAGATGCTGCTTAGCATAACTCCACTGCTCTTACGGTGACCATTTCCCATTATTGTAATGAAATGGGAATGTCCTATACATTCAGCAATTATCTGTCCCATGAAGACAAAACAGATTATTACAAGTCATTACTGTTTCCAAAACCTTTTCCGGCGTTAAACAATGCAGTACAGGCAGAGAAGGTGAGACAGACCAAGTTCACAAAGCTCGTGAGGCAAAAGCTGAGGCTCTCGGCTCTTTTCACCGGGTGGGGTTCGCTCCTAAAATCCTCCATGAGGATGAAAACCAAACAAGAGCTTTTAAAGATCACTCCCTAAAGGAATAGGGGGTGGAATGTATGAGAACTCTCCAAAGCTGGCTAAATAAGACTAATATTTCAGGATTTAGCAGCAGGAGACAAAAATTCAGTTCAATTCTAAGTAAATACTTCAAGAAGCCTGGAATGGAATGTTTCATATAGGTGGGCAGAGCTCAGGGCTCCCTTGCTCTTACCTAAACAAGCAAATATTTCATGAACAAGGCTGTCTACGCACAGGCGCCATGTTAACTAACAACAATGAGGATGGCACAGGGGATAAAACACTAACTAGTTCACTGTTTCCTTAATCTGATCCTGACTGACAGTTAAGGAGTAAAGACATGGAGGGGTACCCAGAAGTAACAGGCCAGAAGTGCATTCACTCACTTTCATTTTGTAATCAAGGCCAACAAAGTAGGAGGTAGAGACACACATTTAGAAAGAAGAAACACAAACTCTCTTGACACAGGTTAGAGTCATTATAAAATCAAAGTCCACCAGGTGGTTTAGGCAGTAAAGAAAACCACTTAAGTGGATTACTTTTGATCAACTTTAATAGCAAAGCCTCTGGCAATTAAGAAAGCAAAATCAGAAAATAGGTTTTGTTGGCTAAGCATAAGTTCAACAACTCTGGGAGAATTATAAAGATTTAAATTAAACTGCGAATGGCAGCAGTTATTTTATATATTATATATTTTGAATATTACATATGCTATATATTATTTTATACATATTATACATATTATTCAAAAATTGCCTAAATGCAATGTGTTTCCTGTGATGTTTAATTCTTACCTCTAAAACTATTTCTAATAGGTTAATTTCCCAATACAAAAGTCTTCAAAATTCTGAATATCGTAATTAAATGAAGATTCTTATTCCATTCCCTTCTTCTTAAGGTTTCATCCAGGAGAAACCTCACCAGTATGTTGTGTTGCAGGCCCCTCCCACATGTCCTTTCATGTCATGGCTGACAAGTTAGTACTGAGCACATCACTAAATGCGGCCTAAGTGACCAGCACCAGTGGGAGCACAACTGTATGTGAGGTCCCAAGTAGACATCACCCCTCTAAGGAGTGTGTCTTTCCAACTTGGTCTTCACTGAGTGTCAAAAGACACAGCAGCACATTCCTTAGCATATGTGAATCAAATATTTGCTTCTTCAGTATTTAATCTATACTAAAAGCAATCTCATATGATCAACCTAATATATAAGGGAACAGTGATATTTCTGTCCAAAGTCCCCTTCTTCCTTGACTTCTCTATTTAAAACTGCACACACACACACACATACACCCTTTACTCTAGCATTTCCTGTCCCTCATTCTTGTTATCACTTTCTAATTTTTATCTTTCATCCCTGCTTTACTTATCACTTGCTAACTTATCACAATTTACTTATTTTTTTTAAAATATATTTTATTGATTTTTCACAGAGAGGAAGGGAGAGAGATAGAGAGTTAGAAACATTGATGAGAGAGAAACATCGATCAGCTGTCTCCTGCACATCTCCCACTGGGGATGTGCCCGCAACCCAGGTACATGCCCCTGACCGGAATCGAACCTGGGACCCTTTAGTCCACAGGCCGACGCTCTATCCACTGAGCCAAACCGGTTTTGGCCACAATTTACTTATTTGCTTTATTGTTTCTCTCTCCCTGTTGCTCCTGTCCCACAAAACTATAAACTCAGCGAGGAAATTTTATCTTTCTTATTTGGTGATATATCTCCAGCACCCAGAACAATGCCTGATCCGAGGCACATGGCTCCATAAATATTTGTTAAATGGACAACAAAATAATGTCTAGAACATCAACAACCATTTAACTGAGATATCCTATTAACATAAATAAAGAGAGTCTCATTATTAATATGGCACAGGAAACACAATACAAAAGCATCACTGACTTACCTTTTGCTCTTGTATCTGGGCCTTCACCACTTTGAACTCGGCCGATGGTGGCTTCTGATTGGCCACAAGCTCCTCGGTGTCCACCATCCAGCTGAGCAGGGACTCCAAGGCATCCTGGAACCTCCCGCAGTGCAGCAGGGCCTCCTGCAGCTGGGCTGCTCGCTGGGCCACCTGCAAAGTTCCAATTGGTCCCACTTATTTACTAGCTTAATAAAACAATGAAATTGCCTACTGGCCACCACTTTTCATGTTTATCTTCCTATTTGGTCACAAATTTTCTTTTCCTTGTCATATAAAATCTACCCACAGCATAGATAGTGGACAGGATGGGGGTAGAATAGCATCAATGTTTAGCAAGTAAGCCAAGAAGATAAGGTTGCCATCAAAAACAGTCAATGTAAAAGACAAAATCTCTGCGATTTTGGAAATATCCAATGCATTTATGATTAGCAATGAATGGTTGAAATATTTTCAGGCTGCTGAAAGAAACAACGCATTAGTCACGTTTACCATTATCCTTGAGATTCATTTTTTTATTTCCTACTGATGCATATCAGGGATAGTGATAAAAAAGACTACGATTAAAAAATAACTATTATAACAGAGAGAATGAGAATTCTGTTTTGCTAGGCAAAATAACTATAAAGTATCCAATTAAATTCTGCTAGCTCCAAGCTCTGAGTCCTTATTTAACTGACCATGGCCTTTGTCTTCTAGTAAATGGAATCTCTGGGTCCTACAATACCCTACTGCCCTTCTCATAGATCTCCTTTTTGGACTAAAAAAGTAGTTGGCAAGATATTTTAAGCACTATGGAATATATTTTCATCTGACACTGCATTCCAATTGTGTTCAAAGTGCACTACAATATGAATCCGACTTCAAAGAATGATAAATGTGTGTTTGAGACCTGGCGATGCTTAAGATTTCAATGCAGCAAAATTTGTATGCGAACGATCACCACCACCACCAGATAGGCACTGCCATCTAATAACAATTTTCTGATAATTTATGTCATGTGAAGATCTGCTATTGTGTGTCAGCATTATCTCCTTTAGGTATCAGAGCATTATTTCCTACATGCGTATTTTTTAAAAGGTGGGAATCTCTACCTTATAAGTAAAATAACATTTGCTGTCAATGGTCTATCAGGAGGGTGGCAACCCTCAGTCCAGGGCAGACAGACAGGCAGAGTTGCTTTCACTTGCACGGTGTGACCTATTATACAGTGGAATTAGTTGCTGACATTTGAAAGCTAGATTTCACTAAAAAAGTGAGATTTCCAGGTTCCTTGAAAGTGAATATATTCTTTGGCAACAGTGAGCATAGACCCCCTACAAGGCAATGCTTTGCTGGAGCTAAGTGGTTACTGTGCCTTTAGAGGTGCATGAGGTCTCTAACACAGGACAATGTCATGGGCCACCTGCTATTACCCCTGCACTATTGTGCCTCTATCAAAGTCCAGATAATGACAGGGAGAGGACCTGTTTCCTCCAGCTGGCTCCTTTCATTTATGCTTCCTAACAAGCCCTGTAGGCATTGGAGTTTGGGCCATCCAGTTTATAGCAATATAAAAAAGTGGACATGTTTAGGGAAGTCTGGCTACTGTAAATACGATTTGTGGTCACAACAAATGCTAGTGAATGATAACAAACAGAAAGGACAGCGAAGGGGAAGGGAAAGTTACCTTTTTATTGAGAGTCTTCCACCTGGCATTGACATCATCCAGGTCCTGCTCCAAACCTTGGGTGCTGGTGCTGTTAGCAGCACTCTGAATAAGGCCCTGGCCCAACCAGTTTACATCTTGCTGTTTAACCTGCAAGGGTTCAATCTCTTCTTTTTGGAATGCCTGCAGTTGGAAGAGCAATAATCATATGAATTATATGACCTAATAACCACCAAATATAAACATTTATTCAGTGATTGGATATCAATCATTAGAGATAAAGATAATTTTTGTTGCTATGATATTATTCATATCATAGCAACCTTATTAATAAGAGTTAGAAAGTTAACTAAATAAAAACTCATAATACTAATTATTAACACTATTCATGAATACAAAATAATAATAGTCTAAGTGCATTTAATCAGATTACCTATGAAACCAAGAAAACAGTGTATGTCCTCTCTTTACTGTTTCATTATCATACCACTAGAAATTTTCTATCATTCCAACTTAACTATAGTATAAAAATGTATGAAAAATGCTAATGAACAAAATGATAAGATGGGTCCAAGATGAACCCGTTTACTGGGCAAGGGTTCTTATAGGCTCTTCTAAAAATGCCTGCTGTTAGCTGACATTAAAGTTTGATGAATCACTGACAAGATGATGAAGTGAGCCAAGATGCCAATCTATGACTTGCCAGATGGGCCAAAATGCAGGGATCGGAAAAGAAAAAATGGCATAGGCAAGCACTGCAGTAGTATGTATCCCTAAACACCTAGCCCCCTCAATTTCTATCAAGATGCCAACAGGCTTGCAAGAGGCATGTAGACCTCACCCCAGGACCTGATCACACATATCACTAGCACAGCGACTGTGGTTATGCTTTGGTCACTGCCTCCCCTGTCAGCAGCTTTCCAGAACTGCCCCCTGAACCGGACTCCTCCTCCCATCCAACTTATGGTCCCCGGTTGCCTGCCTGTAACTGTCCAAAGAGCTACCGTGTTAGAGCAAAATGCAAGCTCCATGGAAGCAGAAAGTTCTCTTTTCCTTATAATAGTTTCAGGCCCTGGACCTCCCATAGTACCTAACATGCAATATTGTACTTGATGATTATTTGCCAAATAAACATCAGTATAGAAAAATAGTATTATGTCTTGGAATAAACGATATCAACCCCTAAGCAGATTATACTGGGGGGGAGGGGTAGATCAACATTTTCATAGACAATATAAATGTTTTTAATACAGGAGTTTAAGGATGTCATAAAGAAAATAAGTTAATTTAACTCAGAAAGGAAAGTTTCAGCTAAGATATTAAGGTAAGACAAGGTTTGGGTTCTGAACTGTTATACTATAGGGCACTATACAAATATATCAATAGCCCATGTGAACAAACAGTTAAACAGAACATACAAAACATAACAAAGGCAAATATCAAAACAGTACTTAAGATAAAATTCAGGCACAGTGTGGAAAACAATTTTCAAAGATGCAGAGGCTGCAGGAGACAAACTCTCTCGACTCTGGCCAAGGCCCCAAAAGCAGGCTACTTCCCTGTTATTGTATGAATGAGTACATTAAGGAACAGCAAACAAATAAATGATCATTTCCTCTAGAAGTCCCCTCCTATATAGACAATTTCCACACTGGAGAATTGTTTCTATATAACAATACCATATTCACATAATCAAACAAATTATAAGAATTCCCCAAGTCACTGAGGAACAAAAACACAAGTTTCCATAAGTTTTTAAAAGGCATAAATTTACTTTGTAAGGCAATGGAAAGTTGAGACAAGGTGGTAAAAATAGAGTTTGGTGCTGTATTATGATTCTATTTCTTTTCCATACCACTTTCTAAGTTACTACTTCTATGAATCGCTGTGGATATGTTTTACCACACACACACACACACACACACACACACACACACACAAGAGGAGGAGGGACTGCTACATTCTTAAGCCCAAGAACTTGTCTTGTATATAAGGATTCAGGGAAAAGTTCTATTCTCCCTCTCAGATAATTTTCAGGACGGAAAAAAGCGCACCCTAATATAATATTGTAGTAAATTGCCTTAATCTCTTTCTTACCTTGGTTTTAAAGAAATTAATTTTAGAGTTGCATATCAGAATAGGTCTAAG
This sequence comes from Myotis nattereri, assembly GCF_964212035.1. Taxonomy (NCBI): domain Eukaryota; kingdom Metazoa; phylum Chordata; class Mammalia; order Chiroptera; family Vespertilionidae; genus Myotis; species Myotis nattereri. Next base: position 26,551,203 of record NC_138081.1, read on the forward strand.
TGAGTCTGTGGTAATTTTCTGAAGTACTACAAAAATATACTAAGGGTTATAAAAGTTAACTACTAAAGAATCTATGTACTCCTAAGAGCTTCATTCTTCCTACAAATAAACTGCAAGATCCTTTACATAAAAATGTACTTAGCCAAGCTTTTAAACTAGCATGTCATTTAAAGCATGCTCAAGGAAAGGGCATTGCTGACTCGGGCAATTATTTCATGGACTGAGAAACTTTTCTGAAATTGTCCAAATCCCTTATCTCTCAGTGGTAGCAAAATACTTATCAAGAGAGACTTTCCCCTTAACCTAGTCCATAAGCACACACACAGAGAGAAGCTTAAAATAAAATAAAATTACCTCTGAGGCAAAGTTTACCAGAAGAGCTTAGAAAAACTACCAAAATAACTGAACTTCAGTCTAAGTGGGAAGAAAAAAATTACAGGCCTGACGAACAACCTCTGCTTATTACGGGGCTGCACCCTTCACTTTCTTACCTCATTCACCACTCACAAAAAGCCAGGCGCTAGCTATCGGGGCTGCAAAATACAGCACAACGTAACTTCTCTACTGCCACATGCAGAGCTACTGAGAGAAAACTTTCAGCACATTTTAAAACATCCTTAATTTGAGTGGAGTACTTCGCAGACCACAACAATATAATATTGTGTTTGTACCTTCATGACTAAGCCTGTTCAAGCTTAATAAATCCAATGTAACTGCCCCTAAATGGCAGTGTCTTAAACCACAATTTGTGTAAAAGCTGAACGTTCACATAAATTCACAGTGGAGGCATTCTAAGTGATGGCACACAGCCACCAGCTGCACAACCAATAGCAGGACTCTCGACAGCTGGGAATAATCATTCCCCAAACCCCCACCTAATTAGTTTGCTGTAATGATCAACTTATCAATATCTGGCATCTCGTAGGGCACTAGTCACCCCCACCCTCAGATGAAACACCAGTGACCACTTGAGAACAGAAGCACAGAATTGGGTAGGGCAGGGTTTCACGTTTCCATGAGTTACCTGAACTGACTGAAAGCCATTACAGACTGTGTCCAATACTCCTGCCCGAGCCCTGGTTTTCCTGGGAGCTTTCTTTCTCGCTGCTCTGAATTTCGGGGAGCACTTCGTATGGGCCACCTCCATCTCCTGGGCAGAAAGAGGAGCCTCCACTTCCTCTTTAGGTGCAGGGTTCGATTCTTCCGAATCGCATGGTGTTAACAGTGTCGCATTTTCTTCTAAGCTTCTGCTACCACCATCTACGTGATTCCCCCCCAAATCTAAATGAGAGCGCCCCAAATCCTCAGGAGAATCTGCCTTCCATTCCCTGCTTTCTGCTGTGATATGGAATTCTCCTGGTCCATATATTTTCCCTTCTCCTCCTGGGTTAGAAATACACTCGTTCTCTCCATCTCTAATTAGTGGGTCACACTTCACAGGGGTCTCTCTCCAGTCGTTCTGCAGGCAGCAGTTTTCACCATGGATTTCCCTCTGACCATTCACACCAGCTGTCTCCTCCAGAGGAGAAACACCATGTAAAATCATTTTGAAGTTCTCCTCAGGGTGGGCACTTCTACAGGAAAGCAACGGGATTTTCTGTTCACTAGTGGAATGGGCAGGAAGGAAAGGTGCATGTTGTTCTGCTATATGAACATCTTCAGCAGAAGACACGCTTCTGATTTGTGACTGGTCTCCAGTTAAAATGGCCTGTTTTTCTTCCCTCTCGGCTGGGGGGCTGCATAAGCCAGAGTCGTCCTCCTCCGACGTGAGGGAATTGGTCCCCCACCTGCACTTGCTGGCCTTGCTGACAGCCTGGGACACATCAGTAGGTTCAACAAAGGAGCTTTCACTTTTGTTTGCATAATCCATAAAGTTGGCGGGGACAAACATCCGCCATGACCGTCTATGCTCTTTCTTTTCCGCGTGAGATTTGGCTTTGGGTAATCCTGTGGTTCGGATGATGTCGCTATTGAGTTTGAGCGCATCAAAGATCATCTTTTCGTCTAGGGTGTGAGCTTCCCGACCTCTCAGCTCAAACACATTGGAAGAAGCCAGGGCACCATTGGAGCACAAAGAACTAACATCCAGTGTCCTGTGACTGTAGGGCAAAGTCCGATCTCCAAAATGCCTGGAAGCCAGGCTGCCTTTTGAACCCGAGTCTATCTGTTCATTTAGTCTAACAGTGTCATAGATCGACCGCTGTGGGACATAACAGTCTTCGATATTCAGGTCCTCCTCCTCTTCACCCTTCCCTACACATGGGGGATTCTGACGTAAACAGTCTGGTCTGCTGAGTGGCTTCCCCATTTTGCAGAAAGTTAAAGCAAATATTGCAGCTCTTGAAACAGAAATTAAGAACTAAGGCAAAGCATCTTTCGCAAAAGTATACCTCTGCACAGAACTATACAGTGTCTTTAGTATAAAGACACATGCTCAAATAATACACGTCATCATCTATGAGGTGTTTAAGGTCGTCATCAGTGCATCAGTCTAAATGCAACTATCCTTGTATCTGGTAGTTTTTAGAATGATTCTAAAAAAAATAAAGTGCATCAAGAACACAGAGCAGAAACCTCCACACCTCCCCGTTCCCCAGCCCCCAAAGTTCCCTCTCACATACTCCAAAACACAGAAAACGACAACAAACATACACTTAACAGTGGCTCAAACAGTCAGAACATTCCATTGTCAGTTCATTTCCCTTTTTAGTCTAATTTTGCATCCGAGGTTTCCAGATTAAAATGTCCACGGGAGCAAGCATTTTAACAGGCTGAATGCTAACTTAGGCAGAGCGCTGGTTAACTGTAATCCACTTAAAGATGGCTTACAAAACTTCATCTCCCGTATAAATAAACCATGCTTCAGAAAGTTAAAAGACAAACACAGGGACCGCGTATTGTCAGATGAAGGCACAGAACAGATCTTCAGAGGAAAATCAGTCTAATGTTGTAAGAAAGTTAAAATTTTCTTTTGCCTTTTTTTTTATGGGGGGTGGGGCGGGGGGGGTAGCTATAAATAATCTGGATTCAAACGGCAGTTTTTCTTCCCATATTAAGTTTCTTTGAGGCTAGTCAGAAGTACCCAAAGGAGGGGGAAAAATAATTCGACTTTTGGACAGCCGGGCCAGTACAACCCAGCAACTGTTTAAAGTAAATAGTTTAGAAAGCATGATGCTCTAGAAACTCTCCTTTAAAAAAAAAAAAAAAAAGTCAGTTTCCAGAGTCTTATCTGATCCTCCTGAAGAAGGCTTATTCCACCTGAGGCAGTTGCAGCAAAGAAGAGTTCCGAGTTCCCTCTAAGGCACAGGCAGCGTCATTCACATTCCAGCTGGAAGCCGAGACTCGTCTAGCCTTTGAAGCTGACCAAGTGTGGCCGCAGTCTGTCTTTCATTTTAGCTACAGCTGGAGCGAGGCAGAGGTGTCCGAGGCGGAGGCAGGGAAGGAACTCCGGCAGGGAGCTCCGGCGCTGTCCCCAGCTCCTCACGGCAGCAGGGCCCCCGGCGGGGCCGGCATGCTCCCGAGCCAGGGCGCTCCCGGGAAGGTCCTCACTCTCCTTAGGCAACATGGGCTCCGTCCCTGCGCCCCGTCCCTGCGCCCGCCGAGCGCTGCGGACGCGCAGCTCTGTGGCTCCTCCGCGGCTAAGCCCTCCCGAGCCTGAACTTCGCAGTCATCGTGTCTTTGACTCCTCGCCTCTTCTCCGAGCCGGGTGAGCTGTTTCAGGGGGAGGAACCTAGAGGCCGAGAGGCTGCAATGCAACAGCTTGGTGGTGACATCAGCGCAAATCAGACCCGCTGGGGGGAGAGGGGCCGCTCCGGTTCAGAATCGCCCAAAGCTCACCACCTAGTTTGGAATAGGAAGGGAGGGGCAGGGCTTGCCGAGGTTGAACGTGACAATGGGAGCTCCTGGGGGAATCATTTCTGAGAATGTCCGGTGCTCATTTGAATATTAAATGGGGAGAAAAGGAACTAACTGGTTCCTACCCTTCTGCCGAAACCACTCCCTCGCACAGTTGCAGACTCGGTATTAGTATCTGCCATGCTAAGTGCGGATCACTTTGAAGTGGAGTGTTGTGTCATTCCTTTTTGAAGCCCAAGTTCAAGTCTAACCGTTCTCCAGAGTAAATTATTCCTATGGCAAGGTGCCCTGAGCACCGCTGACATGAATATTAGTAGTTACTAATAACCATGCAGCCCTCTTGAGGTTAACAGATCAAGGGCAGTAAGTGACTCCAGATATTCATAAACAAAATCACATGCACAGATGTTTATCTACTGAACAAACACGCTCTTAAAATACTGTTTGAAAATAAATTCAGCACAACCATGCCATAGCCCTTGGGGCGGGGGGGAGGGGGATTAAAACTCTTATTTAGGTAAAATAAAATCTATCCATCCTTTATTTTACAAAATAAGCAACATTGCCAGATTAGCAGATAGATTAATCCATGAGGGCAGACTATCTTTTCTCAGTCTCACAAGATAATAATTTGAACATAAAACTGCACTGATCCCAAGTGAAGAAGGCAGCTCTAGTAAAAACCACCTTACGTTTTCTCATACTTTTACAGAAAAGACATGGGACAGAACTTTTGTTTCTTTAATGAGAAAACAATTCCAAAACTATTTTTACAAACCTAAAAAGTAAATCTTTTAAAAATCTAAGCATAACTAGACTCTATAAGTAACACACCTATTCACAATTATTAGATACAAGTCAGTATGTGGTCATCAAGTTGGAAAAATATATATAAAGTACCCACCAATAGCATGATATCAATTCAATGCCCATTTTTCATAAACAAGAAGGGAAATATTTCAACAGGCACCAGATCCTGTAGTGTTAGAGCACACAGTCTGCTCTGAGGTGCTGACAATAAGAAAAAGAAAAAACATGCACACACATTATCATGTCTGAAGAGTGGGCTGAGCACTAGGCCAGGAATTAAGAGAGACTAAGTTACTCCCAATTGCCACTATCTTTTTTGTTGTTGTTAATCCTTACCTGAGGATATAGTTCCCCTTGATTGAACCTGCAATCCAGGTACATGCCCTTGACCAGGAATCAAACTGGAGACCTTTTGGTTCGAGGGCCAACACTCTAAACATTGAGCCACAGCAGACAGGGCCTAAAGGCCACTATCTTGTCAGGTAAGCCTGTAAAGCTACTTATTCATGGCAATATTATAGTGAAGTTTCCATGAAATGTGAATGAGTGCCTTTCTCTAAATATTCTGAGATACTCAGAACTTCTCGTAAGAATGGTCCTAATTCAGTCTACCTTACACTCTAACTCTGAATCATCTATATACATAAAAGCCTGATGACTGAACGACTGAATGACTGAACGACTGACTGGTCGCTATGATGTGCACTGACCACCAGGGGACAGACAGTGCAAGAGCTGCCCCCTGGTGGTCAGTGCACTCCCACAGTTGGGCTCATGGCTGGTAAGTGCAGCTGCAGCAGCGTGAGCCTCTCCCACCTCCGTGGCAGCATTACCGAGTGGCAGCAGCAGCAGGCTAACTGGGCTCGGGCTCCTCCCGGGCCGCCTGCCGCTTTGCACACTACTATATCCCCCGAGGGGTCCCGGATTGCTAGATGGCGAAGGCCAGGCTGAGGGACCCCATCGGTGCACGAATCCGTGCACCGGGCCTCCAGTTAGTACAATAAAAAGAGCAACATGTAACCTCACATTTGAGATGGATAGTACATTTTAAAAACTACAAAGGTAATTCATTCATAAGTTCAACTATTCATCAAATAGTGCTCACTAGCTACCAACCCCCATGGCCAGCACTGGCAAAACACTGGAACACAGAGATGAAGTGACACTGTCCTTACAATGGAAAATATGAATGAGAGAATACAGTTTGGAAGTCGGGAATGCCGTGAAAAATATCCTCTAGTTGATTATGTTTAAGTATATGCCATTTATTGAACAACTAAATTCCTATTTATTAAACTGATTTTGACTAATTCTATAAATGATAATCCTAATACATTTGGATTCAAGTTAAAATTTGCACTATTATACGGATATTTATGACAATAACACACACACACACACACACACACACACATATATATATATCTTATTACTTGAAATCATATTCCAAAGACATATCTAGATAACATGAAAAAACTTATATTTAGAACAGAACTGGACTGGTTTGCCCTTTTCCTCCCAAATTTGGTTCACACAGCTACTTTAAATATTATTGTATCTGATGTTAATAAAATTAAGATATGATGAATTGTGTTAATTATTAATCATGATCGCTAGATCTTTCACATTTTCATGAGAGAAATACACAATGAATAAAATGACCAAAGTTCTTCTGAAAAACTGTCAACACTATTATTTCATACATGTTAAATTTTCTCAATACATTACTTACTTACATAGCCTACTAGATGGGATCTAGCTAAAGTATCTTCAAAAGGAAGATGATCTTGGAAAAGTACACAAATACTAATTAAATTATAAGCAAAAACAGAGCATTTGCTCATTTTTATATTTCCAAAGTTAAATCTTTCAAAAAGGAAGTTCCTGAAAAATCTTACCACTAAGTACAACATGCTACCTCACAGGAAAGTTAAAAGGCTAATTTTGTCAACTGGAACATGCAGGTTTTAGAGCTGAAAGAGTGGAGTTATTAAGAAATTCAGTGTGTAATAAGGGGAAAAAGGTCTGTGTGAATAAATGCAACATTATTCACGAAAACTGACAAAAGTATCCTCCTGGCAATAGCTCCTGAAATCTGGACTAGAAGCCAAACAAGAGATATCTGTGTTTTTTTGCTGTGAGTATAAAACTAGGCCTTAGGAGCAACAATTTCTCTTATTCTTTCTAAATCTGATAGGCCGTTTGCTAATGAAAACTGAAAGCATCCTATATTTTTAGTTTTCAAACTAATATACTTCCTCACAAATGGCTAAAAGGGTTTACGAAGATAATCATCAGATGAATATACAATAGCTACTTACTTCAGTGGAAAATGTTTATATTTAACAGAAAGTAGGCTATTTAGACTCCATCACAAAAGTAAACAAATTCAGAAACTCTTAATGGATTCATTATCTGATCTTGATGGAAAATACCCGATATAATAAAAGGCTAATATGCAAATCGTCCCCTTGACCGAGAGTTGGACTGGGAGTTCAATGGGAAGTTTGACCAGGGGGTGGGGCTGGCCGGCCAACCGCCCACGGTCCCTCCCCCCGACTGGCCCCGACCCTGACAGCCCCCCAACCCTGACTGGGGGCAGGGTCGGACAACCAATTGCCCGTGGCCCCTCCCCTGAGCCGGCCCAGCCCGATCAGGGTGGGCCCACCCCACCAGTGCATGAATTCGTACACTGGGCCTCTAGTCCTATAAAATAAAAGGCTAATATGCAAATTATCCCCATGGATGGGAGTTCGACCAACTGGGAGTTAGATGTGTGCTGACCACCAGAGGGGCAGCACGGAACAAAGGAAGGCCTCAGCTAGCAGCTGGAGAAGGGAGGCCCCAGCCGGCAGCCACTAGGGACCCTACCCATGCACAAATTTCGTGCACTGGGCCTCTAGTCTTTAATAAGCACTTGCTATTCTCCCTGTAAGTTACTACAATACTACTAAGACTATGTCTTCCCCCATCTTCAGATGATGGTGGATAAAAAATATTCTCTAATACAAAATAATTCTATATGTAAACATTATTAAAATATATGCACATATGCATATATAACTTCTAAAAGTTGATTTTTTAAAAGCCATCCAGCAAATAAAACCAATATACATGTTAATGATCCCATTTAATTTCCTTCAGATTAACAAAAACAGAATCTGAAAACACTTTTCATATTAAAACACTGAAAAAAGAAATAAGTAATCTTGAAATTAAGACAAAGATATGTATGGAACAGGATGTGAGCGCAGACATTTTCTCTAGTATCCTGGTTCCTGCACATCTCCAAAAGCTTTTTACTTCATTTACAATCCCTGCATTTAGCTACCCTGGGCTATTATTTCAAAGAGTGGAGACTTACATAAACATTAAAAAAAAAAAAAAAGAACACCAATCAAATTAACAACAAAGCAAATTCTTCTCTGTCCCTCTCACACACACAGACATAGACACACCTTTAAGCAACTTTCCACATTAGTTAAACACATTTTGTAAGTATCCTTTTTATCTAAGGGAGGCCTGTGATAAGGACAGTAGGTAATGCAGTTGGATGCTTTTTAGTGGATCACTTTCAATTGGTAATACAGGATTCTCCTGTTAACAACAACTAAAAAACAATTTCAGAAAATCCTGTTATAAAACCTCTGGCTGGAACTGCCCTTAGAACACCTGTTTTCATGCCGCAATCTTAAATTAAGTAAAAGAAGTTAAGAGAGGCTATGTAACATAAAGAGGCGCAGCATTAATTAGCAGCAAACACGGAAAGAGCCCACGCTGCCGGGTGCCCTTTGACAACGCTTTCGGAGCAGTATGGTATATTCCTGTGTGATGTAGGAAAGAGGGCACCCATCTGTTATGTCTACGCTGTGCAGGTGACAATATGAGGTATTACTAATACTACAGAGCAGAGTGGCTCCAACTCTTAGTAGCTTCGTGTGGTCTCTGCTTCGGTGGGGCTTCTCTCTTGCCCATCACCTGGGATATTCCTTCTTCCCAGAATCTTATGTGCCACTTTGATGTGGCTGATTAAATAATGTGGCTGATTAAATAATGTGACCTTCCTCTAAAGCCCATGTATCCAGTTACAGTTTCTGTAGGGAACATATTTTCACCTTTAAAAATAACAGAGGGAGGTATCACACGGTTTCCTTGCTAATATACTCTCATTAACAAAAAAAAATCCAGCCAAGTAAGAATATTTTTTCCCCTAACAGAAACCTCTTCTGCAACAGCTCTATTTAATTTCCCCCTGCTCTCAACAAAAATGGAGAGCAATTCATCATGGGCCTCCCTGTATATAACAATATGGCACACTTAAAAACCGCTATGAAAGCATTCTTTGGACAGTTTTATCTTTAAAAATATGGTGATATCACAGAGGTTGTTTTAAGATCATTTAATAAGTGTCTTTAGAAGATATTTTCATTTCAGCAAAAGTGTTTACAAACAGTGCTGAAACTACCTGGCTGCTCCACCTCATGACACCTGGCATTTTAGTTCACTCAGAATTCAAGTGACGCTGCCGGGGTTAAACAATGTCTTCACCTGGACCAGAGAAAATTTATTACAGTTTAATCAGGCATGTGTTCTGGTCTTTGTGGTTTCAACTTGGCTTCAAAATTCTCTGCGCTGTGTAATGCTATTTTCATTTTGGGGGGGAAAAAATCTTCAGCTCAGACATTCTTGTACCAGCGATGTGTTTTTATGTGGGGACAAAATGAAGTGCCGTTGGGGCAGAAATAAATAGTAAGCAGGTTCTGAGTTAAGACGTTTTACCATCACCTAGACAGAAGTGGGGAGGGCTGGCCAAAACCGGTTTGGCTCAGTGGATAGAGCATCGGCCTGGGGACTGGAAGGTCCCAGGTTCGATTCCGGTCAAGGGCATGTACCTGGGTTGCGGGCACATTCCCAGTAGGAGATGTGCAGGAGGCAGCTGATCGATGTTTCTAACTCTCTATCTCTCTCCCTTCCTCTCTGTAAAAAAATCAATAAAATATGTTTAAAAAAAAAAAAGAAGTGGGGAGGGGTGTATATTTAGCTAGAATGTGACAGTACATGTGTGGTAAAACATCCAGTTTCTTTGATCTTCACTGAAATTAAATCAAGTCAATATGGTGATAATGATTACTTCATGATAATGAGAAAGCCTGATTGGCTGTTGATGACATCATAAGAATTGCCAGGGCATGCTCCTTGTATATAGTTGGTTACATATGTCTTTGATAAATAAAAATGTGGAAACATTAATATTGCTTAATAATGTAGTTTCGATTTGAAGATAGGCTTGACCTAGGAGTCTTCAACAGGAGGTAGGGATGGGGGAACACCAAAGGGTTTTTACACTTTCTGCCTTAGAATTTATGAAAGTGTGCTAGAATCTGATGTAATAAGAGCAAAGTGTAAATAGGCAGATGGTACTCTGAGTTATCAACAGTAGTGGAAAACACCTCGCACTTCACACATTTTTGTCCAATGACTAATACTCAGAAGTAGAAAACGTATGGTAAGCAGAACTTACACAATCAAAGTAACTATTGAAGCTAACCTGAAGCTAACTCAAAAACTTGAGGCTAACTCAAAAGGTAGCACCAGTCTATTTTTGACACTTGGAGCAGTTTTACCGACAGTGAGTTAGGACATGTGGTTCAGAATAGCATTTATTTTTAATCATTATGTCTGGGTTGGTATCTTAAACATGAACAATGTTGTCCTTTCAAGGATATGAACTTATTTCTTAGGTGAAGTTTGGGGGAGATAATGGTAGCTGAGAGAGTCTGTCCTACCTACTTTAAGTAACCCATTAAGTTCCTAGTGAATAAAAAGCACTCCATCCTGAGTAACTGGGTAATAGCTATTATTAAGTTTCAGTCCAACTCTAAAGGTAGTTTGCTTTATATTGTTAAAAATTGTTATAAGATTTTATCTGTGACATTAGATTAAGCTAAATCTACCAAAAAGAGTAATGGCAAACAGGATTATATTTTAAAGTCTAAAGGAAAAATAGACTTAAAAAAACCAGGACCTTCAGTGCTTTTCTGTTTTATTTTTAGAAATTAGAATAACTAGTAGTTTGCTATTTTTAAGCAAACTATTGGTTTTTCACTCAATACAAATCACTCCACTAATGTCTATGCCCAACATTAACTAAATTAAGATCTGAATTGTAAACTAATTTATCACTTAAGATATAATCACCAAGACAATGGAAGGTCTGATTTCTCCTGGGGTGGTACTCACCACCATCACCATCACAGCATCTACCTATCAGTTTCTACGACAAGTTCATACATATTTATCTCGTTTTCTCATAGCGGCCTGTTATAAAACACGTTCCTTCAGTGGATGTTTCTGGTGCTTTGGATTAAAGTGAACAGTGGCTGGTTACTCAGGCCACTGAATTAGGTTACAGCAAAGATGATCTGAACATTTCCCAGAAAAAATATCAGATGTGCAATGTGATAAACATCCAGGCTCTCACGCTCACTACGGTGTGACCTTGGGCCAGTCACAGGACCTCTCTGGGTCTCAGCTTCCTTAGAATAAAATGGGGATAACAACAGCACCCACCTCTCCTGTTAACAGGATTAAAGAGAGAGTTTAGAAAAAGGCTTGACACATAAGTGTTAACTGTTGTCAATGCTACTTTTCTAGAGTGCGCGCGCGTGCGCGCGCGCGCACACACACACACACACACACACACACACACAAATAAACAGAATTGGTGAATGTATAGATTACCACGTTATTTACCATAATAATACTCTTTTTTTCATTAGTTTGTTTTGTTAATCCTCACCCAAGAATATTTTTTCCACTGATTTTTTTTTTTTTTAAGAGAGAGTGGAAGGGAGGGAGGGGGAGAGAAAGATTTAAAAAAAAAAAAAGATGTGAAAGAGACACATCAACTGGTTGCCTCCTGCATATGCCCCCAATGGGGGCCGGGGATCAAACCTGCAACCCAGGTACATGCCCTTGACTGAGAATCAAACCCACGACCTTTTAGTGCACAGGCCAAAGCTCTACCACTGAGGCACACTGGCCAGGGCACTGGACTATATTAAATGCAGATGATCTATCCACTTGGAAACTTTTAGTTGAATCACTGGGTCTCAAGACACTGGTGGTATATCATTATATTCTTTATTACTGAATGTCATTAAAACCAATCAACTCCCTGCAAAGATACCAGAGAACAGACTGACATAGCACCCTCAGTGGTTTATTTTTCTTCACAATCGAAAACAACAATCTCTGCAACCACTGATGGTAATAATGCTAAATTTAGTACTTTTTCCATTTGCAAAACACATTCAGTGCAATGGTGAGAGGACTCCTATTTCTTGCTTTTCCTTACTTTCAAAAGAATTCTCTCCATGGAGAGCCACATTTCCCACCGTCCTCAGGCAGCAGTTCCATTATTTTTGCCCATTTTCTTACAGACAGTTGAAGTAGTGGAGAGAAATTAAGAAACTCATTTGTTTGTCTTTCAATACAAATTTGCAGAAAATCTAGAGAAATGAAAATGTTTCACAAAGGCACGCTTAGTAAATTTCCTGAGTAAAAAGACAACTTGGTTACTGTCATTTATGCTTTCAAGTTTTGTCCGAGTTCTACAGAAAAGCCTGATGTTCTCTCTGAGGAAGACTCACCCCTCCTCAAGCTCTCCCCCAGGCTCAGAGGCAGCAACTGCCACAAAGCTTGGCTTTTCTCATACAGAATCCTCTCATATGAAGTCTCTATGTTATAAATCAGAAATATGGAAGTTTGATGGGGTAATGAAGAAACTAAAGTCAACAGTAGATAATTTCGTTTACTTTTAAGAATCAAGATCTAGCCCTAACTGGTTTGGCTCAGTGGATAGAGTGTCGGCCTGCGGACTGAAGGGTCCCAGGTTCGATTCTGGTCAAGGGCATGTACCTTGGTTGCGGGCACATCCCCTGTAGGGGGTGTGCAGGAGGCAGGTGATCGATGTTTCTTTCTCATCAATGTTTCTAACTCTCTATCCCTCTCCCTTCCTCTCTGTAAAAAATCAATAAAATATATTTTTTAAAAAAGAATCAAAGTCTAAATACAGAATCACAGATGTTTAAGCCCTGAAGGTACTGGGCTTCTAAGGGATTTTATAAACAGCAAATAACCATAATAGTGAGGAAGAGGAGGAGGAGAAGGTGGAGGAGGTAGAGGATATGGAGGAGGAGGAGGAGGAGGAGAAGGAGGAAGTGGAGGAGGAGCCAGAGGAGGAGGAGAAGGAATGAAGGAGAGAAGGAGAGGAGAAGGAAGGAGAAGAAAGCGGGAGGAGGAAGAAGAGGAAGAGGAGAAAACGAAGTTATTTTAAAGTTTTCAAAATTCAGTCACCTTGATACTGTTATTAAGGATGAGCAAGGGAAACACCATGTCAAATATAACAGCACAGAATTTGGAAGTCCACTTCATTTACATTAATTTCTCATGGGAAACAATTTGGGTTTTGCAAATTGTTTTTATTTGGTCTTATTTTATCCTTTATGTGCTAATGGTGGGGTTTATCCCCACACTGGTTTCTACTGGAAAGTAAGACATGCCTCATCAATAGGACAGGGCCCGTGCCCACACCACAGGTTCACGAGTCCCAGGCAGCAAATGCTTGCTATGTCGGACCTTCTCTGTGCAGGGATGAACATAGCTTTGCCCCTTGTTGAGATGCAACTTCTGTGCTTCCTATCACAAATGAGGCCAACTCTAGTGACACGGCACCCGGCCGACCATATTTACCTAACGTTCCATTCATCAAGCATCACTGAGTGCTATCAAGTGGCAGACGTTCCTCGGCCCTGAGGAGCCTATTGTCCAATCAAAGAATGATTTACTCGTAACTGTCTGGGGCATGTGCCCAAGATCTTTGTTTTATAAAACCAGGATTACAACATGGAACCCCACTCTTTAAAAACATGAACTCTTGGAAGAAAAAAAGTTTACAAAATGAAATTCAATTAAGGAAGGATAAGAAGACCATAAAAAAGGAAAGGGCAGGAAAAGCCTATAATTCACCATTAAAGAAAATGCTGGGAGACAAACACGAAGAGAACAAGCTTTCATGTACGGGAGTGGCCTCGGCAGCAGAGTTCAAAACACAGTGTGGGCCCTCCAGATGTCAGCCGCGAATGAGATCATTAACAGACTCCATGATGTCAGTTTCAGGCTTCATGAAAAGTGCTGGGACGCTCCACGCACTCTTTTGACCTCTTTGTATCATCTCAGGACCTATGAGGGCTCAAACCCCCAGGAAGCTTTTGGAACACACCCTGCCCCCATGTGCCTGGATATTACCCCATTAATGCTCATTCAAGCTCAAACACTGCGTGACAGTCACATGAGAAGGTTCTACAAAAGAGACCATCTCCTTTCAATGAGAAATCTATAATAATAAAAAGTGCTCAGCAAAAATGAAGAATTCCCTACCTTGAACACATTAAGCTGCTGGTTGATGGTCTCTGTTTCCATTGCAACGGGGCCTTGCGACTCCTCCAGTTCTTCGGCCTTCTGAAGCAGAGTAGAAAATTCCTTCAGTTTGCTGTAGAAATCGCCGAGACGCTCAATTGTCCCGTCCACCTGCTCCTCTCTGGCTTGTGCTCGGTCCAGCAACTTGTTGCACTGTTTGCTGAGAGCCTCCAAGTCCCTTTTGATTCCCACAAGATCAGGAGAGGTTTCTTCCGTGGCCAGCATCAGCTTGCAGGTTTTGTTGGCATTGTCGTTGCTAGCTATGAGGGCTTCTAGTTTCTTCCGGAAGGCCGTAATGGCCTCCTTCTGCTTTTGTAATGTCTCTACATCTCTCCCCACTGGGGCCATGCTATCCAGTTCATCATCAAACTCTGCAAACTGAGAAAACATTTCCCGGATGGTATTCTGGAAATGTCCAATACCCTGAAGCTTGGTTTCTAAGAATGAACACTTCTCATCAACCTGCTGACTTAGGACATTATGCTCTTGAGCTAAGGTTTCTGCTTGTAATAAAACATCAGAGGCTCCCTTTGAGTCTGAGGCTTCCGCCACCAGGTCCTGTGCAAGGCCTTTGGCCAAATCTACCTGTTGCTTCAAGGTCTGAAGTGATTTCTGCTGAGTCTGCAACATGGTCAGGTATTTGCTACTGTAAGCCTGGGGTCCTAGAGACTCATGGGCCTCTAGCTGTTCCTTTGCACACTGAAGCTGCCTTTTAGCTTCTTTGGACACTTCTTGAAATTCTTTAAACTTCTGGGCCATGTTCTCCAGAGAGAATTTCTTAGTGTGAAGTTGTTCAGTGACCATGTCTACCTTCTGGTTCAGTGATTTATTCTCTTCTGTAACCACCTCTTTATCGGTCTCACAGACACTGAGCAAGCTGTTAGCTGCGTAGTTCAGCAATTCCACCATCCCGAAGTGCTGGTCCATGTCCTTCTGCAGAGACTTTAACTTGGCCATAGAATTCTCTGTTTCAGCAGGATCCAGGTAAAATTTTATCTCCTCCAGGCTATTTTGACATTTATCTATCCATGGCCAGAGAGTCTCCACGTGTTCTTTATACTTGAGGGCTTTCCCCAAGCAATCTTTTACCTTGTCTTCTCTTTCTTTCACCTGCTTTTTAAATCCATCCCAATTGGTTTTAATTGTGTTAAGTTGTAACTGTAAGGCTGCCTTCTCAGACCCTTGTGTTTCTAATAACAGATTTTCACCTTCTGCAATGGTTTTTTCATAAATACTAGACTGAGTAGTCAATGTTTTATTAAAGTCTTGCTGATCTTTCATTAAGGACTCCAAGACATCGAGTTTTGCTGATATTGGGTGAGACTTGTGTAGTTCTGCCTTCTTTGTATCCAGCCAAGCCTGAAAATCTCTAGACATCTGCTGAAACTGATGAGAGCTGGCACAGGCCAACTGAAGGTGCTGGACATGATTCTCTAAAAATGAAATTACAGGCATGTTTATTTTACATCAAAATGCTGATTTAATCTATGAAAAGCCAAAAGGAAAATCACCAAATAAGTGTACAGGACTGTCTAAAAGCAAGAGTTTTCTCAGCACTGACTATGCGAGCTACAAGTTATTGACAAAGGGGGTAACGGGAGCAAGAGGTAGGGGCAGCAACAACAACAATAAAAAAGACAATCAAGGTGAGGAGGAGGGAGGTGATGGGAATCGGGAAAACTGCGTAAAGGTGCAGGGTGGCAGAGGACAAGCAGAGGACAGTCACACGCTGTCTGCTCTGCCAGGTCGTCTCCATTCCAGTAAGTGGAAGTGACAACTGTTCACAGTTCTCAGTATGCGAATAAGTAATCCATCTCTTATCAAATGTGACTGCTTCAATTCTATGACTTGTACATTATCATGGAGACAATATAATGAAGCCCACAGGAACAGCGTGGGTTTGGGTCTCACCTCAACCTCTTAGGACCTCTAAGCCTTACTTCCCCAGATGTAAACGGGCAACATTCGTAAAAGCTGTTGTGGCCATTGAGGAACAGTACCTGAAAAGTCCTTGGCTTAATGCCTGCCACATAAAAGTGTCCATAGCAGTAATAATCATAATCTCAATAGCTAATATCAATATGATGTCCAAGTGAATGAGTAAGCCTAACTGATTTGATCAATAAACAAACCCAATCAGTTAAAAAGTATGAACGGAGTCTTTACTAGGTTGCAAGACACCTAGGTCCATGGTTCTCAACCTTGGCTGCACATTAGAATCACCTGGGCCTGAAATCAGGCTTTTAAAAAGATTCCCAGCTGATTCTAATGTGCAGCCAAGGTTGAGAACCACTGGCCTAGTGTCACTTTTCAAGCAGGACAGATATAGCAGTTAAATGTGCTCCTCCTAGGCAGGCCCCTCTAACGTCAGTAACTCACTGCTGCTGCCTGGGACAAACCCTGGTCCACATGTCATGGAATCGGGGCCACAGGAGGTGAGAGGAAAGTAGAGCCACATGCTTCTCTTTCACACATTTCTCTAGAAATGCCAATTTCTGGCAGAGTCAGACAAAATAGCTGCAGATGAGAAAATGAGGCAACGCCTTTTTGATAACGGTATTCATCTGTTTATCTGGTGACATAAGTCTGTCACACAGCAACACAACATTTACGTCTTTTAAAAATCAAAGGGGAATACCTGAAATCGGAATGGGCCTTCGTTAAGTGGATTTTGCCAACTGTCCCTCCACTGTCTGCATGGAACGACCCTCACTGTGTGTGCCATGAACACACCTGCTCTCCACACTCGTGTGAGCGGCCTCCTCTTCACATATGCTCCCGATGGGGACAGATTCTCTCTAGGGTCCCAGATTCCTGGCAATAGCTTGGAAATAGACCACCTAAGATCTCTATTTCCAGGAAATAGATGTGTTAAAAGAAGAGAGACAAACCTGCTCTTTGTTCAATATCCTTGAATGACTTTAAGATGCCTTCTAGCTGCCTACTGAGTTCTGCTTTCAGGTACTCCTCTTTAACCAGGGCTGACAACTCCTCACAGAGGGCCTGGGCCACGTGTATCTGCTTCGCCTCCTGCTCTATTTCCTGCTTCATTTTTTGGGCTGTTTCCAACTGCTGGCTCATAGCATCAGGGTGTGTGCTCACAGCCACACTGCTGCTGAGCTTGTTGTCCAAGTCCCCCAGTTTATCAGAAAGGCTTCTCAGCAGGCTTTGGTACTGTGTGCTTTTGACAATGGCTTGGTCGATCCAGTCACATCTGTCACTCAACTGTCCTGTGAGGCTGTCCCATTTCTGGGTCACAGCTGCTAGCTGCTCTCTCACAATCCCATGGAAAGCAGGGTGTTCACCAGGTCGGCTCAGAATGCCCTGGCCCGCTGCCGTGAGCTGCTCATACTGAGGTTTCCGGGTATCAAATTCTTGCAGCAGAATCTAAGGTAAAGAGGAAATGAGGGTAAATAAACGCACAAATTATTGAATAATTAAATGCAGGAAACACAGCTCTAAGTTTCTAAAGAGACAGAAATGCTACTTACTTATCTAGTTTTCCTTTTTGAGGTTTACCTACTGCTTTCCTACTTCTGATTTTGAGTGCAGTGCAATTACCTTGAAGTAGTCGAAAAAGCTCTGGTGCTTCACAGAGATAACATTTTGCCCAAAATAAGATCCCCCAACGGGGAAAACAAAGTGGATAAATATTCTCAGCAGTCTGGGCAAAAGGAACAAAAATTCACGTACAAATTTTCATACAGAAGGGGAACACTGCTATTGGACAAGTTCCCATCGCACTAACACAGATTTGTTGTTTTCCTACTTGTACTTTTCTCTTTGTAGGATTTTAAAAATTACAGCATTTTACACCAAGGGAGTTAAGACTAGATTAACTCATGGTGCATTGATTTACAAAGGTTTCTTTGAACGTAAGGTTTACGGACAGTCTTTATAATCATGGTTTTAAATCATGTTGCCCAGAATGTGCAAGTTCAACATTGGCTCTCATTATAAAATGGAAGATCCAAACATTTTATTTTTCTTTAGTACAATCTTTTAACTATCTCTGAGAGACTATCAGGATTGGGGCGATTATTTCTCCCTAAATGTTTATGTACAGCTTTTGTTTCCATCCTCTTCACATGGAGAATGTACATGGATTTGTATATTCCGAGTCCAGGATCAGCCTGTCTGCTCTAACACCACTCCTCACACATACAGACATCTCACCGCAACCGCAACAGAGCTTCTGCGATTCCAGCTGCCTTAAATTTTACGGATGCTTTTCCCCTTGTGGATGTATTCCCTTATAATTAATCTAGTCTAACTAACCTCCTGAGTTTCAAGCTTCCCTCTCTGCTTCCCTGATTCTTTCTCCTCTTATTCAGTTTCTCCCCACTCCCACCCCACCCCGTCAAGACTGTATTGCATGAGTTTTACAAGTTTCATTATCTACTACCACGCTCAAAATAAACAAAACCTCAAAGGAGTCATTTTTAAACAATAAAAAGCATATACTAGCTTCTCATAAATATGTTATTTATACAATCACATTAATACTTCAAAGACGGCCCTTTGTAACAGAGTCTGCACAAACCATAATCCGAATGAAATGATCAAGGGACTTGACCCACTCCTGGGCTCAGCGTGCTACTCTGGGATGCCTCACAGCTTTGGTCCTCTGGGGTTTATCATTAACCTCAGGACAGTATCTTAGGGGCATCGGAGACATTACAAATACACTCCAAGGGAGTGAAAGTACATACTCTGCAAAGCTACTATATTTGTAATGAAAACATTTGTCTTGTTAAGTCAAGTAATACTCACCTGCACCTGCTGCCTTTGTGTGTTTAGCATATTTGGGTCAATGGACAAGGGCCCAAGAACACTGACCATCAGTTCTTTTTCCACAAGCCACTGTTTTAACTGAGCCTCTCCGGTCTGGAACTGAGTTAGATTATTAGAGGATTCTTCTAGTTTTTGTTGTCTATCAACTGTCAATTGATTGAGTTCTTGCCACTTGGAATCTGAAAGAAAACAGAAAACTGGTGTTTGGTTTTTATACATTTAACATGACTATATCTAGGGAGACTACAGGATGTGACTCAAAATGATATATAATAGCTATCATTCTGTATTTATAACTCTTCTTTACAGAGTTGATTAAAGTCTAAGCTAAGAGAATTGCATTTATTGATACAGATTTTTATGGCCCTGATGGTTGTGTGTCAACTGAAATAAGAGGAAAGTAAAATTGAATCTGATGTTAGAAGATAATGCAGAATATGGAATATTCCTTAAAGCAAACAGGATCCTGAGCTCCCTCATTCCTTCTAGAAGTTCTCTAGAGTCTGTTAATCCAACTGTAACTGACCTGCTAGAACAATGGACATTAATTCTTTTGTTTAATATTAAATTCCAATGATCAGTTCTAGGCAAGTAAGTGACTCCCATTTTTTTTAATTTTTTAATTTTATTTATTGATTGGGCAGGGGAGAGAGAGAGAAAAAGAGAGAGAGAGAGAGGGAGGGAGGGAGAGAGAGAGAGAGAGAGAGAGAGAGAGAGAGAGAGAAGCATCGATTTGCTATCTCACTTATTTGTGCATTCATTGGTTGATTTTTGTATGTGCCCTCAGCGGCAATCAAACCTGCAACCTTGGCGTATCAGGATGACACTCTAACTCAGCTACCTGGCCAGGGCCATGACTCCCAAATTTTTATATCTGTACTCAATCATTCTCTTCTATTCAAGTTGCATGTTAGTAACCAGCTGCTTGAAAATTACACTAAGAAATCTCAATAATGCTTTAAACTCAACATTTAAAAAAAAACAAAACCTCATTTCTTGACTTGGGGTGGTGAACACACAATATAATATACAGATGATGTATCATATAATTGTACATTTGAAACCTATGTAATCTTATTAACCAATGTCACCCCAATACATTTAATAAAAAGTTTTAAAACTCACTATGTTCCTATCAAAATTTGTGGACTTTTCTGACTTTTAGATTTCTTTCAAAGGTTATTCTCTCTGCCATGTCACTGAAATGCAATAATTCAGAATGTTCTTTTATGACTCTCCTATATCCTTTGTCCTAAAACCTCAAACCCATCCTTTACATTTCCAATGCCCTAACTCCATTTTGGTCCTCACCGTGGTTTGCCTAGAGTCTAGGACAGTGATGGCGAACCTATGACACATGTGTCAGAGGTGACATGCGAACTCATTTTTTTGGTTGATTTTTCTTTGTTAAATGGCATTTAAATATATAAAATAAATATCAAAAATATAAGTCTTTGTTTTACTATGGTTGCAAATATCAAAAAATTTCTATATGTGACACAGCACCAGAGGTAGTTAGGGTTTTTCAAAATGCTGGCACACCGAGCTCCAAAGGTTCGCCATCACTGGTCTAGGCCCTAGACCAGTGGTTCTCAAACTTTAGCTTCATTAAAATCAGCTGGAGGGATGATTAACACAGGTTGCTGGGCCCACCCCCAGAATTTCTGATTCTGGAGGTCTGACCTGGGGCCTGAAATTTTGCATTTCTAACCTGTTCCCAGGTGCTGCTGCGGCTGCTGCTCCCAGGAACATACTTTGAGAACTACTGAAACAACCTAGACTACCAGTCTTCTAACTAGTTTCCCTGCCATCAGTGTTTCTCAGCTGCAATCCATTTGGTTCTACAATAATTTCTCTCTAAAATCAAACAAAACAAAACAAAATAAATCACTTTTAAATATATCACTTCCTGTGCTACAATTCTTGAATAACTAACTCCTCACCACAGATGATAAAATCTGAAGACCTCTGCTTGACATTCAGGGCCTCCCACAGACTGACCCTCGTCTACTAATCTCAGAGGGTTTGCACTTCAAGATGAATCCTCTGATCTAGTCCTGATGATCTTAACCAATATCACCAAACTGGCTTCTGCTCACACAGGCCCATACTGGTATGCTCTACGTCTTCTCCATGTATCCCCGCTCTACCCTTCCTTCCCACTCCTCTGGGTTGTGTCCTCTGCTAGGAAGCTGTTCCTGTCCTGCCCCCTCCTGACGGCCTGCTCCTGAAGCCAAGTATTGACCAGCACTGGAACACAACAGTCACTCAATAAACATTCCCTGAGGGATAGAACTGGTTGATTTAATGGATGTTTTTTATCATATACTGAAGGCCTGGTTTTAATAGACCCCTCCCCCACCAAATCCTGTCTAATGGCATCATTCTATATGGCACATGATAGTCACACAGTCTAACAAAATAGTAATGCAATTAAAACAATAAATTGAGAGGAAGAAATATCTAAATCTTATCCGGAAGCTTTTTTTTGAAATACACATTCTTCCCTCCTACCCCTATTGTAAAATGTCTTAATAATATTCCCCCAAGTAGCTCTGCTATCCCAGGTGAGAGCCACTGAATTAGGGACAATTCATTATAATGCAACAGGACTCTCTATAGTTCGATTAAATACACCATTGAACATTAAGGTCCCTTAGGATAATGAACACATACTTATAGATTTCTAAATATATCACAGCATATCTGAGTCTAAGGAGAGACAATCTTTAGCTAAAAAGAATGGACTGATTGAAAGTAAAATAATTATTATCATTAAAGCAAACACACAGCACTTACTATGTGTCAAGTACTATTCATCTGTGCTGTATACACACTAACTCACTGAATTCTGAAAAGCAATTCTATGCAGTAGGGAAAACTGATATCATTGTCTTACACTCATTTTCCATATTATTATAATAATGAACAGAGGTGATAAGATAATTGGGCATGTGAATTTTCTTTACCTAGGAGGAACAGTTTATATAGGGGCAGCACTGATATGGGAAGATAATTCTGGAGGCAAAACCATGAGACTTCTGTGGGGAGCTACTTTCTAATACTGGTTGGGGAAGAGAAGAAGAGCATAAAGTAGGAGCTGGAGGAGTCCCAAAGGGAACCCCATGGCAGAGAAGGGAACCTACCTTTTATGGACAAATAAACTAAAAGGAACATTTAAATTAAAATATGATACAGCGTCAACAACTAGAAGCACCAAAAATCTAGTAAAAAAATAATAATGAAAACATGTTACTCAATGCACAGCATGTTATTAACTACCTTCTTCATAAAAATAAATTTAATCATCGTGTTTAGAAAGAATCCAAAAAAAGACCCACAAGATAAAATAATGCTAAGTTAGCACAATTTAATTTGAAATGACACTTTTATATATGCAAAACTAGACCGTGAAATGGTCAAATAAGTGAGGCTGTTGGATAAATGTTCTCTGATAAAGATTAGGATTAGATAAAAGAAAGACGGAGCTTCTGTTCCTGGAGCCGGTATGAGTAACAGAACATACCTATTTCTGTCAACATCTGTTTCCACTTGGGGGCCTCAGGAGTGTCTGGGTTCTCCTCCAACAGCTCTGTCAACTTGTCTTTCAACTCCTGCACTTTGTTTACATTTTGTTTCAGTTCTGCCTCAAATGACTAAGAAGGAGGGAAAAAATGAAGTAACAGCATTAAAGTATGTCTACCTCAAAAGACAAGAACACAATTATGATAGGGAGCGTTTTCTCTAGCATGACCAAAAGAGGAGAAATTCCACCGTGAAATGCTGAAGTGGGTGAGGACCTGGATTCAACAGTTCCTTTCCTTTCCTGCTCCCACTAGTCTTCATGATCTGATAAAAAGAATCCCAAAGGGAAATGCTATCGCTACAGAGATAATGACTCATCCCCGTTACCTAGGAAGAATTTAATATTTTTCTCAAACAACGCCTTTTGGGGAAAAAGGAAGGTGACATCAGAAAGAATGAAATTAACAAGATAATCATAGGTGGAGGTGACCAAAGGGAGGGAAATGGGAATGGGGAGAGACTATGCTTGGGGGGATGGGTGCACGATGCAGTTTGCAGATGATGTTTTGTTGAAACCTGTATAGTTTTGTGAACCAATGTCACCCCAATAAATTCAATAAAAAATAAATAAAATAAAATCCTTGTCAGATAAATCAAACATCTGGTGACGAAGACTGCAAGATTTCAGAATGTGTTGTGAATAAGCACTTTTCTGGACAACACAACACAGAGTTCAAATATAGGTTAGAGTTTGTAGACATTTTACCATCATTGCCTCACTGTAAAGCCATTTTCCCAATACGGACAGTTGTAGAAAAAAATACTGTCTATGAAAGAACGGGAAAGCATGAGCTCCCCTATTTCATACTAGACAGAACAGATCCCTAATACACTTAGCCCTTTCATAAATCTTTCCCAATAGTTGACGGGTTAAAATCCCAGACTTAAACTGATTTAAAGGTGGCAACGTTGCTTATACCCAACAGTTCACTCATCTTTATAATGTCTGTGTGCAAAAATAAGTAATTGGTGTAATCCATCTCTACAAAAAGGCACATTAAACAAAACTGGCCAATTATTTGCTGAAGTTCATGGAGCAAGAAATTAGAACAGGCCTCCTAAGCACCAGGGCTCAATTTTGAACACCGGTCTGTTCTCTTTCTTGGCTTCAGGAAGCCTCCAGAATATACCTTATTCTGCTCAACTTGAGTCTTCACAGCTTCGGTATCTGTAGGTGTAGGCGCCTGGTGCCATTTTGCTGCAGTTTTGTTCATCTTCTGCAACCACTGCATCATTGCACTTGATTCTTCCTGAGCCTTTTGCAATTTGGTGAGTTTAGTACTCAGTTCGGCTATTTTGTCCTTAAGTAAGAGGCCAAGATCTTCATAACTGTGGCTTATGTCAGTCATGTCTTTTTTAATAGATGTTAATCCTAATAATAAGAAAAATTATTACATCTTTAGGACACATTTTCAGGATGTTCAGAGTAGAGCTCTAGAAAGAAATGTTGGCTTTATATGATATGCCCGTCTACTTTGTTAACATTAAGCCTACTATGATCAAGTCATAGAATTTTAGAAGTAAAAGGTTAGATCATCTTATAATGCTATTTAATGACAAATAATTTAGGGATATTACATAATACAAGTGGAATGAAATAGATATTTTAAATAGAATAAAAAACCAAAACCATGAAATATTACTTATTAATTCTTCAGGCCTCAAACTCAAGGAAGTAGCTTAAATAATGTCAAATGACAAAATAGCACAAATTAACTTAAAAGAAGGAAACATAACCAAATGCCAAACTGAACTACCGGATTACACTAATTTCAGATGAACAAAATTGTATAGGATCATATAAGTATGTTTATAGCGAATGGGACTATTATGTTAATACCATTTTAACTCAAGTTTGAAATGTCAATATAACTACTGTACACCTCTAAAAAGATCTCCTCTCAAAAAAGAAGACCAATTTATTTTAATCAATAAGCACTTAGAGTTACTATTCACCTTTATTTGCCAAAATTTCCTGAGTATCTGTGGCTGTCCCTTCACCATTTAATATTACTCCACCTGCAAAAATATTAACACTGAAGTCACTCGTCATAAATTTCCATAGTATTTCTATACATTAATAATAGATGACATTAAATCAAACCCCTGTATGCAGTGATCATTTAAACATGTTATTACTATTTAAAAATATAAAATACAGGTAACCCCCCCAAAATGTTACACACTTTAACAGCTGATAAATCACTTAATTTTCACTCCATTTCAGGTTTAACTGATTTGAAATAACAGGTGAAGCCAGATTAAACTTTGATCAAAGAAAACATATCTTGAAGTGCTGCTAGACTTTTTTTAGAGGAATACATAAAAGATAAAGTTTATGGTACAAAACCAGCAACAGTCGATGAACTGAGGGTGCATAAATACTGAACAAAATGATTCTTGATGTTTGTGATTCCACTGTTTTGTGTTATCAGCAGTGCCTAGACCTGAAGGTTCATCAATTTGAAAATAGGCATTGACCAAAAAGATTATACATTTCTGTAGATTCTTTTAAATTTTAAAAATTAACTGCATGCTAATAAACACTGACTTTATTATCATTCAAAGTGCATACACATTATTTTGGGACACCCTGTATTGATTCAATTTCAAAACTGAGTATCCAAAATTTAAAGATCAAGTCATATCTTCTATACAAAATTTGTTCTTACAATGTAACATGTTCATCTTAAACATTAGTTTCAGTAAATTTGGAGTATATACATTACTCATTAAGTATACACTTATAATACAATTTTGTGATAAAGTTTCTTTGTTGGTAAAGTTACTTTAGTGACAAATGATAAAGTCTCTGAAGCTCAGAAGTCGCTCAATATGTGTGTTGCACAAAGCATACACGATTGACAGACAAAAAGAACGTCTGCCTCACTTAAGGAACTGAAAATTGTCTAATGCAGGTACTTAGTGTTTGCATGGGTTGAACAGAGGCAGAGTGATGTAAAAAGACATGATAGAAAAGTTAAAAGTAAAAAAAAAAAAAATCCCTATTACTAAACTCACATTATGTCAACACAGAGAGAGAGCACAGTGGCTCTGAGTACTTGGGCTCTGGCTTACAACACACCTAAATTTTAATCCCAGCCCCACTAATTATGAGCTGTGTGACAGGGCAAATTAATCACCACTTCACCACATTGGTGGGGACCATAATACCTATCTTGTGAGACCACTGTAAGAATTAAACACAGTAAACCTATTGCCTACAAAATAGAAATGGCTCGGTGAGCAGTAATTATTATTTCTCTTTAATTATATAAACATGTAGCATGGGTACCTTTTTCATCATCAAAATGTTAAATAAATAATTAGACTTTCTCATTCAAGTATGCATTGGCTACCTATCCAAAACAGGGACATATCCCAAAACTAACCACATGAGAAAGAGTCCAAACAAACAAAAACATTTAAATATCTGAATCTTTACCTAAATTTTGTCCTTTTAAAAAAAAATCACACACAAAGTCATTTCAGATGGAAGTGCCTGTAGGTGCTCAAGATTTATTCCTACAATGTTTAGTAGTTATCAAGAATAGAAAAAAAAATTTTTTTACTATTGCAAATATAAAGTGAACATAAAGAACTAACACAATAGAATTCCTTTTCTTAAAAATAAACTTGACATTTCAGGAAGTCTGATTGAGAGAGAAAGGAGAGATCATCACTCCATATATAATACGAGGGTTCCCTGAAATTGGATTAATAGAGCGGAATAAATGCTTGGTCGAGAGGCCCAGCTGAATTGTCTCTCACAATGGGGACAGCTGGGGGCTGGGCAGGACAGATAAACCACAGAAACTCTCAGAAACTCAAGATATGCGATCTGCCTTCTGTCTATTCTTGGGTTTAAAAAGAAAACTTGATATTGACAACAATATAATTATGTCTTAAATTAAAAACTATTCCCACAACCTAAATTAATTTTAGAAACACTATTCATCCATGAGTCTCCCTTTCTATTGAGGAGAGTGAGTGAAAAAGATTGTGATTTAGATACACTGGTTAAACTATATACTTGTTTTCTTTGGGAATCATGGAAAGAAAAAAAGCAGATGGGAATAGAATGAGAGGTCCACTCTACAGAGAAGAACCTGTTTCCTTCCCTCACGTCTTCTGTCCCAGGAGACCAGGCTCATTTCTTTATCAATTATTTCAAAGAGAATTTTAACATCCCCATTAATTAAGGTTAAAAAAAACCCCACAAATTGAAATGTGATCTTTCCACTTCCCCAATATGCTGTTCCTTATTCTTACAGACTAATTTGGCGACGTTTTAGCTGCAGTTTTTAATAAAGTAAAACAGAGGGATTTGAAATGTGATGAGTACAGATACTTTTCTGTGGCATGTTCATAGATGCCATCTTTCTTGTCACTTTCCCTTCGTATTGCTGAGATTATTTTATGCATTAAAATCTAAAAAGTAACACACACAAATAGAATTAACATGAGTGGGCCCAATTCTTTTGGTTTTTGCTATGGACATCAATGAAGCACATACCTGATTTAACTGCTGCTATTGCCTTTGCAGGAGTAGTCACGGCACTTATTAGGTTACATAGTGAAATCCCACTGTCGTTTACTTTCTGAATCTCTGGTGTTTTCAAACTCCACTTCTCTTGTAATTTCTTGAGGTATAAAAACACATTATTTTTCAGTCTTTGTAATATATTCGAAGTTACACATTATAATCCAAATTTCTTAAACATGACTTAAAACCACAATGATCGTGGGTCCTGATTCATGGGGGAGTGGATGGAGGAAAAAGGCACCATCCCTACTTGCTCCGACAGCCCAGGTGACGGTTAGCGCTGTTAGCAGTGAGAAGGGAAGTGGGGTCCAGCCTGCATTCTGCTCCCAGCCACCGTGGAAGTCAGCTACTCCGCGCTGCCATAGGTTCTAAACTGTCAACTGTAAGCACGGACAACTATTCTAGGCACCAGTCAAGCTACAAGAAGAAATGTACTGGAAACATTTTTTTTTTAAAGGGAATTCAGAATTCCATTTAATAGCAAGTTTTAATCATTGAAATTTCAATGGATTTTTTAAAACACGCACCTCTACAAATCTGGAATATAAAAACTGGCATAACTGGTCACAGGTTTTGATGATCCAAATGGCAAAAAACTTGTACACTTTGCACTAGAGATTCAAACAACTTTTACCTTCAAATACTAGTTATAGTGACATCTCCAAGCTCCAGTAAAACGCTGACTTAAAGAGGGATTCTTTTACTTAACATTAGGAGAAATGGTGTAAAAAATTGCTGAAACTAAGCAAAGACTTGATGGGGAAGGAAACTTAGATACTTTAAGAGTCAGCAACTCACTAATATATCTCTTAAAACACACAAATTAATTCCTCAAAAGGATTGGTTAACCCCATTCCCTGATTTCCAAATATCACCAAAATATGTTGTACGTGCATGAGGCTCTAACTTACGTGATACTAAAGAACAGGAAACCACTATTAATCCTAACCTCTAATTACTGACACAGGCAAATGAGAAATTAGTATTTGATACAATGATTCACCTTAGTTTCTTCCAACGATTTTTCTAAATCCTCTGCACCGAAGGAAGGCTGCACGATGGGAACTCTTTCTGTTGTTTCTTTGATCCAGGACTTTAATGATTTAACAAGGACCTGGAAGGCGTCCATCTGTTCTTGACAAGAAGACACAGCTTCTTTTCTACGTAACAGAAACCATTGAGGAATTTAAGCCACAGAGAGCACATGCTCCAAAGAGCTAATTACCAATAAATAATCATTCTCAGATCAGGCTTAATATCAAGAAAAAAAAAATCTTCCCCCACGTACACTCTAACCATTTGATACAGGAGGAAAGGTTTATAGGTGGGAAGTGAAATCTCTCTGTATTTCTCACAGGCAGGGTCCATAGATAAAGTTAGGAGAAGTAAAGAAATCTGTAACCCATATGTAAAGGCACTCTATAAGGCTACATAAGCTTTAAGGCTATATAAACAGTTTTAACATTATTTAGATTCAATGAGCTTTGATCTGTCCACTTCATATGGTGCTTACTGCCAGGAGGGAAACATTTACACATCACAGCCATGAGGGAAACGTACCGCCACCTAGTGGTTTCTACACCATACTACAGCCACTTTAGTGGGTGGCTAAAAGCAGGTGCCTTAGAACACATAACTGTATTTCAGTCACCAAGAGGTAAGACCTAGTGACTGAAAAGTTTGAAGGGGTGCCTCCCCTATAGAGACTCTGGAAGCTCCACGGTTAACTATATGGATCTTTCCGTACCTCAGCACCTCAGGGGGAGGGCCCTAGCACATGAACAGCTGTGAAGACAGCTCCATTTGGAACATGGACATGTGGGTAACATGTGCACATGTGCAAGTGTGTGGAATATTGGCAGATAAAAGTCCGCTCCAGCTGGACGAATTACTGATGACTACATGGTTTTAAAATTGAATCCATTTGAAAGAAACAACCTAGAGTTTACCTAAGAAAATGAAGACTATTTCTTCTGTGTAATATGTGAATTAAATGTTATATGACAAGATGGAAAATATAGCTCTCTGAGTTCAGACAGCAGTCAACAGTTTTAGGTAGAGAATTATGAAGAAATAACGAATACTTGAAAGAGAAATAATTATTTTCTTTTTTTTGGGGGGGGGGTCTTCTGTATAAATTTTAGCAAGACCAGATGTATGTACTATGTATTCTAAACTAGCATGAGTTCAGAAATATAAAAGTTCAGTCACAAGGCTTAACCCTAGATAGCTTTTTAGCTCAACTTAGGTTCATTCTATTGTTTCTTATCTCATTTGTTCAGAGTCATCTATTAGCTACGACTCCTAAGAAAGTAAACTGTTATTTTAAAAGAAAAAAAAAGCCAGCTTCTGAATTGAGCCCAGAAAGCAATGAGCCATGAGGTATTTTTCAAGGTTATTTCTGACTTTGCAAATAAAAAATGGTATTTGCCAAAGGCTTCAGACACTATAGTGAGTTAAAGTCATTTTCAGTAATACACTACCCCCACATTTTTCTTACATTAATGCTCTCTACTTTTATGTAAGAAGTCTTGAATTTCCCTCCTAAATATTTTAACAAAACTACACTTAATTTTAATTGCAAAAAATATTAATGTAAAAGCACTTATAAAGTTGATGCTTATGTACAAGTTTTCAAAATTGTTTCAGGTTTCTATATAAGCGAATATAAATAACGTATTCTAATTAGTATCATGCAGAATAAAATCCAGTTTCTTAAGTAGTGCTTACTTTTCTTTGATGGTATCCTCCATTTCTTTAAATTTCTTTGACAAATTATTTGTTTTTTCAAACACCAGGGCCTTATCACCTGGTAAGCCATGGTTGGATATCTCCTTTAAGAGACTCTGCAAAACTTCAAGATCTTTTTTGTGTTCTAAGAATTCAGAAGTTGATTCCTACAAAGCATTTAGATAATCAATGTAAGATGTTGCTAAATCTTCAAAAGATATTCCATCAAGAGGTATGTATGGGACCAGAATCTCACATTAGAATAATCCTGCCCCATGGTCAGTACTCTACATATCAATAAACATGCAAGCAGGCTGTGTGAAGAACAACACAGTAAGCTTCGTTTAATTTAAAAAGGCACTCTTTACATCTGTCCCTTTGTGAGTGCTCTACATAACAAGTTTATATTGCCCATCCAGCTTGGCTCAGTGGTTGAGCGTAGACCTATGAACCAGGAGGTCAGGGTTCAATTCCCAGTCAGGGCACATGCCTGGGTTGCAGACTCAATCCCCCTTAGGGGGTGTGCAGGAGGCAATCAATCAATGATTCTCTTTCATCATTGATGTCTCCATCTCTCTCTCCCCCTCCCTTACTCTCTGAAATCAATTTTAAAAACATATTTTTAGCCCTAGCCAGTTTGGCTCACTGGATAGAGCATCAGCCTATCTTTGATTACAAGATCAAAAGAGTTTGGATGTCTGTAAGAAAGACTGAAAGGTTTCAGGTTAGATTCCTTTCGTGGGCATATGCCAGGGTTGCGGGCTCAATCCCCAGTAGGGGGCATGCAGGAGGCAGCTGATCAGTGATTCTCTCTCATCATTGATGTTTCTATCTCTCTCTCCTTCTCTCTCTCCCTTCTTCTCTGAAATCAATAAAAAAATATATTTTAAAACAAAACAAAACATATTTTTAAAAAAAGAAGCTTATATTGCCTATGATATGTGAAAAGCCCAGCCAGCAAAGGCTTCAAGGAGATGTTGGAGTTTGTGATTTTTAAAGAAGGAAAGCAGAGATCTTTACTAATCCATCAGCAACTGAAATGATGACAGTGAATTATAATTCTGCCAGTAAATGTATGAGCTTGTCTTAAACTATGCTTGATCAGCTCGTGAATACTACGGAAGGCATACCTGCATATACTGAGACAGTTCTGTAACGTCTTTTCCTGGCACATCTGCCTCTGTGAGAGCCTGAGTTTTTGCCTCTAAAAATGTCTGAAGCTTTTCTGAGAGGCTCTCAAACCGTTCTACTTTGGTTTTCAGCTCCTCCATGCTGGCCAGTTTCTCTTTGTGTTTATGACTTGCTTCTGAAAACCGAACAGACAGGTCCTTCATTTTGGCTTGCAGTGAGGATGCGGTGGACGGGTCTGTTGTTTCCATAAATTTCTTCACTTTCTCGTTCATGGCATTTATGCTGCTCTGGCGACTCGTGATGTCCTGTTCCAACATCTGAAATGAATCCAACAGGGCATATGTTTTATAAGGATGTTTACAAATAATGTCCCGGAGTCTCAAAAAATTACTGTTCATAACAACATTAGCTTGAACAAGCTGTGACTAAGGAAGGTCAATGGATAGGACTAACTGACAAGTCTGATCTCTCCCTTGAGGAATCCCATCCCAAATCTCTTCAAGGGAGAGGAGAGAACAGCTGGCTAGTTGCCTGCGCGAGGCAGGAGGTGGCTGCCACTCAGCAACCCCTGGGATCTAATGGAGCCTGGGGATTATCCACGGTCCTAATTTTTAAAAGGCTAGACAACAACAAGATTGATCTGATTAACCTCACGTGCAGCTGGCTGAAGCAATGCTAAGCGGTGAATACTATGCATGAAAAAGGATACAAAAACTCTTCCTATACGCCACAGAAAAATCATTCTATACATCCGCTTTTGGGCAAGCACTACTTTCCACAGGTATAGTCATAAAATGTCTGGTTTTCTATATCCTTGAATTTATATATCCTGGGAGCTTCTCTGTGTGTTTCCTTAATCTAAAGGTGGTATTATTTACTTTCTTTTTCCCTGGTCACTTACGATGTGCTTGGTGATGACATCCTGAAGAGCAGCAGAGTTCAAGGGCACTTGGCCTTGTTCCTTCAGAGAACTCTCCACACCTGCCATCCAGTCCAGCATCTCGTCCAGGCCGTCCTGCACACTCAGCGAGCGGGTCAGGGTTATCTGGAGCTTTTCATTTCGTTCATTCACACACTTGGACAGGTCGTCATATCTCCCCACAATGTCATCTAGTCCCAAGAGATCGGGAAATGTTATCCACAAAGTTACCTTTGCCCTATTCCTTGTCAAAATTGCACTAAGGTGAAATCCTAAAATTTCAATAAAAGTTTCAATGATAAATTCATAATGTGCAATTAGGGCACCATCCAAAACATTAAAAAAGAAAGCAAAGATCACTGTGGAAAATGAAAAACAAATACTTTTTTAAATAGTAAATATGTGTATCATCTGCTTTGGAAAAAACATTGTCGGATACATAGACTTTTGAGTTGCCCCAGAGAGATGAAAGCAGTCGAATCAACAAATCTTTGGAGTAAATACATGTTTTCAATGTGACATGTCAAATTAGTCATGCTTACTGATAACTATATGGGAGGGAAAAGCTGACACTCATACAAAGCTACATTCTCAATGAACAATATACAGTCATAAGGACTTGTCAAGAATTAACCTTTATGTGTAAAAATTCCCTCCCACTCCCTCTTGCTCACATGTATAACTTTTTAAAATTTATCTTTATTTTTGAAAGTATTATGGATGTCCCCTTTTCCCCCCTCATTGACGCCTCTCCACTCCACACCTGCTGTTCCCTGTCATCCTCCTAAGCACAGTACTCAAATGCACAGAAATTAAACGCAAATGTATTGAGAAAACATACAACAATGAAAATCCATTTAAAATAGAGAAGGGTGAGATTATGCTTCTAAACTAAAGTTTAATTCCAGGCACAAGGGAAAAATAAACAAGATTAACAGTTAATCTATCTCAGATAAGGTTAACTTTACTTTCAAGTCTAACAACCTAAGATGCTTAAAAACACACACAAAAACACCTTTCTGGTCTACTTTTTACGTGCATGTAAAGCTCTACATTTTCATGCCTTACATTCTATACAGCAGGCCAGTGAAAAGTTCCAAGGACAATTTTTAATACCTCTCTCTCTCTCTCTCTCTCTCTCTCTCTCTCTCTCTCTCTCTCTCTCTTTCTCTCTCAAACTGCTGTTAGTTGTTAATTTATCACTTATTTCCCCAAGAATTTGAAAAGTATTTTAATTATTTCCGAATGCTTTAGTCTGATATACTATAGAATGCTTCAAAAAGAGAAAATTTGGAACTGAAATATCTCTATAAAAATGAAATCTCTTACATGCTGTGGTTGGTCTGGGGAACATATCCATATAAACAAACAATATTTCTTTTCAATTGTTCTAATGTTATAGCATGAGAACACAGTTTGATGAATTTTAACTGAATTGAGACTTTAAGATGATTTAGAGCAGTGGTTCTCAACCTTGGCTGCACGTTAGAATCACCTGGGAATCTTTTTAAAATCCTGACTTCTGGGCCTCATCCTCCAGCAATTCTGTTTCTTTGTTATGGGGTGAGGCCACAACATTAGTAACAAAGAAACAGAATTTCTGGAGGATGAGGCCCAGAAATCAGGATTTTAAAAAGATTCCCAGGTGATTCTAATGTGCAGCCAAGGTTGAGAACCACTGATTTAGAGAGACAATGGCTCCTGTCACTGAAAGGCAATGAAGCCCCTGAGAATGCTGATGGGGGAGAGGGACAACATTTAATGAGCACGAAGGTGCCACCAGCAGAAAACAAAAGCAGTGGGTTAAGTAGGAGCCTTCATTTGATAGTCACAAGAGCAAATGTTTTGAATCACAGGTCGTGATTGACAGGTGAGCTGCTTCTCCATTGGGCGGCTCTGTGCATCAACAGGGTACCATCAGCTACCTGTTCAACCATGGCAGGTGATTTCTGGAAAAAACAGCTATCGTAATAAAATTAATACAATTTCAGCCTGACTGGTATTTTTGAATTTCTTAGTGATGAAATACTGTCACTGAAGTAAATTCTTGATTTTTAGTAATTAAAAATTATTTTAGAACAAGGTACAGAACAAAATGTACCAAAATTTTTTATTTATTTTTTAAGTGGTTGATTTTTTTAGAAACTCCTCTAAATCTCACATGTGCAGGATGGGTCAAAAGTAGGTTTATAGTTATGAGTAGAGGAAACAGTTTATTCTTTTATTATTATTATTTGTTAATTATTGTATTATTTTCCATATGAACAACTGTAAACCTACTTTTGCCCCACCCTGAACTTACACATATTCCTAGAAAATTATTTTGCCAGAGAGAAGTTTTAAAGTCTTAAAATAAGGCAACATATGGATTGGAAACTAATAACAGTGAAACTATGTATGATTAACAATGGGAAAAAATGTCAAAACGCCTCTTAAAAATAACAGAAGTACATATAATACAGTCTTTCTTTCTCTTCTAAGTCCCTATGTCCAAATCTTTATAGCAGTACGAGGTCAAGACAATACACTGGGATATAGGATAAAGAACTCCCATTTATATTTTTGTCTTGTACTTTAAACTTTCATAGTTTTGTGTTTTATAATTATAGTACATGTAATAGGATACGATAGTAATATGTGTATGTAATTCATCAATATATATGCGTATATGAGGGTGTATACTAAAAATCATTTGATGGGGTACAAGATCAAGAGTTTGGATGTTTGTAAGAAAGGAAAAATAGTTTTCCTGTCTATACAGTGGTTTTAGAAGAGCAATGTTTCTTCCTTCTCTTTGGCTAAAATTTCTATTCAGATTTTAATTCATGCGCCCTTTGAGGGGGGAAACATACATCTAATCCTCTGCTGGTCTCTCAACCTCTTAAATCCATGCTCCTGCCTTTGATAGAGACAGATCCCCCAAAAGTCTGTTTTGGCCACAGGTTGAGAGTCTAGCTCTGCCCAAACTCATCTTGGGAACTTCTACTTTCTGTGGTGACTATTAGGTAAAAAGTTCCTGTTACATTTTCTAAATATAAAATTAAAATTGAAGTACATTCTTTTCAAACTACACAGCTCCCTTTTCCAGATTGTAATATTCCTGCCAAAGAAGGAATATTCTCACCAGAGTGAGAAACATTATTTCACAGGGAAGAGATGTAAATGACAATAAACACCAGTGAGCCTTTTTTGCCTATCAGAATCCCTTCTCTTAGAATGTGCCTGAGAGGAAACAAGGACATGAGCACTTACCCAGTGTCTTCTGGATATCATTCTTGGCTGGAAGGAGAGATCCCCTGGCATCTAAAAGCACTTCGGCTGTTTTCTTCAGTTTCTCTACAGCCACCTGCTGACTTGATATCTGTCCTTGCAGAGCCTGAAGGATCGAATGCTTTGATTACACTCAGGACTAAACAAGTTTTCCAATATGAAAAAAAAAAAAATGACTTACAGTAAGATAAAGGTAAATTGGACAGAGTAAACTTTTCATCATTATAAACGTAGTCCAGAATTCTCAGAACAGAGCCAGTTATAAAGTGGCGCTAGCAAAACCATCAGCCAGTTGGGAAAATACAAATTCAGTCTTTTGAAATAAACCCTGGAGCATATGTTCATGATAATTGGCCTGATTCCTGATCCTGTGACTCTTAGCCTGAGTTCCTCAACTTCCACTTCTCTGCTTTGTACAATACCCCCCACTACCACCAGGAATAAAAAAAATAAATAAAAACAAACAACAGAAAACCTTGGGACCATTTCTACTCTACTTAAAAATACAAGTAAGGACTTTTATTTGAAGCAGATCCTAAGTCACTACTGAGTCATATTTCTTTCTGTTAATTCAATAAAGGTTACTTAACATCTAACATATTCAAAAAGATCTTGCTACATTTTGTGAAAAACACAAAAATCAGACAGACATGAAGCTTCCCCACAGGGATCTTCTAGTCTAAGGCAAGGAGTGAAAAGTGCCAAAAGGGAGTAAAAAAAGTACTACCAGAAGTTGAGAGGAGTTACTGGAGAGAGGCATTGAGATGGCCCTGAGAAAGTGTGGATTTGGGCAGACAGAAGTGGAGAGGGAGAACATTTCCCTGTAGGATGAACAAAGATGGCAACAGAAGCATCCGAGGGAAAAACGAGGGTCCCATCCAGTCTGAGAATGCGTGCAGCTGAATAAATAGCAATAGGACTGAAAGGTCTCCAATGTCAGGCTGAGGAGTTTGCATTTTGTCCTGCAGCAACAGGGAGTTATTCCGGGCTTTGGAGTAAGGGGTTGGCATGCTCAGAGCTGTCTTATGGAAGGCTACTTTTGTGACGCTGTGCAGAAAAATTTAATGGGAAAGAAATGAAGCACGGACACCGGTTAAGGCAGTGGTTGTCAACCTTGGCTGCAAGTTAGAATCACCTGGGAATCTTTTTAAAATCCTGATTTCTGGGCCTCATCCTCTGGAAATTCTGTTTCTTTGTTATGGGGTGGGGCCACAACATTAGTAACAAAGAAACAGAATTTCCGGAGGATGAGGCCCAGAAATCAGGATTTAAAAAAGATTCCCAGGTGATTCTAATGTGCAGCCAAGGTTGAGAACCACTGGGTTAAGGGCAAAGTCAGCAGTCATGAGGCGGCGAGCGCCTATCTGAGCGGGGAAAGTAGAACTCGTTACAGAGCTGGGAGGTGTCCACAGGACTTGGTAATCGATCATCTAAAGCTGTGCTCGCCAATACAGTATCTGCTCCCTACAAGTGGCTTTTAAATTTAAATCGATTGAAATCAGGCGAAATTTAAAACTCAATTTCTCAGCTGTACTAGCCACATCCAAAGCCCTAAGACCTCAGTAGTCAGGTGGGACTGGTGGTTACCATGTGGGACAGAGCAGATCAAGGAACATTCTCATCATCACAGAATGTGTTCCTGGACGTCACTGCTGCAGAGGGCAGGTGCAAGGGACAAGAGGTGAGCTGAAGGACAGAAGTACCCAAAGGTTCTGAGCCCAGGTAATTAATGGGATTCATAAGCAAAAATGGGAGCAAGTTTAGGCGCAAAGGAGCATCTATTTGGAATGTGTGGCTGCAAAGTGCTTTCAGGGCACTCACGTAGAAAGAAACAGCACAGCTGGGAATGGGGGCGACTCTGAACACAGGCTAGAACTAGACCTGAAGCACTGGAGGTCAGGGCCCACGATGAGACTGTGAAAGGAGAAAGCACAGAAACACCAGAGAAGGGGGCCGTGCAGCATCATGGAGCATATTTAGATGTAAGTGGTAAGGAGAGGAAAAGAGATGGAACAAAGGTCATCAGGGACATGGAAGTGAGCCCAGAGGATTCTGTCCCCAGAGTTTAAAAGAAGAGAAGGTGGAAACAGTTAACTGTCAACTGCTTCAAAAGGATAATGTAACCTTTAATTTGTTGAATAGAGGTCCCTGGAGTTCGCTGAGTGAGCAGATGCATGTCAACAACAGCAAGACTGAGGAGAGAAGAGATAGAGATGGAAACCATAGGTAAGTCTGCCAGAAGTCTGGTCCTGTCTTCCTAACACCTCTGTCTAAATGGGCTGCCTGGCCACACGGCCCCATGCTTGGCTTTGACTTCACTTGAGGTATTCAAGCTCCTCTTCTAGTCTCACATTTGGATTTCGAATTCTAATTCCCATATGTCCGACTGTAGATGAACTCATCCCTGGCCACGGGCCCAGGTTTCCAACAGCCTTTTGAATGTTTCCATCTGGGTATAAACAGTCACCTCAAATTCAAAAGGCTAAATCTGAACCCATCATCTCATTCTCTACACCTGTACTTCCTCCTGGGTTTGCATCTTATTACCCAAGTAGTAAATCTGAGGGTCCTCCTCAACTCAATCCTCCTTTCCACATGCAAATCAACCATCATGACCTAACAATTTTACCTGCTATGTATCTTCTTTTATAAAATCAGACTTTTGCTTTGTATTTCTGGATCACTGAAGGATAATCTCTTGCTTAATTGGAAAAAGCATTCAATGTCTTCCCTGCTATAGACCCCCAATGTGTTTTGTGGAAAATACATATCTATGTATATCACTCCCCTCTTTAAAATCTTACAGTAGCTCCCTATTGCACTCACAATAAAAGGCAAAAACTTGAGCATGCTATTAAAGGTCCAGTGAAAGCTATTCCTTAATTCTATCTTCAATGTCATCATTCTCTACTTTCTGTTCCAGAAATGTTCAACAACACAGCTATTTCTTAGCTATTTGCTCATCCTAGAGCTCATCCTAGCTCTGGGAAGCCTTCCCTAACTCTCCCCAACCCTAGTTGTAAGTACTCCACCCAGGAGCTCCCATAAATGTATTTATTTGTCTCTTCTATCAAACTATATAACGTCCTCAAGAATTAGGCATTTTTTCCTATTCAGATTTCCATTATCACTGCCTAGACCAGTGCTTGGCATATAGTAGGCCTTGATAAAAGCTTCTAGAATATGAAGAAATACAAAACACTAATTCAAAAAGATATCTACACCCCTATGTTCACTGCAGCATTATTTACAACTCGAGGCCCGGTGCATGAATTCATGCACACGTGGATTCCCTCGGCCTGGCTGGCGATGGGCTGTCTTGTCCAGTCCCCATTGGGGTCAATCGGGGCCGGCCAGCCAGGAGGAGGGACCACAGGAGGTTGGCTGGCCGCGGGAGGTTAGCTGTGGGAGCACACTGACCACCAGGGGACAACTCCTGCATTGAGCATCTGCCCCTGATGATCAGTGCGCATCACAGCTACCGTCCAATCATTTGGTCATTCAGTTGTAATGGTCGCTTAGGCTTTTATATATATAGATAGCCAAGATATGGAAACAACTTAAGTATTTGTTAACAAATGAGTGAGTAAAGATGTGGTACATGTATACAAAGGAATATGGCTCAGCCATAAAAAAAGCATGAAATCTTGCCATTTGTGACAGCATGGATGTACCTAATGGGTATTATGCTAAGTAAATAAATCAGAGAAAGACAAATACCATATGGTTTCACTTATATGTGAAATATAAAAACTAAAATAAATGAACAAACAAAACAGAACCAGACTAACAGATATAGAGAATAAACTGATGGCTGCCAGA
Source organism: Myotis nattereri (assembly GCF_964212035.1). Lineage (NCBI taxonomy): Eukaryota > Metazoa > Chordata > Mammalia > Chiroptera > Vespertilionidae > Myotis > Myotis nattereri. The sequence continues at coordinate 26,590,145 of NC_138081.1, forward strand.
TGGGAGGTAGGGTTGGGAGAATGGGTGGAAAAGGGGAAGGGATTTAGAAATACAAATTGGTAGTTATAGAAGTGTCATGGAGATGTAAAGTACAGCATAGGAAATATAGTCAATAATCCTATATAATGAAGAGCTAATATGCTAATTAGATTGAACAGAATGACCAGACAACCTTCCAGATGACCGTCTGGATGACCCTTTCAGACAATCATCTGGACAACCTTCTAGACAAAGCTGGGGATTTGAGGGCCAAGGCAGCTGGGGCTGTGAGGGCTGAGGCAGCCAAGGCAGCCGGGGCTGTGAGGGCCAAGACCCTTACACGAATTCCATGCATCGGGCTTCTAGTACTATATAATAAAAGCCTAATATGCTAAGTGTCTGTTCATCCAGTGACTTGTAGACTGTTCAATCAATCAAATCATAATATGCTAATAGTATGCTAAGGCCGCTCAACCGGCCCCTATGATGTGCACTGACCACCAGGGGGCATACAGTCAACAGATCGACCAGTCATTATGACGTGCACTGACCACCAGGGGCAGACAGTTGACCGGTCGACCAGTCGCTATGATGTGCACTGACCATCAGAGGGCAGATGCTCCGACTAGTAGATTAGCTTGCTGGTGTCTGGCCGATCAGGACTGAGCAAAATGAGCCAGACATGCCCTAGAGCCCTCCCGCAGTCCCTCCCCGAACCCGATCATGCACTGGTGGGGTCCCTCGGCCTGGCCAGAATCCTCTCGCAATCCGGGACCCCTCAGGAGATGTTGGAGAGCCAGTTTTGTCCCAATTCCACAGGCCACTCCCCTCAGGAGGGTGCCAGATGCAGGGCTCACGGCTGGTGAGTGCTGCTGCGGCGGTGTGAGCCTCTCCTAATTGGAACTAATTGAGCATGAGCCCATGGCAGGCACAGTGGGGCCAGGATGAGTGGGAGCAGCAGGATAAGTAGGAGCAGCAGGCGGCATTGGACAGCGGGTTTCGGCCCAATCCCTGCAGGCCACCTTGAGGGACCCCATCCATGCATGAATTTGTGCACTAGGCCTCTAGTATTGTAATAACTATGTATGGTGTCAAATGGGTACTAGACTTAGGGTGATCATTTCGTGAGTTATATAAGTGTCTAATTACTATGTTGTACACCCAAAACTCACATAATATTGTTTGTCAACTAATAGAAAAATAAATTTAAAAATTAAGAAATAATACAGGGATATTTAGAAAAAAAGTTTCTGGAATAAATGAGTGAGTGAATAAGTAAATAAACAAAGATATCAGGTGTAAGACTTTAAAAGATCCTCCTCTATTTCAGCTTTCATCAACAACAAAAAATGCCTAAAGCCAATAGCAACCATGTCCTCGATTTATTTTCATATCCAAGAAATTGTGATGCTATACAGGCAGTTGTATGTACCCCAGAAGGACAACCAAACTGGGACCAACCAGAGACCTGTGAACTGAACACCAGATCCTACAGATGTTCCCAGAGGCCAAAGAGCCAGTAGCAGAGTGAACCTGTTTATGAAATTCTCCCACAAGTTTAGTTACAGAAAGGATTATATAAGAAATTCCTCAAGGGACTTCACCTATAACCAGACTGAAGTCTAAAAAAATTATTTTTTAAGAATGTGAGTTCCCTGATGGGCAGAGGTAGGGTTTTAATACCTTTGTGTCTTCACAAAACCCAATAATGGGCCTAGCATATATATGTCTACCAGAAAGCAAACGCATGTAAAAGCTGTCATGGTTTTATAAAATCATCCAGGACCAAGGATGGCCCTGCTACCAGCTTAAAGCTTAGAAATGACTGACAAAAGAAGCATCCCTCCTTTACCTCTTCTCTTCAAAACATGTCATGCCTTTTCTCTCCTATTTATGTCCAAGAGAGTCAATAGTTTTTCATTCCTAACATGATATCAGGTTTTAATTGAGCTACAATAATGGTTGATAATATTACGTTGGGGGGGGGGGGGGACTTCAAATTAAAGTGCCATATATTGTCTTTAATGGGTTTCAATGAGTTAAAGCATGAAAGAAGTATCTGGGACAGAGAATACTGCAAGGTCATGACCTTGGTCTCCAGCCTGGGCCAGAAAAAGATGAACCTGGGTACTTGCCCAACTCATAAAAGCTTCCTGACTTACGGCCATCCCAGAGATCAGAAAAAGGTTGGAAGGTGGTCACTGTCAGTCAACATGACCGAGCTCCACGCCTGGCCCCAGACCCAGGCCTCCAGAGTGGTCCCGGAATCCTGTCTTTCTGTGCTTCGTGTCGGGCAAAAATTCTGTAGTGTTTGCGGATTTCCCTAGAAGCACAACTTGAGGAACGTCATTATAGCCCAGTGATATCAGATTGTTGACAACACAGCAAACAGTTCTTTGAATAATAATGCTGATAACAACATGCTATTGGACAGAAATGTTTCAAATGAGCCAACTGGGTTTCCTCAATTTACATTTATTATACAATTAAATATAAGTTAGAATTATAAACACAGAAAAGGCTGATTTTTTGTAGTAGTCTTACGTGTTTATATTATAGTTAAAGAAAAATAACTTTTCAATGTTGTTAATAGAACTGAAAGAAATAGAGACTGCCTCATTCTCATAAAAATTATCCTCTCTGCAGGCTGAGATCATCTGTGAGGAAAACATCTACAGGTGCCAGGAACAACTTTAATCACACATTTAATTTTTAAAACGATGCTGTGGCTTAATTAGAATTCATTCCCCTCTGAGATGCTGCTTTCCTTCTTACACTTCCTCAGCTGCCTTAGAACTAGAGGAATCATCTTCCACAGTACATGTCAAGTAAGTTTTCTTCTGTTTTAGAATTAATTCACAATTCTGCTTGATTAAAATAGCCATACATTCTTTTGGGTTTCCTTTCCTTTTCTTTTTTTTCCTCTAGTTACATAAAAAAAAAATTACTTTTACACTGGATATAATCTTCTTCCTAATACAGATACAACTTAAACTGTGTTGTTGTTGTTTTCTATACTTTCCTATACTAAAAATACTTAGCTATATGATTAAATGTAGGCAGTATTAACAATTATCTTAAGCTACTGGCATTGCCTACCAAAATAATAGCCTCTATGCAATAGCATCTCCTCCAACCCTCCCACATACACTGTCCTTAGACAAGTTATCAAGTGAGAATCAGAAACCTAATTAAGACACATCTGTTCCTGTGCTTGTGGGAAAGAGAGAGAGTAAACAAAACAAAACAGAAAAAAGTAAAGCCCCAGCTGGTGTGGCTCCATTGGTTGGAGCATCCTCCCATACACCGTTCAATTTCCAGTCACGGAACATACCTAGGTCGCAGGGTTGATCCCTGGTTTGGGTGTGTACTCAAGGCAACTGATAGATGTTTCCCTCTCATCTCTCTCCTCTCTCTCTCTCTCTCTCTCTCTCTCTCTCTCTCTCTCTCCCCCTCTTTTTCTGCTTTTCCCTCTCTCTAAAATCTGTAAGCAGATCCCAGGGTGAGGATTAAAAAAAAATAATTCGCCACCATATTTAAAAAACAAAACAAACACACACACACACACACACACACACACACACACAATGTTAAAAAGGCACACCCAAAAGAATGAGGCAACCACTAGGAGGCTGCATCAACGTAGGGAAGCTGAACTATCCGAGACATCTCCCTGGTGCCTAATGTAGAACAGGTAAACTCTCCAGCCCAGGAAAAAAGCAGGGCCACCATCCTCCTTACCTCCCACGTGTCTCCTCCCTCCTCTCATCCCATACTTCCCTCCCTCTTCTTTCTGCCTTGGTCTTACTTCATCTACCACATTTCATCCAAGGGGATGACTTAGCTTTCTTCTGGCCAGAAGTCACCAGTCTCAGGCAACACCTAATGTTAAGCTCACTCGGTAGGCTACCTGTTTTCCTAGTTAATTCTATAACTAACAGATGCAACTAAAATCTGAAAGGCAGTTGTTGAACTGGCAATATAGTGTTTACTTTCCAGCTCCAGTGCCAGTAATACTGCTGCTCACCTACTAAAAGTAATCACAGAATAGATTTATGAAATTAAACTTTCAAACTCAAACTAATTGATCATTTGGAATAAGAATAAGATACTTCAAAAATTATCTCCTCTTAGAACAGTGATAGCGAACCTTTTGAGCTTGGCGTGTCAGCATTTTGAAAAACCCTAACTTAACTCTGGTGCCGTGTCACATATAGAAATTTTTTGACATTTGCAACCATAGTAAAACAAAGACTTATATTTTTGATATTTATTTTATGTATTTAAATGCCATTTAACAAAGAAAAATCAACCAAAAATATGAGTTCGCGTGTCACCTCTGACAGGCGTGTCATAGGTTCACCATCACTGTCTTAGAAGGTAAAGGGGAGGGATAAATGGTGATGGAAGGAGACTTGACTTGGAATGGTAATCACACAATATAATATACAGATGAGGTATTGTAGAATTATATACCTAAAACCTATATAATTTTATTAACCAATGTCATCCCAATAAATTCAATAAAAAATAAATTAAAAATAATGATTTCCCCTTACATTAGGATGTAAAAATATGCTTTAAGTTGAAGAAGCAGAGACTCTCCTTGCCACTGTTGGTATGCAAGTCCCACATCAAGCCTGCATTTTTTAAAATATATTTTATTGACTTTTTACAGAGAGGAAGGGAGAGGGATAGAGAGTTAGAAACATCGATGAGAGAGAAACATCGATCAGCTGCCTCCTGCACACCCCCTACTGGGGATGTGCTCACAACCAAGGTACATGCCCTTGACCAGAATCGAACCTGGGACCTTCCAGTCCGTAGGCCGACACTCTCTCCACTGAGCCAAACTGGTTAGGGCAACCCGTAATTTTTTAAAGAGCAAGTAGGTTTTTTTGAAAATTGTTCTAGGTAATAACTTAAGTTTTATCTCTATGAATCATGGGAATATTCAATAGGATCACAATCCTGATCCTCAGAGCCCACATTGGCAGTAACATTCCTTCTCCTTTCTACCTGTCCATTCTTAAACAAATATTTATCTAGTACAGTGGTTCTCAACCTTGGCTGCACATTAGAATCACCTGGGAATCTTTTTTAAATCCTGATTTCTGGGCCTCATCCTCCAGAAATTCTGTTTCTTTGTTATGGGGTGCGGCCACAACATTAGTAACAAAGAAACAATTTCTGGAGGATGAGGCCCAGAAATCAGGATTTTAAAAAGATTCCCAGGTGATTCTAATGTGCAGCCAAGGTTAAGAGCCACTGATCTAGTACCTATGATGGGCCAGATCCTGTTCTAAGTGCTTCTAGGTGCTGGGGATATAGCAATGAACAAAATAAACAAAAACACCTGCTCTCATGGAGTTTAATTCTACAGGTGGAGAAAAGCAATAAACGAAATAAATACATATAAAGTGGCCCAGACGATACCGGTTTTTGTTTGTGGAGGAGGGAGGGGAAGGAGTGGTGGGATGCAGATAATCAGCCATAACAGCAATGTCAACCCAGTTAAACAGCAGTAGAAAAATAATCTCATCTATATATATATGTATATATATATATAAAAGGCTAATATGCAAATTGTTCCCACAGGAGTTCGACTGGGAGTTCGATCACTAGCTATGACATGCGCTGACCACCAGGGGGCAGCACAGAGCGAAGGAAGGCCTGGGCCAGCAGCCAGGGAAGGGGGGCCCCCGCCAGCAGCTGAAAGCCAGGGAAGGAGAGCCCTGGCTGGAAGTTAGAAGGGAAGGCCCTGGCTGGCAGCCGGAAGGCCCCGATCAGCCCTGATCACCAGCCAGGCCAAGGGACCCTACCTGTGCACAAATTTTGTGCACCAGGCCTCTAGTTAGAAAATAAATAGACTACTAATAACTAAAGTTATAACCCTCTCTAGAGGGAGAAATACACTTTTCTCATCTTTTGTTCCATTTTCAGGTAAAACTATCACCAAACTGTGGGGAAGTGAAAGGTTTTCAGTAAGACTAATGAAGGGCTGGGTCCCCGTCCTCTCTCTCTCTCTCTCTTTACCTTGGTCTCTTCTAACTGCCTTTGCAGATTTTTAGGGTCCACAGCAATGGGTTCAGACAAGTGTTTGCTGGCTGTGACCTCGAAGGCCTGGAGCTCAGAAAGAAGTCCAGATGAAGCATCTTCGTAGTGTTGATATTTATCCACCAGGTCTTTAAGATTATTCCCAAGGACACTGCACTAAAAATATCAAAAGAGAAAAAGGATGGAGAATTAAAATCTACCATTTTTGTTTGTGTTAAATAACCTTAGCACCAATGAGTGCTATAACTTAGAAAGCACCAGACTTCAACCAATGTGAGTTGAAACTGTAGGGCTAAAATTTTTCTCCTCTGTATGAAGAAGCATCCTCTAACAAAGTCAAGAAGTACCATAAAAATGAGGAGATAGTCCTAAATTTATACCCATTTGAAGACATGTTTTCAAGGGCTGAGTCTTGACCCAAAGTGATAGGTTTGGATATCAATCGTCAGAGGCAACAGATTTACCAGAGCACATTCCCAGTGAGTTTTATACATCAGGTGTCTAGATATGTATGTGATAGAAGGGTTTTCAAGGTCCTTATGAATCGCCTCTATACGTTGCACTAGATTAATTAATTAATACAAGAAGGGCAAACAATCTACATCAGAATAAAGCCAAGACCAAGAGTAAATGATGCTCTTCAAATCACTTGTGCAACTTGGCCAGTCTGTTCAGCTTATATAGTAAACAGGGAAATGTTTTCTTAGTTTTGTGTTTTGTCCAAGGGAATAAGAGAAGCTGAAGGAGTCTGTGAGTTATTAAGTATTAAAATAATGCACTCATCAAATACATCTGTAAAACAAACACTTGCAGTATTTGTGAAGGGAATTATCTGAGATGAAACTTTAGTTCTCAAGTTTGAGAGGCTGTGAAAATTAGCAAGCCACTGTTTGCCTGGAGACAAAACATGCACGCCACCTGGTGGTAGAACCGAGTATTACTGATTTTTAAGAGTTAGTGCTGCCTAGAAATCATTCAAAACTAAAGTAATAATAATAATAACTACTATTACTACTTTAGACTCCTAATCTTGAAACACACTTTTCTTAAGTAAAGAAGATGAATAAGACTGAATAAGATAAAAATACCTTATTTTCCCTGCTTCAGTTGTTTAGGTTTCTCACTTCTAATTCTAAAACAAAAGCTGAGAGAATAGAGTAAAAACTATAATCACAGATTGAACCTCCCCTTAAAAAATAAGCTTACCTTCGAGTAGAGAGACCTGAACCGATCCGTGGCACGATCCAATTTGTTCTGGACTTCTCTGTGAGCAGCAGAAGTGTCAGTATTATGCTGGTCAGCCTGGCCACCGCCATCTCTTTTGCTGCAAGACCTGGCTGCTTCCAGCACCCTGTTTCCAGAAATTGTAATGTACCTCAAGTCGCCTTTATGAGAAATAACATCTTCTGAGAAGCTCTTCTGCCTCTTCAGTTTGGTCATTAAACCACTGAAGTCATCTGCCCCCGCCTGCAGGTTTTCCAGCTCTTGCTCCGCCTGCTGCAGCCAGTGCTCGAACTCTCCGTAATCCGTGTCGAACTTCTCCAATTCCTCCTGCAGAGAATGTGTTAACTTCATTTTCTTCTCCGACTCGGCCAGTGCAGTTTCGTAGTGCGCTTTCAGTTCCTTCATGTTCTTCTGCAGTTTCTCTTTGTCCTCGGGAGAGAGATAGTGACCCTGCTTCTCCAGCAAGGCTTGCGCTGACTGAGTGGCCAGGAGGACGGCTTGCTGCTGAGAGATGATCTTCTCGTGTTGGGCCTATGGGGAAACAGAGACACCGTGACTTTAAAGCAGGGAAGGGGTTACTCTGGGGTTGTGGGAGCTCTCCGTTGCCTTAGGACCTACAAATTTCGATGATCTACAGACAACTTGCTTCTTGTTAACCATTTCAAAATGCACAGTATTTGCCTTTTACTGGTAAATTTCAGAATAGAAAATGCTACATTTCAAGTACTCTAATCTTATTTGTTAAGATTTCCAATCTCCTTGAAAGTACTCATATAATCACATAGGACACGGACTGCTATTGAGAAGCTTCGGGAAAATGTAACAGATTCGTCTTCCAATTCTCAAACAAGCACCTGCAGTCAGATCTCATTTTACTCACAGCTTCCTCACAACACCTTAAAGAGACTGCTAATGTCTTTACCTAATTACCTAGCAAATAGGTGTAATACTTACCTATGACATGATCCTAAAAGGACAGTTCAACAGAATACAAAATTTGTAATTTTAAAGTTATAAACACTATGACAATAGTTAAGCAAGAACAATGTAGATTCTGAGAAGAACTTAGAGGAACACATGATAAAAAAAAGAATACTGCAGCTACTAGTTCCGCTGGGCCTGTTTCCTGTATGTGGAAAATGGAGACAACCACCCATACATGTCACAGGTGCCAAGCTGTTCCTACCTTTTATAGGCCTTTTATCGACCCGACAATAGGATTTTACATCATTATGTTGAAGACAACACACCTTAACTTTCTGGTATTGCTGGTTCAGATTCTCCTCAGTGGTTGCAACTGGCCCATCCACATCAGTTTCCAACAGGTTACCATTAACTTCATCCTCTTCTCCCATCTCCGACTTGTTGTCACCTTCTTGGAAATGAGTCCCGTTCTGTTCAATCACCTCTTTCTGTTTTATCCCCGCCCTTTCTGAGTCTTTGTCAACATGTGACAACCAGTCCAAAAGGTTTTCTATTTTGGTTTTGCTCTCTTCCAGCTGCTTCACAGCTGCAACCTGGGGGGAGAATGGCGTTGACAATGGGTATTCTGAATACGGGCCCAGGTGTCAGTTTTAAGACATCCCCAAAAGTAAATATTTAGATCATTTAAAATTAGAGTGGGCATACTAAACAACTGAAAACTGAACACACTGATAGTAAACCTTAGAGGAATAGGAAGTTACTCTGAAAGTTTCCACTATTCTTAAAAACACATTCCAAAATTTTAACTTTAGCAATGAATGAGTCCTCACATACTTCACAAGTAGAAAGTCTCAGAATCCCACTTAAACTTTGTAGAAAAGGTAAGCAAAGCCAGCTCTTCAAACTTTTTGTAGTAATTTGGTCAATGACAACCGTGGAAACCCAGAATTCTAGTCCTGGGTGCCAGTCGTTGCTTAGCACTGCCTGACCTCACTTAATGAATCAAGAAGCTATGACCCTAATCTCTTTCAGCAAAGCCACAGTGCACCGCATGCTTGAATAAGGACCTTTTCCGTCTCTTCCTTGATTGCTGTCGTCACAGCTTTCTCCAGCTCCTTTTTCGACTGCTCCGCCTTTAAATTGAGTTGTTCACACTTTATCTTAGCTTCCTTAAGTTTCTCTTCAATCAAAGCCTGATCTTCCCGTGACAGCTTTTCACCATTCTCTTTCAGGAAGTTCTCTGTGTTTTTCACTATTTCTGCCAATGCCTGTGCACTTCCTTGCATATCTTTCTGTAATTCCTTATAACACAAAAGGGGAAAAAACATCTTAGGAGATTGCTACCTATTTAACGTTTCCAATGTTGTAATTCTAAAAGAGGGTTTGTGCAAAGAAGGAGAGTCTAGCACCCATAGACTGAAAGAGCATACTCAGTATGTTCACTGAGTTGGTTTACTTCAATTGCAACATTTAATACTAGAGGCCCAATGCACGAAATTCGTGCAAGAGTAGGCCTTCCTTCCCCTGGCTGTCGGCACTGGCTTCCCTCTGGCACCTGGGACCCGGCGCTTCCTTCCGACCACCGGCAGGCACCCAGGACCCGGGCTTCCTTCACAGTCCCGGCTCTGTCTGGAAGGTCGTCTGGAAGGATGTCTGGTCTAATTAGCATATTATGCTTTTATTATTATAGATAAATTGAAATCTCAAACAGCATTAAAGAAATATATGAGATTTTCATGTTTAACAAAGAGATGTAGTTTGGAAAACACTGAATAATAAAGTATTCAATATGTAAACTATATAATTTTGAATATATCAGATTTTTTTTATGTTATGTGAGTGTATTTATAAAAGCTTTTAAATACATGACCATATTATTTATTCTGTTTCTAAACACTTTTAAAAAAAATATACATCTACTGCTCAGGGCAAAAGTGGATAGTTCTCTAAGTTATGAGCTAAGTTGTTCCTAAAATAATTTCTTTTTTAAAAATATATATATTTTTATTGATTTCAGAGAGGAAAGAAGAGGGAGAGCTGCCTCCTGCACGCTCCACACTGGGGATCAAGCCCACAACCTGGGCATGTGCCCTGATCGGGAATCAAACCATGACCTTCTGGTTTATAAGTTGATGCTCAACCACTGAGCCATGCCAGCCAGGCCCTAAAATAATTTCTATACAAAAATAATCTCTTCTAAACAGCTTTCCTACATCCAGATTTCTCTATGTATTTTCTCCTCTTCTCTTCCTCCTCTATTTGGCACTTTAATTATCTATATTGCACTGTGTTTGAGTTTTCATATTATCTTTCCATACTTTCAAGACACCTCAAATTCTGAGTATTTGAATTGAAAGAGGTACTTATTGAACTACAACACTGTGATATTAACTGTGCTGGTCATGTAACACAATATTCATTTAACTTTTACCATAACATAGCAATGGAACTGTGACCAATGAAGAAACTGAGGCTCAAAAGGTTAAATTATAAAGCTAACAATGTGTAGGGTCTGGGATTTAGACCAAGAGCTAGCTAGTTACAATGAGAATGTTATTTCTTCAGACATCAAAATAAAGATACCTTTATCTGTCATTATTGCTTGTCCTTTCAATGAAAAGGGACACAATGCAGAGAAAGATGAAAGGGATAAGAAAGAGCTAAGAAAGTGAAAGAACCCAAACTGATGGTTATTTCACCTGATTTTGAAAGTGAGTGGTTGCCCTAAATGGATCTGAGTTCTAATTCATCACACAAGGTATTTCCACTATCAAAACTCCTTTCTATCTCCTCCACTCAATATTTCACCAAAAAAAATCAGTCAAGAAAATTATTTGGCTTGCTTGAAGTTAGAAATGTGACTCTTAGTATAAAGTTTATAGCTCAGGAGGGCTGTGGGGGCATCTAGGTATGGCTTGTCTCAGAAAAGCTAAAATGATTGCTTTTTTCCCCCCAAAATCCTAACTACTTTCCAAATAGTAATCAAACTCTACATCAACATAGAACTACTGAGGCCACACTAAATTCTGCCTCTTGCTTGGACTGGTACTTCTTTAACTCAACTGTGCCGTCGCCAATCACGAAGGCTTCCTGGTGCCCAATCAGGCGGTTTTCCGTCTGAGTAAGGAGATCACATATTCCTTGGAGTTTCTCTCTGTACTCCTGCTGGCGCTCTGCCACGATCTACAACGGAGCAAAAACAAAGCATCTTTAATGGGGATCATACACTCACGATTGTGCTAGCTCCTTATCAGAATACATTTTGCAAGTTTCCTCTAAAAGAAGCTTTCTGAGTATGCTGTAAACATGGTAGCAGTGGGGTACCAACTGAGCAAGGTGACACAGAAAGGAAGAGCTTGTCCCATACAAAAGGAGAGAGAGCATGTTTGGATGAAACTGCTCAGCAGAATACTGGCCATGCACATGTGTAAGAGATGGAACTTCTGACCGACAGGAAGAAACATTCCATTTTCTTAAGCTCTTGAAACCTGCGACACACAATTAATTCTGTAAAAGGATATCAAAACAGAAGTTAGTCGTGATGTGTCTGTTAATATATTTGACATGTGCATATAGGTTGTCATGCTAGAGACAATGCCTGGTGTTTCAAGAAATAATAAAAAGAACATCGCATGCAGTAGCTTTACTTATTCACTATGTCTAATTCCATTCCCACCTCTTTGTTCATTATTAATTGCTATTGGGTGCAGCACTCTAATATAATTCATTAAATAAGAGATTTATTTCATAAGTCAATTACTTGTATCTTTCACTATCCGATTACACACACACACACACACACACACACACACACACACACTAGTTTATTCATCTTACAGCCATAGATCATGTTTACTAGACGCCTACCACATGCTGGGCAAGGTGCTGAGTGTTTTATATTCATTATTTTATCAATGTTCACAGTATGACCAGGCAAGCACTGTTACTATTTCCAATTTACCAGTGAGAAACCTGTGGATAAATGACTTGCCCTAGCTCCACAATGAGTGAGTGGTGCCGCTGGGATGTAAACTGAGGCAGTCTGGCTCCAGAGCCCTGCTCTCAACTCCTGTGCTACACTGCCTCCTAGGGGACAAAGATACCCTTAACCTTCTTTATTCCTATGTTCATCAACCTATCCTTTGATATTTCCCAGTGCATGTGTATATCCTACTCCTAGGAAAAAAAGTGAAGACTCTCCCTTGGAAGCAATAGTTTTAGGGAGTCATGAGTATTATAACAATGAATTCTAACATTATTATGGAAAGCAGTATTATTCTATATGGTAGAATCTCCACATTATACCCTGTCCATTAATTGCCTTTCCAGAAAAATCTTTCCTATCACGCCACAATCCCTGGTATCGACATTACAGGCTTCACACTGAAGAACTGAAAACACAGAATCCACAAAGAAAGGCAAACCTTCTGATCATCAAGATCTTGTTCTAGCTGTAACTGAGCCTCTAAATGTTCCACCTGGGTAGTTACTGATTCCTGCACATCAAGAAAACACCTCTGAGTTGTATTTAAGAGCCTCAGCAGCTGTTTGCTCTGGCTGGGAGACAGATCTTGAGCATATTCAGAAATGAAGAACTGCACATCAAAGGCAGTAGTGTCCAGCTGCATTCTGGTGTGTCCAAGCTCCTTTAACACGTTCTGTGAACAAAGCAGTACAAGTTACCAACAGGGAGGTAAGCCGTAATATACAGCTTATATTTACAGTGATATTTATTTTTAAAATATGCTTCTTATATCAGGTTTTATTAATATTTTTCATTTAGTCAAAAATCTATTCATCACCTAGTAAAAATGGTAATGATGAAATTATTTAAATAGTGCGGTAATTAATCTATATAATAAAAGAGTAATATGCAAACTGACCGAATGGGCAGAACGACTGGTCACTATGACGCGCACTGACCACCAGGTGGCAGATGCTCAATGCAGGAGCTGTTCCCTGATAGTCAGTGCACTCCCACAGGGGGAGCACTGCTCAGCCAGAAGCCCAGAAGCCGGGCTCACAGCTGGCGAGTGCAGCAGTTGTGGCGGGAGTCCTTCCTGCCTCTGTGGCAGTGCTAAGGATGTCTAACCAATGGCTTAGGCCGAGCTAGCCGGCCTAAGCCATCAGTTGGACATCCCCTGAGGGCTCCCAGATTGCAAGAGGGCACAGGTCAGGCTGAGGGACCTCCCCCACCCCCACCCCCCACCCACAGTACACGAATCTCGTGCACTGGGCCTCTAGTATTATATAAAAAGACTAGAGGCCCAGGGCATGAAATTCGTGCACAGTAGGATCCTTAGTGGCTGCTAGCTAGAGGTACCTCCCTTCCCCCCTGGCTGCCTGCAGCCGCCAGCGGCCTGGCCCCATCCCCTGATCGAACTCCCGGTCAAGGGGACAATTTGCATATTAGGCTTTTATTATATAGGATAACCCCTCTAAGGATATTTTAAACTTGCTTGCCATATCACACTTCAAATGTAACTCTGACCAAAGGTAAAGTTCCAACTGATATACATTTGGCACGCTGAAGGGAAACATCAACGTTAAAATATTGCTTGCTAATATTTATAGTACCCATGCAACTGTGGTCACTCATAAACAAGACTATGGGGAATCTGAAACATAAATTAAGTGGGTCAGCATTTCAGTTTCCTAACTCTCAAGTCAGGGGCCTACCCATCATTCATGAGGCATGCTATTCAAATTAAGAACCTAAAGGTATGGTGAGGCAGGACAAAAAGGACTAAAGGACTAATACATAAAAACTACTTACACTATGATAAATTTATATGATTAATTTATACTATTAGGGATTTGAATAATATATATAAATAAAAACATAAAAACAAATCTCAACATATCTATAAGAGTTTCATAAGGCAGTTGGGATAGCATCAGAATGGCATCCATAAAGTTGACTTTATTTTATAGTGTGTCAGCTATGAACAAACATCTTGTAGACACAAAGAAATAATCCTTCATAGCTTTAGAAAAGTCATATTTTTTCGAAACATTTGTTATATTAAATCCATAGGTTTTTAAATGTGCTTTGTCTTAGCTATTTTGATACCTGCCTTGAGAAACTTCAAACTTTTCTTTACATGCTCAGTATCTTGAACATTCACTGGCTCCATGTCCTTCACCAATTTGCTCTTCTCTGATATCCAGTGTGAGAACGACTTCAGTTTGTGCAGAAATTCTCCATGGGAAATGGCTAGTTTTGACTAGAAAACAAAATTGTGCATCCATTTCTGTTTCTAAAATTCAAATTCCTACAAATGGTGATTCTGTTTTAAGAGCTTAGCACTCTAAAAATAAAATACTTATGTCTTATGATTACATTTTTAAATAATCACATTTTCTTCAAAACTTCAATCTCAGTGTGAAACGTGTTGACGCCTACCATTTCACTGTCAATCGCCAGAACAAGGTGTTTCATTCTTTCTGAAGATACGTCACTGAGGGAAGAGAAGGCATTCTGTAAACTTTGGAGGCTTACACTCAATTCCTCACGATGGTTTCTGGGGAAGTCACTGGGAAGAGACTTTAAAAATTCTTCTGCCAACTTCATATCCTTTTTTAAAATACCAGCAATTGGAGCCAATCCCAATTCAAATGTCTGCAAAAAAATAAAGATAGACAGATGATGATAGATAGATAGATAGGTAGGTAGGTAGGTAGATAGATAGATAGATAGATAGATAGATAGATAGATAGATCCCAGAGCTATTTAGTGACAAATACAACTAATATCCAAAACATAAATGTAAAGTGCTCTGCTTACTTTCCCAAACTAACATCAGCTGACTCCCAACCATTACAGGCAGCAGATAATTCTTACCTCTAACTGCTTAAGCTGATTCTTCAAAGCTTCTAGACTGTTATCCAGAGACTCTTGGTTGTCTAAGGGAGGCTTCATATCTTGAAGCAAAGCCAAATACTCGTGCATTTTTGACGTGTGCTGTAAACACTGCTGTAGCTCATTGGATAACTAAACACAAATTTGGACATTTTAATTCAATAGCCTCTATGCAGGTTTTTAGAGCAAACAAAATGTATGGGATGACTCCCAAATGTTTCATGCAGCCACTTCCATATGAAATGTAAAGTCAACTTACTTGTTCCATTGAGCTATCTCCAGAAGTCATGTCTTTTGACCCTGAAATACATTCCAGATGGTCTGGGAAATCACTGCATTGTTCCTCCAGCTTCTCATCTCTTGACAAGGCTGATGCACGTACAGTAGAGTTTTCTGGTCCAATTTCTTTTATATTCTGTAAATTAAGGGAACTGTGGTTTCCTTCTTTGCTTTTATGATCATCAACAATGTGTGGTTTTTCATGCACCATCTCAAAAGTAGTAGATGATTTTTGATTCAAGTTTCCAACCTGTTCTGCTTTGTCTGAGTAGCCATCGGCAAGCAGCTTATAGAAAATATTTTCAAGCTGCAGTGGAACTACCTTAGATGTCATACCTCTTTTCTCTAGATCATACTCCATCTGCGTTAATTCTTTTATCAATTCAAATGCTCCTCTAATTTTCTGGCTATCCTGATTTTGCTTAAGTATATCAAGGAGAAGCTCAGACTGAAGATTTGCAATACAGAACGGATCATCTCTACTCTCTGCTCTTAGTTCTGGTGAGTTATTCATGAGGGAAATTCCAGTACAGTCACTGATCTTAGAGTCGTCGCTGGGCACACTAGCTGCATCATTTACCAACTGTGATGTGCTAACCCTTTTAATTAAGCTTTGAATTAACATTTCAGTATCTTCGCAAGCTGAAGGTTCTCCAACCTCTTGAGAATTCATATGACCTTCTTTCAACCTACTTTTTAAGATGTCCTTGACATCCTCAACAAATGCCTGACATAATTCAGGGGTCTGAACCTCTTTTTCTTGAAATCCTGGAGACAAGGCTTGTTCTTCTCGTGGCTGTTGCTTGATTTCTTTCTCATGGTTCATTTCTGAGAATGTGCAGTCTCTGCTTAAAGTGTTACTGGAGTTACCAGTTCCTATTCCAAGGCCTTCCACATTTCTCAGAGGTAAGATCGAAAGTGTGCTTTCCTTTCTTTCTGGTGTGAACTGAGGCATTTCCGCTCCTCCTTCTGAGGTACATTCTTTAGTACAAAGGTCATTCTGTTGAGCCATCTCATTTAGAGGTGAGTCTTCTTGAGTCAGGGTTGCTTTCTCTTTTGCATTATCAACTCCTAACTCTAAGTGTTCTTTCATGGGAGGGGAAGCTATTAGAGTACCACTTGGGATATCCTCATGTGGCTTCAATACATCTTTTGCCTTTACATCTTTTGCACAATGTTTTAAATACGTAAACAGATCAAGTTCTTTCTCAGGTCCATCAGTGAGTGATTCATTCTCAGTCTTTGTATTCCCTTCAGACAATACGTCTGAAGTAATGTCACTGATCACTTTGGAAGCTGATGAGTCAAATATTTCTTCAAGATTCCCAAATGAAACAGGACTTTGACTCACAATTGTTTGTAGATTCTTTGGTTCATCTTTAAGAGCTACAGTTGTTTTTTTAAGGCTTCCTTTATGATTATGTCCTTCATTGGTTGTGATCTGTGGAAACGGAAACTGAGTAACTAAATCAAGACTCTCCCTTGTACTTTTACTAGACAAAAGTTTGAGATGTTTATTATCTTCTACTTGACCGTCCATAAGCCCTTCTCCTTTACCTGGGAACATTTTATGAATTGATGTTTCATCTTCTGTTAGTATATTGCTTTTGTCATCTCTCTTTTTCATTACATCTCTTCCATTTCCTTGATGATCTTTATCAGTTACAGAGTCCACAGATGACAAATGGCTTTCCTCAGCAGGTTTTCCTATTAAAACAGTCTCAGAGCCAATGATTCGATCAGAAGTTGAACGAATATCAGTGTTATGTAAAATACCTCCAGGGCCAAAGGTGGGTTCTGATTCAGTGTCTTTAACGGTAGGCAGCAATATGTCCTTAACGGCCATCTCAGGACTCAACAGATTTTCTTTGCTTCTTCCAACCACCTCACTTGTATATTCTGGAAGGTTGCCTCTTTCAGTAACTAAGCTACTTTTACTACTTGGTTCTCGCTGTAAAACATTTACACTTTGCTGTTTTTCTAGAGAACTATAATTTTGCTTTTTACTCAGGAGAATCATTTCATTAATACTTTGATTTTCATGGCTGTTTTCCCTTTCTTTCATAGTGGCAGCACACAATTGGATATCCATACCATCAGCCACATCTTGGTACATGGTCTTTTCCTTCTCATCTCCCACTCCTTCTTCTTCATCGACATCATCATCATCATCATCATCATCTTGACTATTACTGTCACACAAATAATCCCCATAACTTTCTTCATATTGCATAGAATCAAAATGATCAGTATCAGATTTCAATTCTTGTCCAGTTACATACCCTTCTTCTTTTCTCCCTCCCCAACAGCCAGTGTCATCAAACTTTAATGAAGCACTGAAGCTATCTTTCCTTCCTACTATTTCAGAATCAATCAATAAGTCAGACTCATCACCTTCTAGATTATCTGTACTTTCCCTTTCTGATTCAGTTTCCAACAACTGTTCGTTGATCCTAGATGAGCCGACTGAATTTAAAGGTATTCTTTCATCAGAATCTAATTCAGCTTTCTCTATACCTATGAGACAATCCTGAAAAGACTGGGCTTTCCCCCTCACTCTTAAGCTATCAACTAGTCCCCCCTGAATCACCATAGGCTTTTCATCCTCTCTGGGAACATCATAAAAAACATTGCCAGGACAGACAGCCCCATCATTTTCCTCTTGCAGTGTGTCATAGTCCTCGGGTTGCAGACAATCACAATCATCACTTTCAAGAAGCAGAGAATCATGGTCATCGTCTTCAAACAAGGGAGTGTCATAAAAATCATCGTCACTATCAGTGTCTGTTTCGGTGTCCCTCTGCTGATCATCCAGTAGTGACATTTCATAGTCACCAGCACCAGCAGTTTCTTCAAGCGATGATGTCCCATAAACATGAGATGCACTGGCATTATCAGGGTCACCTGTTGGTGTTACGGCACAGGAGTACTCCTCCACTGTGGACTCATTTTGCATGTCTTCAGGTTTCTGTTGAGAAGCAGCATGTATTTTTTCATCTTCCCCACTAGTATCTGAAATAGCTTTGTCATTGTGATATTGTACCTGAGGATCACTATGAGCAGTATTTAAAGATTTTTGTCCACAGTGTTCTTCCTTCAAACTAATGTTAATAGCTGCGATTCCTAGAAAATGGTCTTGAGGTTTTTCTCCCATTCTTGGACCCAATAATGTGGACTGGTCATGGGATGGCACTGTAGAGGCTTCCCATTTATTTCCATTGTTCTCTGCGGTGTGTAAATCATTAAAACTTCCCCAATCATTCCTCAATTTATCATGACTTAATAAGGCACTCAGCCTGGGGGAATAGTCAAAGACAGGTGACTCCTTGTCTATATTACCTTCAGTCTCTGTTTCTTTCAAGTTACAGATGTTACTAGTTTTTGATTTCACTATGGGATTTGTTGTCAAATCACTTTCAAGGTTTTGCATATTTTTAGAATGACTACATTCAGCTGCATGTTCATTTTTTTCAACTTGACTTTGACTTTCACAGTTTTTAGGTATATTTTCAGAGTCTGCAAGTCCAGGCTGTGTAAAATAGGATGCAGAATTGAGAACGTTCACACTAGATGAATTCTTAACTTTATGATCTGCTACCATTATATGTATCAGGTTTTCCGACTGACAAAATTCACTGAGAACATTAGTTCCCATTTCATTAAACTCTTCTTCTAAGGCATGCTTTCTATTTTCAGGAATTTCTTTAGGTTTAGGTTCTCCGCAATGGCATTTGTCAAAACTACTTGGTGAAGTTATACTTTCATCCATTTCTTTACTTGGGGCATTATTCAGAAATACGCCAGGGAGTCTTAAGGCATCAATACATTCTTTTATGGGTGTATCCTCATCAAATTCTGTACTACAGCCTTCTAGTAGCATACCAACAGCCTCATTCAAGTCTCCATCATACAGCAACAGCCTCTGCCCTGTGTTTGCATCCATGTAGCTATTAATCATCAAGTAAGACAGGAACATTTTTTTAGTCTGTTCTGAACTCTGAGTTGCCACTGGCTCTTCTCCATCAAAACTATCTTCTTCTTGCCTGTAATCATGGACTATAGACGGTTGGAATTTACAAAAAGAGAGCCATCTTCTGGCATTCTTACAGGCTTCTAAATCTCCCAAATCTGGCATTTTATCGGGAAGGATTATACTTTTTAAAATCAATGTTGTGTTATTATCTATAATTCCTAACTGCTGCGCCACATCTAAACCGATGACTTGGGAAGTTTCTGGAATATAAAGAGCAGCTATTTTCTGCCTACCATTCAGGATTTTGTATGCCAATTCATTTGTAATCAACTTCTGCTGCAGGGAAGAAGATGCGGGAAATATTTCACCAGAGTGAGGCCAAATGAGTCCAACGTAGCCTCGCTGAGCCTCGAGGACCAAAAGAGCACTGCTCGAAGTTATTAAATCACACTGGACTGCTTCATCTACAGTTAAACGTTTGGCAGGGTTTGAGTGGATGATCCCCCCTGTTTGAACCTGGTATGTTAGAATGCTGTTAGCAGTATCTCTGTCAATCACCCCATCTGCCACAGCTTCTTCAACAGTCATTCTTTCACCAGAGTTGCAATTGATCAGGCCTCCAGAAAAAAGCTGTGCACCTAACAACCGAAACATGGTTTCACGGTCTATGAGACCTTCATGAGCTGCCCTTAAAATGCTAATGCTCCTTCCACATTTTAAAGTTATTCTGCCTCCTTCTTGTGGCCTCACAGGTAGAAGCCGCAACCCAGTGTTTTCCTGTAAAATACTTCTTTCCATAATATCTACTAAAGACACCTTCTCAGAGGTACATGGATCGATAAGATCATTGCACATCTTTTGCCTTTCCAAGACTTTAGAAAATAATGCTGAGGAAACCATGTTCTGTTGGAAAGCCTTCTGGAGGGTCAACTGCTCCCCTGTGGCTGGAATGACTAGGGAGCCTGTGGACAGCAGTATCTCAAGAACTCTGATGGCCATGGACTCTGATATCACGCCTTGAGCCAGAGCGTCCAGCACTGGAACTGTGGTGGAAGGCACAGCAGAAATAATCTCCTTTGCTTGATCCAGTTCTTTGAGTTGGCACAGAACTTGTTCATCAATGAGGCCTTGACTTTTGGCACCTCTGAGGTCAAAGCATTGCCTTGATTCTGGTGAAATTAGACCGGAAATCATTAGCTGTGTCTCAAGCAACCTTATTCCGGTGTCATAGTCGATAAGGCCTTTTAAAACAGCCTGAAAGACGGAAAGGACTTCTCCAGCTGTCTGGTCAATGGTGCCTGCAATCACTTTATCCAGCTGAAAGGAAAACACAAAATTCTCAGATCAGTCTGTGATTCAAGGGCAGGCAGGGTTTCACAAAACTTCATATGCATTTTAAAAAAATAAATAATACACTTCAACATAAAAATCCTCTACTTACCAAGGCGTGGCAATGCTGTGAATGTTAGGCAGCTCAAATGCACAAGTGATCTATGTCAGTGATCTATTCAACAGCACAGGATATGATAAAAGCTTTGAAAACAACATGCATCTGTGAATTGAAAACTTAATATTGTGTACATTAACAAGGTTAGTGAAGACACAACAGAGTAAATGACGACAGTGAGAAAACAGAACACGTACCTAGAAGGCAAACCATGCTTTCTGCAATTGGGTGAGATTAGTTTACTAACAGGAAAGAGAATACCAAACCCCATGCTATTGATGTTTACAGCATACAAACTTCTTTCTAGTAAAAAATAATGAACGAGAAAAACTGTTACATAACCCAAAAATATAAAAAATAGTGTGTAAAGTACTCCAGGGAGTAAGGGAATTGAATACAGAGATAACTTTTTGAATCCTGAATATTGTGAATATGTATTGTGAAGTTTTAAAATCTTAAGGAGAGGCCAAATTTTAAGTGATTTCTGTTAGATTTTAAGAAGATGCTAGGATATCTTCATTATAAATATGTTCCAATGTTATTCAAATAAATCTTATGGATATCTCTAAAAATCAAACAAATCCCATGATACTTCAACGTCACCTTTAGACATGACTCAGAAGCTGTTTTATAACATTATATTCATATAGCAAAATACCTAATGCAGCAGAAGAATGGCTTCTAAAGAGAAGAGTTAGAAAAATGAATGATTCTTTCCTTTTATCATGCAAGGCGCAGATTAAGATGTCACATAAACTGATGACAGCAAGTGTAAGATTGCAATTAATAACACTGAAATCTCCAAACACTTACATGAACTCCGTGTTTTGCCATGTACACATTTCAACGTCATTTCTTTACCATTGACATTTCTAGAATCATGCAGTAAAACTAAGAACCTTGAAATAGCTTCATGTTTTAATAACATTACCTTCTCCTCTACCTTTACATCTCCAGTGGTTTGTGATTCTTGTAGTTGTTTCAGAGAGTCACTAAAGAATAAATTATAACTTTCTTGGAGAGTTTTCATTTGTTTTTCCAGTTCATTTCTTTCTTCATCTGTCAATCTAAAATAACCAGAAAGTATGAAATGAAGAGTGCAAGTCCTCAAGCAATAAAGATGATATATTAGGCTCGATGATTTTATAAAGTACTTTTCTAAATAAATATACAATCATAAAATAAACTATCTCATATACAGACTGATCAGGTCTTAGAATGACTGCATATGGAAATTAAGGGTGGTGCTAAACACATCTAGGAATCCGTCTGTTGCCTAAAAATGGGGACTGAAGGAAAGGGTACGAATTAATATATTAGCACCTCTCTAGCATATACACAAGGAACATTAGTATTGTTAGTCCCAACGTGGGAAAGGGACAATAAGACGAAACTTGTTGAAGCTGAAGGATGGGTAAAGAGAAAATGACATTATTCTCTAAGGTACAATATAAAATCATTCTGGAATAATCTTAAAGTGGTCGGTCGAAATGGGTTTAAGAAAAGGGTAGATTCCTTCCCTGTTTGAGGCATGAGCTGAAATATATGATATGCCTTGTTGCAAAAAGTAGGACCAAAACATGAGAAATCAGGTTGCCACAGGTCTCAGTTAAGAACATGGAGAATTTATTTACACACATTTTCCAAAAGGTAAGTCTCAGACAGGACTACTTATATTAGGACTTGGTTTGGAGTCTTCACAACTCACTAGCTACTGATCCTTAACCTCTCTGAACTTGTTTTCTTAACAATAATATATGGGGATAATAAGTACCTTTCAGGCTATGGGTAAAGACAGGTTAAAGTGACTAAAAATGTCAATTACTTAAATTGCTAAATGTATAATCTCATGTAAATTTATAATTTCTTAGTAAACTACATTACTAAGTAAATTTGAGATTGAGTTTCATTTTTAAAATCTCAGCTAAAATTTACCATCTTCTATTTGCCTAACGTTTTTCAGACCACTTTCCTACATCAAAAAAAGGTTCATGAAAACCAACATACTTGTCTCCATGTTTAGCCAAAAATATCTGCATGGTTTGAAGTGCCTCCGATAATTGTTCCTTCTTGGTTAGTATTTCTTCACTGGAAATCTGCAAGGTAATGAAAATGCATTCATATTCTGCCCTCATAGAGACTAACCAACAGTAATTTTTAAAAATGACTCAAGTCTCCTCAAGACCCAAATGATGTCTATTTTCTGAGGGACCCAAGTCAATAACTCATTACTTATTATCAGTCTATGGGCCTGGATAAGAGGGGTGCTTTATACTTAGAATGCATAATTAAGAAAAGCCTTCTTATTTCATAAGGAAATAATAATATAGCAGTATATGGTTTCTGCATTTGTCCCATGCAACCATAAATCAGGTTGCCTTATCACAGAGGTTCAGCGCCAGCTCAATGTGTTCCTTGTGCCCAAAACATACATGAATGAAGAACACTACTCCCAACGAGTATCTTCCTTCCCCCACACGCCTGGATACCATGCTCCTTTTGAAAAAAATTATCGTGACAGTTTAATCTGTATGTCTGCACACCAAGAGTAAATACTTTTTATTGCTAAGACTTTCACTTGAGAAAGTTGCCTGTGATGGTCAGAGCCATAAAATTGATCTCTCTGAGGATAATAAGCAACACTTTCTCCTAATTTCTAGTGTATCATTTCTGAATACCTAATATCAGAAATGAATTGCCATTCTTTTAAATGAGCAGAAATGAGAAGGATGGACCAATGAAAAGGTCTCATTCCCCTTGATGTATTTGACTTACAATCAATTGCAAGTCTATTTTTCATGGTTACAGGTAATTATGGGGCCATATTGATATTTTGAAAGACATTTATTATTCACATCAAATTGCCTTAAATTCTTTTATCAAGTGTTATTAGAGATTTATAATTTAGGCCACAGTCTGCATTTAAAAAAAAAGTATGTGTCTACCTTTTATGTCCAGTAGGTCTAAAACAGGCCTAGTAAAATTTTGGAGAATTGAAAACTACAGAATGTGAAAATACCAATGGTTTATAATCCACATTTCTCAAAAGAAACTATTGTCCTAAGACATTTTTGCTAAGCTCTTGTCCCTATTTTAGTTCTTTTCCTATTTGACAAGAGGGGAAGAAAAGACATTTTAAACTAAATATATGCATATTATTTTGAAGGTTTTGCATTTAAAACATCTAATGTAGTTGCTTTCCAGCTTCTTATTCCTTCCACACCATATGAAATATAATAGCAAGACTATGAGCGAAAATGGCTTTATTTCATTGAATAATCAAAGTATATACACAGACTTGAAAACTTCAAGGGGGAGCCCCGGATAAAGTACATCTGCCTCAGGCCGTAGGGATAATTAGACAAGACACTGAACTTTCCCCTGCTCACTTATGTCAACAATGTCAGCTGATGACGAGTACTGATGCGGAGCTAGCGGGGAACACTAATGATAGCTAACAGCCCCTAAAGTTTCCAAACATCAGGCAGGGGCAGGGTAGGACAGGATTTTTTTTTTTTAAAAAAAGTGATGCTTAATTTAGCAGACATATTTCAAAAACACAGCTGCAGTTCCGGTGCTGTCACCACCAGCAGCAGCAATGCTGAAATTTACACCTTAACGACCAATGCCCTGAGAGCTTCAAGTGGAGGCAGTCCCATGGACACCATGGAGCACTAGCACCTCAGAAGCTGGAGCTACCCTGCTAATGCCAAGTAGTTGGGGTACAGAAAATAGCCCACAGAACTAAAGAATTCATTTAGGTAAGGGAAAGAATCTAGAATTTCCAGTGATTGATGGGAGAACACTTCTTCATAAAACAAAAAAAAGGTCCAGAAAGGCACAACTAAACTCAAACCTCAAAAAGGTGAATATCCTAGTTTGTATTTTTGTAATTCTCTGTTTTGTAATTCGTGAAGCTTTGTTTACATATGTTAAGAATGAGACAGCCTACATTTGTGATACGGAGGGCCTGGATTTACTCTGGGCACAAAACAGGATGCCTCTGCTGCTCTTTGGCAATTCTCATCACAGTCATCAAGAAGCAGGTCTAACCATTAGGAAAAGCAGCACAACATATCCGTTTACTACTAATAAGACTAATATATATAGTTCAGGCTCTGGAATCAGAAACACCTTCTTCTGCCTGCCTCATACTGTGATTCAATGGGCAAGTTACTTAACCTATCTGGTCCTCATTATAAATACCTATAAAAATGGGGGGGCGTGTGGGGGTGTAAAGAATTACACATTCTTTAGGTGGACTGTCATGTCAGTAAATTCTACCCACTATTATTATTATTAACCAGGACCTCAGAGAATACCTTTTGCTTAGAGAAGGGAGATTTCCCAGCCTTCTCTCCATCTCTCAACATCTTGCTGATATTTGACACCCATTTCTGTAATTCTTTGGCTTTTTCAACATGCTCTTTTTTTTCTTCTTCCAGTGACTTCTGGCAGGTGTGAGTAGTAAGAAAAGATATATTGCAGTAAATGACCGAGCTATGAAACTCATCTCTCCATAGAAAACAAGTGTAAAAATGTGTTTTCATCACACTCAGGTTACTGAGACCTTTTATTCATTCACTTAACCACGCTTATCACGTCACATAGCAGATGTACTTCCAAAATGTTTATGGCAGCAAAGGAAGCTGTGACATTCTTCAATGCTCAGTCTACCCTCCCAGCTGGTCTCTCAATACGACAAACTTAAAAACTTGATTTTATTCATGAAGCACTAGAAGACCTCTGAGTGGTTGCCTTTGCATTAGCAGTACAAACACAATTGTCTTGGCAGAAAAGTAGGAAACAACAGAAAGCCGAAAGACAGAGAATGTGTACACACATTTGGAAAACACATAAAATGAAGAAAAGTCTCTTCCAACACACAATCCAGTCATCACAGAGTCTAACGAGAAATGGGAAATTGTGGTAAATGTTTAATATGTAAAGAAGGCTACTACATACAGAAAAGCTAAACACTTTTTCATTTTTCAAGGCCATCTGAAACACTATCACTACAGGGATGTTGGGGAAGAATGTACATCTCTCCCTTTGGTTCCACAGTGCTTTCTGGAGAGCTCTTCCAGGGAGTGTGCGGGATCCTTCAATGGATCATCGGCTGGATCCATTCAGTGATGCAGTTCTGAGGAAAGGATGCTCTGAACTGGTTGGATTTCAAGCTTATGCTGTATTCTAGGCAAAATACTTTTATTTTCAGTGTGGGCAAGACTGAAAAAACTCATCTCAAAGTTAAATGAAACCATTTTTGAGAGCAATACATCTTTTGTGATTTTCAATTTTAGTCTCTCTTCTGAACCGTCAGCTATTTCCAGCCCTTCAGAAATAAATGTTGTTTTGAGTATGTGACATAATTACTAGACTGTATATTTAACGGATTTAATCATGCTCTGGGCAGATCACATAAACTGGACTGCATCACTCCTATGCAAAGTTATTTCAACATGTTCTATTGTGACGAATAATAGAGGCTAGAAATCCCTGTCATCAAGGGTTCAGATACTTCTAAGAGTTTAAGTCCTGTGTGGAAATCAAAATCAGCCTTTTCTAATGCTTCTTTATATGTCAACTTTCTTTTTGTTTGGGGACATATTATATTTCTGACATACGACTTTTGATCTTTGAGGTTTGTGGCAAGGAAGACATCGATAATACCTACTTGGAGAGCCTCTTCGATTGACAACCGGGAGTGACCCTGTGGCTCTATCAACCCCCCAGTCAAGTACTGAAACTCCAAACATCGGATTCCCATTTCCTTACTGATGATATTTGCATTCACAGCGTCCACCACTGACATCGCTTTGTTCGTGACAGGATGGCTAATCCCTGTGATGACTAATTCACACTGTCGCAGCTGCTGGGCAAACCCCTCATCAACTAGGCCTCTATGCAAAGCTTCACCCACCCGGTACCTTTTGCCA
Source organism: Myotis nattereri (assembly GCF_964212035.1). Taxonomy (NCBI): domain Eukaryota; kingdom Metazoa; phylum Chordata; class Mammalia; order Chiroptera; family Vespertilionidae; genus Myotis; species Myotis nattereri. The sequence continues at coordinate 26,616,829 of NC_138081.1, forward strand.
GTAAGAGGATCAATTATCCCCCCTGTGCTGACTTGGGCTTCAAGGCATCTGAGGGCCGTAATCCGATCAATCAAATTTCTACGAGAGGCCTTTAGGACAGAGATCCTCTCTCCACTAGACGTCAGCCAATACCCTGCAATAGGACTATGCAAATCCTTCTTGGGAACTAACCGGCTCAGCAAAGAATCAGCAAGCTCTGTGAGTGTGATGAGGCCTTCCTGATACTTTTTGACCAAGGCTTTGTCAAGGGTTCCCTGTTCCACAGCCTCGTTAATATTGAACTGTAATCCTGTTTTAGCATCAGCCAGCATATGAGAAGGATTCCCATAGGATTCAAAAAACGTGGCTTCCCTCCACTGGTACTGCTGCCCTGAGAGCTCAAGATATGTACTTTTTTCTATTAGGTTTCTCTGGAAAGCCTCATATGCAGTCAGTTCTGCTCCTGTCTTGATATCCACTACAGAAATCCTATGAGTTTTTGCTACATTGAGATTGGAAATGTTCCTCTCCCCAAATGGAAACAGAAGGCATTGGCAATCTACATCAAATACACACATCTGCAGTAATTCTGAATAATACAGAGCTTGCTTGTTATTGGGATTAGGAAAAACTCGTGTGTTGCTGGATGGCTCGTGTAAGAACTGTAGGATGGCATTGTTTAACAAGCCTTGCTGCAGAGCAATTTCTGGTGAGACACGCACTCCTCTTACTGGGTCAATGATGCCCCCGCTGGCAATCTGGGCCTCCAAGATATGTTTACCTTTTTGTCTGTCAAGCACTCTATTTTCCATCGCTTGAAACACTGACAACGTCTTAGAATTATATGAATATCCCAGGGCTGCCTTCTCTGCCTCAAGGAGCCTAAGTTTGAATTCGGAGTCAATAACTCCTTTAAGGATTGCATCTTCGACAGAATACGTCTGACCTGAAATGGGATCAATTATAAAACCTGTGGCAGCCTGTGCTTCTAAAAATGCTAAAGCCATCATTTTGTCTATTATGATTTTCTTGGCTGCTGAGGCAAATGAAATCTTTTCTTTTGTGGATTCTAGATAAAGCCCTGCAATCGAGGTGGCTTTCGTCAAAAACTTGCTAAGAGTTTTCTGAACGTCTTCAACAGTCTTAAGACCAAGTCGCAGCTGCTCAACTGTTTTCATGTCCAGAAGCTTAGCCTCAACCAACTGCCTGGCAGTCACAGTGTGCCGGAGCCCTTGGAATGTAAATTCATCATCCCTAACCGAACATGAATGGTCGCCATCAACGTTCTGGAAGGTCTCTGGTTCTAAGCCTTTCTTAAGAAAATCTCCTCTCTTGAGTCCAAACATCCATCCTTCAGTACTGGAACCGGGGCTCTTTTCTTGTTTTAATGTTGTGACTTCTGTACGCAAATCATACTGCTTGTTCTTAGCTATCTGTAACAGGAATTTATAAGTCGTTAAAAGTCATCTAAAGAACACTGTCACTTTACTCAATCCAAATATAATTCCTAGAAAAATAAAGATGAGTTAACTAAAGAGAAGAAAAATTTCAAACTAAAGATGATTCAGGAATAAGTAATATATTTTGAAAGTCTGAAGCTTACTTTAGATGACAATTAAGGTATCAAAAAGGTATGAAGGTGAAGGGATTAAGAAAACAAACAAACTCATAGACAACAGTACTATGGTAATTACCAAAGGGGAAGGGGGTGGGAGGAGTTAGAAGAGGATAAAGGGGGGGATAAATGGTGATGGAAGGAGACTTGACTTGGGGTTTGGAAAACACAATACAATATCTAGATGATGTATTATAGAATTATACACCTAAAACCTGCACAATTTTATTAACCAATGTCACCCCAATAAATTCAATTTAATAAAAGAGGAGGGAAAAAGACTAAGATGAAATTTTTCCAGAGAACATGTTAGAAATTAAAATTAATTGCTTGGTTTTTCTAGCTTTCTTATGGGCATATATTTTAGAATATAATCCCATAGATATAGCATATAACCATGACATTCATGTGTTTAATTTCACACATTTAAAAATGAAAGATTAATAATTTGTAGTAAAGATGCAGTAAATCGCTAGAAAATGATAGCATTATTTCCTATCAGAACAACAAAAAGCCAAGCACATTTATCGTTATTTTAAAAAATCTAGTCTAGCAGGGAAAGGAAAGAAGAGAGGAAACTTAACACAGGTAGCTGATAAGGTCTCAGGACCCAGATTATACCTCTAAGGGTGCCAAAAGCTTCACCAGGTCCACTTCACATTTGTCCTCTTGACATCTCACAGGTGGCCTGGAATTGTACAGAGCTTGACCTCTTATTTTCTCTATTTCTGATAGTCTTGGCATAGGATTTTTGTCATCAAAAGTTATCTGCAATTCAGTGCTTGTTTGAGAAAAATACTCAGAGTAACACTGCTGGCTTTTCTCTTTCTCCAGCGGGGACTTTGATGGCCAGAAATGGGGATCCTTTTGTTCGACAACCCGATGTTGCCACTTCTCTTCCGACGGCTGTGGTTCTTGAGTCCATCTCAACAGAGGAGACCTGGGCGTTGGGTGATGCTGTCCCGAGTTCCTAGAGAAGAGGTCTCTGGAGTGCTGACATTCCTTCACTGCTGCCTCAAAATCTGGTTTGAAGCTGTAGTCCTTGGCTGGGCTCTTTTTTTGGATTTCACACTGGAGCAAAACTAACTGATGCTCATGTTCCTTTATCTGCTGATCCATTTTGTGCTTCAGGTTTTCAACTTCACGTTTCTGGGCTGCCAGCTCCTCTTCAAGTTTCCGACATTTTTGGTAATGATTTGCTTCTACATTAGGCCCCTGCTGGATATGCTCACGATATTGTTGAAGCTGTCTCTCAAGTTCTCGAATATTTGTTTCACAGAGCTTAGCATTCTCTTGAGCTCTGCAGTTTTCTCGCTGAAGAGACACAAAGTCGAGCTTGATGCCGGAAATGTCATTTTCTGTGATAACTTTGGAGCCCATTAATTTCTCCATCTTTTTCCGAAACTCCTCTGCCGAACGTTTGAACTTATCAGATTCTTCCTGAAACAGGACCATCTTTCTGTGGATCATCTGCTCCTCTATGGTCTTTAAGTGCAGTTCGTCTTGTACCCTTTTCAATCTGTTATTTAACTCTTGCACCTGAGCTTGCTGGAGCTGGACTTTCTGCTCCCCGAGTCGCTTCTCCTCTTTGGAAGCATTCAGCTCAGCGTTCAGATTTCTAACCTCTTTCTCGGTATTCTGGATGATGATGTTCTGCTGGTCACACTTTTGCTTAAACTCATTTACTAAATTTAGACTTCTGGCGAGGTCTTCTTCTAGGCATTTGATTTTTCTGTGGAAATCCTGCTCTGTTTTCGTCTGTTTATGCAAGTGTTCGTTTGTGTTACGTAGCTGATCTTTAAAACCATCTGCCTGAATTTTCAGTGCTTCACATCTTTGCTGGATAGCTTGTTTCTCTAAAACCACATGGGTCGATTCCGCCTGAATTCTCTGCATCGCTAACTTGGTTTCATTATTCTGCCTAATCAGCTCGTCTACTTTTTGTCTTTGCATTTCTGCACACTTATTACTTTTCTCCAATTCCTCCTTCAGCTTTTGGATTTTTTCATCATTTTCTTTTTCAGCTTTAATATTCTGAAGCAACTGTGCGTGGCTTTTCTCAAATTGTTCTTTGAGATGATCTGATTTTCTCTGGCATGATTGCATTCTTTCATTAGAGAATTCCTTCTCATCCCGAAAAGAATTCACCTGTGACTTTAAGTGCTGAATATTCCTCTCAGTTATTGCATGAGTCCTGGTGATGCTGTCTACTTCTCTTTGCAGTTTCCCTTTTTCCTGCTGAAGAGATTCTAGTTCCACCTCATAGCTCTGCTTTATTTTCTTAAGATCACTAGCTTCCTGCATGACTTCTTCGGCTTTATCTGAGGTTTGGTTCAATTGCCGCCCCAGTTCTCTGAGCTGCTGAGAATACCCTTCCTCTACCTGGTCCTTCCTTTCCAACTCTAACTTCAGGCACTTCAGTGTACTATTCGTCTCGTCTAGTTTTTCTTTTAGCAGACGAGCCTTTTCCTCGGAGGAAGTCTTCTCGAGCTGGAGGGCACTGAGTTCATACTTCAGCTCCCTCATGTCTTTCTCGGCCTTTCTATTGGCGGCCATGAGCTCATCCACCTGCTGCTTGAGCTCCTCTGCTTTCTGTCTGTCCCGCTCTCCGTGTGTCACGGCACACGTGGGCACCGTGTTCTCCCGGCAGGAGTGCTGGATTTCAGTTATCTTTCTCCTTGCTTCCAGCTCAATTTTCTGCTTTTCTTCCAACTGTTTCTCTGCTATCTGTTTCTGAGACATCAGGTCTCTCTCCATCTGCTTCATCCGCTTCAGGAGCTCTTCCTCATTGTCTCTCTTTCTTCTTAACTCTTCCATTAACTTGCTTTTCTGTTGCTCCAAGTCACTGAGACTCGAGTCTTTCCTTTTTAGGTGATCCTCCAGGGTTCTTCTCGTGAAGGTGTTTTCCTCTAACTGGTTCCGGAAATTGCGGAGGTTTTCCTCCACGGCCTCTCTCTTGGCCTCGGCCTCCAGGGTCAGCCGCCGCACGCGCTCCAGCTCCCGCTCCGCTGCCTCCTTCTCCCGCACAATGGCCTCCAGTTCCCTGCGGCACCGCTTGGCTTCGCTCTCAGCCCTGATTTTCTGCAGAGCAATGTCTTCTACATTTCGCTGCTGCTTTCGCAATTCATTTTCTGCAGCCTCCTTGACCTTGGGAAGTTCTTCCTCTACTCGGGACTTTTGTTTCTTTAGCTCGGCTACCATGTACTCCAACTCACTTATCTTTCCTGTCAGTTTGCAATTCTCAATCATGGTTGCCTTCTGGCGCTGAAGCAGATCTGAATAGGCCCCATGTTCAGAAGTCTCCTTACACCTCTTCATCTACGAGAGATGTTTAAAAGTGTCAAACCTGTTTTATTCCCATTTATCTTTAAAAATCTGAAGCAAGGCTCAGAAAAGTACTTACAGAAACAGGAAAACCCAAATGCAGAACAAGCACTATCACCACCATCACCACCATCACCACCACCACCTTCTTCTGAGAGGAAGCTTCAGGCAGGCAGCAAAAGGAGAAGACAAAAACCCTTCTGTGGTTTTCTAAACCTTTTTTGTTTGTTTGATTTGGTCTCTCAGAAATAATTTGGTTGTAAAAATTAGCTAGCTCCAGATTTTATAGCAAGAAGGGACCTTCCAAAACACATGGCCTATAGATGAGGAAACTGAGGTACAGGGAGGTTAAATAAATTTGAAAAGTTCCACAACAGTACTTTTCTGCTTTCACTCACAACTTAGTCCAAGCTAAGAATATACAACACACAGGAACCAAGTGACATCCAAGAATTTAGTTTTCAATATCTAGCCCAATGGAAATTTAAAATGATGTTTACATCCCTATTTCATGGTTAAAGAAACAAAATACAGAACTTTGGGACAGAGAGCCAAATCAGGAAATAAAATGTAATACAGGAAGGAAGAAAATTATACAGAAACTTGTCATTTCTAATGTCAAAATTTTTACTTGTTTATATTGCCATCTTATGACAATTACCATCGGAATTGCTAATGCAAAGGCAGCTACAGTCCCTGGTGGCTTTAGAAAATATGTGCTTCACATACTCACAGACTTTGTTGTTCTTGTTAATGACATGCCTCCTAGGAATCCACCTGGACAAGTACCTTTAGATACTCCGTAAATACAAAGATATTTGTTAAATAGAATGCTTGTTAAAATATTCTTAGGGATTCAGCTCTGTATAGAATAAAATGTAAGAATATTTTTTTTACTCTGTTAATGACAGATCAATCTCAACTGGGAGGAGTAGACTTTGCATTGACTACAGAACTACATGGTCAGGGCTAGTTCTTCATTACAACTTAATTTCTCTTTATTAACACCATAAGGTTGTTAGTTTCATATCATCAACCCAAAATCATAATTATAAACAGTTTAAATAAGAATAGGAAAATGATTCTAGAGAGATTTTTTTTTTTTTTTTTTTTTTTTTTTTTTTTTTTTTTTTTTTGTAAATTGAAAAGCTTTGGTGAATTTCAGTAATTTAATTTACACTATAGACCAGAGGTGGGCAAACTTTTTGACTCGAGGGCCACAATGGGTTCTTAAACTGGACCGGAGGGCCGGAACAAAAGCATGGATGGAGTGTTTGTGTGAACTAATATAAATTCAAAGTAAACATCATTACATAAAAGGGTACGGTCTTTTTTTTTTTAGTTTTATTCATTTCAAACGGGCCGGATCTGGCCCGCGGGCCGTAGTTTGCCCACGGCTGCTATAGACCATGTATCTTATTTTGCTTCCTCTAATTTCTTGATTCCCAATAATTTTGACAAGAACTTCAGTTGTTTCCTTTGCTAACCTAAATATGGTTTAAATAAGAATTCATATAAAACAAATCTCATACAAGTCTGCAATACTAAATTTTCAATATTTATTGAGTTGTTGATTTCTAATAGGGTATTTCTCATTTCTTATCAACCCCTCTTTAAAACTTAGCTATTGCTAAGAAGTTTTGAGCCTTTTTTTCTTAGTTATGTTCAAAGTTTGAAAAATAAAAAAAATCTCTTGGGGAAAAAAATGTTGTTGAATCCTCCGTATCTTAATTAAAGTAACTGTACTGTTTAGTAATCTCACATTGTCTAAATATTCTGAAATTTTTAGCAAATACTATAAAAATTACCAAAAATCATTCAGTCTTATTGATTTGCTTTCCTGTAGATCTCAAACTTACTCATATAAAAATAACTCCCTCAGTTTTCTCTAACTTTTCCCGAAGGAGACATGCTGTCCTTTAATCTTAGAAATTAACCTTTAATATACAGTACTTTGCTCTAAATATAGACTAGAAAATCTCTTTATCCATCTAATACCCATAACAGATACTCTACTTTCATTTCTAATTTGGTATTATCTTCTGAAATTAACTTGCATCCCTCTTTGATTCTAATGTTTATTATGAAAAGTTCTGCTCTCAGACTAAGGTTTCCCATGTGGCTCCTCACAGACTTGGTTTCAGAAACTCTACTCTTTGGAGTCTAAAAACTGAGCTATATATCTTTTATAAAGGATATCCTTTGCATTCCACTAATATGATTCCTAAGTGGTAAATTTTATTCAGGAACTTTTAAAATCTATTTTACATTACAGTCTTTGCATCGCCTATATTGTTTTGTCTTCAATTCACTATCATTCCTTTTCGTTTCAAAGGATGACAGGCATAATTTGTAAATATTCAGGCTTTGTGAAATACCATTTGATTCTATCAACTTTATTCTATCTCATCAGATAAACTGAGCAAAGTGGCTCACATATGTGCAATAAGATATATTCTATAAAAAAGGACTTAAATTATTTTATTTTAAATTAAACTACTAAAATATAATTTAAAAGACCGGTATGCCATTTAAAATGGAATTGTATCCCTTAAAAAGTAAAAATACGTAAAATTATGGATGTTCTTCCATAAATGAGAGATGTATGCCAATTATTTGGATGGTCACAAATACTCTGATTCTCCTTTCTAAGCACAAAGAAAGCTAGTTATAAAGACGTGCAATGAGCTATGTTAGTGATTTAGTTGCAGAAAACTGTTAACATTGAACAGACTAAAATAGTTTACAAAAGCAGGGACATTTTTAGAAACTAGGAATGTAACAGCTATTAGACATGTACTGCTGTTTTGGTTCTCTCATTATATGAACAGTTATATTAAGTATAATTATCTTCAGAGTTTTCAACAACAGTACAATTTAAAATGACTAATGCCCCACAATTTACTAATTTTAGCATTCAGTCTACTATTTTTGTCTGTTCTAAAGTTATGAATAGAAATCATACCAAGATAACAGAGCATAGCATAATCCCTTCAAAAGTATATATAATAGCCTTTTATGACAAGATATTTATAAACAACTCCTTATTCTATTTGTGAATATATTTTTAAATGCAAAATCCAAGCTATAGAATTTCTCCAAATTAGAAAGGTACTTAAATAGTTTTACTATATACCATATCTTTTTGGCAAATAAATAAATAAATAAATACTGCGCAATTCTTAAAAAGTACTATCATTTTGTACAAACACCTACTACTTCTAAATTAAAACTTTTATGTTTTATATCCTTGAAGATGTAAATTAATTTAAAATTCATAAAACAAATTTGTTTATACAGTATTTCTGCAGGCATTGTAACAGTAGTAACTATACTTCAAAGTATACTTCTCAACTGTGAGACAACTGAGAAAAATCCCACCAGTGTCAAAATTTCATAATTTAAGTAGAACCACTTAAGACATTAATCCTATCATATTAGAGTCCTATGGCGAAAATAAAAATGTTCTATTTAGGAAAATCTTTAAAATGTTAAAAAATCCTAGGTCTCTACTCTTGTACATTATAATTTTATAATTAAACAATTACCTACATATCAGTTCTCAACCATATAAATTTACCATGAAACCATTTTTGTTTTTCCAAACCATACTATATACTTCCTTTTTAGTTAGCTGTTCATACTTAATGGTTACCTCTTCCTCTTCCAGCCTCTTCAATGAATCACCAGCAAATTTAATATATTGTGTCATGAGCGTGAGCAGAGCAGTATATCGTGTTCGTAGGTCCATGAACTGCAATAAGAAAAGAATAATAAAAACATAATCTCCAGATGCCCTACATGAGTTGAATAAACGTTAAGTAACAATTACAATATTAAGTAGGCCTTTTGAAAGCAAAGTACACAACCCCCAGTAATAGAAACTGGAATGAGCTTATTACTGTTGTGCAAACCATACTAAATGGCAGTTTTCTTCTAAACCTCATCAAGAAGTACATTTATTATAATCTACAATTAACAATTAATCCTGATTAAAGATTTTTATCAAGTGTAGTTTATAGGTAGAAACTTTCTTTTTGGAACATTGAAAATTTTCTGGAAATGGTTAGTAGTCAAGGCTGCAGAATATTATGAGTGTACTGAATGCCACTGAATTGTGCACTTAAAAATGGTTAAAATGATAAAGTTTCCATGTACATTTTATAATATAAAATTTTTCAAGTACTGTTTTTCTCTTTTACACTCCCTCCCTTCTCTGCGGTACTTGTATTACCTCTTGGATGATGAGATCTGCGGAGCTCTGCATTCTCCGGCGTTTCACTGGAGACTTTTGCTGTGAATCTACCATGGCCCGGTAGGTCATTGTTTGTAATTCGTAGTCCTGGATAAAGGAGTCAATGAGATGAACTTAATTAAAGCAAAGAGCTAAAGCTTCCTAATGAATCTTAGTTTCACTGAATAACCTTAAAAGAAAATATCACAAAACAATACTTTTAGAAACCTATCAAATCCTGACATGTTCACACAGTGGTAATAAAATCAGAAACATTTAGGGTGGTGAGGAAAGTTCCTAAGTCTCTTTAGAAACTCATGGAAACATTTAGTACAAGATGCTAGTTACACTCAGCCTCCCTCTCCTCTAGCTAGGCAATGGCAATGGGCATCTGGGTGGCTAAAGATGATATATTATTGAAGACTTCACAGTGCATGAGAACAGAAAATGTTATAGGTTCTTTAATGGGATACTCTAGCACTGTTAAAGAAAGGAGAGAGAAAGCAAGACCAAGGGTGAGAGAAGGAGAGAAAGAGGGAAGCAGGGAGGGTGGGGGCACAAAGTGACTAAGAAATGAATTTTAGCCCTAGCCCAGGGGTGGGCAACCCCTGGCACGCGTGCCAAACATGGCACACCAGTAACTTTTGCTGGCACACAAAACCCTCTCTTATAATCTTCCATTTACAATTTTTTTCTTAATATCGACTTTTTTATTTTTCAGATAAATTCAGTTCATCTTAGATAAATGATTTTACATAACAAGTTATCTTAAAGACCACAGACATGGATTGGCGAGAGAGGGGAAGAGCAATTTCTATGCCTCTGCCTTAACTCTCCCTGCCTTCCTAGATCCGACCAGTGTTTTGGTTTCATCCACATATGCTTGTGAATCTTTGTTCTCAGTGATGAACTTTGTTAAGTCTCGTAATAGGAGTAGCCTGACGGATGAAAGTAGTAGCTCGTGCATCTCTCTGAAGGTCACAAAATATAAACCTGATGTAACATCTCTGTCATTAGTGATGCAGCAGCATAAGTTCCACTGATAATATCAAACGGAGTCATAAAGTTTTCTGTCGAACTACCAGTGTACATGTATACATTAAAAAATAAATGTGTTTTTCATCATCATATACTGTGTTTTTGTCGCTCGAATGAATTTTATTATTTCTTCAAGGTTCTTCACATACGTACACCTTAAGAGATAACAAGTAGGCGTAACACGTTCTCAAAAAATTAGGGTTGGCACGCAGAAGAATTTTGAGTCAGAGATTTTGCTGGTTTTGGCACGCACTTACAAAAAGGTTGCCCACCCCTGCCCTAGCCGGTTTGGTTCAGTGGATAGAGCATTGGCCTGCGGCCTGAAGGGTCCCAGGTTCGACTCTGGCCAAGGGCACATGCCCGGGTTGCGGGCTCAATCCCCAGTGGGGGCCGTGCAGGAGGCAGCCGATCAATGATTCTCTCTCATCCTTGATGTTTCTATTTCTCCCTCTCCCTTCCTCTCTGAAATCAATAATACATATATATACACACACACACACACACACACATATATATGTATATATATGTGTGTATATATATATATATATATATATATATATAATATTATGTGTATATATATATATATATATGTTTATATTTTAAGAAATGAATTTTAGCCCAGCTGGTATGGCTCAGCAGTTGAGCATCGGCCTATTAACCAGGAGGTTATGATTCGATTCCCAGTCAGGGCACATGCCCGGGTTGCAGACTCGATCCCCAGTAGGGCGTGTGCAGGAGGCAGCTGATCAGTGATTCTCTCTCATCATTGATGTTTCTATCTCTCTCCCTCTCTCTTCCTCCTCGAAATCAATAAAAATATGTATTTTAAATGAAATTAATTTCAGAGCTCTGTATTTCTTATGTGTTTAGAGGGACATGTGTGCATGTGCTGTGTAACATAGGAAAAGTAAATAAACCAGGGGCTGCCATGTGACTCAGATGTCAAAGAATTAGAAGGTACGTAGTATCAAAAGGTTTTCAAATGAAGACTCTCTGTTTTCACTTGTTAACACAAGAGTGAAATGACTTGTAAAGCCTTTGAAAGTTCAATGTAGAATCGTATGCCCAAATATTAAATTTGATAGAAGTAAATAACAGAATCCACGTACCTTCACTGCAATTGAGTACTGTTCTGCATATTTCTGACATTCATCCATTTTGCTCTGTTTCATTTCTATTTCTGACACCAGCATCTATAAATACACACAATTTAGACGAAAAAGGACAAGGGATTCTATGCTACTCAACTACTTAAGATGCTCAGGAACTAAGAAATATCCACATCATTTAAAAGTATAGCTCCTTAACCCTTAGCACATAATATGTACTATGCCTAATGGGTAAACCACAAACTTCTAGATTAAGCCATATAAGTGACCCACCCACATGGGGCTCTCAAAGCAGAAAGTACAAAACTTCATAAAAGACAGTCAAAAGTAGACTTAAGCCCCCACCTATTCCTGATCATAACAGAGCTAAAAAATTATTGGCTCCTCAAGAAAAAAGAAATCTCAAAGCATTGAACTTCCTGTCCAATATGGCTGTTTAATTTTCTACCACTAACCATTTTCATTTATTTAGGATCCCACAAAACTACTGTGACCACCTACTACCAAAGAGATTTCCATACTATGATTAAATGATCACTAGGAATTTGAAAATTACCCCAACATGTTACCTTCTTATTCCTTATGCTTTCAAAATGACTTCCAAGAAATCAAAGTAAGTGATATGTGTAGGTCTGCATTGCGAGATTTTAATATTTCTGATTTTTCCTACCTTCTTCCAAATAGCTTTTTGCTTCTTCTTTTAACAAGAAAAGGAAGATAAAGGTCATTACTGACCAAAGGCAGACACAGCCCTAGCACAGGGAATTGTGTTCACATACCTTCTGTTGATTCAGCTGTGTGGCTAGGGTTTTACTATTTTCAGGCTGGTTTTCCTGAATCTTTCTCTGAGTAATTTCAACTTGTTGGATCCAGTCATCTAAAGGGTGATAGGTATCTCTGTAGTACTTCAGCGATTTGCCAATGCCTTCTAAGTCCCGTAACCTAAAAAACATAACAAAATAGTCAGTTTCCAATAGTGTCCATTAGAAGGGTGATAGGTGTAGTGAAGAAGGGAGAGACAGAATAACTGTACTGCAATGCACTCAGCACAACAACTCAAGGGTACAGCACCCTGAAGCACATCTCTAAGGGCAATCACATTGGCTCGGGTTCAATCTAAATATTTTATTTATGGAGTTGTACATGTGATTATCCTAGGGACAAGCCCCAGAGACTAAAGCTAAAAAGCAGGAAAACTGGAAACTTAACCATAACCATTATCAATCAGCATGCTTTGAATACCCAAAGCTTGCATCAAACGGAAGTTCACTTTAGAAATAAGGACAAGATAGTTCAATGAATGGTTCAACATGGACTGAGAGAGGGCTTTCCAGGAGTTGTGATTAAATGCTTCAGTCTCTATGATTTAAAATCACTAAATTAAACCTACAAATCACATATGTTATTGAGATGAGATATTCTATATTTGAATATAATTTTACTTCTCAAGAATGGTCCTATATCATAAAAGCATTTTCTTTGCATTAATGTAAATATGAAATTAATGAGAAAAGACACTATTCTGTTTCCTTTAAGATGGAGACCTAAAACCATCTAATTTCCTTTCACTTTTTTTTAATTTTATTTATTTTCAATGTTCTTATATCTTCCCTAAAAGTGAACATCAGGTCACTGCAATTTCTTTACACTTCTTAGGTCTAGTATTGAGTGCTACACGGCTCATGTTCTTACTAAGTCTTGTAAGTTGGGAGCAATTTTGAATTATTTAAATATTGTGTTTGAATATTGTAAGCTGTAATAAATGGAGAACTATATTGTTTTACCCTTCAGAAAAAAAGCAAGTAGATTAACTATCCAAATACCAGAGTATATCAATAGTTTTAATAACATAAAATTGAAAATATTTATTTTGAAGTTAAATGTCTTATTTAAATCCAACATTTAAGAAATAAATATAGTTAGATAGAGCTCTTGAAGTGAACACAATCTCTATATATAAAAGGCTAATATGCAAAGTGTCCCCTCGGGAGTTTGACTGCTCACTATGCTGTGCGCTGACCACCAGGGGGCAGCAGGGAATGAAGGAAGGTCCAACCAGCAGCTGGGGAAGGGAGGCCCCGGCCAGCAGCTGGAAGCTGGGGAAGGGAGGCCCCAGCCAGCAGCCAGAAGGCCCCAACAGGCCCTGATCACCAGCGAGGCCTAGGGACCATACTGGTGCATGAATTTTGTGCACCGGGCCTCTAGTTAAGTATATGTCAAAATTAACTATGAATATGAAATTAACTATATATAAGAGATTTTAAAACAGCCTAATAAGTTTAGATTTTACCTAGATATAAGGATATACATTAAATCTTTACTAAGCCTGAACAAAAAAAAGATACTAACCTGTTGTCAATCTGAACATGAACATTTTGCCATCTTTCGGCTAACTGATCAGCCTTTTCTTTGTGCCAGTCAAAATCAAGGTCCCGTTCTTTGTATGTCTTAAACATTTCATCACTGATGGCTTTAGCCTTCTGCAGCTCATCCTCCAATGAGTGGAATACCTCTCTCTTTTCATCTACTTCAGCCCGCCATTGCTAAAATACATTAATAGGTGAAAGTTATAAAAATGTGTCAACCACCCACTGGGCAAACACATTATTTACCTAATTTTATAATTTATTTATAGCAGTTACTTGACTGCTATAAAATCAGAGAAAGGAAAAAGTATCTTTCATATACAAAAATAATGTATTAGGTTGAACCTGATGAGATTGTCAATATTTGATTGCACTTTGATCTTAAAAAAACACCTGACAATTTAATAAAGTTCAGCCTAATGAAATTTACATATCAATAGAGCAAAATATATTCCATAAGCAAGTCTGCTACTTCCGTAAGTTGTTTTCATTGTTTATGTTTAAGATAGTTACTAATTTCATTGCTTAAAAATGAATGTACACATTAAAAATCACTGATAACTTTGCACCATTGTTTTGCAATAGTTACACTCAGTTCTTTATACACATTTACAGATACAAATGAGTACAACCACCAGTCTTTTTCCTTTCTTAGATTAATTCCTCTATTTGCCTCTTTGACTTTTAAAATAACTGTCTCTTTCAGCAAGAGAATAAATTACAAATAATTTAATTTTTAGCTTCAACTCCTCTTGCTGCCAATATGAACTGATTATAAAAAGCTATTGTCAAGAAGATTCAAACTTTCAAGATCTCTCCTCAAATTACAAATGCCTGAACATACTTATCTGCAGTAAGCTATGGCATTATAGAGATATGCCAACAGAATGAATGTAAATATAATCAAATTAAGATATTTAACAGTTGACGTTTGAAGATTGAAATGCTAGAGAAATACTTTTAGAGTATGATCTTGAAAAACAGCCAAAGGTGAGACTCATACCTTTAAAGTACTTATTAGATTCTCAATATTATTCTTGTCTGCTGTCACTGCTTCTTCTTCACACAGTTTCATTTCATAGAGTTTTACAAGGGCTTCTGCAGCTTGAGTGTATTTTAACACCAAATTAACAGTTTTCAACCTAATAAGGAGAATTAAACAACAGCCTTCTATTGGTAAATGTTTATTTTCCCATAATGCAGTCCTGAAGCACCATTATGATACATAATTTAGCATGTTCTTCATGTTGGAACACTGACACATTACGTGTAAGACAGAGTCAGCTGACTGTCTTCTTGATAGACAGACAGTATGGACCACAAGTGATATTTAGCAAGAGATTCCAAGATAAGATGGTCTTCTTTCAAGCCTTGGTTAGACCAAGCTTGAGAGGAAAAATCCTACAGACTCAACAGCAGAGCTATTAAAACTTTAGGCAAAATGTGGGAAGATCATACACTGCGCCTTAATCTCTGTGGCACATTCCCTTTCAACATGAAGAAGCATCGTAAATCTATAGAAATACTTAATATATTGGTAAGAGAAAATAAAAGTGAATTACAAATATTCATAAGATGAATATTTTAAATGTGCAGCACAGATGTAAAAATAGGGCAGTTGTCTGAAGCAAGTTTACATTGAGACAGTGGTCACGTACTTCTCTATGTAGATGGAAGACATGGAGTAGACTTGGCTCATGTTCTGAAGGACCACACTGAGCTCAGAGCGTAAGGTGGGGACTGACGCAGAGGCTGCTGCCTGACTGAAAAAGTCTTCACATTTATTTGTGATTGTTCCCAAATCATCTTTAAGACGCTCCAGCTCTTTCTTTAGTTTCTATGAAAGAGAGAACAAACATTGGTATTAGGTTTTCACTCCAGATGGGGCATCTTTCTTTAAACAGTTTGTGTTTATTTGCTTATTTGTTGTTAATCCTCATCTGAGGATATTTTTTCCATTGATTTTTAGAGAGTGGAAGGGAGGGACGGAGGAGAAGACAAAGGGGGAAACAGAGGGAGAGAGGTATAGAGAGAGGGAGAGGGAGGAACATTGATGTGAGACACATGGATTGGTTGCCTCCCGCAGGCGCCCCAACCCGGCCGGGGATCGAACCCAGGTACATGCCCCTGACTGACAATTGAACCCTCAACCTCCCGTGTGCAGGCTGACACTCTAACCACTGTGCAACACCAGCCAGGGCTCTTTCAACAGTTTTAAAACTCACGTTTTACATTATGATCATTGACTTAAAAATTATGCATATTCTTTACTTTTTCTTTATCAAAGAACTAAGCCATAGTATCAAGTTTTGTTATCAATAATTCCCTTATTGCTCATCTTTTCAAGCCCAATTATCTAACTTAGTGCTTTTGCATGTAGCATATGGTCAATAAACGTCTAATGATTTGCACTGTGAGAAGCCCTTACAGCCTCCACCATGATAGGTAAAAGGGAACCTATTTACCTGAGTCAGAGGTAGAACTCAATTAAAGAATGCTGGTTCACAATAAGCCATAAGAGCATAATCAGACCTTATGAAGTGATCACTGGGCAAAGTTGAGTATGTAAGAAGTTATAGGAGTTGGCTGTTATTAAGATAGTAATTGACTTTAAGTTAAATTTTACCCCAACACATTTACAAATCTCACCTCCTGCTCTGTGATTTTGAACACACTTTCATGCAAATCGTCTCTTTCCAGTGGAGTTCGGATCTGTCTGATCAACCGATCTTCACAGTTCTCTAACCGCAGTCTAATGTTTCTCACTTCAGAGATGTAGAGATTATAAACTGATTCTTCTTGCTCCTCTGTGAACGTAAATATAATGTTTGGAAAACATCTTGTTTTCTATCATTTGGATGCTCTTGCTCATGTTTTATTATGGCAGTTTTATTACTACTGGAACATAGTGAGTCAGACTAATGTTACCAGATATCACCACAAACCCACCCTAAGGATATAAACCTTAAAATAGTGACCTTACAATTTACAAAGAGTTAATAACATTTCTCTAATGCCATTTGAAGTACACATTTCTATTGTATCATGTCCAAGGAAAGTAATATATTGCTCTTTTATGTTCAGGAAAATGTGAATTGAATTAGTTGCAGATTACCCAAAAAATTAAATAAAAATCCTTAAAATGAAAGGTAGATTAAAATATGTTCATGTTTAAAATTTTTAAAAATAGAATATTACTAATACAGCTTTTGTCTCTAAGTAATATCAAAAGAGTTTAGATTAAGATTTATATTAAACGAAAATTAACTAGACAAAAATCTTTTCCTTTCCCTTGTGTAAAACCCCAGTTTGGTTATGGATAATCTCTACACCTTCCTCTCAGTTTTGCTGTGAATCTAAAGATCCTCTAAAGAAGGAAGTCATTTTTCAAGTCCAAGTTTGGTACATGGAAAAATAACTGAAGCTTTTCTGAAATGAAAAGATCATCATTCTGAACACTACATTGCAAAATCATGAAAATGTTGAAAAGCAGATGCATTAAGATGCCATCATTTGTCATACTATTTGGTTGGCATTTTTTTCTTAATTCATCAACTAGAAAAAATGAATCCCTTTTTGCATATTCCCACCTGAAAGATGCTTTTAATTTTTCCACAACTGTGTCTACCTATCACAGGCTGATAGGTAGCATAACACACCTAAGACTGAAATTCCCATTCCGAACAGGAAATAGCCTGTATTAAACATCTATGGGGGGCGGGGGAGAGAGACAAGGATGCCCATGCTTTACCTCTTTCTGCAGATTTCAGAAGTTCTTGGTAATACTGCTTACACACATTAACCTCCTTTTCCAGCTGTGTGATATCTGGGCCTGAAAATATCTGGGATTCCTGGCTATCTTCCAGAAAATCTTCAAAACGAGACTGTAGATTACTCAGTACTTGCTGATGTTCACCAGGTAACATTGTCTTTATCTAGAGAAGACCAATGACCATATAATTGAGTGACTATAGTACTGAGTTAAAATTAAATAGGACAGATCTCAGGTTAAAGTTTCATGGTATAGGCCAGTTCAAATCAATTAGCCATAAATACAAGAACCATTTGAAATTAATTTTCCTCTTTGCTAACAATTTCAGGTTTTAAAAAAAAACAAAGAAGAACAAGACTCTAAAACTCATTAAATGAAATTAAACTGGACTCATCTCTAGAAGTCCAAACACTATATCCTGTCTCCCTATCAAAATATAAGCACTAAGTGAAATATGTGATCTCCAGATGACCCCAATTCTTAGAAAGTGCCCTGTAAATAGCAAGTATATAACAGATATAGCATTGAATGAATGAACGAATACTGGCTCCGCTGGACTCCATCCTATTGTACAGCAAAGACAAACTCTACTCTTCATGACAAGGCACTTCACATTTTTGGACAGATTAGGTTGATGTGTAGAATTACACTTACTGAAGCCACATTGCTAGCTCGAATTTTATCAATTTCATTGATGAGATAATGCCAGGATACTACACTCTTCATGTTTATGTGAGTCTCATGCCAAAGAGTTAGGACATTCTGGTACTGTTGTTCAATTCTGAAATACATGAAAGAAAACACAGGTTAAGCCTTTTCCCTCCCTTTTGAACACATGCTACAATTTCTTTTTTCTTTCTTTTTTTTTAATTTAATGTATGCATGTGTGGGTGTGAAATAGCCCATGTTTGCTAGTTTTAGATCCTTCTGATCCTGTGGGCCCTGACAAAGTATTGATTATTTCTTTAACCTTCAGAGAGCTTCCCAAACCAGAGGTCTGTTTTTAGCTAATGCACACGAACCTGTTTGCAAAGTCAACGGCTTCTTTGTTTGGTGGAGGGACTGAGAAGCACACAGAGGGGACCATGGCCTCATTCCCCGTGGGGCTGATGACCTTCCATTTAGCACGATGAGAGTTGTTTGCCAGAACACATTCATCGTCTTTGTAAATAGTTATCTGGTTTAAAATGAAGAATAGAACAACCAAATGAGATCATTGTTGACTAATCTTTTTTTCCATACCCAATCTTGGGATTACTTTTTGTTGTTTTTTCTTAAGGTGGAAAATTTTACCCGTGAGCAATATGACCTCACTTTTTAAATATATGAGCAAGGCCAGAAACTGGTCTGTTTCTAGGAGCTTAAGTACCTCAATTTGTCGGTAGTCACAGATGGCTTTGATTGGAATAGATGTTTTGAGTGGACAGTCAGGATTCCTCGGCTTCAGCTGAATTATGGTTTTTGCTCTCCCCACCAGGCTTGCCACTGTGCTTTTATACTGCAAGAGCTCTTCTTTCTCCTCCTAAGTAATAAATAAGATGATTTTAAATGGCAAAAGACTTGTGGTCTCTGTTGTTTGGGGGCTTTACAGAAATGCAACCATCAGAGAAGCTGCCCTGACCACAAGGTCTAAACTTTCAACCCCTCCCCGCCCCCTCTTACATCTCCCTTCCCTGGTTTTGTTTGTTTCATTGTTTTCTTCCTCCTCAGCATTTACTATTGTCTAACAAACACATATATTTTACTGATTTACCATGTTTATTGTCTACGCCCACCTCTAGCCTGTAAGCACCATGAGGGTAGGGATTTCTTATGTTTTGTTCATACTCTACCTCCAGCACCAAAAACAGTACCTATGATACAGAAAGTACTTAAGTATTTGCACTTGAATGAACGGACACACGCACGCACAAAACAGTTTAAGCATTTTAAAATATCAAAGCTATCATAAAGCCATATTTTTTGGCTACCAAAAAATACTAAAACTGAATATTTAAATGCTTGATTGAACAAAGTGGAATTATCAAGAGTACTAATGAAATATTCAGTCATGCTTCCTATAAAAATATAATAAAAACTACCGAATTCCCATTTTACATTACTAATGAAACTCCTAGGTAATCTTCTTAGTACCATTGATTCCTGAACAAGGTCTTCTAGCTTGTGAATGCTGCTGGATCTATCACAGCTGTACTTCCGCTGAATGGCATCTTTCAGATTCCTCAAGTAATCAGTGGCTTCTTTGGCATCATTGAAAAACTAGGGAAAGATGAAAACTGGTAGTTAAAGTATATTATATGCCAATAAAGTACAGAGTTACCAAGTTCAATTACCAGGGCCCTGTGTGTACCCCGCATCGGTGAGAACAGAATAAAATCAAAACAATGCAACGAAATAGCCACATCCCTCCTTTATCCAAATAACAACTCTTGAACTTGGATAATTATGAATGAACAATAAATGTCCAAGGTTTATTAGATTCCAAACAATTCTTAGGTAGGAGTGTAAGTCCAAGAGTAATTTAAAACTTCTGAAGAAGAATACATTTTTAAAAAGAGTTCCTGGTAATGACTCTCTGTAATGAAAATACTTCCTTAGTAAGAGATGTATTTGTAAAATAAAGGTTTTTTTGATACTTTAAGATTGTTTTTATTAAGGATTTCCTCCTTAATAGAATGCTTCAAGGTAACCTTTATGTCTTACAAACAAAACATTTCAGTTTATTTCCCCTGCACCTTAGGTACATGCATCTGACAATAAATGATGAACGCATTCTCTGTGAGTCAGCCAAAATCACAATGCCATGGACAGAAGTGGTGATTCCATCACATACCTCGAAATAGGCCGTGTTCTCCTTTATGTGCTGCTCCACACACTGGCAGAGCTGCAAGACCCAGCTCCACTGTGTCTGCATTGCCGCTCGGTAGGCCTGAGAGGTAAAACCCAGCCATTGTCAGTGGGGAGAACAATGACATACATACACAGCAATGCTTTCAAAGGATAAAAGACTCTACTATCTACATAGATGGTAAGATTTTTTTTTTTTTTAGCAGATTAAGACTTGAAAATTAGGGTAGTGAATGTCCCTCTAATCTAAGATTATCACTTGCCCAAAGCCAGTCCTAGAAGTTTAAATATCAACTTTTTAAATCAGTCCAGTCAATTTCTTTCAAATTTAAAAGTTTGTTTTTTTCTTAAAATATATGGAGGAAGCTAATCTTACATGAAAAGGAAATTTAACATTTGAAATGGATGCAAGCTGACCCTTTACTCCTTTCTCACTACTACTTTTTCTACTCTATGGAATCCTCACATTTTCTTTCCTTTATGACATTGTCCCTTCATCTTTCTTTCTTCTCTCTGAATTTTTGTATTTCTGGATCATAAAATACACCTTTGACACAAAATATATGGTCTTGTAGTTTTCTCTTTGTTTTTGCTTCTAAAACTAGGCCAGAAGCTGTTGGGACTGGGGGAATTAATTTCTTTGTTTTTACCAGGAAAATATTTAGGGGGGTGGTGGTAGGGTCGAGAAGAGAGTATGCAATCAATCCTATATCACTGTAATTCTGGAGTTATAAAAATCATAATACTAGAAATTTTTATTAAAACATCTGTTTGCTTTAACCTTTATTTAAGACAAAGCATATCTTTCATGAGGGCAAAAATATTGTATAAGATACCTCCTTAGGGGAACATGAAATACCCTTTTATATTTAAGGTGCAATTCACTGCCTTCCAGAAGAGGGCGCTCTAGATGCTTTAAGTAAGCCTATCATGCTTCCTCCTTTTGGAAAGTCTCATTCCTGCTGAGCCGATGTTAAGGCAAGCTTTTGAGCAGAATGTACGGGCATTTCCAACTGCACTGGAAATCTGGCAACATGTCATGATCATATTACCTGTTCCCCCAAGTGAAGCCACTTTGAGTAAAATGGCTATAAAAGACCTATTGTGCATTGTTAGATTAATAGTTTCTTTTTCATATAAAATGTGAAATATTGTTGATAACCATTATCCACGTAGCCACAAGACATTGCGTAGGCCAATGGAATCATAAAGATGACTAATCTTATCCCCAAGAAACATGTAATTAGATTAACATTTCTATATAAAAGTAATCAGGTCCACATCCACATTTTCTATTTCCATCACAATTCTTAACCTATAATCATATTTCCTAACAGCTT
This sequence comes from Myotis nattereri, assembly GCF_964212035.1. Lineage (NCBI taxonomy): Eukaryota > Metazoa > Chordata > Mammalia > Chiroptera > Vespertilionidae > Myotis > Myotis nattereri. Next base: position 26,638,453 of record NC_138081.1, read on the forward strand.
TCATCTCTCTACTCTGAGGGCAATTCCATTTTTAGTTTATCATCGTACAAAAGTGTATCCAGACCCTTCATTACTCTAATTTCCTTCCTCTATTATCCCTCCTGCTCTTGTGTCTTTAAGATTCCTATCTGGCATTTCATGTGGATGCAAAACCCTATTTTCATATAAAAGAAGGTCAAATGTAACATTCCCAAAACTCCCCAATGAGACCTGAAATTTTACTAATCTTTTGAGTCATGACGATTTCAGTGAACAAAGATATTTCTTTCCTCAACTGAGACACTGTGAAGCACGTCCTGTTGTAAGGACAGCTGCATCTTCCTCTGGAAACACACATCTATCCATGTCTGATGCTCCTTGCCACCTTACCTAACCTCTCCTCCCCCTCTTGTTAGTCAAATTTAGAAATTCACTAACTCTAACCAGTATATATCAGGCCAGAAAATTAAACACACCACCACCACCACCACCACTGCCACCACCACTGCCGCCGCCACACGGGCAACCTGATAAATCCCACATCAATCCTCCACCTTCTGGATTAGAAATGTGCACTCCAGTGAGGCCTTTCCAGGGTGTTATTTCAATGCACCTCACAAAACTAGATCATAAGTACAATTATTAATTAAATAACAGTAGTTAATACATCTTAAGAACATACTACGCACCATAAACTATACTAAGTAGTAACCTTACATTATTGCTCTCATTCTCACCACAGCTCTTCAGGTTAGAAGCAATTTTCCCATTTGGGTAGGTAGGTGAGACTTAGCAAGGTTACATCACTTGTGCAATGGCACAAGGCAGGAGGAAATAAAACATCACAGCTTGAAAAGTCAAGGTCCTTCATATTTACTGCAATTAGCCTCTTGGGTTACAGGGTTGACAAAGGCACCTTTACTTTACATAGATCAAGGGAAGTGAAGGCAAATCAGTATGATGTGTCAGAAACATCACTGTTGAGCCAGGTTGTAATAAAAATTGGATAGTCGGCATTTTTCAATTTGTCAACAATAAAAAAAAAATGTAGGGTGATAATCGAATGTGGATATTCAAGCATGACTATTACGCCTCCTGACTCACCTCAATAGTTAATCGGGCGGGGTGATTTTCCAGAAGTAGCTGCTCTGCTATCTCCTGAACTGACTTAATATTTTCTTCCTTTTGCTCCAATTCTCTCATTAATTCCTAATTCAAGAAAGAGTTCAGAAATGTGTTAGAAAAAGATCTAAACCTGAAATACCACTTTAATACTCAATTACTGAAGTTGCACTTACAGCATGGTAATCTTTTTTCCGGGATATGTGGGTATTTCTTTCACTCCAGTCATAAGCAACTTCCTCTTCTTCTTTTTCATTCAACCAAATAAGTTCATTCGTGGCACGAGTTATAAAATTATGGAGGGTATCAAGGTGCCGTTCCTGATTCCTGGATGTGTTCTTTATAAGGGAAACCATTGTAAGAATCATGTCTTTGCCAAACAGAGATAAAGGAAACAGAAAATGTAAAAAAAAAAACTTACCAACAGTTTTGCATACAGACTCTCTAACCTGTGCAACTTTTCTGCATAAGTTAGCTTAAGAGGTGCCGTCATTTGGATCTATAACATGGTATAAGAGAGACACCAAGGTTAGGAATCTTGAAGAATTCTGATTCCTACTCAATGTATCTATTATCTTTTCACATGGTCTTTACATGAAAAGCAAAACAATAGTAAGCTAAAATGAAATAGATACAGATTTTGAATGCATATACCTCACTGATCTTAGCTTCTTTAAGGCTACATTCAAATTCTTCAATAGCTCGGTGAACATTTTTATGATTTTCTAAATGGCTTTCAACACTTGGCAAATCTGATCCCCATTCAGTGCGGTCCAGCTGCCCCTTTAAACAGGAAGACTCTAGGTTAAAAAAAAAAAAAAAAGAAACTGATAGCAATAAAGATGGAAACTTTCAGGTAAACACTTTCTTACCTGCATCTCATCAACCCAATTCAAAAGATCCTGAACAAATTTCATGTTGATTTCCTCTTCTGTTAAGTTCTGATCCAACAAAGAAGACTTTAGAAGGGGCTTTCGGATCTGCATCAACTTCAGGGTTTGCAATGCATTTGTCTCTACTCCTGAATTGAAATTTGGAACTAATCCTGTTGGGAAACCAGGTGTATAAACTGGAGTGAGGGATGGAGTCAGGCGGGAAGTCAGACCTGATGACAGGCCAGATTTCACACTAGAAGGGGTCAGGGAAGGCGTTAAACTCTGGGTCAGCCCTGAGTTCAGACTGGGGTTTAAGGTCTGTGCAAATCCTGAGTTTAAACTTTGAGTGATTCCTGATATCATGAGCTTCGTCTGTTCTGTCGTCAGCATGCGTCCTTTGCTGTACACTGAGGAACATTCATTCCTTAAGGCCATAATGTCATCGCGCAGTTTTGCGACCCTGAAAAGAAAATCAAAAGGGATGAGCTAGAATATAAATGGCACTCTTTATAAAGAGCGAGCCCTAAGGTAAACTATGGACTTTCGTTAACAATAATGTGTCAATACTGGTTCATCAATTGTAACACATGTATCACACTAATGTAAGATGTTAATAGGAGAAGGAGCCATATCAGGAGGCATATGGGAACTCTGTACTTTCCAGCCAGTTGTTCTGTTAATCTAAACTGCTAAGTAAAGTCTATTATTTGAAAAATTCATTTTAAGCATATTGATAAAATTTTACACCACATTTTTTTCATGGAATTGTACCATGAGCACTTTCATTATCACACAGTCTTTTTTATAACTACCATTTATAATGAACATAATTACTAAACTATGCTGTGATAATTCTCCTCTTATTTGACCTTTAGGAAATTTCCAAATTTTTTTGTTATTATAAAACATTTCTCATCTAAACCAAAAGTTTTTTATCTGCATTTATTTAAATGTTTTATTGTTATAATTCCTAAATTGTTATTGATTCCTAAAAGTGGAACAACTGAATTAAAGCATCATTTACAATTTTTGCTTTTTTAACTCTAGGTTTTGTTTTAACTCTAGACTTTTAACTCTGTTTTTTTTAACAAAAGGACAGGGCATGAATAGGTAAGTAGCACATTTACCTCTGTACCAACTGATCTGCATGGTAGTATTTTCCATCAATCAGTATCTGCACATCGATTACATGCTGGCGTAAGAGGTTCTCACATTCAAGTATATAGCCGGCAATTTCTGCTTCATTCTGAAACTGCACCCCCGATTCTAATCTTTTAGAATCCTGTATTTTAAGAGAAGTCAATATTAATTTTATGAAACAAAGTTTCAAAACCAGTAAGATATACTGGAACACAAGGCTACCTGAGTTCTCTTTTTTCCCTTACGGTTCAAAAATATGTTTTGCCTCTGTTGACTATTTCTCCATAGAGCAAATTCTGCTCATAATATTTAACAAACCTTAAGTTTCAGTTGACAAAAATACCAAGAATTGACCAAATGCTATGCAAACATTTTAGTTCATCCAAATTCACAGATTCCTCTCCCACAGTTCCAAAGGCTCCTAAAATTAACTTACAGCCTGAAGAGCATTTCGAGCAAGTATCAGTTTGTCTCCACAGATAACACTGTCCCTTTGAACTCGGTGGGCAATCTGCTGTAACATTTCCAACCTGAAAGAAGGAACAAAAGAGAACATAGCCTCTCCCTTTGAAGAGTTCACAATCGCTGAGTTCACAATCGCTGAAAAATGCCGTCCGCTGAGACTAAAACACAATCCCACACCAGCGATTCAATACCTGTGTCCATCCACGGATTCATTGCCGAAGCTAATGCAGGAGTTGATCAGTGTTGGCCCGCAATGAACAGAGAGAAAATTTTCATTTGAATCAAGGCTGGTTCGAGTGCTAGTAGTGTTACTAAACACAGAATCACTACTATGGTAGCTGTAACTACTACTGTGCATTTTTATTCCCGAAATGATATTCCTTCTCGACCAGTAAAAGTAGACTAAAAAGTAGGTCTGCAGAAAGCTCTACTTCTAACAGTGAAAAGGTGGCAGCTGAATGTGACTGCTTTAATGGCTCCTTAAATATGCTCCTACATGCATATGCAACACACAGAAAATAATACGCTGATAACTATTCAAAAGAATCTCGCCTAAAGCCATGAGTTTGCTAGCTGAGGTTTGCCTTTTGTAGCTTGCGTTAAAACCCTGCAAGTATGGACAAGGCAGGCTGATGGGGCGGCACTGAAAAAAAACCTGGCCAAATATTTTCACCAAGTGTCATCCAATTGCAACCACCTAAAAAACAACTCAGATGCCTCATCGAAGCCCAGGTACAATTAGTAAAAGTTAGTCAGGCAATAGCAATCATCAGCTAGAAAACCACAAATATTCAATCACAGCCTGACTTTTATAAAGGGCCAGGTCTGTACCCAAATAACAATAAGGCTGAATGGTGGCATTTATAAGCATGTGTAAACAAATTCATGTGATGAGAAAGAAAGTACATTCCCGTTTAAGTAGCATGTCATTTGTTTGTCAGGTTAAATTAACTGCAGAATGACCCATTTACCTTTCTTTAAGTGGCATGCTCTCAGGAAGGTGACTCTAATCTTACTACAGTTACTTTATATGTTTAAAAGCCAAAGTGCTAAGTAGACTATTGAGACAATGCTTGCAAATTTCATTTGTCTATGCTTGTTTTTCCTTTCCTGGAAAAGAATTTCTCATTTGTCTCCTACACACTCCCATGCCACATAGCTATTATTTGCAATATATATAGTTAATGCCAAATAACTTGTTACACCAAGAAAACTTAAAGTATTTACCCAAACAAGCTCCTAAATATCATCTTAACCCCCAACACTACAAAGCCAAACTTGCTTTGATTTTTTTTTTTGGAAGGCAAAAAAGGGGGAATTTGAAAGTGCCATATCAAGTACAGTATATCCCCCAAAACTGTATGCACACTTTAACAGCTGACAGCTCAATTTTGAAAATGAAATGTATTTTAATAAACACTGCCTTTATAATTAGTCAAAGTGTATGTATACTTTTGGAGGGGGACATCCTATACAGTTAGTAAACAGAAAATCTCAAAATAGTAACAGCAGCACCTAATGTTTATTAAGCAATTATTATGTGCCTGGAAATCAACTAATCATTTTACATACACCACTTCACCTCATCCTCATAACCACCAAATGTGGTAGATACTACTACATCCTCTTCACAAATGAGGAAACTGAGGCTTAAAGAGATTAATAACCTTGTCTAGAATGACGTGGCTTGCAAGTTGAGCTACTAATTTAATCCGGGATGGACTGATTCCTGGACCTGGAACTCCTACACTGCCTTCTTTTACTAACATATAGTTAACTCCAGCTACTATTCTGATGACTAAAAAATCAACTCCATATCCCTTCTCTAGCAGACTTGGCCATTACTCCAGATGATTAACTTAGTATCTCACTTGAATCGCCTACAAACGCCTCCTCCATAAAAGTTCCATACTGTGTATTTCAAGTTTATTTTCATTCCAATGATCCAGTTATGTTGATATAATATTAAGCTTTAACAAGAGTGTGAGCAGTAATTTAATAAAGGGCTGACAAGTTAGACTTGCCCTTGTATTGTCACAGCTTTATGTCCCATTTTAACAATGTTGAGGTCAAGTGTGGGGCACAGAGAGCGTAAGTATACTGAGCGCCTCTCCATGTGCCTGACACCATCTTAAACACTGGCCACACAAGGAGCAGTGAAAACACGTTTTTCTCCACATTTTTGGAGCTCATAACAGTGGAACAGGTAACCCTTAATCAAATGATCACAGAAATAAATACAAAATTACAACAGAGATAAGTGACATGAAGGAACAACACATGTAAATACAAGGGTTGTAATAAACAAGACATCTGCACCAGTCTAGGAGACCACGGAAAATTTCTTGAGGAAGTAACACTGGAGCCGAGATCTGAGAATGATGAGGAGTAAAGAGAGCGGGGCAGGATGAATTGGACTTCCCTGCCAAAGGAACAGAGGGCTGCAAACCTCCTGGGTATGGAGGAGGGTGGGACCTTGGCACTCAGAGCTCCGGAGAGAGCAGTGTGGCTGCGGGAAGAGAGCAAGGAGGGTGTGGTGTGAGAAGGGCGGAGAGTGGAAGCCCAGGCCCATGGAGCTCACAGCTGATGAGGAACAGAGATCCCAATTCCCACTAGTCAGGCTGGGAGGTAAGGACTAGAACGAAGACAAATGCATCCAACACATGTTTCCCAAAGCACCTGCCAGGGCCACTGAGTAGAGGAGTAGAGACAGAATAATGAATTCAGTGACAATTTCATGGAATAAATGCACTTGTAGGGAGAACTTAACCTGATATTTACTGAGTATTTTCTGGAAGCCACCTCACTGCCCTGTAAATGGAGGCAGTCCATAATCTGGTTTCCACGGCCCCACAGAAAGAGGGTCACAGCCAAACTTGTAAGAAGCAAAATAAGTTCTTTATGGGCCTGTAAGCTTCTGGATCCAGGCCCTGGTGCTTTAAAAGCCAGTCAGAGGAAGACAAGTATCACAAGATCTCACTCATATGTGGAATCTAGTGAACAAAATAAACTGATAACAAAATAGATCCAGAGACATGGAAGCATGGAGCAGAATGTCAAACCTCAGAGGGAAGGGGGTAAGGGTGGGATAAGATTAACCAAAGAACTTATATGTATATATGTATACTAGAGGCCCGGTGCACAAAAATTTGTACACTCGGGGGGGAGGGGGGGTCCCTCAGCCTGGCCTGTGCCCTCTCGCAGTCTGGGACCCCTCGGGAGATAACGACCTGCTGGCTTGGGCCTGACATAAGGCAGGCCCAATCCCTAGGTGCAGCCCCCGATCGGGCTCAGAGCAGGGCCGATTGGGGAGTTGGGGCACCACCCCCTGTCATGCACAGAGCAGGGCGGATTGGGAGGTTGCGATGCCACCCTCAGTCACGCTCAGGGTAGGGCCGATTGGGGGGTTGGGGCACTGCCCCGTCACACTCAAGGCAGGGTCGATGGGGAGGTTGCGGCACCACCCTCTGTCACGCACAGAGCAGGGCCCATCGGGGGGTTGGGGCGCTGCCCCCTGTCACGCACAGAGCAGGGCCCATCAGGGGGGTTGGGGCACTGTACCCTGTCATGCACAGAGCAGGGCCGATCAGAGAGTTGAGGAGCTCCCTCCTGTCACTCAGAGAGTAGGGCCGATAGGGGAGTTGGGGCACCGCCCCCTGTCACACACAGAGCAGGGCGGATCAGGGGGTTGGGGTGCTGCACCCTCTCACACTCAGGGCAGGGCTGATGGGGAGGTTATGGCTCTACCCCATCACACACAGAGCAGGGCCCGTGGGGGGGGGGGCGTTGGGGCGCCGCACCCTGTCACACACAGAGCAGGGCCGATCAGAGGGTTGGGGCGCCGCACCCTGTCACACACAGAGCTGCAGGGCGATCAGGGGGTTGGGGAGCTCCCCCATATCAGGCACAGAGCAGGGCGGATAGGGAGGTTGTGGCCCCACCCCGTCACACACAGAGCCGCAGGGCGATCAGGGAGTTTGGGCGCTGCCCCCTATCATGCTGATCCCGGTGCTGGGAGGCATATTACCCTTTTACTATATAGGATAGAGGCCTGGTGCACGTGTGGGGGCCGGCTGGTTTGCCCTGAAGGGTGTCCTGGATCAGGGTGGGGGTCCCCACTGGGGTGCCTCGCCAGCCTGGATGAGGGAATGATGGCTGTTTGCAGCTGGTCACACACCCTTCAGGGTGGGGGTCCCCACTGGGGTGCCTGGCCAGCCTTGGTGAGGGGATGATGGCTGTTTGAAGCTGGTCACACACCCTTGGGGGGGGGTCCCCACTGGGGTGCCTGGCCAGTCTGGGTGAGGGCCTGAGGGCTGAAGCTCCCAACTGCTCCTTTTTTTCTTTTTTTTTTTTAATTCTGGGCCAGCTTTAGCTCTGGCTCCAGCTCTGAGGCCTCTGCTGCTGAAAGCAGGTATCTGGTTTATTTGGGTTCTATAATCGAAACAATGTATAACTCCAGGTCTGAGATTTCTGGGGTTTTGTTTAGCTTCTATATTTGTTACAATGTTTCAAACTGCAGGCTCAGAGGCCGGCAAGGCAGGCGGGGAACGTTGGTTTCCTCTGTCACTGAAGCAAGCAAGCCTCATGTTAGTTTCAAGCTGCCTGGCTGCTGGCCGCCATCTTGGCTGGCAGTTAAGTTGCATATCGCCCTGATTAGCCAATGGGAAGGGTAGCGGTCGTACGCTAATTACCATGTTTCTCTTTTATTAGATAGGATATGCATAACCCGTGGACACAGCAGTGAAGGTGGGTCGACGGGGTCAATAGGGAAAAAAAATAAAAGCCAGTTTGAGAAATTCTCATGGCTGCTTGGATAGGCTTTAAACCTGTTACCACCTTATTAGATGAGATTTCACAGACCAGCCCAGCCTATCGGGTCTTTTTTAAACATGACTTCACTGCTTTAATCCCTCAAACCTTTTAGAAGAGTTTCTAGATAAGAAAATGAAACATCAGAAAGATTGAGTGACTTATCCAAGGTCACACAGCCAGGGAAACAGAAAAGGGAAATAAATGTTGGTCCTAGGTCATCCTGGTTCCAAAGTGTAAGTTCTGTCCATGAGAACAAAGAGATACCCACTCATCCTCCAGGTTTCCATGGTAAAAATAACTCAGCTTACCTTTCTACTTCTGGACGCAGCGCCTTCTCCCTCTCAAGCATGGCAATGATAAGCTTCCCCCACTCTTTTTCTATGTCATTTGGATGATAACCTTGAAGGAGTTTGATGCGTCCAAATTCTATCCAAATCTGGAGAAAATTTAAAAAAAAAATTTAATTCAAAGCAAATATGTAAAAACAAGTAAATGAATAATTACACTTGACAATAAAAGGAAATTTCTGCTTACCTCTAATAATTTATATAGGCGTTTGATTTTTGATTTTTCTGTCTCCTTTGGGGGAATTTCTGTTTCTTTAAACTGTAAATACTGATTGTAAAGTGCCTAAAACGAAAGGGAAAATAAATGAAGACTCAACATTCAAAGACCTGTTTTCATTATGGCATAATGTTACCCCTTCAAATGCTACCGACTGTGTCCTATGCATTCAGTGGAATTCATAGTGTCTAGATAATGAACCGTGGTAGAACTTACTACGGCTCTATTAACAGTCTCATCAAACAAACAAGAAAACACATCCTAAAAGACACACTTTCTGCCCTACCTGGTCTGGCTCAGTGGGTAGAGCGTCAGCCTGTGGATCAAAGGGTCCTGAGTTCGGTTCCGGTCAAGGGCACATACCTTGGCCCTGGTTAATTTGCATATGCAGGCGCAGAGCGAAGCATAACCTCAGGCCCTGGTCAGGGCTCACGCAGGAGGCAACCAATCAATGTGTTTCTCTCACATCGATGTTTCTCTCTGCCTGTCTGTCTCTCTTCCACTCTCTCTAAAAAAATCCTCAGGTGAGGATTTAAAAAAAAAAAAAGAAAAACATACTTTCCAACTGTGGCAAATTAGCTTTTGGAAAAATAATCTGATACAATTTCCATAAAGGGGGGAAAAAACCTGTTCTTGTCTTTTCCATGGATCTATCCTTGAAAACAGAATTCTTATCAGATAGATGGAGTTAAAACTTGAGGTCAATGTCCCACTGGCTAAGTTAAACAGATCTCTTAGTCAACAGAGATAGACGTTAATGGTTACTGGTTTATTATAGACATTTTAACCATGTAATTAAATTATTATCTAGTTTGCAGATACTAATTTGAAATCTCTTATTATATTTACTAAAAAGGACCTTCATAAAAATGATGTAAAGCATCTCCACATTTAATAAGTGTATACTAATTATTTCATCCTGATTCATGCTGTTTTTTTAAAAAGTCGCTTTTAATCTTTAGACAGACACATTTCTGAAGGACTCTTTTCAATGTTCTGCTAGCTAATAACATTACTAGCATTTTCTCCACATATTTTTTATTTTTTATACTAGAGGCCCGTTGCATGAGGTGATTCGTGCAATAGGCCTTCCATCCCCTGGCTGCCAGCACGGGTTTTCCTCTGGCACCCGGGACCCAGGCCTTCAATCCAACCGCAGCAGAGAAGCCAAGCCTATTCAGTCTTCAGTCATCTTCAGTCTTCGCTCTGCGCCTGCATATGCAAATTAACCACCATCTTTGTTGGGTTAATTTGCATGCTCATCCTGATTGGCTGGTGGGCATAGTGGAGTGACACCAATTTGCATGTTTCTCTTTTATTAGTGTAGATTATATCCTATCCCAGGCACCAGCAAGTAACCTGGGTATTCATTCACTCAAAATTTTTCCAAAACTTTAAGAATCTGCATTAATCAGAAGCCAGTACAAATTTACCCAAGTGTCTGACAATAGGAATCCACTTGGAAACAATTTGAACTTGAAATCTGAAAACTGTTTTGGTCGTAAAACGCAACGTTTCAAGACGTCCATCAGTAAATAAGCACAGAGTGCCATTCTAGGCTAAACGCTGCTCGTGGTAGATGTGGTGATAGAGGGGGGATCCTTCTTGTCCTGGAAATGTTTACATCCACATAGGGAGACTTCACACAAACAACTTCAGAGCAGTTAAAAAGCATCCTATCAACACGGGCCAAGTTGACTGCGTGCCAAGGACAAACTCCCCAGGCACTGTGAATGGAGAGCTGCTTCACAGATGGTCTGCACAGATGCTTGAACACAGTGAATAACTTGAACAGGGTCCGCCCTCAGTCACTGCAGTCTTTGTGATTCCAGTGCGATCATTTAAACAAAGCTTATAATTCAAGGAACTAGACTTTACCGTTAATATTCACATTGTATGTTTCTTGAAAGAAAGTAGGCTATTTTGTTATAGACCCTAATACATACACAAAGTGAGACAAATCATTCTTCAATTAAGTTTATATATCTATAGTGACTTTTATATTTCTATAATATCTTTGCCTCAAGGAGTTAGACGTGTTCTGAGGTAGTAGCAATTTTTTTTAAAATATATTTTTATTGATTTCAGACAGGAAGGGAGAGGGAGAGATAGAAACATCATTGATATTGATAGAGAGAATCATTGATCGGCTACCTCCTGCACACCCGACATTGGGGATCAAGCCCACAATCCAGAGAATGTGCCCTGACCAGGAATCGAACCATGACCTCTGGTTCATAGGTCAAAGCTCAATCACTGAGCCACACTGGCCGGGTAGTAGTAGCAAATGTTTTACTAAACCATGAATACATTTATCCCAGAATTCACGTATGTATTTTCAAATTCATAGTGAAGTAGAGTAAGGACCTCTTGCTATACAAAAGGATCTAAAGTGACTTTATAGGATTCGACACCATAGGCACAGTCTTAACCACCGTCACCCTTAGGCAAGCTTCCCAGGGTCCCTCCAACCACAGCCATCTGGTGAACTTCAAACATTTCCCACACACCAAAATCCATTTGGCAAGGTCACCTCCAGAGACTCAAACCTTTAACCCTCAATTCAAAACTAAGGGGCTATAAGTTTATTTAAGATATTGTTACTATTACATTTTAAGTACTAATGTTTACCTCTATTTTCTCTGTATAATGGGGAGATGAGTACATTTTTAAAATGCCTATTTATTAATGGCTCATCAAGGGCAATTTTTCTTGAACTTCTAAATAACAGAATATTTGGTCAGGTAGCTCAGTTGGTTAGAGCGCCATCCCAATATGCTAAGGTTGCAGGTTCAATCTCTAGTTAGGGCACATAGTAGAAGAATCAGCCAATGAATGCATAAATAAGTGGAATAAAAAAATCAATGTTTCTCTTTCTCTGCCTCTCTCTTTAAAATCAATCAGTAAATAACATTTAAAATAACAGAATTATTACAGGATTATTTACAAGTTAAATATCAGGTCAATCCTATTTAACCCCTGTAGTGCCACTGACCTTCAGTTCTACGGGATTATTGGGAAATGCTCTCTCAGACATTGTGGCCACATGGTGTCGAATCCACTGGATGAGGTAGTTCACCATATTCTGGTATTCAATCCATTTGACTTCAACATCCTAGAACAAGAAAATGACAGGAAAAGCCCATGGCTGTCGATAGTAAGATTCACATCTAACACAATTTAGTCAAAGGTCATTCTGTGTATTTACATATCTTTAAGCCGGCTAAATGGTTTACTTCTCACGCAGTCCTCATCCTTTCCATGCATCCCAATTCTTCCCACGTACACAGCTTTAAAACCATGCTATCCACAGTGGCCTGATGACTGCCAATTCTGATCCAGAGACAGGGCTGCCTGGGCACTGTGTGGAGAAGGGTTCTGAGGCAGCGCCCAAGCACAGCAGAAAAGACTTCCACAGTCAACTTGCCAGGGGCTCAAGAAGGGGAAATGACAGCTTGCATAAGCCAAGTTGGTTGCCACTCTGTCAACCTTTTTAGATCTAAGTCCCCTTTATGTATGAAACTCAAAAGAGCTATAAATTATATAAGAAACCAGTCAGGAATGAAAACTACAGGAAATACCTATGGTGAGATTACTCAAGTACTCATTTTGCAAACTTTTTTAAATGGAGAAAACTGGAAGGTTGTCAACTGCTATATTCAATTAAATATTTGATAAATTCTCATTATGTTCAAAGCATTGTGCTAAGTGTCGTAATAAAAATATATTGCTTGAAGACATAATACCTATTATCAAAGTGTTACTGTCTAGATGGGGAGACAAGAGAGATTCATAATATGAACAGCTGAGAAAAATGAAAAGCAGTATTCAATTAAGTGTTGAAATAACTGGTAGTATATGCAAGGAGTTGAGATAAGTATCAGATAAGCATCAGTGTGCCTAAAGTGGTCACTAAAAGCTCCTTGGGAAGAAGTTCTCAATCCCTGAGCAGTTCTCAAACTTCCAGTAATTGTTGGGGGGAGGGTCGGGGGGGCGGGTAAGGAGAAAGAGAGAGGGGTGCATAAAAGACAGAGCCCCAAGTGAATCAGGATTCTGAAATAGGAATGCCCTGGCTACCAGCAAACAGTTTGTGTTGAGATGTCAGAGCTAAAAATGAAGAAAAGCTAAATTTATATATGCAGAATTTTGAATGTCAGAATATCTAGAATGGAGTTAATCGTGCAAGTCATATGTAGCCACTGAACGTTTTCAAGCTAATTTGGTGACTGTGCAGAGTTGATGGGGGGAGAAAAAGGGGAGATGGAAAACCATAGGAAAGCTATCATCCTGGTTCTAAGAGTCAGGAATGGGGTGGAGGTAGTGAGAATAGAATAGCCACAAGAAACATTCTCAAGCAACAGTCAGCACTGAGTCCTTGGAGAACTGCATTAAATCAGAGGAGAGGATAAACATGGAAGCAAGTTACTTAGGGATCAAAAGAATAGATAAAGCTTTTGAGAGAAAGAACAAGAGGAAGAGAAGGGAAAATAAGTCTAAACGCAGCAGCATACAAAGGTGAAGTAAAATATCAGGAAAGAGAGCTCACCAAGATGAGCTCCTAAATCTTCAAAGTAAAATTTTTTTTAATGGTGTCTGCAAGGAGGAGGGGGAAAGGCCCAGGGTGAGGGGTGCTCACCCCCAAGTGCAGAATGCGTGTAGGGTTTCCTGTCTCTTCCAGAAATGCATAAGCACTTGTTAGCATGACCACTAAAAAATGCACGACTGAACGGAATTGCACAAACCCATGGCAAATTGTGGACTAATAAAGATCCAAAGCTACATTTCAGAGACCTTGCCCTGCTTACAAAGGAGCTCTGTCAATTTGGCAAAATAAATCGCCTTCCTCTGGGTCTCACTGTTAAATCAGAGAAGCAATACCAAGCCAACTTCTCTCATGGAATCATATGAGGTAATAAACGTCACTGAAAGTGACTTCAAACATGAGATATTCTATACAAACACATCAAATAGAGCAGCTGTAAAATAGCAAGTTAAAAAATGAGTATCTCCAAAATGCAGTGGTTTGTAGCTACTATTTATCAAAAAAAAAAAATTAACCCTGAATTAACTTTTGATACTGAACAAAAGTATCAAATATAACAAGTGTTTTCTTGTTATATTTTAATTTTAATAATGGAATGATACCATCCAAGTGCATGCAATATCAGTTTGGTAAATAGCATATTAAAATCAACTTCTTTTAAAAATATTTTATATTTAAGATAAAAAGCACTATCAAAGAATTCGGTTAAGTAGACATTGCCAAATCAGAAGCTTCTTAGAATGAAAAAGAATCAATACTCACATTTGCACTGATGCCTTCACCACCTTCAGGGACTTTGGGAAATGCATCATAGAGAGATGACACATACGTTATTACGGATTTTTCATCAGGAGAGGAAACATCAACGTCTAAAAGCAGCAACACAAATTATTTCAAGAGGTTGACAGATTACTGTTGATCAAACCTTCAGGCCACATCTTGTCAAGGCAACAGCTCACCTTCAGGATCCAGGAGTCTGCTAACGCCAATTTTTTCTGCTACATAAAAAGCGTGCTCTAAATTTGCAAGGTTGCTTTGAACAGCAACAGTATTCATGTCTATCAGGTCCGGCCTAGGAAAAAATGCATTGTATTAATTATGTTTTCTCAGGTGCCTTTTCAACATTATATTTACATGCATATCTATTTATATAGCAACTACTGCAAATATTAATTCTAAGCCCGTGTTAAGGAGATTTTCACCAAACATTGCTTACTTCTCTCAGAAACATGTGTGGCAAAGGCGAGTGTAATGAGGAAAAAATATAAAAATTTGAACACACATAACTTTCGGTCAGGTCTACAAATCCCTCATAATCAGAATCTATAAGAACATCTGTCCCATTCAACCTATGCAAGTTCCACTACTCAACACCCTTCTAATCCAGCCAGCATCCCTCATTGTTTCTCCCCAAACACAAAGGCTGATACTCAGTTCACTGCCACAGCATGGCATCCCCCATCCATCCAGGATGTCCTTCCCTGTCACTGTCATCTTCTTCAATCCTATTTGTCCCTGCAAGCAGAGATCAAGCCCATCTCCTCAGTGGAGCCCTCACTCACCTTCCCAGCTCTCCGTTTCTCTCCCTGTTCCCTGAAGTCCTTATACGCCTTGGCCTGTACTAGTCACGTTGCACTTAGAACAATCATATACTTCCTTGCCCTGTTAATTCACTGTTTAATGTGCATGTACATCCTGTTTCTCCCAACTAGCCAACACCAAGATGGAAAGAACCATATGTTAATACACATTTGTATTTGATTCTGCTGCTAATATAAAGAGTGGCATATACTCGGTAGACATTCAATAAATACCTGTAGGTAAGCTGGTAAATGGGTTGGTTAGTTAGTAATTTGAATCATAAATAGCTAAATAAGCACTAGTTTGTATCTTCACAAACATGACTGTCAACACACAACACACTCTCTCCTACCTCAGACATCTCTTTCTAATCTGTAGGACTTACATGATACTCTAAACCAGCATTTACCAACCTTTCGGACCTCACGGACCACCAGTGGTCCACGGACCACCAGTTGGCGACCGCTGCTCTAAACCACAAAGGTACCTAGCTTTATCTATATGAGATGAGAAAAGACTTTTAAAATACTCTAAATTAGGAGGCAAAATTTGGCCAAAAGCCAATCAGGAAACTTTCATCTAAAAAATAAAGCATTAGTGTCCGGACAGTGTTGCTCAGTGGTTGAGCGTCAACCCATGAACCAAGAAGTCATCAGCTTGATTCCCAATCAGGGCACATGCCTGAGTTGCGTGCTCAATCCCCAGTAGGGGGGTGCAGGAGGCAGCCGATCGATGATGGTTCTCTCCCATCGATGTTTCTATCTCTCTATTCTTCTCCCTTCCTCTGTCTTTAAAAATCACTAAAAACATATTTTTTTTAATTTTCTTTTAAAAAAAAAATCAATAAAGCATTAGCCCTGTCTGGTGTTTCTCAGTGGTTAGAGTGTTGGCCTGTGCATCAAAGGTTCACGGTTCAATTCCTGGTCAAGGGCAAGTACCTGGGTTGCAGGTTCAATCCCCACCTACATGTGGGAGGCAACCAATTGATGTGTCTCTCTCACATTGAGGTTTCTCTCTCTCTCCCCTCCCTTCTCCCTCCCTTCCACTCTTTCTAAAAATTAAAGGGGGGCCCTAGCCAGCTTGGCTCAGTGGATAGAGCGTCAGCCTGTGGACTGAAGGGTCCCAGGTTCGATTCTGGCCAAGGGCACATGCCTGTGTTGCGGGTTCGATTCCCAGTAGGGGTGTGCAGGAGGCAGCCTATCCACGATTCACTCTCATCGTTGATGTTTCTATCTCTCTCTCCTTCTCTCTTCCTCTCTGAAATCAATAAAGAAATATATTTTAAAAATAAAATAAAATAAAAATTAAAGGGGGGAAATGTCCTCAGGTGAGGATTAACAAAAAATAATAATTGTTAAAAGAATGCAGAAATAAATGTGGAAACTTAGTAAAGCCTTCAAAAAGTGTGGCACCCAGTCCCAAAGTCACTGAGTTAGAACCTGTTGATCAACTTCTAAGAGAAGGCTCTCTGCCTCACAGGCACTCTGGTTCCACACTTGCGGAGTGCAGAAAAGCGGGAGGGCTCAGAGGTGGAGTGGGACAAATGAAATGCAAGTTATTTTGACTACTACTTGGAAGGCTGTTTACATGAGAAACTCTTTGAAATTATATCATTAATCTTAGGAAGGTAAACAGCAATTTGTACTCTTATTTTTATCTGATGAGAATGCAGACTTCCAAAGAAATCTAGTTACAGTGTTATAACTCTTTGAAGTGTTCATTACCTTGAACTAGAGCTACCATTACCTACTTCTTGTTTCCCAGGAAATTCTTTTGTGTTTCACATGCCACCAATTTGATCACTGAAAAGTGGCCTGGCATGTATTATAGAAACAATAAATCTGCTGACACCAGTAGAAGAATTAAATGACAAGCCTCTAGGAATAACATTTTGTAGACACGTAGAAGCTTTTTTCCCCCCACACAGACCCTTTTGAACAATCTGCCAACTTTAGGATTACTAAACAGATGTGCATAACAGTCTAGACAAAAACAAATACCTAAAGTTCAGAAAATTGTTTTGCTTCCATAAAGTTCACACATTTTGAAAAAAATAAAAACCAGCCTTTCTGAATTTGCCAAGTCCCCCAACAAGAAAGAGCATGTTGTTCTGCGAGCCCTGCCATTAGCAAGGAACGGTGAGCACTGTGTAATCCCCGACAGAATGAATCAAGCCACTGAAGAATCGCGTTTTTGAGTAAGAGAATAACACATAAAACTCCCTCCTGAATGACAGTCATTTCAGCACAAAAGCAGCTGTATAATACGTGAGTTTGGATAAAAGCACCTCTTTATCATGATACTTAACACTTTAATGGAACAAAAACTTAACTGGCTTTCCTCCATTAAAAAATTAAGCAAAAAGTGAAAAAGGATAAAATTTTAAAACCACTATGAAAAAGTAAGTGCCTGAACATTTTCAAAATCCTATCCTTCCCCTAATCCTCCTCAAAGGGCTTCCATTCTGCTTCGCCTCTATCCGGCTGGAGCTGCCAGAAGAGGCTCGTGCTGTGACCTGTCTCCCTTCCTTCTTTCTTCAGAGTCCCGCTGGGATAATGCGACCTTTACAAACTTCAGCTATTTTCCACATAAAGAAGATGGGTTTCATGGCACTGTGCTATCTCCTTTTTGTGTGGCATTAATAGGAAATTTCATTCCCATTTCAGGTTTGACTAACCAAAGATTACACTATACTGTCAGCATGGAGAAGGCAGCAACCATGTTCCTGAATGATAGTTTAGACAGCTGAGCATGAACTATTCTGATTTCCTTAATTTCTGGAAACCTTTCAAAATCATGTAATATAACTCTCTGCTGCCTAAAATAATATATACTAGTTTTTTATGGAAAAGAGGCAATTCTAACTCTTACTTATGTCATTATTCTGTAATAATCCAATCTCCTCTGAATGACTCTATCATCATGGATTGCCATTTTAAAAAACATATCTTTATATGCCACCTTTTTTCTATAAATTACTTAAAATAGCTTACAAAAAATGAAACTATAAGAAAATAACATAAATTTTATATTTGAATTATAAAACCAAAATAGGTCATAAGATGAATGGAACAGAATAACAGATCTCAGTGGGGTGTGGGGGGTGGGAGGGGACAGGAAGAGATTAACCAAAGAATACATATGTATAACCAATGGACAGAGACCTAGTATGGGGAAGGCCTGGGGTGGGGCAGTGTTGAGTGGAGGGGAGCAAAATGGAGAAAATGGGAAACATCTGTAATACTGTCAGCAAATAAATAATAATAGTAATAAAGTCTATATATACAAAAGCCTAAGTGACCGAACAACCGAATGACCAAACGACTGAATGACCAGTTGACTGGTTGCTATGATCAGCACTGATCACCAGGGGGCAGACACTCAATGCAGGAGCTGCCCTTTGGTGATTAGTGCACTGCTCAGCTGACTGATGGGCACCAGAAACCGGGCTCATGGCTGACAAGCGCAGCTGCAGCAGCACGAGCCTCTCCTGCCTCAACGAGAGCACTACCAAGTGGTGGCAGCAGGCAAGGTGGGGCAAGGATGAGCAGGCGCGGTGCAGTGCCTGGCCTGGGCTCGAGCTCCTCCCCGGCCGCCTGCTGCTTCGCACACTACTACATCCCTTGAGAGGTCCTGGATTGTGAGAGGGCGCAGGCTAGGCTGAGGGACCCCACTGGTGCACAAATCCATGCACCAGGCCTCTAGTAAGTAAATAAAATGAGGCTAAAAAGAACAAACCACTTATATGCATGGTTAGTGCCCTTAATTTGTTCCCAAAAGGTTACCAAAAAATGGCTGTTGCAATATAAAATAATTTTGGATAAAAGTAATGCTTATCTTTCATACAACACATCTTTAAAAAGTATTCTTCTCGAAAAATAGATACATATATACCCTCATGCACACATATACACTCACATGTACTTATATACACATGCATCCATATGTGTACATGTATGTGGATACATGTATATGTAACATTAAGATATCCACACTGACAGATAGCCATACTAGCAGAACATTAAAATTGCATAAGAACTTTTTTTGGGGGTACAGATACTTCAAAGTAACTTTCTGTCCTCAAAACATTCATGAATATATCAATGTAGTTCTATAAAGCTTTTAAAAAAAAAGTACTTTAAGAAGAAAAGACTAGTTAAGAGAATCAAATACTGAGAAGAAAGATGAGGTCTGAAAATTGTCCACAGGATTTAGCCACACAAAAGTCACTCTAGAAGTCACGAGCTTAAGAGTGTTTTTGGTGGGTTATGGTGCCAGAAACCAGGTTAGCATGGGTTGAGTGATAAGTATGGAGCAAAAGAAATACAAATGGAATATATAGACAAGTCTGGCTTTAAGGAAAGGAGTAACATAAGGCAGTTACTGTTTGTTATTTTGTTAACAAAGAGGTTCCAAATGAACTTGAAGTCCAATAGAAAGATCTGTTTAGAGAGAAAAATGTAATATAATGAGAAAGATTTGGGGAGCAATGGTTGAGATGGGATCCAGAACATGGGATTTGGGGGACAGGTCTTGGATAGGTGGAGAAAGGCCTGCTCAGGGGCCAGGATGGATGCAAATGAAGCGAGGTTTGTCCCTTGGCAGCAAAAAGAAATACTTTACATCAAGCATGTCAAACTCACGGGCCGCATGCCTTGTTCATTTGGCCCATGTTAGCCTTTGAGATTGACAGGCTTGCTTTACATGGATGGGTTCAGTGTCTCTGAGGGAATTGAGATTATCAGTTAACAATGATAATAGATAACAATGAGAGAAGATTATCAGTCATCAAAAGTGAGGTGAGTGACAAAAAAGTGAATTAAGACGGATGGAAAAAGACTGCTTGGTCAGAACCACTTGAGGCTGGTAACCATGAAGTTATAGTGACACCCATCTACCCTCAAGCCTAACATTCCCAGTGTGCTTCACTGCGTGGAGACATACACACACAAAGCAGACAGCTGGGCTCATACAGGGCCAGGCTTTCCCGAGAAATGAGTATGCTCCTCAGCAGCTTGCAAGGAAGGCAAAGGATTCCGTAGAAGTTAAACACACACACACACACACACACACACACACAGCACTCCCTTTACCTAGAGATCAGTCTTAGAACACCTTCAACTCCAGAACACAACTCACCAATTCACACACAGATACATGAAGCCACATATGTCACTTAACATCTGCCCTTCAATAAATCACACGATAAAAATATTCATGAAATTTGCCTCACTTATGCTATGATGGCAGAGCGGTTGCCATAACAAATTCCTGAAGATGACTGTTTGAATTAAATCATGTTTGGGCTTAGCATATTCTGACTGTTCTTATTGGTGCAAAAAGCATCTCACCTCCCCACCCCACCCATGGGGGAAAAAGGAGTTGTAATATAGTCCTCCCTGCCCCCCCCCCACCCCCCCGAAATAAATATGAACATGCAGGAGACCCACCCACAGTTGCGTAACTGGGTGTAGGCATTCCTTTATGCTCATATTTGGGCACATGCTGTTGAAAGAAACACAGCCAAGAACCTCAAGGTGGCCACAAGCTATGAAGGTAATTTTCCTTTTTCTCAAAACTAGATGCTTGAGTTTATTTCAAATATTCTTCCAATTTTTTTTCTGAAACTCCCTACTAACAACAGGGAGAAAGCAAAGAATGAGAAACTGTTATTTATAGCAAGCTTTATTAGTATTTCAAGATTGAAATCTCACAACCTCAGAAATTAGAAGATACTTAATAAACTATGACTCACTTTGCAAACAATCAACTCCATAAAGCCTCATGGACTTCAGTAAGTACAGATAATAGCACTGATTTTGACAGTGGAGGTACTCCTTCATTACACACTTTCTAAACCTCTGGAATTGTGATAGGCACTCTCATATGTTAGCCTAAGACAGCCCCTACTGCTGATATTCAGGTAAAATGATGAGATCACTCCCAATTTGCCAACTTAATTTGCCCTTTACCCCAGTAAACTCTTAATGCATACATGTTTAGACTAATAACTTGCATACCACACACAGAGAAACGTAGGTCTACAACTTCAGCTCCAGCACATACTTTAAAAGCAGAAGAAAAATCAAAGGGTAAATTAAAATTGCTAGAATGCAATTAACAAATAAAGTAAGGAATTGTTTCTTTCTTAAAGGCATCATGGAAGGGAACTAGTGTTGAAGGCATATATATCAATATGACTCTTTTGGCAGACAGTTCAAACATATGTCTTAAAATTGACCCAGCAATTCTACTTCAAAGACTTTATCCTACAGACACATTCTCACATCTGCACAAGACACATACAAAGTCCAATACAACATTTTTAAGTAGCAAAAACATAATGGCCATCAATAAGGTGCTATTAAATAAAGTATGTTACATCCATATATAGAACACTATGCAGTATTTAAAAGAATAAGGTAAATCTATTTGCCTGGTATGCAAAGATGTGTAAAATAAATTAAGGGGGGAAGGAAGAATAATGTAAAAAACATACTATGCTTTCATTTATGTTTTAGAAAAGATTATACATGTTTTCAAGACTGTGTGCCTTATGTAAATTATACCTCAATAAAACTGACCTTCCCACCTCCCAAAAAATAGGTATTTTTATATGCATAGAAAATTTCTGAAAGAATATGTAAGAAATTTAACAGTAATTGCCTCAGGAATCTGGGGGGAGGGGAAACACATTTCTGTACATACCCTTTTACTCTACTTAATGTGTTAATGTATTTTCAGTTGGTTGGTATTTTTTTTAAGTCACAGATATAAGAAAGAGTAGAACTGTGGAAACTGCCAACAAAACTGACCAGGCTTTCATGGTGAGGACAGCCAGGTGAGCCATCTTCTTATTAATTGTAGGGTCACTTGTTCAGTTTTCTGACTCAAAAAAATGGAATTAGGAGAATGTTGTATTCCTTACCTCAAATGTATAAGGAACTATTTCATATAATAATAGAAGAATTAGTATTATAAAGAATTTCTATAAATTAAACTCAGCAAGAGGGGCAGAAACACAGAAAGAAGGTAATATAAATAGATATCTCCCCTATATGCCAAATTATATCTACAAATGTACAGATACATTAAAAACAGTCACCGGATGTGGCCACAGACTCATACACCTGACTTGGATGCAGACTCACCACAAGCAGTGCAGGTGAGCTCTCTAAGGATTTAAAATTGTGATACTGATTAGAAGTCAACCATTTATGCTCTCAGAGTTCAACAGTTTTGAGTTTATTTGGTAAGGTAAGTAAGCAATGTGACTTTGCCTCACAAACTGAAATACTTGTGACTTTTTAAAAATTCATCATCTACAAGACTCTGTCAGTGCCCTAGCCCATGGCCACACAAACCAGAGCCCAACCTGTATGTGTGTACACACAGACTCTCTCTCTCTCTCTGTCTCTCTGTCTCTCTCTCTCTCTGTCTCTCTGTCTCTCTCTCTCTCTCTCTCTCTCTCTCTCTCTCTCTCTCTCTCTCAGTTCTGCAGCCTGAGGGCAGACCTGACTCTGAGGGATCTAGAATCCTCTAGTCAACAACAACAGTCCAACTTCCTATGGGAACATTTCAAACCCTAAAGGGACCTGCTCCCTGTATAAAACCAGTCCACTCCAGTTTAGCTTGTAAGGCGTGGCTGGATCCAAGCATGTGGCTGAATCACAGGCCTCCGGGTCAGACTATTAAACAAGATTCTGACCACAGCCTTTTAGTCTAACCTTCCCAATTACAGCATCTTTAAACATTTAAAATAA
Organism: Myotis nattereri; assembly: GCF_964212035.1. Lineage (NCBI taxonomy): Eukaryota > Metazoa > Chordata > Mammalia > Chiroptera > Vespertilionidae > Myotis > Myotis nattereri. Next base: position 26,661,297 of record NC_138081.1, read on the forward strand.
TGAAATATGATGGTCCCATTAAATTCTAATTCAAAAGGCAAACAATGAACAAAATAATTGCTACCTTCCCAACTACACACTCCGACAAGTGAAAAATCCCTAGCTGCCTAATTAGAAAATATCCAAATGGCATGCTCCTGAATACACAACCTATTTCAAAAACGTGGAGTCTTCCCTGGGTAATATATTTAAAAACATGCTTATGAAATGAATGCCAGAGCCCTTAAGAGGAGAATTAATTAAATGAATGGGATAATTAAAAACAAGAATAGGACAAGCAGAAACTAGTAAACAGAAATAATCTCTCTTCAAAACACTCCCCCCACCCCCAGGCATTTTAGTCTTGACACACTTAGATCTTTCCATATCGCCACCTTAGGTTCATTGGGCCCTACTGCACACTTTGTACTCCACCTTCTGGCCTGTGGGCCGCATTCATGTTCATGCCTGCTCAGGCAAACATGTTTTCACACTGAGAGATGCTGGGTGCTGCTGTTGCGGAACTTGGCTTTCATCAATGATACCCACTTGGAGAGACTGATAAAGTAAAACAAGCCAGGAGCTGAACTTCAAGCTTGAAGACAGAGCTTTACTTCTCTCAGAAAAAACGGTCATTTTCCCTGATGCCAGAGCACACTTAAGCACACAAGAGCACAGAACTATCCGTTGAACCCTCTGCTTGTAACCCCTACTTTTGAAGAATGTGGACTACTGTAGAATTTTATTCTCTTTCTCTCTCTTAAACCTTGGTAACTCATTAATCTACTAGTGTTTAGGAGATACTCCTAAATCCCTAGGCTATTGGTTCTCAGTTAATTCTACTTCATCCTCTCTTGCTTTTAAGCTACCTACTTATCAAATGCTTTTGTGACATCCTTTTGATATAAGCCCGTCAAATCCAGTCTTCCTTGTTATTCTTCTGAACGAAAATCAAGGCCGGGGCAATAGTGAGGCTTATTTACCTAAGATCTCTTACTAGTGTGGTTTGTCATGAAAAAAACATTAACATGCTTGAAAGAAATTTTAAACTATACAAACAAGAGAAACTAGTACAGATATATGGCATTTTTATTATTTTAACCCTTTTCATTAAAAACTAAACATTCCTAGAAGAAATCAGGAACAGAATTTCCTAAGACAACTAATAGAACAACATAATGTATGTGTCAATGACCTTTTTAAATAGAACTTATACAACTATCTCTTGTAATGTTTTCCACTAAACCGTATTAGTTTATCATCTTATTACCCACTGTGCAATCCAGTCTCTTCATTCTCTTTAGGACAGTATGACCTACCAAAACTACAGAACAGTTCAGTTGTGATTTTGCTCTTATGTATGCTCAGTGCTCCCTTATAACAATTTTCCTTTTCTGTGAACTGCCTGAAGCTATCCTTTTCACCTTTCTTACTGGTTTCTTGGTCATTTTACTGATTTGCAAAAGCACTTTTAGTAGCATTTTACCTCTGATATAAATTGCAAAAATTTCTTCCAATTTTAAACTATACAAACAAGAGAAACTATACAAATTTTATTAATTTTTATTTTAAATAAAAATAAAAGGTAGGTGATATTAAGCATGTCATTTACCTTAGGAGCCTCTGCTTATATAACTTGCTAATTTAATAAATGGATGAAATGGAAATAGTGCCATCTATTTCACAGGCAGGACTGTGATCGTTTTATAAGCTACCACATAAAAAAACACAGCTCAGCTAGCCAGAAACTGATATGTGGTCAATATTCTGCACATATTTCTGGGGTACCTACTATGTAACAGTTACTTTCTTTTTACCTTCATGAATCATTTCTATTGTATAGCATCTACAAATTAGTCGCATTATATAAATTTCTCTTCGTTTTTATTTCACATAATTGTTCTTTCAAAAAAGAGAAATATTAGAAAATTAATTTTTCTATGGAATACTTTAGAATAACTATATTATAAGCGTACTACTCACTGGGGTTGACATTCTTTCTACTTTGAAAAATCATATTTTAGGTGGGAGCAATAAAAAATGCTAGAAAATCCAAATTAATATATGTGATTAATAACTTTTGACAATATGTACATTAATATGAAATCTGAAGGATGTTATTACTCTGTTCTCATTTCAGATCAATATTTCTAAATCTTTAGAACATATGTAGACAGAAATCTGACTAAATCACTATTTACAAATAATACCAGTTTGCTTTTAGATGACAAATATTATCTATTTTCCTTCTAATATCCAGATAAATCTTTCATATTCTATCTAGGGCACACAGACTTGCTGTATGAGGCATAATAATCCCTTTCTATCCACTGAATCATGAGGTTCTTTCCTGCTAAGCCCTCACTCCCTTTTAAGATCTTTCTCAACAAAGTATTCCATATAGTTAGACTTGATAATTGAGTAGAAACAAAACCCATGTACCGGAAGTCAAATAAAATACATATTAATCATAAAACATTTAATCTAAAAACAATACCCAAAAAGTCCAATAAGTGGATATGTTTCTATAGCAAATCCAAATACATCACAAAAGTTATGGGAATAATTATCAATTTAAAGCAACTGTTAAATAATGCACTATTCTCTAAGTGTGGATATTATTGTCCAATATCCAAATATCTGCTTTCAACTCTTTACAACTTTGTCTCTTTTGTCATTAGAGTAAATCAAGACATTAAACCATTCAACAGTGAAAACCGTGTAGTTCAACGCATCCATTTAATTCTTACACATGCCAGAAGAAAAATTACGCAATTGTTTTTCAAGTAAAAAGTAAGTCCCAAGGACTTTAATTAAAATACAGTTCTCCAGATGAAAAATTCATTGTAGTGAAAAAAAACCACAGTTATATTTTATGAGGCACAGGGTAACTAAACTAAACTTCAGCAACAAAGAACTCTTGTAAGCTGTTAGACCTGATATTCAGTGTTTTAATCAATAATTCTAACAAAGGAAAACAAAACAAACTAGGAAACCAAAGTTCAAAGTTAAACAATTTTCTAAAACGATCACACTGCCAAAATAAAAGTTAAAAATAAGTAACAGCCATTCTCTCTTTAAGCAATATAAGCTCTATAACATTAAACTTCCCTGGGAAATTTTAGGATCTTGGACATATACATTGACTTACTTAAGTACTTAGGAGAAAAATGCACAGCATGCCCATACCAGTATGTACTTATAATCCTTTGTAAGTATTGTAGAGACAATGCCTGGAGACCATGGTTTTTAAAAGTCTATTATTTTAGGATAGCTAGCTCCTAAATGTGTCACTTCTACCTCAAAGGCTTTGAAGGAGAGAGCAGAGCACACCCTCAAAAATGCATCATGGCATAAATCCTTTAAGTATAGCAGTCCAAATATTTTTATTCAAAAACCCAGATCTTATCATCCCACGTATACACAGGCCTCGGATGGCCTCACGTTTTAAGTCACATGAGAAGTGCAGTGTGATAATCACAGCATCTGAAAACACTCAACCCTCTTGTCGCTGTGACTCAAGGAGATCTGGCACATTATTTGGGGCAAGTGTAGGCAAGTTGATCCTGGTTTTTCTTTTTAATTCATGAAATGCTGTTCCATAAAGGAAGCAGACTATTATAGTGCTTAAAAGGGGCTATTGGGTGTGGATATATAGGAGATTCCGATATTAAAATTTCCAACAGAAAAAAAGGGAGAAAGAAGAAGGGGAGTGAAAGGAAAGGAAAAGGAAAGAGAAGCGGAGAATAGGATTTCAAGTCAAACAGACCAGGGTTAGAATCTTAGCTCTGTAACTTATTAGCAGTGGGGCTTTGTTGAGATCCCTCATCTGTAAAAGTGAGATAATAACAGTTCCTTTGGGAGATTTGCATGAGATAACGTATGGAAAGCACTTACAGAATACCTAACCCATAGAAAGTTATTCAAGCATTAACTGTTCTATGTAATTATTATTTTTATTGTAATCAAATGTTTGTCAGTTTCATGAGTTATAGCTTAGGCTTATTCTATTTAGGAAAATATTCAGTTCTTCAACAACATGACATAACTTTGAAAAACTAAGAAAAATAACTGAGATCAAGAGATACGTAGTTTTTAATCAATAGTTTTCTAGGGATTTTGGTTCTTATAAGGTAACTAGAGGCCTGGTGTATGACATTCGTGCACGGGGGTGGGGGGGTTCAGCCCAGCCTGCACCCTCTTGCAGTCTGGGACCTCTTGGGGTCCTCAGTGCTGCCATGGAGGTGGGAGAGGCTCCCGCCACCACCACTGTACTCGCCAGCCGTGAGCCCAGCTTCTGACTGAACGGCACTACCCCTGTGGGAGAACCCTTACCACCAGGGGGCAGCTCCTGCGTCTAGCGTCTGCCCCTTGGTGGTCAGTGCGTGTCATAGTGACCAGCTGTTCTGCCATTCGGTCTATTTGCATATTAGGGTTTTATTATATAGGATAAGCATGAACTCAAGAGCCAGAGTGCCTGGGTCTGAATCCCAAGTTGGCCCCTTGCTGGCTGTGTGACTTTTAGCAAGGGTTTACTCTGTCTCAGTTTCTTTCTGTTAACTGGGGGTGACAACATTCCCTTAGGGCTGTGGTGAGGATTAAATGAATTAATATATGTAAACTGCTTAGGATAGAGCCTGGGACTTAGTAAGTGCTAGGTAAGTGTTAACTTGGACTTAGTTGTTACTAATTCTCAGCAGAAAAGTGTTTTACCATTGCTAAATTGGCCACTGTTAAACCAAGCTACTCACTAGAGTAACAGACTATAATTTGGAAATTTGTGAGCTCTAAGCTTGAACTAAACCTTTGTCTTATTATTACTCATCAGTTCTCTATATACACAAACTTGGTCACCTACCTGTAAATTCTACATATCAGAGTTCACTATCTGCTAGATTACTGGCACAAACCAAAGACATATTACAGCTATGTAATATGTGACTGCGTGTGCTTAGAGGGGAGATCTCTGAGTGGTGGGAATGTCATGTTTTTACTTTTACTCGCCTGTATTTTCTAATTTTCTGCCACACACCTATATTGCTTCTGTAATAATAAAAGGTTATTTTTTAAATGTGGAAATGAAAGAAACTCATATTTCTCTAAGGAAAAAAGTCCCACAGATTCCATACCTGTATTTATGAATGATGGCATTAAACAGTTTTCCATCTCTCCAGCAGGTAGTGAAATTTTCGCACCGTATGCCAGCATAACCCTCTGTTGCCTGCTGTGTCCAGAGCAGCAATCTCTCTTTCGCAGACATATCCTCTGACTCTCCAGTAACATGGATATCAGATATCTAAACACAATGGAAAGTGTTCAATCATTAGTAAAAAAGGAAGCTAACTCAGATAAAGAACCTACTATGTACCAAGCACTGTGCCAGTGCTGTTTTACTTAATCCTCATAACTCTCACTTGTAAGCTAGGTCTATTTCCCCCATTTATATCTAGGGATACTGGGTTTCAAAGAAGTTAATAGACTGAAAAAGTTGGATTAAACCTAAGCATCTAGTTTTTTTGTTATACCGAAATGTCACAACATTAAAAAGAAATCTACATTCCTCTTGATTAATCAGATCTGTTAAAACAACTCAAGCAAATGTTTTTCCAAGTTTAAAGGGATCAAAAGTAAAACGTACAAATAATCTACATTACCACCTGCAGCGCAGAATTTGATCCAACAGATATTGTGCAAAGATGGCAAAACAGTACCCTCTCCAATGAACTACATCACATAACAACTTGGCCTAAAGGTTCTTTCATTTTAGTGTGAGTCCTTGCTCAGCCTACTCAACATGAAACCTTTAACACCTGATTTTTTTTTACCTACACTTTTGTTTTCATTCAATTTTCTAAAATTCTCTTCCATTAAATAATAAAAATCAGGTCACCAGCTCACATGATTTCTATTTTCTTAAGGACCTCTTTGTAAGGTTCCTCCTTAATCTGCTGATAATGATATTAAGGCACCAAGAGACTTTAGCAGGGGTCACACACTAATTCCAAAGCTGGAATTAACATCAACAAACAACTGTTCCCTCATCCAGTGCAGGACACAAAGCCAAGGGGTCAGGAAGACAGGCCAACAAGCCAGGATCAGGACAAGCAAATAAGAGACTGGAAGCAAGACATAGGGAGGTACAAGTCACTTAGCAACAGGAGGAGAAAAAAAAAATCACTAGAGTCACAAGAGTGGCTTCTATCCTGGCCACTAGTCCCATGGCTTTGAATAATTCATTTCATGTCTGTGAGTCAGCTTCTTCATCTATAAATGAGGAAGTAGGAGGTAGAAGGAGATAATATTTAAGATTTTTTCAGTGTAAAGTGTTACTATGAGATTATAAATACAAAACAGAAGTCAGAGGTCAAAATAGGCACAATCGAGCAACTGAAAGGAGAGAATTTGAAAAAAAGACTAAAGAAAGCCTTTAGTCACCGTGGCACTGCCAAGCTTCAACAGGAAGCCCTTTATTTCTCCCAGCGGCCACAAGAGCCAGACGCGTGACCAACCCAGGGACCTAGGGCAAGCAGGCTGCAGCAGTTGAAGGCCACAGTAGGCTTGGCAGCCCCTACCACCAGGACTTGGAGATGACAGCCGCACTGTCTTTCTCCAGCACTCAGCAGAGGCAGCTACGCCCCGTGGAGCTCCACTCACAGCCACAGCAGAGACGTGCTCCTGGACAAGTGGCAGGATTTTAATCATCTTTCCTAGGAGTCTGTGTTAACATCAGTAGCACAGAAAAGAACTAGGTTCGTGAACACATTATATAGGATATATAGAAGGAATGTCTTTTCTTTTTTTCTAGTTTATTTTCTAAAGGAGGAGGAAAGAGAAGCAAGAGAGAAAGAGAGGCGGGGCCAGAGAGAGAAACAGAGACAGAGAAACCCTGATGTAAGACAAACATTGATGTGAGAAACATTGGTGAGTCGCATCCCATAATGCACCCCAACCAGGGATCGAACCCACAACCTAGGCATGTGCTCTGACCGGGAATCAAACCCATGATTTCCTGGTGCACAGGACGATGCTCCAACCAACTGAGCCACACCACCAAGGCTCTGTCATTTTTTCTAATGTGGACAAAAAAGAGCTCAAAAATCACCGATATTTTTCTGCCCAACATCCAACTGATACTCTGGATTAAAATTATGCTAGGAACCTTTCAAGCACATTGTGTAAGCTCAAATCCCATCTCCACCACTTACATGTTCAAATGACTTAGCTGCTTCAACCGTTCCCTCACTTGTGAAAGAATCGTGGTAATAATTATTACACTGTGTTGTGAGAATTCAACAAGTGAGCACAGTGTAATGCCTGGCATGTTGTAGTAAGTGCAGGCTCGACATGTCAGCTATTTTACTGTTTTGATTATTAGTCTTTATGACAAAGGGAGAAGCACAACCTTGGCTCTGTTGTTCTCCCAATTCTCTCCCTGTAAAGAGGAGTAAAAGATAAAGCTTTTAAATTTGCTGCATCAAAATAATCAAAATCTATAAACAGGAGGGCTCAGGGAAACTAACCTAGGAAACTGCAAATGAAAAAGTCGAGGCTCTAGGTAAAATTCCACAAGTCCCTCTTAACCTTTGCAAGTTATAAAATCACTGCCTTGGGGAACCTTGCAATGCAGAGCTACCTGGGTGGTATTTATGGCTATATAAAGAAAAGGGAGATAGCTGGGAAGGGGGAGGCTATTTCCTCCTGGGTAGAACATTCCATGCCAGTTCAGTCACAAAAGTAATTACCTAGTTAACAAGGGAAGTTGGTAAATTCCAACTGCAAGGTACCAATTTACGTTTAATAGATTCAAGTGCTAAACAGCATTTTACCATAGGAACGATATCAAAGGAGGAAACGTTTAGAAGTCTGAAAATAGTCTGAATACAAACCAAGAGAAAATCACATATTCTTATTAAATAAGCTGCTAATAGATGGATTTCAGATTGTTACACAGACACACACACACACACACACACACACACACACAAATTTAGTGTTAGACATGCATACACTATTTAAAAGGCTATACTTTAAAAATGCCTATTTAAGCACGTTAGGAACCAAACTTTAATATATCAAAGACTACTAACACTCACACATTTTCATATTCTCCTGTTATATCCAATTAGCTTATCCCCACGTGGAGATGTAAGGTATTTTTTATTTTTTTCCTTTTTATTGAATGTATGGGGGTGACACTGGTTAACAAAATTATACAGGTTTCAGGTGCACAATTCTGTATCCTGTATTGCGTGTCCACCACCTCCAGGTCGAGCTTTCCTCCATCTCCATTTACACTCTGACACCCTCCTCCGCCTCTCTTCTCCCCACAACAGTCACCACACTGTTATGCCTGTCCATGAGTTTTTTCTCTCTTTTTTCTTTTTGGCTCAATCCCTCCACTCTCCCACCCAACCCCTCCCCCAACAAATATATTGTATCATTAGCCACTATCTATGGGACTATATCAAACTGTTTGCGACACCATGCAGCCAAAAAAATAACAAATGCTGAAGATTGTAAATCTGTTCTTGTTATTCATGACTCTTGATATACAATCAGCAAGACAGCCTGAATCCTCCAGCAATAGCAGGTCAGGTTGGGCCCTAGGAAGTAATCAAGACTCCTTCCGTCAAGTCCTGGAGGCACTACAGTGACGTCAAGTCCTGGAGGCACTACAGTGACGACGAGAGAGGGTTTCAATTCATGCTGCCTGGGTTCACATCCCATTGGCCAACAGTTAACAATTTTTTTAAATTTCATTTTTCAATTACAGTTGACATTCAATATTACTTTGTATTACTTTCAGGTGTACAGCATAGCGGTAGTCATATACTTGTCAAAGTGGCCCACCCAATAATCCTTATGCAATACTTTACATCCCCGTGACTATTTTGTCACTACCAATTTGTAACTTCTTAATCCCTTTACCTTTCTAACAAGCCCCCAAATCCCCTCTCCTCTGTCAGCCATCCATCTGTTCTCTGTATCTATGAGTCTGTTTCTATTTTGCTTGTTTGTTTATTTCGTTCATTATATTCCAGATGTAAGTGAAACCACATGGTACTTGTCTTTCTCTGTCTGACTGATTTCACTTAGGAAATAATACCCCGTAGGTCCATCCATACACAAATGGTAAGATTTCATTCTTTTTATGGCCCAGTAATACTCCAGTGTATATGTGTATCACATCTCCTTAATCCACTTGTCTATTGATGGGCACTTGAGTTGCTTCCATATCTTGGCTATTGTAAATAACTCTGCAATGACCACAGAGGTGCATATATTCTTTCAAATTAGTGCTTTGGGTTTCTTTGGAAATATAGCCAGAAGGGGAATCACTGGGTCATAAGGCAGTTCCATTTTTAATTTTTTGAGGTATCGCCATACTGCTTTCCATAGTGACTGCACCAATCTACATTCCCACCAACAGTGGATGAGGGTTCCCTTTTCTCCATATCCTAGTCCACACTTGTTTGTTGATTTATGGATGACAGTCATTCTGACAGGTATGAGGTGATATCTCACTGTGGTTTTAATTTGCATTTCTCTTTTGATTACTGACATTGAGCATCTTTTCAGATGTCTACTAAGGGCTCAGTGCATGAATTTGTGCACCTTGAAAGGAACTGCAGTGGGCACAGGGGCGGGTCTTGGCCCATTCTCCAAGCCCCCACCTGGCTTCTCCCGCCGCGGCCCTCGGTCCCCTGCCTGCCAGCAGCCCCGCTTCTGCTGCCACTGCTCCCATGCACTGACGGTGCAGAGCAATTGGGGCAGGTGCCAGCAGTGGGTGCAAGTGGCAGCTGCTGGCCCCAATCACCCATCAGGAGCAGGGGGAGGTGGAAAAGCCCTCAGGGGCAATCGGGGCTGGCAGCTGCCACTTGCACCTGCTGATGGAACCAAGCAATCGGGGCCGGTGCCAGGTGCCGGCAGTGGATGCAAGCAGGCCTGGCGCCAGCAGCAGGTGCAAGGGTGCATGGGAGCAAAGAATTTTCAGTAACCACCAGAGGCTCGCCCCGATGACAGTGACCGGTGCTCTGCCTTGATCTGTCCCCGTCACCCCACCCCCGCTCTGCTCCACCATCCCGCACCGCGCCCCCCCCCCCCCGTGGTCAGTGCACGTCATAGCAACCGGTTGTTCGGTTGTTCTGTCATTCAGTCTATTTGCATATTAGCGTTATATATATAGATTGGTCACCTGCATGTCATCTTTGAAGAAGTATCTATTCAAGCTTCTGCCCACTATTTAATTGGACTATTTTGTGTGTTGTATGAGTTCTTTATAAATTTTGAATATTAACCCCTTTTGTGAGATGTATCATGGGCAAATATCTTCCCCTATTCAGTAGGTTATCTTTCTGTTTTGTTAATGGTTTCCTTTGCTGTGCAAAACCTTTTTAATTTTATGTAATCCCATTTCTTTATGTTTTCTTTTGTTTCCCTTGCCCAAGAAGATATAGCAAAAAAAAAAGTATTGCTAAGAGAAATGTTAGAGTTTTTACTGCCTATGTTTTCTTCTAGGAGTTTATGGTTTTGAGTTTCACATTTAAGTCTTTATCCATTTTGAGTTTATTCTTGCATATGGTGTAAGAAGGTAGTCTAGTTTCATTTATTTGTATGTATCTGTCCAATTATCCAATACAATGTATTGAATAGACTGTCTTTACCCTACTGTATGTTCTTGCCTCCCTTGTTACATATTAATTGGCCATATAGGTGTGGGTTTATTTCTGAGGGACCTCTATTCTGTTCCATTGATCTATGTGTTTATTTTTGTCAGTACCATGTTGATTTGATACTATAGCCTTGTAGTATAGTTTTATATCAGGTAGTGTGATATATCTTCTTTGTTCTTCTTTCTCAAGATTTCTGTGGCTATACAAGATCTTTTGTGGTTCCAGATTCATTTTTGGATTATTTGCTCTAGTTCTGTGAAAAACGTCATTGGTATTTTGATAGGAATTATATTGAATCTATAGATTGCTTTGGGGAGTATGGAAATTTTAACTATATTAATTCTTCCTATCCATGGGCATGGTATATGCCTCCATTTATTTGTATCTTCCATTACTTTCTTCAATGTCTTATAATTTTCCAAGTTACAGGTATTTTGCCTCCTTGGGTAAATTTATTCCTAGGAATTTTATTTTTTTGATGCAATTGTAAATGGATTGTATTCTTAGTTTCTCTTTCTGACAGTTCAACATTGGTGTATAAAAATGCCACCGATTTCTGAATATTTATTTTGTATCTTACTACTTCACTGAATTCATTTATCAGTTCTGGTATTTTTTTATGGAATCTTTAGAGTTATCTCTATATAGTATCCTGTCCTCTACAAGTAGTGACAGTTTTACTTCTTTCCTTCCAATTAGGATTATGATCCAGAGCTATTCACATATTCTCTCTAAAATCCATTTCCTCATTTTAAAATTCAAATGATGACATATAATTTCTACTCCTTGAGTGGTTCTAAAGATTGGATGGAATAATCCACATCAAGTGTTAACACGGTGCCTGGATTGTAGAAAACTATAAATGTTAGCTTCTCCCACCACAATTTTATTGGTAGTATTTGCTGCTTAAAGCTTCTCACCAGCAATCTGTCAGCTAGCATCAAAAACAAATAAAATACTTTTACCAGAGTTCGTTTTGGAAACTTGAAGCCCTCATGCCTCACATCCAGGTCAATGTTGACTACCACCCCTTCCTGTAACTGAGCCTCTCATGCCCTTATGATACCTCTGCTTCATCTCTCCTGACCCAGCTGGCCACCATTCCCAACTTCCCAGAAATATTATTCCATGGAACACAGTCTCTTACACCTTCAATACCTTACACTGTTTCTGTCTTTTTACTAACCTACAGGTCTCTGCCACTATATTAACTCAAGTCTCAGGCACTACAAGCAGAGCGAATGTATTCTAACTCCCTAATGAGGCAAAGCCAATAGTTTTCATTAGCCATGCATATAATGCCCTCATTTTTACACTGTCGGCCACTCTTGCACTACCACCTTCTTCCCCTCCTCAGTCTGGCACCTGGCTGAGTTGGTGCCTTTTTCCAGCTAGCACCTCGTCCTTACGTTCTTGATCTCCTCTCTACTTTAGCTGTTCACGTACCACATCCTGGATCTCATCACCTTGAACCAGAACAAGTCCACCTCAGATATTTAATTTCTGAGAGCAATTTTCCATTTTTCTAGCACTGTCATTCCCTAACTAGTTAAACCAATTACCTGGTTTTGCCAACATCTCAGAGCCCTTGACTTTTTCAATTTTGTCCCAATCTAGGGGACCTCTTCTATCTTTACCTCCTTCTCTACCTGGTCTGCAGTACATGATCCAACACGTCAATCAATATCCTCAACTCCCTCACACCTTTCCCTTACCCTGCAACCACCCAGCCAAACCTCAGCCCTTATCAAGTCAGCTCTATGTCTTCTCTACGCTTGCCTTAAGCTTTAAGCTATAAAGATCTATTATAGAAAACCATACTACCATGTGAACCAAATAAATGCAAATTCAATTTCAACAGCATCTTTTAAGACCCAATTATGATAGGTCTAAAATGATTCTGGGCTCAGCAAAGCTTCTACCTTCTTCTAGAACTGAGTCTCACTGTTGGGAATATGAGGTTCATATGAACTATCACATTTTAGTCTGCATCTCAGGAGCTTACATATAATCAAAATAATTATTTTGCCATAGTATCTTTAACTTTTTAACTAAATAAGCAAATTCACTGATTGTTTTCTGGCTTATTTGCTTTAAATGTGAAATTTCAAAAATTATCACAGATTCTGCTAAAATAATATTTTATTATTTATTATTATCAGATACAAAAAGTTCAAGTCCCACATGAAAATGGTACTGAATTGGTTAAAGCAAAGTACTGTAACAGAAAAACACCTAATCTTCATATACTTTTTGCTAATAGTTTTGGTCTCATGAATAGGCCAAATCTTTATTTCACTTGAATTACAGGGGGAATGTTATTTCCTCCCCATACAGCAGAAGCCAGAATGGGGTGGTACCAGTACATTGCTACAGCAAGAAAGGGTAACTTGCATTTTGCCAACTCTCTACTTATGTGTATTCATCTTCCTAGATAGTCGAAGCCTAAATTAGACAGAAAAATCTTCAAGGTTTTTATGTCAAGGGCAAATATTTTCCAGAGCCCGGACACAAGCTGTTTACAGAAAACAGTTCTGGGCTATAAAAATACTCAACATTAGGCATTCTCAAAAACTGTCTGGTCATGTTAGGAAGCAGGTTCTCCAAATGTAATTCCAAGAATATTGTTCCCCCTGGTAATAAAATAAAATCTAACCATTTGGATAGGAGGTCCTCAACCCATTAAACTGGAAATTTGGCTGGTGGCTATATTTTAGAAAAATTATATTGAGCCCTTTAGAGCATAACAAAAGAATCCAGATGCTCAATTATATAAAGTTATTTTTATAGTTCAGAATTCTGGTCCTTGAGAACAAAGAATTCTCCATTTCTGTTTTAATTTTTCACTCCAGATAAGCAAGGTCCAAAACTAAAATTAAAATTAAAAACAAAACACTGAAAACTTACCTCAGCCTGAAAAAAGCAATGCCACCACCAACAAATAAACCCTCCAACTCTTTCATATATTCACCTCTCTTTTTCCCACAATGTCTCTACCATTACCACAACACTGGTATTTTACTATATACACATATATTTCCCTTCTCCCTCTTGGGAGAGCTCAGAAAATGTCCAATAATTAAAACCCTAATCATTGAACTAAAAGGATAATGTAGAGGGTGTTGTGGGAGAGGCTCTGGGGTAGGATACAGGGGGAAATGACATCTTTTACAATGACATTGCTAAAGACACAGTCATGATAGGCCTAGAATGACATCTGGGCTCAAGAGAGTATCTGAGATCCTCTGGAACTAAGCCCCAGTGCCTGGATTAGTAATAATCTCCTATCACTGCACCAAGTCTTGCTCTACTCTCACTTCCAAGTTCCGGTTTTTCTTTACTCCACAGCCACAGTAATTGAGTTCAGTCTTGGCTGATCTCCCCAGACTCAAGACATTCTCTTTCTATTTTATGATCAAATCATATAAACTTCAAACCTTATGAACCACACGTCCCCTCTCTCCTAGAGTCTTCTGTTCTAGTTACTACTCCCCTTGGAACATTCTCCCCATACTCTGCCCAACATAGCATAGATTGGGTGCTCAAAACTATCTGTTAACTAAGAGGGGGGAGATACAGAGAGAGGGAGATGAGAAATACATTTCATGGTTTCATGTGGTATGAATGAATTTTAACCTGTGGTGTAAACCTTGTCATCTTGGAAAAATAAAGGTTTCCAGTTAACCTCACTTTCCAATAATAACAGAACACCCTGACCACTACACAAAAGTGCCCAGCGGAGAGCACATACCCACAGACTACTCCATGAGAACCCAATATCAAGTAGTGAACCTAAGCTTCATCTGAATCATTTATCTAAAACAATTTTTATAAATCTGAGACAGTACAGAACCTCAAAATGTATTTTTGATGAAAGAAAACCAGCCAACATGTCCCATCTCATAGCACATTCTGATTCCATTCACAGCTTATTGCTAGGTGACCCTTACTGCTAAATGAATTGCAACAGCCTCACTGTGTTGGTCAGCTGAGGCTGTAAATGTGAAAGTCCTGTGAGTGAAGTCAATGCCACCAGACAACTGGGCGACAGAACCACCCTATTTTTACAGATGTTGTCATGGTTCTGGTATGCGCTGACTATACAGGAACAGCCAACTTCCGAAGTTGAGTCAGATAGTCCCTAAAACATGATTCACATTTTTTTTAAAAATGTATATATTTCATTATTCTACGTAAGGCAAATAATGAAACTTTTACTTTTTTAAAAAATTAAATACTTATAATGTATTGAAAAGATTTAAAAGTTTAAATCAAGTTTACTGTTTGAGTATGATGCTAATGGAAATAAGTCATGTGGAAAAGGACAAAAACCATATGACTTCACTCATATGTGGGATGTAAAACAGAAAGCAACAAAAGAACAAACAAAACAAACAGCCCGGCCCGAATGGCTCAGTGGTGACCTATGAACCAGGATGTCATGGTTCGACTCCTGGTCAGGGCACATGCCTGAGTTACAGGCTCGATCCACAGTGGAGGGCATGCAGGAGGCAGCCAATCAATGATCCTCTATCATCATTGCTGTTTCTCTCTCCCTCTCTGTTCCTCTCTGAAATCAATAAAAATATATATTTTTTAAAAAACCTCATAGATAAGGACAACAGTAGGATGATGATTATCAGAAGGGAAGGGGTATGGAAAGAGAATGAGGAAGGTAAAGTGGGTCAAATATATGGTGATGAAAGGAAACTAGACTTTGGGTGGTGAGCACATGGTGTAATACACAGATGATGTGTTATAAAATTGTAGCCAATATTACTGCAAATTTTTAATTTAATACATAAGTAAATAATGTATGTGTTACATTGGCAAAGGCAGTATCTCCTTAGTTAGGAGAACTAAGATATTAGTTTAGAGCAGGCTATAGATACAGTGAAGGATTAAGGAACCAAAGGAGCTCAAACCAAAAGAACATAAAGCCATTGGTGAACTCCCTTATCCCACTGGTGAACAAGCTTAGACTGAAAAAGGTGATGTGGTTTGTCCAGGGCATCATAGCACACTAGTAGGGGGCCTGGGGTATGGACTTAGGTCTCCTAAATCCCAGTTCAGAATCTGCAGAAAAAGAAAATGGCTTCACACACATAGGCCACAAAAAGGCATCACCTGGCCCTGGCCCTGGCATTATGTTTTCTTCCTCTCTCATACCAGAGCTCCTACCAGTAATCCTTTTGAAATGTATCTGTACTAAGGTGTAAACAACCAATATTTGCTAAACTTTGCAAGCCAGAAGGGAATGGCAAGAAATTTTCAAACTGATGAAAAGCAAGGATCTACAACCAAAATTACACTACCCAGCAAAGCTCTCATTTAGAATTGAAGGTCAGATAAAGAGCTTCACAGATAAGAGAAAACTAAAGGAGTTCATCACCTCCAAACCAGTATTACATGAAATGTTGAAGGGTCTTCTTTAAGAAGAAGAAGGGGGGAAAAGATAAAGAAATAGGAACAATAAAATGGCAATAAATACATATTTATCAACAATTGAATCTAAAAATCAAAATAAATGAACAAGGAGTCTAATGAACAAAATAAACAGATGAATAAAATAGAACCAGAGGCTTGGAAACAGATTGAGGAATTTCAGAGGGAAGGGGGAAGGAGGGGCGGGAAGAGATTAACCAAAGATCTTATATGCATATATGCATTACCTATGGACTCAGACAATAGGATAGTGAAGGCCTGGGGTGGGGTGGGACAGGGCAATGGGGCGGGGGAGGGGGGGGGGTTTAACATCTAAAATAACCTCAACAATAAAGATATTTTTTTAAAAAAGAATAGAATTTAGTTCCTCCCCGGGGCTATTTCTGTTCCTACAGGTGGACAAAAATTTCAAAATTTAAGCTAATTATGGAATTAGAGGAATATAATGTTTGACACACAATTTTCAGTAAACATTTGCTGAAGAAATAGTGAGAGGGTGAGTGAGCTGCGGGGGGGAGAGGGGTTGGGGGGGGGGGGATGAAAGGTGGCAGCCTACTCTACTTTTGCAGAACACTTTTGGTCCAAAGGAAAGAAAGAAGTGCTCTGTTAAATATTTTGAAAACTTATAGAGTTCTTCTACTCAGTGGACAGTTACAAGATGTTTTATCTTTTCTACAAGAGCAGAGATAGTAATAAGATAACAGCATAAAGTGCTTACAGTGTACTAAGTCCTCCTCACATACATTACCTCATTTAATCCTCAAATGAAGGAACCACCCTTTTTTTACAGATATGGAAAATAAGACTTGGGCTAAATTTAAGTCTTCTGACTCAAGATCTCCTAAGTTATCTTTCCTCTGCTATCCCAAGTCTACAGTGAAACCCTACCACATGCCAGAAAGAGCTTGATCCGTTGATGAACCATCTCATTTTATAGAAGCAAAAACTGATTTAAGGGACACACTGTAAATAAAGAAATGATAGGTGGTCAGTACTTCTTCCCTACAAAACACAAAATCTATATTGGTTCCAGGGTAGACACAAGAGCGTTATCAAAGGAAACTTAATTCCTTCATATATTTTTGTTAAAATAAAAATAGAGTTTATACTATTTGAGAGAGTTTGTATATTAATGTGAATGAAAGCAGCAGGTTGTTAAGGGTGGATCACAAGATTCTTCTACCTCATGAGTCTCTTAACATAATTATTTCAAGAGCCGAAGTTTAACTTTGGGAGACTGGCACACAGCTGTGAAGGGCAGTGACCAGTGTGCACCACTTACTGACCCTGAGACTTCTCTGGACCTCCGTTTCCTCTCATATCAAGGATCCCTTCAAAGATACTGAGAGACTAAAATGATATGCCCACAGGGTTCAGTCCAGGGCTGCCCCCTAGTGAGAGCTGGTGACTGTGCACCAGGGTGATGATTGTTACTTAAGCTTTTCACACTACTTGACCCTGCAGTCAGGCAAAAGCAAGTTCCATATTGATTTTGTCAACACAGGCAAAATTTTCAAGCCGAGATGTTTGCTTCCAAAGACAATCTCTTCAAAGATGTTTTAACTATTCTGGCAGAAACAAATGTAATCAACACATTTTTAGTGTCTCTTTCCAAGTTTGAAGAATGTGTGAAAATGCTCCACAAAATATTTTTCACTATGAAGATGGCATAAATTTGATGGCTACCTTTAGCAAATGCTCATTTATTTCTTATTCATATACAGGGAAAATCAACCAGAGATATAACTATTTTTCTTATACAGCAAAGGATTTTAAACTTTTGCATGTTCTTCATTTAACTGAAAAGACAGGCATTATAATGTTCACAGAGACCCTAAATCTATGCAACTTTTTCAAAGAATTGCACACTATTCTACTTAGAAGCTAACTCAAAAGTCATCAAGCCCAACCTGCTTGTCTCAAAGTAAGAAAGGATCAAATGGAGAGAATTTGAAAAAGTTCTTGAAGGAACAAATAAAAGGAATAGGGGCGGACAGCCCATTTCTGGGATGAAATATTAATCAAGGGCTAAAAGCCCTCTAATTCTCCAATGAAAAATATAGACTCCAATGCAAACGAGCTTTGTGCAAAGTTCTAACCGAAGATAATGAAGCAAACACAGCCCAACACCTCCAAGGTAACAGGAAGAATGTCCTAAGAGCAGTAGCTAAGCTGTTGGTTCTGACTCTGTATGGCACCAAACAAACAGTTTATCTAGACTACTGGGAAGTGAGTCATCAAACCCCTCAGATAAATAAAGGTTATACCACTCATCTTTTACCTAGAAGATAGGAGACTGGTAATATCTCCATATCACAATTCTTTTACAAATTTGAATGGCAGGTTTATGACTTATTTTCACATGAATTTTTCATTGAAGCTTCAAAAATTATTAGATATACAATTAGGAGGGGGAAAAGAGGCTTCTGTACCAATGAGGAAAGAGATTTTAAAAGTTTCCATTAATGAAAACATGTAAGGCTTACTCGATTCCAAATTATGCAAAAAACAGTTGGAAAACATATGTGAACAAACCAAGTGGTTTCATTCATAACCATGTGGCAACCAAGTCGCTTCCTCTTGCACTGACCTTCACACCAGACCTACGAAACTAATGCCGTAGACTGGATGCTTCCTTCTTTTTTTTTGAATATATTTTTATTGATTTCATAGAGAGGAAGGGAGGAAGAGCGAGATAGAAATGTGGATGTGAGAGTGCAACATGGATCGCCTGCCTCCGGTCCGCCCCCTGCTGGGCCTTGACCAGGAATTGAAAGCATAGACTGGATGCTTTCTCTTTAAAATGCAGCCACTGTAAAATGTAAATAGAGTTGATGACATAATACTGGCAAGGTGTGGTAGTGTCTATAAACAGGAACACCTCAGCAGCTAAGAGGCCAATGATGACGGTGCACATGAGCCTTAATAAACACCTCATCCTGTCACTGTGCAAATGACAGAATGGCCTGGCCAAGAATGTGTAACATCACATATACAGTACACAGATTTTTTTGCTAACAGACAAAGTTAGAAATAGCTTTAGAAAAAACCCCATCAACTCCTAGCTAATAACATGTATAAGAGGTTGCTTGGGTAATGTACTTCTCACAAAGGCAAATAAATATTCACTTTTTTTTTAATCCTCACTGAGGACATGCTTAGAGAGTGGAAGGGAATGAGAGAGAGAGAGAGAGAGAGAGAGAGAGAGAGAGAGAGAGAGAGAGAGAGAGAAGAAAAAACATTAATTGGTTGCCTCCCATATATGCCCCCAACAAGGGATCGAATCCAAAACCCAGGTATGCGTCCTCACTGGGAATCAAACTGGCAGCCTTTTGGTACACAGGACAATGCTCAACTAACTGAGCCATTCCAGCTGGCTGCTCAGTTACACTTTAAAGACAACTAAAAATCCTAGAGAAGTAACTTGTCTAAAGCTAAATATCAGTGTTAGGAATAAAGAGCTCAACTTCCTGGCAGTCTGTGTTGTATTCAAATGCTGCCCAAAAGATTCTGATTTTAGACTGGGGCCGGGGAATAGCTCACGTAACAAAGACAGAATAGAGTAGGGCAATTTCATGGGTGCCCTTTGCCTCTGATATACACACACAGAGAGACTTGAAAGCAATTATATGAGTGTTTTTTGTATATAAAAACTGACAGAGAATTAGAATTTGGCTTTTCAAACTTATCGATCAGCCAGTCAGTACTAATAACTGTATTGTATCCCCCCTGCATTTGTCATGAAGCTATTATCTTGTCATGACTGCTTTCTGATTTAATTGTTACCTACAGTGCAGCTAAGTTTCCAAAGGCTATTCCACAGGAAAAGTCAGGCAACTTGAGCTACAGAAATTCAAAGATGTGCATTCTCTTAAAGAGGTAGTCCCACAATAACAAAAATGCAGGCTTTTGAAATTAAAGTGTGATAAAAGAAATGGATGTCATACAAAAATAAAATCATAATAATCAACTCTAAGGCTACAAATTAAATGCAGCAAGAACTCTACAGCTTTCACATTTAAACTAATAAGAATATACTAGTAACTTTTACAAAAAGGCAAATTACAGAACCTATCAGATGTGAGCACCTGGAGAACTTATTTATACCTTACATTCAGGCTCCCTGGGTCACTTACCTCATTTTCACCTGTGTCCTTGGAAGTAGAGGGCACATTAGTATAGAGGGAATGACATGACTTTTTTTCAACCTGAAAATGCTGTATTGCATGCGGGCGAAATCTCTCCGTGTTTCGCTTTTCTTGCCCACTGCTATCATTTTGGGATGGGTCTTCTGAGAACCCACTTTCTTCAAGTGATCTCTCTGTAGCACAGTGGGTGGGATTTAAGCTGGCTGCCTTTGGCAAAGGAAAAAGGTCAGTTTTGCTCTGGAATGTTATGTCTCTTGTGCTGACATCCTCTAAGTGTTTCTTCCTCTTTGCACCATACGGAGTGCTGTCTTTTCCTGAAATCCTTTCATCCTGCTCACTGACTTTGACTCCTGTTTCACTGTCTTTAGCAGGAGAGATGTTCACCCGGTGAGACCCACTGCTTGCAGCACCCGGCAGAAGTTTCTGCTGCACACTGTCAGCTACTCCTTCTGTCTTCCCTGGCTGAATACCACCTACCCGTGTGAGGGCTGGGGTAGCGGATTCTTCCCGTACCAGTCGCCGGGATGAAAGAGCTGGCTGTTCCCTTGAGAGCCGAGTGCTGCTTCTCTGCTTTCCTTCATTTTCATGGTTTGGCTCGACTGGCTCTGTGTCATCTACAACTTTCCTGATCAGTTTTCTTCTGAAATATTTTCTTCCGGGAGAATATTTTTCGGGGCTGAAAGGAGTTTTGGCAGGATCTACATATTGTTCTTCCTTCTCAGCTCTTACACATCCACAGACATTCCCCATTTGCTTTGCAGGAAATCACAGTTGCACAGATTCACTCATTTCCAAATACAGGGCTTACTTGGATCTTCTCCATTAAATCCCAAAATTCCACGCTGACCTCTGGTTCCTCAGGCTTTGTGACCATCCTCTTCAGCACGAGGCCATGTTGCTTATGAGAAAGGCGCACGCAAGAAAGGCCATGGCAGCCTGCCCAGCTGCGTCCCTGTGTCTCATTAGACAGTGTGGCTTATTTCTGGCCACCAATCCTCTTAGACAAACATCACTGCTCGCTGTTAAATTACAACGCCGAGGAGCTCGCAAGGCAAACCCTGGGCTTTATTGTACGAGAAGATTCTGACCCTCACTTTAACTTTCGGTTTTCTGAGCTGCAGCTACGCTACCAAAGTTTGCGTTAACCTTTGAAACTATTGGTGGTTCAGCAAATCTGAGTGCAAACAGAAAGCAAATGCCAGTTAAGAGACACTTAGCAAAGTGCCTTTCACATTTAGTTTCAAAGTGCCTTTCAAATTTCCTTTCAGAGTCTCTACCCTCTAACTTTTCTTTTTTCCTTAAGAGACACCAACTAATTTTGGCACTTGGAAAAAAAATAAAAACCTCAAAAATATCTGTAAAATAGATTAAGACTCATTCAAAACAGCAGCCATAGAACAAAAAAAAGAGAACAATTTAATAGCTGAAGGAGATACATGCAAAGTGCTTAAAATAATCAATCTTTTAAAATTGTAGTACTTTTCCTATGACATAAATTTCCAAGCCATTTCCATTATGTGCTCATTAGGATTTTCATATAAGCAAACAGATAAGTTTTATGATTTAAAGCATGGGACACTTAGCCAAAAGAAACACTTGCGTGTTCTCATACATGAATTAGGGCCGTTAAACTTTATATGTAACTTTTATAATTGTACCCTAGTTAAATATTATTCAGTTTTTCTAGGGCACTGCTATAAAAATAATAAGCCAGCATGGAACCTGATTAAGGTGTGCATATTTCTAACACTGAGTCATAGATACAGTACAAAGGAAATTAGTATGGCATGACTGGACTTACACGTAAGCAGAAATCATCTAATAAAAACAAATTGATAATTGCCTTTCTCTAGGTAGTGTTTGGACTGATCAAAGGATGAAACTCAGTATGGTGATTACCAGAGGGAAAGGGAGGTACGGGAGGCAGCAGAGGGTAAAGGGGGAAGAAGTGGTGATGGAAGGAGACTTGACTTGGGTGGTGAACACACAATACAACATTCAGATGAAGTTATTATAGAATTGTACACCTGAAACCTATATAATTTTATTAACCAATGTCACCCCAATAAATTCAATAAAAAATTTAAAACAAGATGAAACTCATTGTTTTTTAAAATCCTATATAATAAAACCCTAATATGCAAATCGACCGAACAGCAGAACGACTGGTTGCTATGATGCACACTGACCACCAGCGGACAGACACTCAACGCAGGAGCTGCCCCCTGGTGGTCAGTGCACTCCCACAGGGGGAGCATCACCCAGCCAGAAGCTGGGCTCACGGCTGGCGAGCACAGTGGTGGTGACGGGAGCCTCTCCCGCCTCCGCTGCAGCACTAAGGACCCCACGGGGGATGTCCAACTCCCTGGGGAGCAGGCCTAAACCATGGGGAGCAGGCCTAAGGCGGCAAACATCCCCTGAGTGGTCCCAGACTGCAAGAGGGTGCAAGCTGGGCTGAGCCCCCGCCCCCGCCCCCCCCCCCCCAGTGCACATATGTCATGCACCGGGCCTCTAGTAAGAATATAATTAAACAGCCAAGTTAGCAATGTTGTTGATATTTGTCAATAATAGGCCTGCATGGTGAACTTCTCCTTAATCATTTAAAGAGAAAAGTAAACAATCTTCAATGGCAAAAACTGAATATCCTAGAAGAGAAGCTGGGGAAAAATAAAGCCTCTGGTTTGTTTGCTCATTTTTAATTTGATTTGTAATGTTGATGGCAATAAAACATCATTGAAGATAATTTAAAAGTGGAACAACTTGTCCAGCCGATGTGGCTCAGTTGGTTGAGCATCATCCTAGGCACCAAGAGGTCACCGGTTCAATTCCTGGTCAGGCCACATGCCTGGGTTATGAGCTTAATCCTCGGTAGGGGGCATGCAGGAGGCAGCTGATCAATGATGTTTCTCTCTCATCAGTGTTTCTATCTCTCACTCCCTCTCCCTTCCTCTCTCTAAAATCAATAAAAACATAATTTTTTTTAAACAGTGGAATGACTGGTATCTGTAATGACACAATAGAGGCACAGCCAGTGATCTGCACACCACCCACCCTGCCTCCAGCCCTGCCACACTGAGCAACTGTCCACCCTCTCTCAGAAACACCCAACCTCACTCTCTGCCTGGTAGCTGGCAATCATCTTGCAAAGCCGATCTCTAATATCAGTGAAAATTTCCCTTACTCTCTAAACTTTCCTGATCCTACTACAACACTCCTTCTCTACACCCCTATTTTTATTTCTATCACAATAGATTCATTACCCTAGATCCGTGGTCGGCAAACCGCGGCTCGCAAGCCACATGGGGCTCTTTGGCCCCTTGACTGTGGCTCTTCCACAAAATACCACGTGCGGGCACGCACTTACAGTGCAATTGAAACTTCGTGACCCGTGCGCAGAAGTCAGTATTTTGTGGAAGAGCCACACTGAAGGGGCCAAAGAGCCGCATGTGGCTCGCGAGCCGCGGTTTGCCGAGCCGCGGTTTGCCGACCACTGCCCTAGATTATAGTCAGTTTTATGAACATTCTCCCAATAGACAGAACAACACACTTCCTTATCTTAGCATCTCCGGATCTAGCCTATCGTGGCTAAGGATATAGGACTACTGTGCTGACCATACTTACCTTCAGAGAGCCTGACTAGAAAAGAGATTCAATGTATGGTGCTTATAACAGAGAGCTTAGAAATAAATAAACTTGTCTTCTGAAATTACTTCCCTTATTTATGTAAAGTATAGAGAGAGGGGGGAAAAAGCCCAGTCACTTCGAGTGAGGATGATGACCACTGCTATAAATAGCCTTGTATCTTGGCGTAACCAGTAAAAGCATTCTAATCTGTAATTGTCACACTACTAAGAAAAGTCATTTCATCTAAATGAAGGAACATTTCTGATTTACCAAAACACTGATGTGTTTCATTTTAAGAAGATCTTGGTCTAACTTTTAAAAACTGCTAATAATTTAACAGTCATTTTCTTATAATCCGGGTCCTAAAATACACTGGATTTTATCATATAGGCCACAGGATCACATTAGAAGAAAATCTTCCTTTTGGTTCTCTTGTGGCTGGTCCTCCTCTCTCTTCCAAAGACACCTGAACTCCAAAGAGCTTTCTTAGTATATAATTACTTTTGGAATGACTTTTCACTTACATTTCCTCAAACATACTACTTCTAATTCACAACCATTTACTGACATTTTGGTCCATTATATTTTCTGGTATCTGCTCACAGTAGCTTGAGGGTATTTCCTCCATGGTGTCCAATGTCTTCCTTGTATACAAAACTATTAACCTGTACCAAAACTATGAAAATTAAAACTATCAGTATTTTTTAATCAATGGATATTTTTCCATTGATTTTTAGAAAGAGTGGAAGGGAAGGAGGGAGATAGAGAGAGAGAAACATCGATGTGAGAGAGACATATCGATTGGTTGCCTCCTGCACGCACCCCAACCCGGGCTGGGAATTGAACTTAAGTGGAATCAAATCTGGGACTCTTCAGTCTGTGGGCCAGTCCTCTATCCACTGAGCCAAACCAGCCTGGACTAAAACTATCAGTCTTAAAGTTCTCAAACTCTCTAGTAGCATTTCATTCTGTTCACTATTCCTCTCTACCTGAAAATATCTTCCCTTGATTTCATCAACACTACATTTCCTTGTTGCTTCACCCATCTCATCAAACGTTCCTTTTTTGTTTCCCCAAACAGATATTCTTCCTCCCTCACCCCAATCATGGGCCTTCCCCCAAATGTCTGTCCTTTGCTCTTGGCTCTTCTCCATGTATGCTCATCTCTTAGGTCCCCTAAAGACCCCTCGTCTCTGGTAGATTCACTGGCTACTTCTGTACTGGGAACTCCCAAGTCTATCTGTACCTTTGACTTCTCTGCTCTGCTCTGCTCTGCTCTGCTCACAAATCTCCAACCTCTCAGCAGACAAATGGAAAGGATACCCCACCATGCCATCGAACCCGCCAAGGTCTTGAGTTTTCCCCTTACCATCATCCCCATTTCTCTCAATAGTTTGCTTTTTGTTTGTAGGTTGGTTGGCATCAGTTGGTTTTTATCTCCCAGGCTGTAAGTTTAGAGTAATCTTTATTCCCTCTCCTTCATCCATTATTCACTATCACCAAGTCCCTTTCTTTCTTCCTTTAAAATGCCATCCCTTGGGGTCCACTTTCCATCCCCATCTGAGTCTTGGCCTTTATCACTCCTTTCAGAAATCACCACCTCAGCTTCTTAAATTATCTCCCTCATTATGGACTCTGCTCATTTCAATTTATTTTACACAGAATTGATAGGCTGAGTTTCCTAAAAAAAATTATTTTCAGGTGCAGAGTGATTAAGTGACTTATTCAATGCCGTCACAGCCATAAATAAAAGAGCCAACAATGAAACTTAACTCTGCCTCCCCCCAAAACCTGAGTGTATCCCCACTGCCCCACAGGGATTCTCACTCCAACATTCAAAGCACAACCTGGCTCACCGGCTCCGTCGGTAATGATGTGATTGGCTCCCTGTCCCAATAGGCCTCTAACCCTCCAAAGTGGGGTTCTTGCAGTTTCAACCCTACTTAAAGTCGAGGAACCTGATCCACTCGGGGATGATTAAAGACGCCCTGAGAAAGCTGCCGAGGAAATCCATGTGAAATCAGCTTTTGGCCAGTTCTACTTAGTCTTTACCCAATTCTGGTAACAAGGTCAGGCTCCATGCCCAAATCTCTGCCTTCATTTATGGCTCAGTCCCCTGAGTCCCCTGAGGATGGGGTCCTCTAGAAATAGAAGCCTACGGTCCTTCAGGGTCCTGCCTCCAGTTCCTGTTACTGGGCCTCTGACATCAACGCCCAGATGAGTGGACATTCACCTATGTTAGCTGCCCTGCAGTCTGGCTGCCTGACACCTGGTTCCCTGGGTCTCCTGGTACCTGAGTCTGAGCCTCTGATTTCTGGTTGCTGCAACTTCTCTCAGCTGCCTGTTCAGAAGCTGGAACCTACCTAAACTTTACTTCCTGTAGCTCTCCATACCTGTCAGAATTTTCCTGTTCCCAAATGAGCTTCAGGTACACAATTTTCCACCATTCCCCTACAAATCCCGTGTCCTAGTCGATTTTTAAAATATAAGAAGTAAATCTAACTCCTCTCAAAATCTGGCTCAAAACCCCAGCTCCTTTCTGAAGCTGGCAGGCTATTTCCTCCTCGTTCAAGGCCCACTGCACAGCCCATCAGTAAGATGTGCCGCATGCCTACTGTGGGCCAGGCTCGGAGCTGCACACAGAACACTGCGTGGGCAGGCACAGCATTAATAAACAAAAGCAAATTCCAAAATTAGGACTCGGCTTTTCAAATGAAGATGGCTTTTTTCAAAATGTATCTTTTTACGAAAACTAAAACTCACAATCAGCTCTCAACTTATTAAATAATCATTCGTTGCCAATAAATTTTTATGTATTTGCATTTACCCTCCCCAAATCTAGTTTGAAAAAGTGTAGCTCTATATAAAAACATAAATACTAATTCAGAAGATCGCTTTATCATAATTATACTGCCATCTAGTGTCTACCAATAAGAGAAAATATGTTGCATAGTGGAGAAACCATAATACCAGTGAAAACCATTCTACATTAAGGATTGAGTAATAAAATTTTCATATATCTACATCACGTAATACTTTCCAATAAACAAAAGAAATATGTCTGCATTCAATTAAAAAGAATCTTGTCGTCCAACTCTGAGATGGCAAGCTTTGTCCTAAAGACATTTCAGGTTATCAACAACAGGAAATGGGATACCAGGTTCATAAGCAGTTACTTGAAAGAAATAACACAAATATACTGTTTAAGAAAAGAAGCCTAAAATTTACTATCTTCCATAGGATGTGAATGCATAATTCACCCTTGATGCGAATGAACCATTTGGAACTAGCAATAAGAGGCTAAAAGAAATGACAATCAAGAAAAATTAAGCTTACCTGAAAGTGCAAAATTATTGTCCATATTAACCCCAAAGTCAACTTGGGATTCCCATCTGTTATGTCATCATTTCTAATATTCACTAACTTCACCTGTGTTATATGTGAAGAAGAGATAAAAAAAAAAAACTTTTTCAAACCATCACATGACTTATCTTTATCTATAAAAGCGATGTTAAATTACACAAAGAAAAAAACTGAATGATTTAAATACCAGTAATCTTCAAAATACTGTTTTACTCCATATCTTCAGTCATTTTAGATTGCAAATTATAAAGTAGCCACAAAGAAAAGCGGCGATTATCTTGGTTTTGTCTTCTAGATCAAGTAATAAAACTACTTGTTTGTTAAAACAAAAATACCGCTCAACTGAGAAGTCTTAGATACTTGAGATTTTTTTAATTGGACATTTGCCTTTTGAAAATAAGCTTTATTTTACAATTAAGTAGGAAATAGTTCTAAGCCATAAAATAATTTTTAAAACTTTGTCACACTTCCTTCACAAAGGGTTAATAAAAACTAGCATTACTTTTCTATTTCTTTTTCACAAACTGTTACCAAGATAAGTAAATCCATGAGTGACTGGACATTTGTAAGGCTGTTTAAATATATATATATATATATATATATATATATATATATAGAGAGAGAGAGAGAGAGAGAGAGAGAGAGAGACTTAAAGCTTATCAACTGACGTATTATGCATTCAGGTAAATTAATGCAATGATGACATCTAGTATTACCTCCTGAATGCAAAAGAATTATATATCATGAATCGAATACCAAAAATTAAATACAATGATAGGTAACATTTTACTTCCCAGACAAAATACTGCCAAATATATTTCATACCAGGAGATTATAATTAACTATTAATCCTTCTGGAAACTTCCACTGGAATTAAAAACAATAAGGCAAGTACCAATAACATTTAAAATATTTGAACACATAATATTTAGTAGAATTTAAAAACTAAGATCATTTTCACATTCATAATAACCTAAATGAAGAACTAATAAAAGATAGTGTTTCCCTCTCCCCGTCTCCCTCCCTTCCTCCTACTCCATCAAGAACAAAATTGTTCCCACTTCTGAGTTCCTATTGTTTTCAGCAACTTTCAGTTCTCCTGAATGTCTTTTTCTCCTTTTTTCTACTCACTGAAAGTTACCAATTACTTGGTTTATACCATTATTATACACAATGCTACCAAAATCAAGATCATATCCAATATGGTGTCCATTCTTTTCCTTGATTTTTTCTGAAATCTCAAGCCAGTTGGAGACTGTTGTCAGAAATGTTGCTTTACTTTTAACTACTTATAAATTACCCAGTATTATCTACTTATAAAAAATAAACCATTGCCTCATCACTACTAAATATCAAAATACTTAATTTTTAAAATATTATGAACTATTTTTTATAAAAATAGTTTTATAAAACAAGTATAAAAATTAAGGTATTGCCTCCCTACTACTAAAAACTGTTCACAGACATTCTTAACATTCTGTCATTAACTTCCTAGGCAAAAGCACTCAAATTCTGACAGAATGAAAATCAGTAGCTCTTATTCAAATGGAAATGTAGCCACTTGTAATTCCTCTAAGCTTACAACTACTATTAACTTCCTTTTCTTTGGAGCAAATGTTTATAAATATTTTAGAATATTCGTCTCACAGAAGCACAAGTATAATGATTACAATTCATAGTCTTAATTTAACCTTTTCATTCCCTGACATGATTCTATGTAGTTTAACTCAGTCACATATGGTTATATTAGAGGCCCAGTGCACAAATCCGTGCACCAGTAGGGTCCTTCATCCAGGCCTACGGACATCCCCTGAGAGGTCCTAGATTGCGAGAGGGTGCAGGCCAGACTGAGGGACCCCACCGGTGCACAATCGGGGCCAGGGAGGGGCCACAGGAGGGCTCCAGGGTGTGTCCAGCCCTTCTCACCCAATCCCGATCAGCCGGACCCAAGCAGCAAGCTAAGCTACTGGTTGGAGTGTCTGCCCCCTGGTGGTCAGTATGCATCATAGCAACTGGTCTAACAGTGGAACAAAAGGTCGGACACTTAGCATATTAGGCTTTTATTATATAAGATGATTACAGTCTTTGAAAAACATCTTACCTGGCGTCTTTTCAAATAATCAAGTGCAATTTGTACATTCTGTAGTCTGTGAAAACGCATCCGACCTTTTTCTCTGGGCTAAGAATAGAAAAATGCAGGGTATAAAAAACACTAGTTTTTTATAACAATGACAACATACTACATAAATATACATTATGCTTATCTTAATATGTCAAAGCGGTATTTACTGTTTGGGTAAGCCCATTAAATTCTTTAAAGGCAGTTCTAATTTTTTTTGTATTATCTGGGATTAAATTTAAACTACTAGGGATTTCTCCCAATATGTTTTATTTAAACATATTCTGTATTCCAAATGCTTTATTTAAACAAAGGAAAAGAGAAAATACCATAGAACGTATAGACTTTTTATATTCACTAAAATACAATTCTAGCCTATAGTTATTAAGGTATGGCTGCACAAGAAGAATTAAATACCATTTTCCCTTCTTAATGAATTCTAACAATTATCAAAATGATTTTTATAAATATATATATATATATACGGCATGTGAATGAAAATGAGGAAAAGTAGCATGCAATTAGTATAAAAAAATCACCAACAAGGAGAAAGACAGTGGAGTTTTACTTAGCCATGATAGAGGAAGGGAGAAAAGCAATTAAAACCATTTAATATATTTCCTCTTTATTTTATTTTAGTGTTTTTCACAAAATTGGTAGGACTCTGTAATAGTTTTCCACTTCAGGAAAGCTGACAAACCATAATTCTTTTCCTTGATACTGTTTCCCTTTAGAATCACTGCAAGTTGGCAAAAGGAAAACATAAGGAAACAGAGCTGGGAAAATGCTTAACAAAAATACAAAGAATGAAGCTGAAATTTGCCACATCAAATCTTCCAAAGGGGGGAAAAAGTAAAACTGAGATCTTAGCTTCTCAAACATGAATAGGGTGCTGAAGCCAAGGCCCCATAATAAAAAAGACAGCAGACTACAGAATGGAAAAGTAGGTTCTATACAACAGGTAGGAATGATGTCGGTGAATTCACCCACTAGATCCAAAAAAAAAAAAAAAGCACAATTTCCAATGAAATCAGGGGGCACTAGGGATGTAGATGGCAAAAGAAGCACATAGGTCTTGCAAAGGTGGACTGTGGTCAACTAATTGTCATCAGCTCTGTTAGTTGTCAAGACTCTAGATTGTTAAAACCTCCCTTTCTAAATAAAATGAGACACAGGTGGCAGGGTAAAGAATGTCCGTTAAATACCTAATGCCAACAGCTATGATTTAAAGTATAAACTTAAATATTAAATAAGTACCCAGAAGTTCCTTCAAATAAAGCAAAAAATAGTTGCCATGTTTGAAATATAAATTCTAGAAATAGGGTAACTTTGCATAAAAATTAGCAGGCTAGTTGTCAAGATGTCCGTTAACTATATAAAATCCTTTAGCTAAAATGCCATCTTATCCCTTAAGTGCTTATGTTCGATTACCATGCAGTGCACAGTAATCTATAAATAAATTTAAAGAGAAAATATTTCCTTTGTCCAATGTTTTGGTTCACACACATCCACTCATTGTGGGTTTTGGTCCTTTCTAACGTTTTCTACAAAGGAGCCCGAACCCGTGGGTTACTTGTCTATCGCGTTAGCGCTCACCGCACTGTAAGGCTAGGTTAGTTGAGTTATGGGGGCCGACACCTACCCCCTTATCCTCATCCTCCACATCCTCATGCTGTTCATATTCGCATGCTTCTGTTGCACTCACCAATCGTAAGGTCTTCAAAAAATCTCGCTCCCTTGGCTAATGAATATAACAGACAGAAGATAGGACAGCAAAGACACAAGACAGACCAGAAATGAAAAGAAGAGCATGAACAGAACATAATGAAGGAGAACAGGTAACCAAGAACAGGGAAGTCATGTTCACAAAAAAAAGGAAATGACACCTGTGGAGTGGGTTAGACCATTTTTCAGGAAGCGGTGCTTATTTCCTGGCTATTTGTGAGTCTTTTAATGTGTGGTTATATTATGCATACAACTTCTGCTAAGCAAAAACAACCCAAAGGTAAACAAAAAAAGAAAAGCAAGAACAAAAATAGTATTTTAATTATAAAACTGAGCATATAAGCAAGGTGATCAAAGTGCTTCAATCTCCCAAAGTCACATCATTCAAAACCTGAAAATGCTTAGGAATCCAACCAAAACTTTTTTTTTTTTTCAGGCAGAAATTACAGCTCAAAAAGATGAATATTACAGAAATCTGAACAATCTGTGCCAAAAACATCCCAGTCATATGCATATGTTCTCCAAATAAATTAAGAAATTTACAACTTACCAGGGTGTCTCCCGAAAGAACCTCTAAAAGAGAGATCAAGTTGTGTCCATCCCTTAAGTCTTCATAGAGATCATTCACGTGTTTTCGGACCTACGCAGAGAAAAGCAATTTAACTTTCGGTCGTAGATCCCAGGATCATTCTTAATACTCAAACAAGGAAGAGGACAAAGTAGAAAACATTTCTTCTATGGTACTCATTCATATAGTGATTTTTTAAATTTTTATTCTCTTACTAAAATACTAAATTTAAATTTAAAATCTAAACACTAAAAATGTAACTTTCAGATTAATAACTCACAAAGACAAGCAGAATTATTACATGTTTTAACACACTATATAAATATAAGCCTGGTCTATTACATGCAGTTACAATTTTTAAAAATAGAGGCAACACCCTGATCTTCATGACTCCTGATACAGCAACTAGAGCCAATTTAACAAGAAAGGCAACTTTTACCCCCTGTTGGTCTTCCTACTCTCTGGCCACAAGATCTGCATACCAGAAGCACACACTCCACACATTAAAAATCCACAGATGGCCTTGGCCAGCATGGCTCAGTGGTTAAGAGTGTCGATCTGCACACCTGAGGGTCACAGGTTCAATTCCCAGTCAAGGGCATGTACCTGGGTTGCAGGTCTGATCCCCGCCCCTCGTCAGGGAGCTTGTGGGAGGCAACCAATCGATGTGTCTCTGTCACATCTCTCTCTCTCTCTCTCTCTCTCTCTCTCTCTCTCTCTCTCTCTCTCTCTCTCTCTCTCTCTCTCTCTCTCTCTCTCTCTCTCTCTCTCTCTCTCTCTCTCTCTCTCTCTCATCAATGGGGAAAAATATCCTCACTCCTCTGGTGAGGATTAATTTAAAAAAAAAAAAATCCACAGCTGTAAGCTGGATAAAGGGCAGTATTCTTGAAAGCGTCCACGAACCTATAATTATTTCAAAATAAAACGTTTTTTAAAAATTCACAGATGTAAGGTTAGAAGACCTCTGTCCAAACCTTCCTCTGCACAACAGAAATCTTGTGGTGGGGGGTTTTCATGACCATTATCACTAGCACAAAGTTAACCCTCAGCTTCTTCCTCTCTTCCACAAGCCAGATTTAAGCTTGTGATTTTAGAGCTCAAACCACCAAAGATTTCCCCAAACCTCTGTTCAGTCTGCCAAGTAGGGATATCTGCTACAAGTGCTTGGCCTCCTGAACCCATGCCATCCCACCCACGTCCTGCGAGGCTCACATGACACTCCTTCCACTTCCTATGTCTTTCTCACTCCAGGACAGTGAAAGACGGGGTGTGATTCTGAACACTTATTTCACAGGAAGACTATTTCACAACTTGCTCTGCCAGATTGAACTAAACCTCCTACAGCAGAGAAACTTTCCAAAACAAAGTGTCATTTTCCTCCATATTTATGCAACAATAAAGAAAAATTAAATTAGGCATGTTTATAAAAGAAAAACAATAATATTACGCTTATCAAAACTTAGGAGAGAAAAGATGTTATAAGGCAAAACAAGTTAGGAAGCCTGCATTTAAGTGCTGCTTTCGCCACAAGTCCCATAAACTAGTACCAGGTGCCTATAATCTAGGCCTAAATTTTCTCATTTGCAAAATCAAAATTTGGAAAGAGAAGGCCTCTGTTCAAACTAGAAAACAAAAATTCTATGATCTGAAAATAAAAGTTATCATATTTTCAAAATGTAATGTAACAAGTTAAAATATGTAAAATGGAAAGCTGCTCTCAAGCCTTTGGCCTAATTTCTTGAGAATTTGGGAGGGGACCAGTCGTCTGATGTGGCTCAGTGGTTGAGCCTTGACCTATGAACCAGGAGGTCACAGTTTGATTCCCAGTCAGGGCACAGGCCAGGGTTGCGGGCTCAATCCCCAGTAGGGGCATGCATGAGGCAGGCAATCAATGATTCTCTCTCATCATTGATGTTTCTCTCTCTCCTCCTCTTCCTTCCTCTCTGAAATCAATAAAAAAGTTTAAAAAAAAACAATTTGGGAGGAGTGCAGAAATAGACTAACACTGAATGCTTGAAAAAATTCTGAGGCATTAGTTGTCATGTGATAATGCCTATTTTCCTATCTCGGGTGATTATTCTGAGGGTCTACAAGAATAATGCATATGAAAAGGCTAGACAAATATAAGACGTTATCATCTTTATCATTCTATGAAAAACACATGCCACCATCATCCTATCTAATAAAAGAGAAACATGGTAGTTGGCGTACGACCGCTACCCTTCCCATTGGCTAATCAGGGTGATATGCAAATTAACTGCCAGCCAAGATGGCGGTCGGCAGCCAGGCAGCTTAAACTGAACATGAGGCTTGCTTGCTTCAGTGATGGAGGACTGCAACGTTCCCCGCCTGCCTTGCCGGCCTCTGAGCTTGCAGTTTAAAAAACATTGTAACAAATATAGAAGCTAAACAAAACCCCAGAAACCAGCTTTCAGAGACCTGGGATCTCAGAGCTGGAGTTGATACAGAGTTTCGATTATAGGACCGAAACAAGCCAGATACCTGTTTTCAGCAGCTGAGGCCTCAGAGCTGGAGCCAAGCCTCAGAGCTAAAGCTGGCCCAGAATTAAAAAAAAAAGAAAGGAGCAGTTGGGAGCTTCAGTCCCAGCCTGAAAACAGCCCTCAGACCTATCGGCCCTGCTCTGTTTGTGACAGGGGAAGGTGCCCCAACCCCCTGATCAGCCCTGCTCTGTGCCTGATAGGGGGGAGCTCCCCAACCCCCTGATCACCCTGCAGCTCTGTGTGTGACAGGGGGCAGTGCGCCAACTCCCCTATCGGCCCTACTCTGTGAGTGACAGGGGGAGCTCCTCAACCCCCTGATGGGCCCTGCTCTGTGCGTGACAGGGGTGAGCTCCCCAACCCCCTGATTGACCCTGCTCTGTGCGTGACAGGGGGGAGCTCCCCAACTCCCTGATTGGCCCTGCTCTGTGCGTGACAGGGGGTGGCGCCACAACCTCCCCATCGACCCTGCCTTGAGTGTGACAGGGGGCAGTGCCCCAACCGCCCAATCGGCCCTACCCTGAGCATGACTGAGGGTGGCATCACAACCTCCCAATCCGCCCTGCTCTGTGCATGACAGGGGCAGCGCCCCAACTCCCCAATCGGCCCTGCTCTGAGCCCAACCAGGGGCTGCACCTAGGAATTAGGCCTGCCCTCTGCCACCCGGGAGCAGGCCTAAGCCAGCAGGTCGTTATGTCCCAAGGGGTCTCAGACTGCGAGAGGGCACAGGCCTGCCTGAGGTACCCCCTCTCCCCACCGAGTGCACAAATTTTTGTGCACCGGGCCTCTAGTTAATAATAATAAACAAAAATAAATACACAATAAGTTAATACTAGGTACCTGACCCTGTACTAAGACCTTTTAAAACTTGGCTCATTCTACTCACCACAAAAGAATGAGATGAAAGAGAATGTTAGTTAAAAATTACAAACCAACATTATGGAGAAAGAGTGCTACTGGATGAACTGAGATGGGGGAAATGGGGCTCTGGAGAAATATCTGAAATTTAGGAGAAAGAAAATAAGAAATTAAATAGTTAAGCTGAAACAGAAAAGATTTTATTTTGTCCTGGGTCTGAGTCACAGACATCTGGCCGGTAACTTTCCTTCACAAATGACTACACTAACTGCCAATAGTCGTAACCTTCCGTTTTCAATTTTTAATAAAACAGCCTTTCTTCTCATTTTGGATATTTTCTCCCTGTGGAACAAAAAACTGTCTGAATAAATAGTGCTAGAGGAGCAGATGAGCAAAGTGAAAGCACTGTGAGATACTGTGGGATTAAGTTACATAACGTGAATTACATAAGAAGGAGGAGCATCATTTTCTGTATTTCATACGATTCTCCCAGAACTGTGCAGTGTTCTCTAAAATGTGTGTACTGCGCTGCACCTGCAGTTTACCCCTAGAGGGCACCAATCTTCCAATCTTTTGCTTAAGAAGCGTAGCCTAAGGAAGAAAAATTAAAGTAAGCAGAAAAAAATGGTGAGGCTTGGAGGGAGAGATTCTAAACAGGGTGCTGTGGTAATGGTGATGGAGGCAACACGCATCTCAAATTTATTTTTGAGAGACAATAGAAGAGATGGAGCCAGGTCTGTCCATTTAAATGGCTTAACTGTTGAAAAATACTACTCTAGAATTGTTATTGTAATTGATTTTATGTGAGCTAAATCAAATTCTTCTTTAAAGATAAGATCATTGCCTGGTTAGTTTAAAACTGCCTTTTTCAAAAGTCTGACTTTGTATTGGTTGATGTTAATCCAAATCCGACAAAAGTTTTACTTTCCATATTTAAACATACTGTTACCATAGAGGTCACTAAATATTTATTGAGCACCCACTATATGCCAGGGAATCACTTACGTTCTAAAGGTACAAAGATGAATAACAAGCGAGTGCCACCTTTTGAGACTTGCAGTCTGATATGGTAGAAATTTAGAGAGGAAATTTCAGTCTAGAGTAAATGTAGTCAGAGCAGCTCAGGCTCTGAGGAGCTCTAACCAAGTCTGAAAGCTAAGAAGTCCGCCTGGTTAAGACATGAAAATGTGCCAGGTAAAGGGAAGAATAAGAACAAAGGAAAAGGGCAGGGATGCATGCAACTGCATGGTGCAGGGAAGGAAACAGTCCGTGAAATCGATGAAATGGGAGGTGGGAGGTGAGGTAGGAAGGTGGGCCAGGAGACATGGCGGCTTTACATGTCGTTTCAAAAAGCTTAGACATTTCCTAAGTAAAGAGAACCACTGAAGGCTTTTAAACAGGATGAGGACATAGCATCTCTGACCAACACATAACTTGTAAGCTATTATCTTGAGCAAGCCCAAAGCACAGCCAAGCTGCTGGGGCCCAGTCTGTACGCAATGAAGGAGGAACGGTCCCTCAGGAAAAAGCCAACTTTTTCTCTATCAGGAAGGATTCAGTCCTCTCTGAAGGAGTCCTACACCTAAAAGATGCAGTATTCTGGAAAACAACCGACTATCTTTAGAAAGGAACATAAATAATAGAAGAAGGCTTGTCCCAAATGAGATCATCTCACTGCCTTGCACAAACTGGGTACAGGGAAGGGTCACCGTCAGCTTCAATGAAAATCATCTTCAATGTCATTTTTATACTTAAAACAAATACATTCATAAAAAATAAGCTACCAAATTCTCTTGGGAGAACTCCTTAAAAGTTCTACTTCAAAAAAATAAATTTAAGCCTGGCCAGTGTGGCTAAGTGGTTGAGTGTTGACCTATGAATCAGGAGGTCCACGATTCGATTCCCGCTCAAGGCACATGCCCAGGTTGCGGGCTCGATCCCCAGTGGGAGACATTCAGGAGGCAACTGATCAATGATTCCCTCTCATCATTGATGTTTCTATATCTCTCCCTTCCTCTCTGAAATCAATAAAAATATTTTAAAAAAATAAATTTAAAATAGTCTATCAATATATCACCATCATCAATTATTGATCAGTAAGTTGATGCTTTGAAAATACACAGAAATGGCCTGGCCTGTGTAGCTCAGTGAACTGAGCATCCACCCATGCACCAAGAGGTCACGGGTTTGATTTCCAGTTAGGGTACATGCCCAGGATTGTGAGCTAATCCCCCAATAGGCGTGCAGGAGGCAGCCAATCGATGTTCCTTTCTCATCAATGTTTCTCTCTCTCCCTCTCCCTTTCTGTCTCTCTCAAATCAATAAAAACATATTTAAAAATAAATCAATAAAATTCACAGAAATGCTTAAAACCAGATATTCTCTTAGGTAGTTGCCCTATCTGAACAATTTTGTATATTACAAATTTATTTCAGTATTATTTCTTTAAGAGTTGTGAAAGAATAAAAAGCATAGCTCAAACTATGTAAATTCTATACTGATGCAGGGAGTGTAATGGGGAAACATCCTTACGGGATGTAGAAAAAAGATGGTCATGCTTTTTAGGCAATATGTTAATAAGTCATCATTAATGCCGAACAGAATTAATTTTTTTAATTTTTTTTTAAACTATAAAGATATTTGTCATATATCTTAACACATTGCAGACCAGTAGTTTTATAGCTAGCTTTACCCAGTGGCCAGATAAGTTTCTACTGAACGAATACAAAAAACGTTTTACATAAGTGTTAAAGTCACACTTTGCATTTTGAAGTTATTTATTACATGTTCTTACAAGCTAGTATCTTTTTAAAGAATTCTTGTGATTGGCCACAAGCCTTAGAACAGAAAACACGAGCATTCTCATGATTCTCACAATGTGTTAAGGTATTAATGAATAAAATAATAAAGAGTTTGAAACAAACCAATGTTGGCCCTAGGCAGCACAAATAATCCATCTACTTCACATGGACCTGATTAGTCCTTTGGCAAAATAAGATTTCTCTGTTAAACTTTCAGGTAAACAATCTACAATCAATTTTTAAAAAAACACATTTATATTACTGATAAAACTTCATTTTTTATTTGGGGGCATTTTAGTCATGGTTTCAACTTACTGTTTTTTGTATTCTTTTCTGCCCAGGTTCAGCATTGTCATAGGGACCTTTTTAAAAGCCAATTTCAATTTTCAAAATTTTAAAGCATATTACTCCTTTCTGTATTAATTTGGGGGTTTGAATGGTTGATTCTTGTCTGTTTTGGTTTGGGTTTGAGTCCTCTACCTTTCCTGCCAGCTCTTCCTATTTGTCAACATGAAGACAGACATAAATTTGGTTTTGCATGTGCTTTTCCCTCATCCTGAAGGTCTGCATAGATCTTGCTGAGCAACTACAAATAATGTAACTAAAAGAGAAAATAAAATCAGAAATCAATTACTTTGTATACTCAATTTTATAATATTTGCTCACTGTTTTAGAGTTCATTTCTATCCTATATAATAAAAGGGTAATATGCAAATTGACCCTAACATCAAATATCCTCCTAGCTCATTACTTATATAAACCTTTAAACTAGTTATCACTTCAAAAGATCATGGTTAAATACTATTCTATCAAAAGCAGTTTTCAATGGCATAATGAAAGGAGAAGGTACCAGTAACTAGCATTTTTCTGCTCACCTCTTTCCCATTCCTCTCACATTCTCATAATTTGGGCAATAGAAAGAAAAATCTGGGGAAAGTGGGGTTATAATCACTTGACCCTTCTAACAAATAATAAATAATTTTGTCAATAAAACTAAATTTTGATATAAATGTAAATATGTGACTATCCTATCTAATAAAAGAGAAACATGGTAATTAGCCGTACATCCGCTACCCTTCCCATTGGCTAATCAGGGCAATATGCAAATTAACTGCCAGCCAAGATGGCAGCTGGCAGCCAGGCAGCTTGAAACTGACATGAGGCTTGCTTGCTTCAGTGACGGAGGACTCCAACGTTCCCCGCCTGCCTTGCCGGCCGCTGAGCTTGCAGTTTGAAACATTGTTACAAATATAGAAGCTAAACAAAAACCCCAGAAACCTGCTTTGTCCAGACGGGATCTCAGAGCTGGAGTTGATACAGTGTTTCTATTATAGAACCCAAACAAACCAGATACCTGCTTTCAGCAGCAGAGGCCTAAGAGCTGGAGCCAGAGGTAAAGCTGGCCCAGAATAAAAAAAAAGAAAGAAAAAAAGGAGCAGTTGGGAGCTTCCGTCACCCGCCAGCCTGAAAACAGCCCTCAGCCCCTCACCGAGACTGGCCAGGCACCCCAGTGGGGACCCCCACCCTGAAGGGTGTGTGACCAGCTGCAAACAGCCCTCAGCCCCTCACCCAGGCTGGCCAGGCACCCCAGTGGGGACCCCCACCCTGATCCAGGACACCCTTCAGGGCAGACCAGCCGGCCCCCACACGTGCACAAGGCCTCTATCCTATATAGTAAAAGGGTAATATGCCTCCCAGCACCGGGATCAGCGGAGCCGCGAGGCCTCCCGGCACCGGGATCAGCATGGCAGGGAGCAGCGCCCAAACCCCCTGATCGCCCTGCGACTCTGTGTGTGACAGGGGGCGGGGCAACAACCTCCCTATCGGCCCTGCTCTGTTCGTGACAGGGGAAGGTGCCCCAACCACCTGATCAGCCCTGCTCTGTGCCTGATAGGGGGGAGCTCCCCAACCCCCTGATCGCCCTGGGGCTCTGTGTGTGACAGGGTACGGCGCCCCAACCCCTGATCAGCCCTGCTCTGTGTGTGACAGGGTGCGGCGCCCCAACCCCACCCCCCACGGACCCTGCTCTGTGTGTGACGGGGTAGAGCCATAACCTCCCCATCGGCCCTGCCCTGGATGTGACAGGGTGCGGCACCCCAACCCCCGATCCACCCTGCTCTGTGTGTGACAGGGGGCGGTGCCCCAACTCCCCTATTGGCCCTACTCTGTGAGTGACAGGGGGGAGCTCCTTAACCCCCTGATGGACCCTGCTCTGTGCGTGACATGGTACATAGCCCCAACCCCCCTGATGGGCCCTGTTCTGTGAGTGACAGGGGCAGCACCCCAACCCCGATTGGCCCTGCTCTGTGCGTGAAAGGGGGTGGTGCCGCAACCTCCCCATCAACCCTGCCTTGAGTGTGACAGGGGGCGGTGCCCCAACCCCCCAATCAGCCCTAACCTGAGCGTGACTGAGGGTGGCATCGCAACCTCCTGATCCGCTCTGCTCTGTGCATGACAGGGGGCCAACTCCCCAATCGGCCCTGCTCTGAGCCCGACCAGGGGCTGCACCTAGGGATTGGGCCTGCCCTCTGCCACCCGGGAGCAGTCCTAAGCCAGCAGGTCCTTATCTCCCGAGGGGTCCCAGACTGCGAGGGTACCGGCCAGACTGAGGGACCCCCCCCCTCCCCCCTGAGTGCACAAATTTTTGTGCACCGGGCCTCTAGTAGCAATATAAAAAGACAAATAATTACTATTGAAAATCCTATACTGTAAAAGGGTAATATGCAAATAGACTGAAGGGCAGAATGACCGGTCGAAATGATGTGCACTAACCACCAGGGGGCAGGTGTTCAATGCAGGAGCTGCCCCCTGATGGTCAGTACACTCTCACAGGGGGAGCACTGCTCAGCTAGAAGCCGGGCTGACAGCTGGCGAGAGCAGCGGTGGTGGCCTAAGCTGGCAGTCGGACATCCCCTGAGGGCTCCTGGACTGCGAGAGGGCACAGGCTAGGCCAGGGGTGGGCAAACTTTTTGACTCGAGGGCCACAATGGGTTCTTAAACTGGACCAGAGGGCCGGAACAAAAGCATGGATGGAGTGTTTGTGTGAACTAATATAAATTCAAAGTAAACATCATTACATAAAAGGGTACGGTCTTTTTTTTCAATAGTTTTATTCATTTCAAATGGGCCGGATCCGGCCCGCGGGCCGTAGTTTGCCCACGGCTGGGCTAGGCTGAGGGACCCCCCTACAAGTGCACAAATTTCATGCACCAGGCCTCTAGTACTATCATAATAGCTAAGTCCTACATATTTACATACAGGAGTTCATTTATGCCAAGTCCTAAATAATATAACTAAATCTAAAATGTCTGTTTAACAAAGGTAATCTATACCTACGTCATCAAAGTCCTATCCTTTACCATCAGCATTTTAAAAAAAAATTCCATCATATTTTCAAATTCTAGTTTTCTTTGAAGAAGTTTTGAAACAGAATTGCGCATATTTTTCAATGAAAATCATATAAAATTATTTTAAAGATTTTAATTGGTTTTATTTAATTATACAACTAGTTTTATAAAATTAACAACTAGTTTTTAAAAATGTGTATTCCTCAATAAATCCCCACTAAAGATTCTCCAGTAAGGTCATACCAATGCCATAAAACAGATTCAGATAAGTTATTATAAACTGGAGGTACATTCAGGTAAAATACATTCAGTTCCTATATAAAAATAAAGACAGCTTCTGGGATAGAGCAAGCTATCAGTCATTTGCCCCTTAATGCCAGGTCACTTTATCAGACTAGTTATCTTAACACCTATGTATTATCTGTATTATCGATTTCAAAGATGGAATAACATGGGAAGGGGTGGATTTGAGGAGGCAATGCAAGGGCATGATGGGATTCTAGAGGAAGCGCTTCTAACACTGAGAAGGTAGTTGGAGGACCCTGGGTGGCTGGTCAGTGGGGCGAGAAGAGTCCAGGAAAGGGATATAGGGAAATGACAAACAAAAATTTCAACTACTTTGCAATTCTGATTAAAGTGCTGGTTATGGCTTACTGAATACTTCTGAGCTGAACCATCTCCTTTGGGGCTTTTGTCAAATGCACTATAGGTTGTTGATGCCTGACCTGCTACACAGCAATTCAACAATTAAGTGGATCCTTGTCACAAATAAGAACTCTCCTTCTGGCCCAATTTAAAGTACCTTTCACAGCACAGTTGTTGGGGGCGGGGGGGGGGAGCACTACCCTCTCAATACATACAAAAAATCAAAGAACCAACTGAGCCCCCCAAAAGTAATTTCATCTACTTCCGAGATGATGTGTAGCACACTCACCAGCCCCCAGCCCTCAGTGGAACAGGAATCCACTTGCTGGAATGGTTAGAATATGATGAGTCAGGCTCTAGGCTGGGGAGGAAGCAAGGTCCTCATAGAGGGCAAAGAGAGCTAAGCAAGTAATAAAATCCACCTGTGGCTCAGGCTCCAGGAGGGGTGGAGCTGGCCAATGTGGGTATCTTCTGGTCACACCATCACGGCACTTCCTGGTGTCCCTTTCAGAGCCTTCTTTGCCAGGGAAAGACTACCAAGGGCGGGGATGACACAAGTGGTGGCTCCATCTCTAAGCCTCAAGGATTGGGAAAAATTGACAGAGTCTCTTATGAGCATATTTTATAGTTTTAAGGCCTTTATAATATTCTAATACTTTCTATGCAAACTAATTCACTCTCCTTTAAACATAAGCCCATTTCCTCAAGTCTTTACAAATAAACAACTAACAACAACTGGTTGTATCCTCACTGAACCCTTGAAATACAGGATTATGATCAAGACAACTGCCACAGGGGGATAAACACTGAAACTATTTTTAAAGACACCCCCAGATGATGAGATCCCACTGCCTCTGCTGCAATTCATGCTAATGCTTCACACCGCTTCCCTGTTCTTGTTTAACATTTTTTGTTGCCTTAAATTCAGATGAAACTCCAAGTCCCCAGTACCATGATTTACATTTTCCTAAATAAAACCACTATAAACTATCTGGGAAACTCATTTGCTCGGAAGGAATTATAAATACAGGTTTTTTCCGTTGATTACTTAAAGGAAAAAAAATTTGACACGTTAAAATTAATCTCTGCAACAGAACTATACCTTCCATAGGAAGAGTAAACCTTTCAAAGATGCTACCAATTTTTTCAAAGTGATTAACTTCTAAGTGACATTACAATTTTGCCAAATTTCCAGATTCTGATCTACTCAACCGAGGTCTGTGGACCACAGATGCTCACCAGCTAGTCCTCCCCACTGTACATAACTAGTCAAAAAAGATGCCGAAACCGGTTTGGCTCAGTGGATAGAGCATCGGCCTGCGGACTGAAAGGTCCCAGGTTCGATTCCGGTCAAGGGCATGTACCTGGGTTGCGGGCACATCCCCAGTGGGGGGTGTGCAGGAGGCAGCTGATCGATGTTTCTCTCTCATCGATGTTTCTAACTCTCTATCTCTCTCTCCCTTCCTCTCTGTAAAAAATCAATAAAATATATATATATATATATATATATATATATATATATATATATATGATGCCACATCATTGTCTCATACTAAAGCCTAATATCTAAACAGAAGTTATTTTGTCTCTAGCCCGTTATAAGCCACCTATCTTTTAAATATGTTTAACCAAGAGTACACTTGAGTCAGGTTGACACCTACCAAATCTGAGACCACATTTTCAAGATACACGGGTCCCAGCACCCTACCAATGGAGTTTCACTTCCAACCCAAAGGCTAAGAGAATTTGGAAAGAATGTCAGCTGAACAGATGGGGTCACATTTTCAAAGCCACCACCGTCATGTCTCGGCTTGCACTCACGGTGTTCCTTCTACCCAAAGTGCTGTTCTGTTTCAACTCCTCCTCTAGGTACTGAAGTCTTACCTTTCCTTTAAGGTCAAGTTTTACAGTCACCCAGGCTGTGAAGGATCCCCCTTCTGCACTCCC
The DNA here is from genome assembly GCF_964212035.1 of Myotis nattereri. Lineage (NCBI taxonomy): Eukaryota > Metazoa > Chordata > Mammalia > Chiroptera > Vespertilionidae > Myotis > Myotis nattereri. The sequence continues at coordinate 26,705,037 of NC_138081.1, forward strand.
ATGTTCCTTGGTTTATAACAAGATACCAATCATCATTCCCCTTAAAAAATAGTTCTATGTCTGAGGGGAAGCAGAGTTCGCCATCCCAAAATATTTCTGTTTTAGATATTAATTATTTTAGGCTGGTTATTTTCAAGGAATCTTTGACCTTCCCCTAACTGTCTAAAAGAATTTATATAGAGAACCTGTTTCAGGAAAGAAGCTATTGTCATAGATAGTGATATTTTAATATGAACTAAGTATAACAGACAGTGAGGAACCAGCAAGTTCCTTTCATCCAAGTCCTTTCTATGTACCATTTACAGAGATGGACCAACATTCACTTACCAAACTTGCATTTCCATCTCCATGTAAACTGCCTTCCTGACCTTTGAAATCTCAAACCACAACCTCCCCGTTCTCCTTAGCTCAAATGGCATATAAGTCTTAACTGCCCATTGGTCCTTGGTCTCATATTCTTATGGAACCCTGTATGAACATGTATAATAAATTTGATCATTTTCTCCTGCTAAGCTATCTCATGTTGAATTGATTATTAGTCCAGCCAGAAGAATTTTAAAAAGTGGAGAAAACATAATTTTCCTCCCCACATGTCCATGATGCACATAATAAGCCCCTTAAAAGGACAGGGCCCTGTCTTCAGTTCTCATTGTAAGCGCCTCATGCTTTGCACAATATTTCAGACAATAGATAATCAAAGAATAAATAAATGATTAGTCATCTGTACCTTAGCCTCACCCTCAGCTGTGGGCCCTTGAGTGCCTACTCAGTGAAGGGCAATTAAAACGTCTTTTTTTTTTTTTTTGTCTTTTTTCTTTTTTTTGGTCCAGGGCATCTCACAGCACTGTGAACCTGATTTTTTTGCAGCTCCTCCACCCCCCAAAAAAGTCTTTATTTGATCCTGTCAACTATGAAAACTTAAATTTCAAAATTCAGCAAGAAAGCATTCATCAGAAATTAAATTTACCAGACAAAACTTTGGAATTTAACAGCCCAGTAGACACATTAAAATGGCTCTATAATACACAATGCTCAGTAAAATTACCGTGTCTGCAAATATGGCTTCTTACGTTTTTTAAGTTTATGTAGAATAAAAGTTAGATCTTTCAAACATTTGGGAATAATGACAAATTGTGAGACAAAAGGGGATAGCATGAAACTCATTGACTCAGACAATAAATCTATAGGAAACATTTCCACTCTTAAAACTTGTAAGGACACCTATACTGTATCTATGTGGTTTAACTGTATAGAAATCTAAGAAATGGAATTTCTACACTATTCTTCAGTCGGTACTACTATTAGAGTACCTGGGTTTGGGGGATTTTGTTTTTTGTTTTCAATAGTGGAAGGCTGCTCCTGTAGAAAAGAGAATCTGAGTGTCAGATTCTCTGCTCAGGCAGGAGGCTTGAAGTGCTATGTTGTGGTTGTGGCTCTCCTGGGCTATTGCGCTGTGAATTATTCTAGGCTAAATTCAACCACTGATGTGGGATGGTTCACTAATAACACAAACAGCCGGCTGCCAAATGCTCACGGTGGCCTCTCTCCTCAAACTGTCATAGCCATGGGAGGAAAAATAAAGGTGTGTGTGTGGGTCTGGGCCAGACTGTTATGAAAATCATGTTTATTTTTCCTTACTTAGAGTTCCCCAGGTAAATGGCATCCATGACTGTGGCACTACTATAAAACCACAATAATTTAATAAACAAAATAGAAACAAACACATAAATACATAGAACAGAATGACAGCTGTCAAGAGGGAAGAATGAAAAAAAAGTGAGGGGATTGAGCAAAATATACCGGGTGCCCCCCCCAAAATGCATACACATACTTTGAATAATTATAAAGGCAGTGTTTATTAAAATACAATTCATTTTCAAAATTGAGCTATCCACTGTTAAAGTATATATCCATTTTAGGGGACATCCTGTTTATAACACATAGACACAGACAGCAGCACGGTGAAAGCCAGAGGGGGAGGGAAGTGGGGAGGTGGAAGACGGTAAAGGGGGGATAAATGGGGACGGAAAGAGACTTTACTTGGGGCAAAGGGCGTATGATGTAGTGTGTAGACAATGTTTAGTTGAGCTGTTCACTTGAAACCTGTATGTCATTCCAAAAAATTCAGTTATAAAAAAAACAATTGCTGTGTGTAAGGGCAGTTCCTCTTTTCATTATATAGGCAATATTATGACTCAAACCCATACAAATGCAAACATCAGACCACTGCTACGAAGATGGGAGGACAAACCTGAAGCTTCTTGATGATTTAAAAAGGTGTACAGATATAAAGAGGGCATTATTCTATTTTTTTTGTTCTTTATTGACTAAGCATTATTTATGTGTCCTTATCCCCCAATTGCCCTCCCAACCGCCCCCCCTCACTTGTGCCCTCACCCCCCTAGTGTCTGTGTCCATTGGTTATGCTTATATGCATGCATACAAGTCTTTTGGTTGATCTCCCCCCTTCCCCCCACCCTCCCCTGCCTTCAAGAGGGCATTATTCTTATCACTGCTTCACAGATGCGAAAACAAAGGCTTTGAGAGGTTCAAGGTCACACCTCTAATAAACAGTCATGGCCGGTACTCTTCAACATCACACTGTACCACCCTCCCTGGGTTCCAACATACAGTGAGGGGAGAGGCTGTGAAAAGTGGGAACAGCTTAGAAAATCTGACCACTGGGGCAGACTCCAAGCATGACTAGCTTATTCCCACGCTGGCCTTCCCATCCATAACTGACTCCCCATTCATGACTGACTCTCTTCTGGAATCTGTCTGAAATCCCCAGAGATTTATTTTCCAGCAGAAGGGCTAGAGTGCTCTATCATGTACAGACTTCAGTGAATTAGGTTCCCCTCAGAGTTTCCCATCAAGCTTTGCTCCTGATCCTACATGAGACCAGCTGCGCTGGGAGTCCAAAATGGGATATGAACACACTGGAAAAGAAAGTATCTTAGGAGGACAGACACATGCCCTGGGCCCTTGAGAGGGAAAAAAGGGGGTGAGTCTAAGGAAAGATAGAGAAATGGGAGTGAGGTTTGAAACTTAAAATCTACTTGGGGATGGGGAGGGGACCACTCTTTCTCCCCTAGGAAATTATGGCTCCTTGATCTCAGGACTTAACATCCATAAAATAGGATATGCATTAAATAAGATCTAGTGGGTTAGCCTGAGAACAAGGCCAGCATTATAATATATGTCAACCACATAGGGAAATGACTTACAAAAGTCCCCATTTATATGTCAAGGACTCTACATACATAGCAGCAAAAACTGACCTTATAATGAACACTGTGGACTCCTTAAAATGTATTTGAAAAAAATAGTACTATATTTCCATGACAACTTTAAAAAAAAATCACAAACAAGAATACTTGAATAATTTTAATAGGAAATTCTTTAAGCAAACATTGATATCAGAATATGTTAGTAATGTAAATCAACAGTACAGTGCCATCAAACTTTTATTTCAGCATTTTTAGAAGTCTGCAACAGTTTTCCCAGCCTCAGCACCTTGAAGTCACTCCCTTTCCCTTTTCCACAACATAGAAATTTCTTCTCTACTATATTAAGATCAACTGACTCTGTTGCATGGGCAATAGTTTCCAAACTCCTTGGCAAGTCCAACATGACCCAGCGCTACCTTTGACACCCTGGCCATTTTCATTATCAAATTCTCCCTCTGCCGGGCATGGCTCTCTCATCCCTCTCCGATTACTGGCTCCCAAGTCCTTTGCTACTTGCCTTCCTCTGTCAGGTCCCTTTGAAAGGAATCTCTGAATTCTCCCTCAGATTTGCAGCACAGTGAACTCTGACTAGGGTCTGGGAAACAGTTTTCTGTTTGCTTCTATGGGAAGAAATGTTTTAGAAAGGATTTTCAAAGAAACCTGACTGCGCCCTCATGATGGGATTCAGGACACACTAGCCCAATAAATGGCCCTTCAACATATTAAGTATTTCAGCTGGAGGAATTTGGGCAGTAGCATGTGCTAGAAAGACCCTCCGCCTCCTCCCGACCTCCTGCTGGAGGCAGCTCATAAGACCCTCTTGTGAGAAGTGCCCTCCCTGTATCTGTGGGAAGGAGCACCCTTACCTCCACAGGTGGAGACACGCTGCGAAGAATCCAAACAAACAGGCCTTGCTGAGTTTTCTCCCCTTGCCTCATACGCTTTTGTGCCTTCACATTTTCCATGGCTTCCACTCTTAATCAAATCTAGTATAAGCACACTCAGGTTTAACCCTTTCTTCTGGTCTTCAAATTCCCATAAAACTTTCATTAAGTATATTTGTATGTTTTTCTCTTGTTAATCTGTCTTTTGTATAAAGCCCAGCCAAGAACCTCAAAGGGTAGAAGAAAAATATTTTTTATCCCCCTACAAGGAGTAAGACTGCAGAGAATCTAATTTTAATATATTATTAGAGAATTTCCAAGGGAGAAGAATCTAGCTATAGGCAATATTCTTCTACATTCTGAACGAATGAAAATAAGCAGTGAACTTAATTTATAGCTTTAGATAAATAAATTAATCTCATCTATGAATATGAGTAAACTTTCTAGTACCTAGCCACAAATGGAGAAACAATATACAATGGAAAGGGGTCAGAAGGATGGATCCTAAGTCTGGCCCAGGCCATCATGACCTGTTTGATGACTTGGGGCCTCACTCTCTACGCCTGTTATGAAATAGGTCTTTTCAGCTTTAAAAGAAGGAAGTTGTCCTAAATTTATTTTTCCTCCTACCAAAGTAACCCTTTCAGTTCCCCATCACGGTGGTTATAGTTCTATATCATAAACCAAGGGGGAAAGTTTCGTTTGGTTTCACATTCATTCATTAAGCAGCACATTTCTTAGTATGGTTTGAGGAATACAGCAGCGTATTAGACACTATGTTAGGCACTGGCGATGCACTGTGTAATAAGACAGACACAGCTCCATCCCTTAGCTTAGTCTAGTATTAAATAACAAGGCAGTGTTCCGCTTTAATGAGCCTACTACAGATGCAGACACTTCTGATATGAAGGCCTACACAACATGATTTAGAATGTTAACACCACTGATCAAAAAGTAATGTTTTTCTTCTTTGAAAATGCCTTAGTTGGTACCTTTCTCCAGCTAAAACAATGACCTTCAGGAATGCTGCCTGACTTCTTCAGATACTTTTATCTATATCTCTAAATTCGTGTAAAGTAAATTGATTAGAGAAGAATGTAAATAAAAATTTATGGCCATATAATGAGTTGGAGCCAAAACAGAAAAGACTTAAAATATGCAGAATGCTGCCGAGAGAAATTAGACCTGAGTAAAGCAACATATTGCTTTTTCCCCCCATACTTCTCTCTGTTTCTTTTTGATCATTTAACTGTCTTTCTATTGTGGCATGATATGGTGGTGAGACATAGTTTTCTGTAGAGCCAGAAGAACCAAGAACTAAATCTTAGCCCCGCCACATTCTAGCGACTTCATGCTGGATTAACTCATTAACTTCAATAAATGGTAGTGATGGTGAAGGAGCAATTAAGATAATTATGAATAAGGAAATCAAAAAGAAGAAAAGTTATAACTGACCACAAGATGGAACTAAAGTTATCTGATTATACTACTCCTAAAATTTTGGTATTCTTAGTCCGGTAAAATATTGAAATAATGAAAAGTAAAAAGTGAAATAGTGAAAAGGTAGTTCACTATTTTGTCAACAAACACTAAAATCCCTTGTAATTATTTAAACAACTCAATATTTACTCAACTTCCATTCTATATAAATAAACATGCTCAGTGTTTTTCAAAAATGTTACTGTCATAAAAGTCTGTAAACAGGCTACAAACCTGTTCCTGATGAACGCAGGTCAAAGAGACATGACAACTAAATGCAATACCTGATTCCAAACTGGACCCTGCACTGAGGATGCTTGGATATGTTTTTTATATGAGCTTAAATCTTCAAACCTGGAAATTATCCAACCATCTTCTCTTTGTATCAAATAAACCCAAAACTCAACTTCCCTACCCATTTGGGGGGAATAGTTGATTACCAGATCAACTATTTTTTCACATTTATAAAAACCAGATTTGCAAGATTTGCTTTTAAATTCTACACTTGGGGTCTTTAATAAAAGATTTCCCCTAAAGAGCTTTTAACCCTGCCTCTACTACATACACAATTATCTCTTATACCTTCTGGACACTTTCATTAAAATGTATTGTCATAGCCCCAGCTGGTTTGGCTCAGCGGATAGAGCATCAGCCTGTGGACTGAAGGGTCCTGGGTTCGATTCCAGTCAAGGGCACATGCCCAGGTTTCAAGCTCGATCCCCAATAGGGGGCATGCAGTAGACAACCCATCAATGATTCACTCTCATCATTGATGTTTCTGTCTCTCTCTTCCTCTCCCTTTCTCTCTGAAATCAATCAATACACACACACATATTCACTAGAGGCCCGGTGCAATAAATTCATGCACTGGGGGCAGGTGTCCCCGCAGCCCAGCCTGCACCCTCTTGCAAGTCTGGGAGCCCTCGGGGGATGTCTGACTAACTTGGGAGTGGGCCTAAATCGGTGGTCGGACATCTTTAGCGCTGCCGCGGAGGCGGGAGAGGCTCCCACCACCACCACCATAGCTGCGCTCCCGTCATGAGTCCAGCTTCTGGCTGAGCAGTGCTCCCCCTGTGGGAGTGCACTGACCACCAGGGGGCAGCTCCTGCATTGAGTGTCTGCCCTCTGGTGGTCAATGCGTGTCATAGCAACCGGTTCTTCTGCCGTTTGGTCGATTTGCATATTAGCCTCTTATTATATAGGATATTTTAAAATGTATTGTCATAAACTAAACAAAATATTCTGGATGTGGCTTAACCAGTGAACAGTACAAAAGAGCTATGGACTCTCAGCTTTAGTAAGACACCTGAGACTGCCTTCAGGTGTACCACTGTTGCAAATCTGAGGTCAACAAACCCCCCAGGTCTCATCACATGAATGACTGCTATGCTAGACTTGCTGTATCCTACAGACAGATCAGTGTGCCTTCTCCAACTTCATCCAAGTATCTGCTACGAAATAAAGGGGGAAATGAAGAGTGTCCCCTGGGGTAAGCCAGTAATCACCTCTCTGTAGGTCCACTCATCTAGCAAACACACTGCTATTATGTGAAGACACACAGTCATGTCATGGAATTCACATTTAGTTTCTTAATACCTATCTATGTTTGAAAGTCAAGGTTCTTCCCAAAATGCCAGTTATATGATGACGCTCTTGCCCACAAAAACTCCCAACAATATCCTAACCAATCATATCTGTTTATTACCTGGCTTACCATTTTTAATTTTATTATCTTATCCCCTCTGTGCCCTCTTCCACCTCCACCCACTCCCCCAATGCCCCACAATCATCACATTCTTGTCCATGTCCACGAGTTCTCTCTCTCTTTTTTTTTTTTTCTCAATCCCTCCACCCTCCACCCTCCAACATCTAACCCCACAGAGCTGTCTGCCTGCTCTCTGTGAGTTAGTCTCTATTTTGCTTGGTAGTTCAGTTTGTTCATTAAATTCCATATCTGAGTGAAATCATATGGTACTTGTCTTTCTCTGACTGGTTTATTTCACTTAGCATAATGTTCTCCAGGTCCATCCATTCTGTCGCAAAGGGTAAAAATTTTTCCTTCTGGCTTCATCATTTCCTCTCCAACCTGAGGTTCTCCCAGCAAGCCCTGTAGTCCAGTGCATCAGGATCAGTGTGCCCACCTACCCACTCCCACCTGCCCCCTCCTTTGCATCCTGCTTAAGTCAGCTTCCCTGGCCTGGCATAGCCCCTGACTTCTCAGAGCCACCCAAGTCTCCCGGATCTGACCTCTTAAAACCCTTGTTGTTTGCCATTAAAACCCTTGTTGTTTGCCTCTTAAAACCATTGTTGCATGTTATCCTATGCTACCCTGCATAAGTGTTTAATGGTTTAAACATATGTATTTTTAATATCTCAAACCAAACAGCAAGTTCTGTGAAAACAGAATACTTCCCAAACTGTATTTCAAATGCAGCCCTGATTACAGTAGAAGTTCAACTCAACCCTACTGAAGGGTAAGCATCGCATTATTCATTTTTTTATTGATGAGAAATTTACCACCAAGAAATCATTACTCTTCATGATGCCAAGACATTTAGAAGTTTTCAATCCCAAGCTACTATTTATCTACAGAATAATTTCACACTCTTCTATATATCTTATACTATCTTAAAATTGTCTAGATTACCAAATCAACTATTTTTTCACATTTATAAAAACCAGATTTGCAAGGTTTGCTTTTAAATTCTACACTTGGGGTCTTTAATAAAACATTTCCCCTAAAAAGCTTTTAACCCTTCCTCTATTACGTACACAATTATCTCTTATACCATAAGAGAAATAACTTAAACACTAAATCCCATTTGTGAAGATATCAGACCAATGTCCAAATGTTAAGCTCAGCTTTCCCCTTCAGCTTTTATCATGAAATTGATCAATTTGAAATCAATTTGAAATTGATCCCTTAGTAGAGCAAGCAAAAAATCTAGAGTCAGGCAGGCTGTGATGTAATTTTCCTTAGATTGTTGTCCAATATACAAAATATTGTGTAATTTCCCTTAACCTTATTTTCCACACAAATCCTGAGAATTGCTAGCTGAATGGCCTTAGGAAATTATGGAACCTGTCTGTGCATTAGTTTCATCATTTGTAACAAAGGAATAATAATACTAGTCAGGACCTGTCCATAAAGATTGTTATGAGAATTAAGTATATTAAGACATAAAAGTGGCAGATCCTAGCACATGATGGATCCTGGCAATTATTTCACATTATTACCTGTGAAATAATATTAGCAGCTATTATGAATATCGGTATTAATACTGTAAAGTGCCTAGCATACAGTAGGGGTACAGCAAAAGACAGCTGTTATTATTTTCTAAACCATATTAGAGTATTTGTTGGTTATACCAAATGGAACTGATGATTAATTATAATATTTATCCATTTACCTATGTCAGGCGTTCTACAGATGTGGCCCGGGTTCAGCAGCATCAGTGTTTTGTTAGAAACACAATTTCCTGGAACTTGTTAGAAATGGAAAATTTCAGGCCTCACCCCAGATCTAGTGAATCAGAAGCCCTTGAGGTGGGGCCCAGCAATCTATGTTTAATTTAAATTTTAAAAATTTCAATTTAAGTCTTTAAAATTTAAAGTAAGGTTTTCTTAATTATTTGTTTTATTGTTCACAGTATTACAAATGTCCCTCATTTCTTCTCCCTTTGTCTCCTTTCACTCAACTCCCGCCCCACCCCAGGCCTTCCCTACACTACTGTCTATGACAGTGGTTCTCAACCTTCCTAATGCCGCGACCCTTTAATACAGTTCCTCATGTTGTGGTGACCCCCAACCATAAAATTATTTTCGTTGCTACTTCATAACTGTAATCTTGCTACTGTTATGAATCGTCATGTAAGTATCTGATATGCAGGATGTATTTTCATGGTTACAAATTGAACATAATTAAAGCATAGTGATTAATCACAAAAACAATATGTAATTATATATGTGTTTTCCAATGGTCTTAAGCGACCCCTGTGAAAGGGTCGCGACCCACAGGTTGAGAACCGCTGGTCTATGTCCACTGTTTCTGCATATCTGCATATGTTATTTTAACAAGCCCTCCGAGTGAATCTGATGTAGCTGACGCTTAAGAACCCCTCGTGTATGTCTAAAGTCTTTAAAATATATCTTATTTACAGATTTTAAGAACCAAAACACTGCGTTCTACTTTCAGAAGAGGTCTTGTCCATCAGCCCTTTACAAAGCCAGTGCTTCAGAAATTCTCCTATTTCATCGATGCCCACAGATGTAAAATTAACTCGATAACAAATAGAGCTTTTTTCTATCCCCTAAAAGTTATCACTGTGTTCTCAGCCTGGGGATTTACATTTCCTTCCAGATACCAAGTCAGAAAAGAAAGAATGGTGTGACTGGTTCGGAGGAGCCATGAAGTCGTTGACTTTTCAATGCGGGCAAAGGATATCTCTGCCATGAGTAAATTAAGCTTTCCAAGGACATGATGGAACAGAGAAAAAACCTGATAGCCAGTTGGGTGTTTCCCATGTGGTAACAGAGCAGATTACTAACAAGCAGGGTGTGGTTCAGTACTGGAACCCAGGGCCTCTTTCTCTCCAAATGCATTTAGGTATCAATAAAATAAATTTAAAAATTCAGACCAAATATCCTATTACACAATGTTAAGGAATAAATTTACAATATAGCTAACCGGTGCTGAAGAAAATACTTCTATATGAAAAGGGGCCACATACCGAACCTGACAAGCTCAGGGGAGGCCGTCGTGGCAGCCATAAAAACTCAGAGACCTAAAATCACCACAAAGGATGGTCTGAAATTAAACATTTTTAACTAAAAGCAGTTTATGGTGGGTAGTCATGTCCTAGGCCAATTTCTTCTCTGACAAAGGTCAACCTTTACCTAAACTAAGTCTATCTCTTGTCTTTTTGCATCTACGCTAACATATCGTTGGAATGTCAAAGTAGTTTTCCTTTTCCCAGACCCCTCAAAGCACAAGCACTGCTCGGTGGAGACCATAAATCAACTCATTATTATTGAATTAATCACTGACAGTTAACTATCCTGTACCCACTTATGTAAAAGAAGCACGTGTCTATCATTTTACTTTTTATCCAATACCAGAGGTTCCCCCCACCCCCCCACCCCACACCCCCCACATGCCCCGCCTGGCTTTCTCCTGCCTCCCTAACCTGTCACCAATGGATTTCATGTAACCCACTTAGTCTCCTCCTCTGATTGTATTGTATAAAATAAGGTGCAAAATTGCCATTCTCCAGAGCATTATCTCAACCTGCTGAGATTTTGCTTTCGGGCAATTGTTGACAGTTTGGCTCAAATTATCTCAAAAATTCTCTATAGGTTTGAATGTTTCTCATGTTGAACATCCATTATCAATTGCCAGTTAGATGGTCCAACTCAAGGAAAGACCATTATATGGACTTCTTCAGATTCTAATCTTCTTCTAAAAATCACTTATCACCTTAAATTATTCCTTTTGAATATAGCCTCTAGGTCATGGATCAAGTTTTAATTCTGGGTCCAAGTAAACAAGTTAAAAGGAATCTTATCTTTAAAGTGTTTCCAAAAACAAAGGGTTTCCTTCCTTCTTCTTTTTTTTTCCTTTCTGAGAACAAGGTAAAAGCTAAATCATAGGTACTTAAATTTAAATCTTAGGTGCCATCTCTTATATTGCCGCCTTACAAATTTCTAGACAAGACAGAATTGCATGTGACCAGTAATTAAAACTAAATAGTTATGTAAGACCCTCCAGTTTATAAAGTAGAATGGGTATAAACTAATATTGTACATAATAAAATAATGTTATCAATGTTATATTTTAGAACATTTCTCTGGGTAAAATTTAGCTAACCGAAGTCACAGTTATTTTTAAGAACAACCAGCTCATGATTCAGTACAATAATTAAAATTATGCTAAAGAATCATACATAATGTTACTGACCACTGGTTTACCTAGCAACCATAATTTGCGAGGTAAACAATTGGTCTACTCAGTGTGTGAAGAGACTTGTGGAGGCAGCAGACCTGAATGCATTAACCGGGCTTTATTCTTAAAAGGGCTCTGCAGAATGACAAATCAAAAGGAAAGCATTCTTGTCAGAACAACCAGTTTAAGGACAGGCTTAGTCATACAACTGAAATACCAGAACACTAAAATTTAAATACCTTTGGAAAAAAGCCAAAGACTTCTGCTCACCAACAATTCTAAGTTTTAATTAAGCATCTGTTCAGTTTAAACGAATGTAATTTTAGCTCTGATACATTTAAAAATAAGGCTACATTAATTTTTTTTTCTGGAGAAAATCTATAATAAAAACCCCTAACCCATACAGTGTATATTTTAAGGAACTAATGTTTACCCATATGGACATAATAGTAACTTAAGCAATCATTTAAAACCCCACAATATTTACTTTTCTCAGTCATATAATCCTTTAAAATCCACCATGCCAGATTCAGCCCCTAGGCACTGGATGTGTGCTATTTACAGCTGCATAAATCCTAATTTCCTAAGTCATGGTGATTAAAAAGCAAATAGTTGAAACTCTGAGGTAGAGAAAAGTAAACACAAGCTCCTAACCAGGGGCAGCCTGCTGGCAGACCTGCAACATCCCAGTCACAGAGCAATCAAACGCGGCGCAGTCCGTGCTTCCGACCCACGCTCTCCCGTCCTGACTCCTAGGGCAGCCCTACCAGTGAGCAGCCATGGCGAGTTTCCCCTCCTATTAAATAGGGGACTCGAACAGGAGGATTTGGAAGATGCCCTCTAAGGGTGAATCTAAGTAAAACGACAACTGAGGACCCAAAGCTGCCAAACTTTCAGAGCCTTCAGCATCTTCAGTCTTCATGGACGCCCCTGGGAGAGGGGAGTGTGTGGGAAAAGAGGAGTAAGTGAGAAAGGTCTTTGGGCCCCAAGACCCACCTAGAAGTGACTAGGAAGGGGTGCGCTCGGAGCGGGGACTACTGAAGTAATTCTTCAGTACCTCAGCAGGACTCTAAGGCAAGGGGGCAACAGGCCAGTCTAGCTCCTCAGCAGATTCTAAGCCCCGAACCCCAGCTTTTCCTAAAATGAATAAACTAAAAGGGAGAGCCCGTTAGACAAGAAAAGGGGTTTGGATAACAGAGGCAGAAGGCACCCAAGGCAACCTATGCCCCTTCACTATTGTGCCTGAAGCCATCCAGGTCAGTCTACTCTATACCACAGCTCTCACTGACCAAGTGCTTACCGCATGCAAAGTGCCACGCTTTACGCTTAGATGGATTATGGCATTTGAATCCTCACAGTAACCTATCTTTGCCACCATTTTACAGGTGAGAGACTAAGGTTAATGTCACACAAATGATAAGCTGCAAAGACACAGCTTCCTGTCTCCCGAACCTCTTGCTGCCTCTCATCTTTGGCTTACATGTCAGACTGTTAACCCCGTAGGAGAACTCTGTTCAAAGGCAATTTGGTCCAAGTTAGCAAAAAAAAAAACACACCAAAAAAACCCCCATATATATGATATATATATGTATATGTATGTGTGTGTGTGTATATATATCTATATATATCTATATATATCTCCAGTATGCAAAGTGTCCCCTCGGAGTTTGACCAGGAGATCAGGAGTTCGATCACTCACTATGATGTGCGCTGACCACCAGGGGGCGACGTGAAACAAAGGAAGGCCCCAGCTGGCAGCCAGAAGGCTCCGATCTGGCTGGGCCTAGGGACCCTACCCTTGCATGAATTTCATGCACCAAGCCTCTAGTACAGCGGTTCTCAACCTGGGGGTCGAACGACCCTTTCTCAGGGGTCACCTAAGACCATCAGAAAACACATATATAATTACATATTGTTTTTGTGATTAATCACTATGCTTTAATTATGTTCAATTTGTAACAATGAAATTGGGGGTCACCACAACATAGGAACTGTATTAAAGGGTCGCGGCATTAGGAAGGTTGAGAACCCCTGCTCTAGTACTATTTATAAAATGAAACAGAAAAATCCAGTGAAGAAAAGTCTGTTCTGGGATGATACTCTCAATCACCTCACTGCCCAGAAAAGCAGAACTATATCAAATTCTCCCTGGGGCCTTAACTAGGTTGGAAAAAAGGGAACAATTAAAAGACATTAAATTAACATAAATAAAATAAATTAACAATTTAGAAAGGGAAAATTTTTGTGGTTGTTGTTAACCCTCACCCGAGGATATTTTTTCCATAGACTTTTAGAGAGAGAGCGGGAGGAGGGGGAGAGAAACACCAATGTGAGAGAGACACATTGATTGGTTGCCTACCGTGCACCCAGACTGGGGCCAAGGATAGAACCTGCAACCCAGGTACATGCCCTTGACTGGAAATTGAACCTGAGACCCTTTGTTGCATGGGCCAACAGTCTAACCACTGAGCAACACTGGCCAGGGATAGAAAGGGGAAATTTTTAAAAATTATTTCAAAAAATGGGGAATACATCCCTAGCCCAAGTCAGCACTGCTAGACAGCTAAGCCTTGGGCAGAGCCCATTGATCTGGCCCCTTAGGAATGTCCCACTCAAGCTGTGAGGGAGGTGCCCTTAGTGTACAAGGCAATAATTCCTCCCTTCTTTTCCCCTTCCCCCGCCCCTTCGTCCTCTCTCTCTTTTCTCCTCTAACCTCCCTTTTCCTCCCTCCTTCCCCCATGGTTTAAGGACTACTTCTGACTATAGTTAAAACTGATAAAACAGAGAATATACACAACATCATTCAAATTTTATCTAAATGATTTTATTACCACTTTCTTTTCTCCTTACCCATCAATTACTCTTTCACTTTATTGACATTTTTGTCACCCCTTTCCCTTAACATGTATATGTCAAGATGCCCATTTTATTGAAAACTTCAAATAACACACTTTTCATTAATTAAAAAGAAATATGGTAAAGCAAGAAAGATAAGAGACCTGTTCCTCTCCTTTCTCTGTTTCTCCATGAATATGTTCAATATATAAGAAAGTCAAGAAAGAACAAATATTTCTTTCAAATATTTGGATTTTTTTATTTAAAATTCATATACTTACTTTCTCTTTCTCACTAATTGGATTATGACCAAATGGGCACCTACAACAAAAGTGTCCAACATGCCCTTTACTGAGACAAGACGAGGTTGACTATCCTTCTATTATCCCTTGGGTGAAACCAGGAAACAATTGCATGAAGGATGAACTTACTCTGATTAACTAATAACAAGCTTCAGTAGCCTGGTACCCCAAAATGTTTGGGAATATTTAATTATTTTTCATCAATTGAGGTTAATGCTGTAACTTCTAGACTTAAAAGGATTAGAAATTAAAAACTATGCTCTCATATATTTGAGTTTTGTGCCATAAATTTCAATGCATAAGTCTTAAGAGTATAAGAAAAGGCCATCTGAGCTGACTCTAGAACAAAACAGAACAGGAATGTAAGCAGCTAAGAGTGGGAATTAGCCAAGACTACATTGTTTAACATTCCCCCTCCCTAGAGTCGCTCATTTAATCAGAGCTCGTTTTAAATTCTGACCTATAACATACGTCAAGAAGCATATAAGCTAATTTGATTATAATCCTAATCCGTTGGACTGGCATCTATCAATTGGCTATTGTGCCTAAAATATTTATTTGCCCAATTCTTACTCTGTTGCAGCAGGATTAAGACTTCAATCTCTAAGATTTGTTGTTTTTTTTAAAAAAGAGGTCATCGCCCGGCTGGTGTGGTTCAGTGTTTGAACATCGACCCATGAACCAAGGGGTCACCAGTTCAATTCCTAGTCAGGGCACATGCCCAGGTTGCAACTTCGATCTCCAATAGGGGGCATGCAGGAGGCAGCCAATCAATATTTCTTTCTTATTGATGTTTCTATCTCTCTATCCCTTTCCCTTCCTCTCTCTCTAAAATCAATAAAAACAGATTTTAAAAAAAAGTCACAGATACATACAGACTGAAGATAAAAGGATGGAAAAAGATATTCAATGAAAAACAGAAATAAATTTTTAAAAGCTGGGGTAGCAATACTCATACCAAACAAAATAGACTTTAAAACAAAGTCTATAAGATGAGACAAAGAAGAACCCAACAATTCCCCTGGGCACTCATCTGAAGAAAATGAAATACTAGCCCTAGCCAGTTTGGCTCAGTGGATAGAGGACTGAAAAGTCCTGGGTTCGATTCTGGTCAAGGGCACATGCCTGGTTGCAGGCTCGATCCCCAGTAGGGGGCGTGCAGGAGGCAGCCGATGAATGATTCTCTCTCATCATTGATGTCTCTCTCTCTCTCTCCCTCTCCCTTCCACTCTGAAATCAATAAAAACATATTTTTTTTTAAAAAAAAAGATATGTGCAGCCCTACGTTTGTTGCAGCATTATTTACAATAGTCATGATATGGAAGCAACTTAGGTGTCCTTTAATAAAGGAATGGACTAGAATATTACTGGAATATTACTCAGCCATGAAAAAAATGAAACCTTGCCATTTCACTTATATGTAGATTCCAATAAACTAAACAAATGAACAAACAAAACATACTCACAGATACAGAAAAATGATAGTTGCCAGAGGGTTGGACAGTGGGAGGATGGGCAAAAGGTGAAGGGGATACAGGCATACAAACTTATAGTTATAACATAAATAAGTCACGGGGGTGCAGAGTTCAGCATGGGGAATATAGTCAATAATGTCACAATAACTTTGTATGGTGACAGATGATTACTGAATTTTTCATGAACACTTTGTAAGTTACATAAACGTCAAGTCACTATTTGTACACCTGAAACTAGTATAATTTATATATCTACTATATCTTAATGAAAAGAACTTTATATTCCAGAATAAAATTTTCAGGAAAAGAGGTCACACTTTCCAGGTAGATCAGGATTTGAACCCTTGCTGCCGGAGTCTGAGGTTATGTGTAACTACTAAATTAAACACCTTGGAAGGTTGTCAGAATGACTAAATGGTTCCATGTATATACACAGTAAGAATATTCTTGCCAGCACTGTGATGGGACCTAGGAGTGAGCAACACAGCTTTTGTGCACAAACAGCTCAACTACTGTTCTGACATTTACAGCAAAGGCAGTCTCCTTATGCTCAATCATCCAATTCATGAAATAACCATAAGACTGGTCTAGTTCCACATGCCTGGCACATAGCAGACCCCCATAAGTAACTATAGAATGCTAGTGCTGCGGTTCCCGTGGGAGTCACCTCATTTGTGCTTCTAGTTCTCTCTAGCTCCACAAATCCACTCATTTGTGACTTGATTACCCACCTGGAACCATAACAGTTACGCCCCAGTTACATGGGCAACCCTCTGTGACACCCTCACCACCCCCAGATACCCAACCACCACAGGGGCATCTCTTCATCAAAAACCTTGCTTCCCTTAGGTGCGCCTCAGAAATGGGAAAATCCTGTCAGAGCCTTCAGCTCCAAAGGTCCCCATCCATCCCCACGCTCACATCGGCCCGTCTCTGCCCTACGCTGTGGAAGAGTCCCACTCGCATTAAGTGCATGGTGCATGTAAGATGAGACAAAGCCTGGGAGAGAGGAGGTAAACGGCTGGCATCCTTCATTAGAACTCACAGTACATTTCCTCACAAAAGCTGAGGATCTTAACCTTTTCTTTCTTGCCAACGCGCCAGAGGATTGAGCGCCCTGCAGTGACAGCCCCTCCCTGCAGAAGTGAGTCTTCATGAGGGAGGGGGTGGCATGGCCTCCCCGAAGGACGTATCGGAATATTGGAAAAGGGTGGTGAGAGGGGGGGACCTAGAACACCTCACAGGTAATTCTGATCTGCCCCCTGGAATGAGAACCGCTTTTATAGAAGGTCATTAGCTGCTGTTACATTATTGGGGCCACTCCTGTGCTACATGATTGTTCCAATAGGACTTGTAGAATCGCTTAAGAATATAAGCACAATTTAAATAATGTTTCTATGTGAGAAAACTCTTTCCAAGTCCCAAACAACAGACTTAAAACATTACCTACTTCCAATGTGTGACTGTCTGTAAAAGGGGGGAGAAAGTGACTAATCGTTAACTGTGAAGTCCTCTGGGTTCTTCAGCTGAGACTCACAGAAGCGTTGCAGTAAGATCCGATATCTCCATGAAATTGAACGCAAATTTTGTGTACATATGTATTTTTTCTGGAGAGCTTATATCATATGAGCCATGGCACACAAATAAATATTATTTTAAGAACTGCAACTATTAACTGCTTCACAGACAGAGAAATGTATATACGTAAGTACCAATTTCTGGGTCATATTTACAAGATGTAAAATGAGTCTGTACTTCTGTCTCTGTAATACACCTTTATTCTCATCTAACCCTCTGGCACCCACATAAATCTGATGCCACAACTTGGTTCAAATCTTGATGGAGGGGGAAAAAAATCTTCCAGAGAATTGCAGCTTTCCCATGCCCTAACATATAAATATTGGCGTATTTCTTAAGCAGCTGAGATTTTTTAGAGTCCAATAATAGGTTATCCTAATATCACAGAATGTGCTATAATCACTGGGTACACCTCCATCATCACCCATAGGCCACACACCAAATAATTACAGATGCCTGAAATGCATGTGACCTGCTCTAGAATTTAAACTGGTAAGCTGTGATTCAGGGCTATCCAATCAGTTACTGCACAGTAAAGCATGCAAAACAATGCCATGACGTGAAAGAAATAGAAACTGACCTTCATGAGATGCTGATTTATCCATTTTGTAAACGTTTTCTTTTGAACTTTGTCCCGTTCATCTGCAAGGGGGGGAAAAGACATAAAACAAGGTTGGTAAACTCCATGAATACACTTTAATTGTGATCAAGCATAGAAACAAAAATGAGGTATTCAAAAGAGCACTGTTTAGCGCATTTGCATTTTCTTGTTGAATTCTGGCAGCTGTAGGCTGTCTGTAAGGAAGTGTTAAAGAGCTGTGTTCTATCAGACTGGTCTCTTCCCAGAGCTGTAATTGCCAACATTACTCCCTTAAACAAATGTCCTCTGCATTCTGTAGCATAAGCCCCAATCACCACCACCACCACCACCACCAGCAAGATGTCTACTCTAAGCTTTTCACCTTCAGGTAAGTCCTTGCACTGAACTGCCCAAAGTGTTTCACCAGGTGTTACATCCCATTGGGTCTTCACATTCATACAAGAGAGGGATAGGCAGTTTCATTACCATTTTCAGAAAGAAAGGCTCAGAGAAGTTAGAAGAACTGTCCATGATTATTCAACAAATGGTTTAAAATTGTAATAAAAGACAGGACTGCATTCTGGTCTTCTGGTTTAATTACTAACCATGCTGCTTCTGTCTTAGATGCCCATTTTAAATTGTCTGGTAAAAAAAAAAATACATCCCACCTAGATCCTCACTACAGAGAGGGATACCGACCGCCCAGTGACTGCTACAGCAAGGAGGCAGACACCGCGGGAGACGGCTGCTGATGATGGAAGGAGAAAGACTATTGGAATGCTCTGGTTCATCAAGTTAGTATTTCAAAAGAGAATCTTAACCTTCCAAGGTCTAGAGTGCACATGCAGCGCTACACTACTTTCTTCCTCCCTGCGTCTAAGGAGGCAATCCCCTCCTTTCTCGTTTCCTTCCTTCCTCCTCTCTGTGTCTGGGGACACTCTCTTTTTCACTGGTCTTCTTTCCTCTCTCACCACAGTCCTTTCCCTAGGGCTCTCTTCATCTCTTCCTTCTCATTCTTTATCCATGAACCTTCTTAAACTATTTTAATGAGGCTAAAGTTTCTTTAAAATGCTTGTCCTACTTATTAATAGTATGTATGTACTTTACAATAATTTAAATATAAACACAAATATAAAAATAAATCATTTGGGAAATATATCTGTAAGACAAAGTTTACTAATATTAATACCAAAAAAAAAGAAATTAAAAAATGAACTTCTTAATGTATACAGACATGTAATCCATTGAAAAAAATTAATGCCCACAGGTACTCAATCTCTCTAGCAAATAGCAGTAGTAATATAAAATAACACAAATCAAGCTTTCTAACCTATATAATTGTCAAGATTTTAATTTAAAAAATATTGATGTTGACAAGGAAACAGGGAAAAGACACACACATATATATTGCTAGTGGAAAATTAAACCAGATTTAATTTGGTTTAAATCTTTTGGACACTACTCAATGCTATAACCACTAGTCACATTTGGCTATTTAAGTTTACACCAAAATTGGCCTAAGATATTGGACAATACAGATATAGGATGTTCCCACATCACAGAAATTTCTACTGGGCATCACTGCTCTACAGCAATTTGCCACTAAATATCAAAAGCCTTAAAAATGTACACATACTTTCTCCGCAAGTCTATTTCTAAAATTTGGTTGTGTGCAAAATGTATCTATAAGAATATGAATCCTAGTGTTTACAATAGCAAAAGAAAAGCTCTGCAAAAAAAAATGTGTTCAGTGATCAGAAAATGGTTAAATAAATTTTAGTAAAGCAATTCGATGGTTTGTTCAGATTCAATTTTCTGCCAAGCTACTCAATGATGGCATATTACTCAGAGTTCTTCTACACTTTAAACCAACATGAAAGGGCAGAAAAAGGGATCAAATAAACCTAGTTTGTATTTCATAAGCACTTATTCTCCAAAGTACCTCCTTCAAACCCTTTCTGTTTCCTGCCATCATCAGGGAGAAACAACATCAAAGACATATAAGCATAGCCTATCCTTTGGTTTGTCCGTAACAAATTCATTCTCAGTGCCCCAAACATCTAGTTTACTTCTTGACTTAATTAACACTGGGTGTTAAAAAATTGGAGAAGAGTTTGCAGAAAGCAGACCTAGAAGACAGAGGCTTGCTGAATCTGAATATAAATGCCCAGAATTTATGCTAAAATTGTTAATTTTGCCTGATTCCCAATGTAAAATCCCCAGACACTTTGCTTATAACTACTCCGCCAAGATCAATAATATTAATAATTAATAACCAACATTATCATCCACAAAATATTTATTAATCATCTGTTGGCCCCCTCTGGGGCATCATCTACACCTCACTCCTCTTTGTCTACCCCATAGTAGATACTATAATGTTTTTATGCACTCAACAAATGAATATCACAATGTGAATTATGTTTCAAAAAGGACAATCCAACTCAGAATAACAATGTATAATCATTTATATAACGTACAGTAGATACACCACTGAATCTCTTAAAGCAAAATATGGTGCCTTAAATGTCTTTCAGCCTTGCTATTGTTAATGCATTCAGAATAAAACTAAAGTATTCATTAGTGTCTAGGGCAAGAACAAAGGGAAGTAATCCAGTAGTCCTCCTTCCTGACAAAATGCAGATTCTATACTTCCCTCATTACCCAGTCATTCATTCCAGCCTCTATCAAGTCCTTGGATGAGCCCAGTGCCACAGAGGCACAGAGACCACAGGGCTAGACAGAAAGAGCACAGGTCCTTCCTCTCTACAGCTCATCACCTAGAGGGCACCTGACAAGAAGGCAGTGTGGTAAGCATGCCAACTGCACAAAGGATGTGACACTCACCATGCAAGTAAGCACAAATGAGAGGAAGACCAACCCTGACCAGGGCAGTCAGGTGGGGCTTAAAGGAAAGGAAGTAGAGTAGCAAGACAGAAGCTGACCATGTGCAGTGTTCTCCATCAATAAGAAACCCTGGTTTGCCCTGGCCAGTGTGGCTCAGTTGGTTGGAGCGTTGTCCTGTACAAAGGAGGTGGCAGGTTCGATTCCAGTCAGGGCAAATACCCAGGTTGTGGGTTTGGTCCCCAGTTGGGGTACATGTTGGAGGCAACTGATAGGTGTTTCTTTCCCCTGCCCCTCCCCTCCCCTCCCCTCAAGAAAAAAAGAAAAAGAAAATCCTGGTTTAAAAATTTCAGACTGAAAGAGCCCTAGTTAGAACCCAAGCACTGAGATTCCCTCCGGAGTTGCTTCCATTACCCCAAGATACTGTCATCCTTCGAATGGAAATGCTGAACACACCTCAATCTCAGTCACAGACTGGGTGCTGAGGAATGTGGCCCTGCTGTGTGATGTGAACTTCGGACAAGGTAATGCAAATAATGGGACTTCGGTGCCAAAGTCTACCGCTCATATCACATTTTCAGCATTTCTAAGCCTCCAGCACAAGAAAAGAGTGGACAAAATAAAGATTACTTCCTAGGCAATATCCATATTATTCCCACCCAATAATAATCTAGGATCCTAAAGTAAAATAATCAAGAAAAAAAAACATTAAAATGTATAATTAATTTAAAATCCTTATAAGTAAAGAACAGAAAGCTTCCACATCAAGTTTATTAATTTATTGAATCATAACATAATAATATGAACTCTAACAATCATGTTTTTTCTTCCCATTAAATTTAACATGTTGCATGTGTACTATGTAAAATCCTGTCCTCTTGGTATATAACAGTTAATAAAATCTATTTCTTTTTTCTAAATTAATAAAAACTGGTCCCTATCAAAAAATTTAACAATTCATTATTATCAATAACCCAAGTATTCACATTATCCCAATTATTTAAAATTTTTTCAGCAGTTCATTTGTTTAATTGAAATCCAAATAAAGTCCATGAATTGTGATTAGTTAAAAAAAAAAACACACATAAAAATAAATTAAAACTGGCCCTATATTTTAAGGAACATGAAGAAATAGAACATATGTTCTATAGACCAATCGCTTATTCATTAATTTCTTACCCATGAGGTACAGCGAGAAAGCTGATTTAATCAAATAATTTACCTCCAAGTACGGGTGAGACATTCACTTAAATAATTAACTATAAAGAGGTTACTTTGATCACTGAGGTTTTGCCTGTGGTGGTTACTGACAGAAGCTCAACAGTTTGCTTAAAATGGTAGATGGGTGCTAAATATCTGACAGGTTAATACTAAGATAATATTTTAGGATTATGATCTACAACTAAAGTTCATAAGTAAGGTACCAAAACTAAAGCTAACTAAGCAAGACACATAATTCATAAATGCTGACACTGTTTTCTACCAGTAACAATCCAAATCTTCTCTTTTTAACCACGGTAAACCTTGATCGGTCCCATTCAAGTATGCCAAGGGGAGTTCTTTAACACTAGGCTCCCGAAATGCTACCACAATGAGGAAAGAGTTAATGTGGACCTTGAGGGCCTCAACTTTCTTCAGGAAAGCAACTTATAATCAGAGAATAATTTCTAGTCTGGGGAGACTGTGATTTACCACTTTCCATATGCACTATTCCAAAAGGGAGTATTCCCGATCGCACCATCTAATTTCCCAATTACCAGCCTCATAATGGTTCTTTATTTCATTTCAGTGAGGGATGGCCAACGCTGAGATTTATATTTACGGCAATGTTGCTATGACAACAAAAAGGAGACATTATTCCTGGGATTTAAACCGATTCAACTGGTTTTATAGACTACCCAGTTGTTTTTCTGGATAAAGTTTTAAAACACTGCTCTATCGGAAAATTATTTCATTTACAGGCTAAGTTTTAAACGAAAATATAGTACAACGTGGCTGGAAATACGTAATAACACAGAATGCAATGAATAACAGAATTCGGGGAAAACAGATGTACAAAAAAGAGCATTAATTACTTTACAATTTATACCTACTGGTTTTCAGTAAAATCCAATCCTGAGTATTACATCAAGTACATCGCACTGAGATTATATAAAGGCATATGCTATGCACAACAAGAGGGAGGGAAATTCTCTCTCGGGAGCCTCTTCAGGTTTCTGAAAGGTGCCCCACAGCCAAGCAAACTAACACTGACAGCGCTGCTGGCTGTCCTTCCTGGGAGCTGCAAGCATGAAAGTGACATTGCGAGGGAGACTACTGACCCATACAGCACATCAGCCCCGCCAGCTGTGCGTTCCAGTCTTGGTCATGTCTCATGAGCTGCCCCATCATTCTGCAAGGAATCGGTCCAACAGGTCCCTACACTCTCTCCGTACAAACTCCGACGTGCCCGAGTCCTGTTAACAATCTATGCAGAAAGGAAAACACGGACTAGACACTCCCACTTGCCAGCTGAAAACTTGTCGACTCCCCCTTTTAAACAAACATTAGCAAAGCCAGCCTCCTTCATTTTTGGGAGGGGGACACATGCAGGATTACTAAAAAGAAACTAAATTAGCTATTTCTCCTTATAATCTTAAAGACATCCACACCAAGTCCCTTAAAAAGAGTTCTGATTCTCTAACTTCCTTGGCAATGAGGCAAAACAATAGGTTGTTAGTTAGATTTCTCTACTGAACCAGCTCATCACATTCTCTCTTCTAACACCCCCGGCAGAATTCCCCTGGAACAGAAACAACAGCCAGCCAAACTTGTTTAACAATTCCTAATGTGCCTGCTAGGAAGTGATTTGGAAAGCTCAATTTATAATCCAAACACATATCCTTCAGGGGAATACCACTACCAAGTATTCCTTTACGCATACTTCACATACTTTAACAGTCGATAACTCAATTGGTGTTTCTTTAATCATGTAAAATAAGTGTGTATACATTGTGGGGGGCGGGGGGGGGGGGCATCCTGCAGTTTCACTTGCATCTCAACACTTCCTTGAGTTGGATGGTACATGTTCATCTTAAAGACGTAAAAACCAAGGTTTCAAGAGGTTAAGAAACTAACCTAAGATTCCACAGCCTAAGTGGGATCTTAAAGCTGATTTCCAAAACCCAGTTCTGTTCTTTGCCATCAAACATTAGAGGCCCTAATTTAATAATGTAGGGAAAACAAGGAGTCTTTAACTTGTAAGGACTTCACTTCTGAGCATGAAGAAATGAAAAAATGAGAACCCTTATTCCAAAGAAGCAACAGACCAAGTATCTTCAACACTCCTATGTTTGTCTGAAACATAAGACAAACAGACCTGCCTGAATAGAAACTGTACAAACAGTAACTCCAAAATAACAAACATCACACAAAAAAGCATCACTATTTATTTTCAGCAACAGAAACCAGCAAATTCCATCGCGCCAAGGGAAAAGACACTGCTAGATTAATCACTGCAAATATGTTTTGAAGCATCCATATATGACTTCTAACTCGATTATAAATCTGTAATAATAAATGTGTAATATGATAATTAGACTGGACAGCCAAACGACCTTTTGGACATCATTCCGGATGTCCTTCTGGACGAAGCCACGGTGGCGGGGGCTGAGGCAGAGGCGGTTGGGGCGATCAGACAGGCAGGAGAGTGGTTAGGGGTGATCAGGCAGGTAGGTGAGTGGTTAAGGGCAATCAGGCAGGCAGGTGAATGGTTAGGGGCGATGGTTAGGGGCGATGAGGCAGGCAGGCAGAGGCAGTTAGCGAAGATCAGGCAGGCAGGCAAGTGGTTAGGTGAGATTAGGCAGGCAGGCAAGCGGTTACGGGCAATCAGGCAGGCAGGTGAGCAGGAGGCGAGCAGTTAGGGGGATCAGGCCTAAACCAGCAGTTGAACATCCCCCAAGGGATCTCAGATGGAAAGAGGGTGCAGGCCAGGCTGAGGGACCCCCACCCCCCATGCACGAATTTTGTGCACCAGGCCTCGAGTATACTATAAAAGAAAAAAAATGTATCAACTTCTGCTGAGAAGTTGAAAGTATGTATCTGCTTAGTTAGTACCCCTTCACTTCCTTTCTCTCTCTTTCTAATGGTTTTTGTTTTAGAGCCCTTGCCTCCACTACAGAAAAGCCTGAACCCACCTATTTCCATGGAAGAGGATTATAGTATTAATAGCAAATATTTAGGGAGCACTTACTCTGTGTCAGGTATTATTCAGCTATAGACATAGACTGCATCATCCTCACAACAACCCTGGGAGATTATGCCCATTTACAGAAAAAGAAACTGAGGCACTTTAGAGGTTAAATAACTTACCCAGACTACTAATCAAGGCAAGAGGTGGAGAGAGATGTACATGGTTTGCAAAAGCATGTTAAATATTAGCATTTCATACTTGGAAAACAAAATGCTAACTTTTTAAAAATAAACTGACAGAAAGTAAGGAGTGAAGCTTGGCAGCATCTTCAAAGGTGTGGATACACAAAAGGTAGAATTTCAATTCTGCAGATCAGTGATTCTAAAGCATGGAAGAAGGGGAACCACGATGCTCTATTAACAGTAGGCCAAGCATGAGGTTTCTATGTTGTTATTAATAAGTATCAGATGTGAATTTTAAAAGACTAAAAAACATACATTGTAAAAGGCTCTATCTTAAAAAGAAAGGACGGAAGGAAAGGAGGGAGGGAGGAAGGGAGGGAGGGAGGGGAAAATATGAGGTGCTGGAGTTGTTCAAAAACAAATAATATGGGGAAAGTGAAGAAGGGAATCCAGTCAACTCCCCCACCATTGCCCAGAAATAGCATTGTAGTACAATACAGGAAAAGCAGCAAAGGTTTGAAAAGCTACAAGATTTCCGTTGTTACAGAAGAAAGAAAACTGGCTGGGTGAAATAGTTGGGATTGGTGAAAAGACCATTCCTGAAAGTGATAGACAATGTGTAGTTGGTTACCAGGAAGCAAGGTAAGAATAGATGCTTTCTACTGGACCTCACCACTGCCTGCCCCTGCCCAGTCCCAAGTCAGCTCACCGCTCACCTAGGGGCTCTGCCCCTTATCCTATAGTAACAACTCCCTTGCCTGCCTGACATGACCCTCACCCACAGCAGCCTCAGCAAATATCACTGGGGAGTGGAGACTGTAGATGAAATGGGAGGTAAAAAAAAAAATCTAGTTGAAAAATCTTACCAATATTCCCATACAAACATCATTCCGCTTTATTTCTGTGAGTACAGAGCTACAACCGATGCTCATTTTCCAGTTAATTCAACTTTGGTCTGTATGACCCACCTCTGTGGAACTACAGACCTAGAGGAAGACAGTTCTTTTCTCTGAGCCTTAGCTATGACCGCCTTCTCCTCCCTTTCTGTTTTGTTAAAAAAAAAAAAAATTATTATTAAGAAAATCCCATTATGGTCATGCTATTAAATATTGGCAGGAAATATTTGGATATATTTGTTTAGCATACAAGGATGTTTACTGTAAAAAAAAAAAAAAAAAAAAAAGTTTGCAAACCATTTTCAAACTCCATGGGTCAAAGAATACCAATGTGACTTCCCAGTAATTTCTTAGCTTAGTCATTACTGCAAAGCCTATAGCTGATCTCCCAGTAATGAGTACTGCTCTGCCTCCACTGTCACTGCTTTTGGCAACAGCAGATTCTTATTCTTATGCTACTGCACGATACAAAGCTTTGGTTGAGAGAGGCTTTCTTCTTTCATTTTCAAGGTTCAATTCTTCCTGACAGGAGGTTCAATTTTAAACAGAACCCTTCCTCTTCTACGAGAATTGACAGCGTAAAAAGGTTTTAATAAGAAAAGGTTGTCCCTTTCTTATTACTGGCTTTATCACTTTAAATTCTCAATCTTGATGGGGGTTTTTTTTAGCTTCTGCTTTTGTGTAACTATTACTTGTTAGGATTTGAATCTATATGAAATTGTCATTGATTTCTGCTACAGTCCCTCCTTGATCAGAGTATAATCAATCTGCAGCTTTTATGCTGAATACTAAGTACAGTTAAAATCCACATTTTCTAAAGACATTTTTAGAAACAAATAAAACCATTAGAAAAATATATAGGAAACTGTTTTTAAAGTGGTTGGATAGGGAGATTATTTCAAAACACATTATAAAACCCAAAAGAAACTGAAAATATAACGGGTGACATATTTGATAAGGAATTGATGTAATAGCAAATACTATAAATGAAGTTTCAAAAAACGACTGACTGAAAGAAAATATCTGAAAATATATATATGTATATAACCCAAAGTAGATTAATAATTCCAATTAATCCATAAGAAAAAAAGACAGCTCCTCCTCAGTTACAAATGATGTAATAAGCATACAATACTGGTGTGTGTACAATGTCAAAAGCTTTTCTGAGGGCAACCTGGCAGATTCATTACAAATTAAAATGCATATAATTTCCGAATCAACAATTCTTCTTGCAGGAAATATCTGCATACATTTGATTAGCTGACAAGGATGTTTACTATAGAAAAATATTTGAAACCATTGAAATGTCAGTCAATAGGATGCTAGATGAATAAGTTATAGTTCACCCATCCTGCATGAAAAAGATTCTAAGATATATAGTTAAGTAAAAAAGTGCAAAATAATAAATAGATATAAAGGATGCACAAGACATTGAGGAAGAACAGTTTCATCAGAAGAGAGTGGAAACTAGAAGGAAAGGAGATTGGTATTATATATCTCATATTTCATTCTGCATCTTTCCAGATTGTTTGAATCTTTTACAAAGAAGATGTATTGGTGTTGAAGGGTTTCAAGAAAAAGCCTCCCGAGATGTGTCCCTTTGGCATGTGAATTATTTTAAGCTGAAGGCAATTGAGATCCTGCGGGCTCATAAGAAACTCTTTCTTCTCCCTTAAAGAATCTAAATCAGGAATCCTGCCCATAAAAAGAGTTATTCCCAGAAATAACTTTTTATGACCTAGCCATAGGACAGAGAAAACTTCTAACTACTGAACATCTGCTCTTCTCATCATCCTGAGAACAGCCTTCCTCCCCTCTGAAGCCCCGAAGTGCCTCACCCTCATCCTGAACCCAGAATGTCCTCTCTACCTCATTTTACCTTCCTGTCTCTGAACCTCTCCTGTGTGTGGGGTCTCTGACTCCCTGTGTATGTCAGGTTCCTGTATGGACATTATGTAATCGGTTTGGCCATTTTCTCCTGGAAGAGCCTAGGCGAGTGGAAGAAAGTACACCCCCGCCCCGCCCCCCCTTTCCACCAAACACACTCACGGTGGATTACTATTACCAATAACTGTGAGAATAAAAGTGTTGCAAATTCTTTTCTGTATTCAAAACCCGGGTACTCTCTAGAAGATACAGGGGGGAGACTAAGACACAGGACAGAGTATCCCCACTCAGATCTGAAGACAGAACTAAAACTTTAGGTTAGATTTACTCTTAGGCTGCTGGCTGCAGAAGGGGAAGGTAGGGGTAGGGGAGATGGGAGGGAGGAGGGAGGAGGGAGAAGAGAGAGATAGGAAGAGCTACAGGTTGGGAGAAGAGGCGGAGGCACACCTGGTGATGGTTGCCCAGGCTGGGATACAAAAGGACAAGACTGTAGATTGTAGAACGTCTCTGAAAGGAGAATCAATAACAGAATATATTCAGACATATCCTGCTTGGAGGGTACCCTTGTTTGAAGTTTAATTGCCACTGAACAAACCATAGTCTGGTTTTCCCCTTGATCATCAGGAATCCAAAAACAGCACAAGGATAGAATGTGCTCAGTAAGCTGAGGCATAGATGGTATAAGTATGTCAAACGCAAAGGCTAACATGGGCCAAATAAATGAGGCATGCGACCCGCGGGCCGCGAGTTTGACATGCTTGGTGTAAAACAATAGACACCATAAATCTCTCCCCACAGATGCTTTTTTGTCTCCCTACTTCCCATGGCCACCCCACCTCCCTCAGTGAATGACCAGATCACGTGCTTTACTGTCAGTGCAGGGGCTGTGTGGCTGCCCAACAATAGCATCAGTGGCAGGGAACAAAGAGGTACCGGGTTCTGCTCAGAAGAGGAATATACTGGTATCTGTTTTTCATGACTGGCCAAGAATCGAATAAAAAAATCCTAAAATCTGCTTTTAATCTACTTTCTCTACCGAAGCATCCTCAACACACGTGACCATAAAGAACCTTCCGATTACAGGTACACTGCCAGAACATTTAAGTATTGCACCTGATCTAACTGCTGCTGTTCTGAGTCACTGTTACGGACCGTTTCTGCAATTCCTTTATCCGTGTTGCACTAACTTAAAGGAATTAGAGTTTTTAAAAGTTTTCAATCTTATGATTTTGCTTACATGGGGAATCTAAAAGAACAAAATAAGCAACCAGAACAAAAATAGACTCATTGATACAGAGAACATTACAGCTGCCAGATGGGAGGGAGGTGGCAGGGTGGGTGAAAAACGTGAGGGGATAAGAAATACAAATTGGTGGTTACAGATCAGTCAGGGAAATGTAGAGTAAAGCATAGGAAATATAGTAAATAATTATAATAATTGTAATGACTATACATGCCAGATGAGTACTAGATTTATCAGGGTGATCACTTTGTAAGTTACATAAATGTCTAATCATTGGATTGTACACCTGAAACTAATGTTATCTTGTACAACAACTGTAATCAAAAAATAAAAATTATTTTTAAAACGAAGTTTACAATCTTAGTTTTCTTTCCAGAATCAGAGGTCTGGTTAAGAATATATCCCAATGTTGCCCGGCCAACATGGCTCAGTGGTTGAGCATGGACCTATGAACCAGGAGGTCACAGTTCCATCCCCAGTCAGGGCACATGCCCAGGTGTGGCCTGAGTCCTCAGTGTGCGGCATGCAGGAGGAAGCCAATCAATGATTCTCTCTCATCACTGATGTTTCTATCTCTCCCTCTCCCTTCCTCTCTAAAATATATATATATTTTTTTTATTTATTTTAAAAGAATATATCCCAATGTGTTCAGAAACTACATAAATGAATGAAAACAAATGAAATAAACATATATTCTACATTGTTTATATATGAGATCAATCTATTATGAATACCTTCAATAATTTGAGGTTTAAAGTCTAAACTATTCACTTTAAAATTCAAATTAATCCAAGATACTCTCAAAAAATCTCCAATAGCTCAGATAAAAATAGAAACAAATTATAGTGAATGTACATAATTCCTCAGGCTTCTTTGAAATGTTAGGACTCACTGGTTTCTGGAAGAATCAGATATCCTCTTACCTTTATGTTATTTCCTATCCCAACCAACATCCTATTTAGATAATACATGCCCACATATGTTCATCAAGTAATTAGGTACCATCACACTTTAAATAGTTGACATAGTTCACAATCTGACTGATTTGGCAGGTTATGGGAGGTAGCCTATGACAGGGATAGAGAATAGACAGAAGAGTAGCAGGACAAGAAATCTATACAAACACAGGTCCAAATCCTGGCAACAACACTAGCCAGCAATTTCAGCTTGGAAAAATGAAACTCAAATTTCCTCATCTGTAAAATAGAGTCACCATCTTCAGATACCTTACTAGGTATGTGCAACCTAGAATTATTAGAAGCATTAGATCAGCGGTTCTCAACCTGTGGGTCGCAACCCCGTTGGGGGTCGAACGACCCTTTCACAGGGGTCGCCTAAGACCATCAGAAAACACAATGAAACTGGGGGTCACCACAACATGAGGAACTGTATTAAAGGGTCATGGCATTAGAAAGGTTGAGAACCACTGCATTAGATGATATAGTATAAATATGCTACAGCAGGCCCTCAACAAATACTCTTGGCTTCCTACTCACTTTAATTCAATTAGCAAATATGCACTGAGCACATACAATGAATGTTAAAGTCATATCGAAGTTACCATGGTATGCACTACAGAATTTTGCATAATCTCCCAACAATCCTACAACTGTATTTACATATCAGCATCCTCATTTTACTGATTAAAAATAAATAAATAAATAAATAAATAAATAAATAAATAAATAAATAAATTTAAAAGAACTTAATCTGGACCAAGATTTCTCTAAGCAAGGGAGCCATAGAGTTAGTATTTAACCCAGGTTTCTAATACCCTTCATTGTACCCACATATTCACCAAAATCAAGGCTCTTGGGAAGGTACATAGAAAAAGAGGCGCTTTAATTTCTTGCCCTATCAATTCCAGAAAAAGAAAAATGTCCTCAGCTCCTGAGGAAACAATCCCTTTACTAAATAAACTGCATAAATGTTCTCTATATTGTAGATTAGAAAAAGGTACAAAGAAATTCTTCATTCTGCCTAAGGTGACAATACAATGACAAAAACAAGAACTTGGGAGTTCTCTCCTCTCTCTGGAACTAGAATCTATACTACTGAGTCTAGTAAAAGGTATTAGAACAATGGAATGTTCTAATACCTTTTACCTTGAATATAATCAGAGTCTTTCTTGATAAGTACTGACTGGTACCATGAATTTGTCACTGTGGTCCAAGGAACAAAGCCAAATATGCCTTTACACATGGTCCAAAATTCACCTAACAAATGTCCTTTTTCGTGAAGAAAAGTGACCTAGAATTCTTTTTATTTTAATTGAGGTACAACAGAATTCTTAGTAACTCCTTTCATACAGCTGTGGTCTCTTTTATTTTGACCAAGGGTTTGAGAGTGTTTTTTCAGGTTGTTTGGCTGCACTTCTCGAGTCAATGAAAATTACAAGGTGAGTCACAAGCACAACACCTTTCACTCCTGTAGCACAACAGGCCAGTCACGGAGTGAGTCAGCAGCAGGGAGAAGAGGGTGGGGAACACCAAAGGCAGCTCCTCTGAACCACTGGAAAAAATTCAACCTGGGCTTATTTCATAAGAAGATTACCTCCCACCTAAACTTTTAAAATTTAAATTAGTTTACAGCTTGTGGGGCTACTGCTAGTTACCAGATCACCCTGCATGCCCTACTGGGCTTCAGAAGTCACACACCAGGTGACCCAAATCCACTACCAGAAAGGCTCTGCCACCATCATCACCACCACCATCACCACCATCACCACCACCATCACCATAACCACCACCACCACCACCACCATTACCACCACCAACACCATAACCACCACCACCACCACCAACACCACCATCACCACCACCACCACCACCACCACCACCACCACCACCACCATTACCACCACCATCACCATAACCACCACCACCACGACCACCATCATCATCACCACCACCACCACCACCACCATCACTACCACCACCACCATCACCATAACTACCACCAACAACAACAACACCATCACCACCACCACCACTGCACCCACTCCTTGCAGCCGCACCCATGAGCACTGATGAGCAAACGGAAAGGCACACATCCTAGCGTCTGGGTGCCAGGAGACTTCTCCCTGAGGCTTAATTCCTCTGGCAGGGAAAAGATCTTCAAACTTGTTTTAACCAAGGGCACATTTTCCCAACCAAAATTTGACCACAACATAAAACAGACAGGAGAAAAAATAGCTCTGACAGAAGTGAGAGGAGAAAAGCATTTCCCTAAGTTACCCACTAGAGTAACATAGTGGGCTGGTTATTTCCTTACCTTGACTTTCTATAGGACTCTTGCTTTGCCCACTTTTTTTTCCTTGAAACCCAAAAGCAAATTTTGAAGAAGTGGATACTCTTCTCAGATATCCTTTCAATGCATCTTTACTGTCTACTATTAGAAGAGTAGCCTCAAACTTTCAAATTCCTGACTCCACCTGTTATCTATATGTATGAGTAACATGTCATATTCTAGCCCCTAAAAAAATAAAAAAATATATTTAAAAAGCATAGTCAATGCGTTTTGTGGTTGTTTCCACACTTTTATTGAGTAAATTATATAACAAAAATCAGGACTAATAGAGCAAAGAAGAAAAAAATAAATGATGATGTGCCAATAACAACAGATGCATATGAGGAAGTTTGGCTAATAGCTAATTCTGTGTGGTAAAAACAGGCACCCTAGGAGTGCTGAGGGGTACAAGGGTATAACCTTATGTCAATACTGATAAAGAAGCTTTTAAAATGCTTACAATATTCATGTGTCCTGACAGAGTAAGTACAATGCTTGACATTTACTGTGTGCCCGGCCCTGATCTAGCATTTCACATCTTCACAGGGAGGCCTGTCATTATTCTTAATTTACAGATGAGGAACCTGAGGCATTGAGAATGAATATTTATTAGCTGCATATATGTGAAATCTGAGATGGCTTAATTACAGTAACTGAAGAAATAACTATACATGTAAACATGGCCACCAAATTCAAAATCTCACATATATTAGATGTGGATTCAAACAAACCAAGTGTAAAAAATACCTTGAGCCAGAAATGTTTTATTGTGATAAAACAGACAACTTCATAACTCGAAGACAAATTTCTAAAACCTAAGAATACTTTCTAACAGTCAAAACTACATATGAATAAAGTATTTAAATTAAAACATATGCTTTTTATCTCATAAGTTCTGAATAACTTCAGTTAGTGAGAAGTTATTCGGAGGTTAGGTACTTTTCAGAATCAGAAAGAGATCAAGTAAGAGGATTATGAAGTAAATATAATCGGATTCTTTTTCTATTTCACTAATACTAACCAATGCCTACTCTTTTCAGCTCCAAAGTGTGCCCCAGAAATATAGAAAATACCCCCCCCCAAATATGAAATATAGAAGAAGTCAAGAGGACTAGTTAAAAGGAGCATATGATACAGGGATATTATGGGATATTACATAGGTATATAAAATATAGCTTCTTTTTTATATTTTTTCTTTATTAAGGTATTACATATGTGTCCTTATACCCCATTCCCCCTCCCACCCCCCCATGCCCTCACCCCCC
Source organism: Myotis nattereri (assembly GCF_964212035.1). Taxonomy (NCBI): domain Eukaryota; kingdom Metazoa; phylum Chordata; class Mammalia; order Chiroptera; family Vespertilionidae; genus Myotis; species Myotis nattereri. The sequence continues at coordinate 26,739,117 of NC_138081.1, forward strand.
TGGTGTCTGTGTCCATTGGTTAGACTTATATGCATGCATACAAGTCCTTTGGTTGATCTCTCTCCCTTACCCCCAACCCTTTCCTGCCTTCCCTCTGAGGTTTGACAGTCTGATTGATGCTTCTCTGCCTCTGGATCTACTTTTGTTCATCAGTTTATGTTGTTCATTATATTCCACAAATGAGTGAGATCATGTGATATATTTATCTTTCTCTGACTGGCTTATTTCACTTAGCATAATGCTCCCCAGTTCCATCCATGCTGTTGCAAATGGTAAGAATCCTTTTTTACCGAAGTGGAAGAGTACTATTCCATTGTGTAGATGTATCACAGTTTTTTAATCCACTCACCTACTGATGGGCACTTAGGCAGTTTCCAAACCTTAGCTATTGTAAATTGTGCTGCTATGAACACAGGGGTGCATATATCCTTTCTGATTGGTGTTTCTAGTTTCTTGGGATATATTCCTAGAAGTGAAATCACTGGGTCAAATGGGAGTTCCATTTTTAGTTTTTTGAGGAAACTCCATACTGTTCTCCACAGTGGCTGCACCAGTCTGCATTTCCACCAGCAGTGCACAAGGGTTTTTTTTTCTCCGCATCCTTGCCAGCACTTGTAGTTTGTTGATTTGTTGACATAGCCATTCTGACAGGTGTGAGATGGTACCTCATTGTCGTTTTGATTTGCATCTCTCAGATGATTAGTGACTTTGAGCATGTTTCCATATGTCTCTTGGTCTCCCTTATGTCCTCTTTCAAAAGGTATCTATTTAGGTCCGTTGCCCATTTTTTTATTGGGTTGTTTGCCTTCCTTTTGTTAAGTTATATGAGTTCCCTGTAAACATTGGAGATTAAACCCTTATCGGTGATAACACTGGCAAATAGGTTCTCCCATGCAGTGGGCTTTCTTGTTGTTTTGTTGATGGTTTCTTTTGCTGTGCAGAAGCTTTGTATTTTGATGTAGTCCCATTTGTTTATTTTCTCTTTAGTTTCCATTGCCCTAGGAGCTGTATCGGTGAAGATATTGCTTTGGCATATATCTGAGATTTTGCTACCTGTGGATTCCTCTATTATTTTTATGGTTTCCCATCTTATGTTTAAGTCCTTTATCCATTTTGAGTTTATTTTTGTGTATGGTGTAAGTTGGTGGTCTAGTTTTATTTTTTTGCATGTAACAGTCCAATTTTCCCAACACCATTTATTGAAGAGACTGTCTTGACTCCACTGTATGTTTTTGCCTCCTTTGTCAAATATTAATTGAGCACAGTGGTTTGGGTCGATTTCTGGGTTCTCTATTCTATTCCATTGATCTATATGTCTGTTCTTGTGCCAGTACCAGGCAGTTTTGAGAACAATGGCTTTGTAATAGAGCTTGATATCTAGTATTGAGATCCCTCCTACTATAAAATATAGCTTCTGCCACCAAAGCATTTCAAATCTCACAGAGGAAAAAACAGTAAGATATCTGCCACACAATGAGAAGCCTATTGACCACCTGTGGGACGGGGGCTAAGGGGAGCATGTAATCCTGATACCACAACAGACTGGTGGCATGTGGGAGTTGCCGTACACTCTGAGTAGAAGGAACATCAGCAGGAGTGCACAACAATGAATGGGCATGACGTGAGGTGGGAACCCTCGTATTAATAACACCAAATGCCACTCCAGCACTGGCAGACTTTCACTAACCACCCCACTTTATACTCACATATGCTTTGTGAGGTAGATTCCTATTCACATTTAAAAATGAAACAACTGAGGCACTATTAACTGAGAGTGATTTATTTCCCATCGCTTAGCTGGTAGCCAGGACTTGAGCACAGGTGTTTGGATTCCAAGGCCTCATATTTTGCTAAATCCTACCAGCAAAGAGAATGACTTCGATGGTGTAAAGTTTAAGAAGACTAAAATTTTCCCACATTTTAAAAGCAAGTGTAATAAGACAATATTTTGGAAATTGCTCATACGTTCTACTTTGCGTTTTAGCATAAAGTGTTCATCAGCCTTAAAAAAGAGAGATGATAGAAGTGCTACAAAAAGATGGAGACTGTAATTTTTGCTAGCCGTCCTATTATCTAAAGAGAATTTTATAAGTTGCTTTCTTCCTTTCCCCCCCTCCCTGCCTCCTTTTATTCAGGGACCTGATGTAGCTTGCAGAATTCTTCCCCAGGGTAGAAAAGACAGCCCTCCCAGCTATGACAGCAGAGTCACGGGGCTACAAGGAACATGTGATATAGGGGATATGGCATATGAAACAAGTATGTTGTGGGAGGAAAGAGGCCCCTGTCCAGGCTTTGGTCCTGACAGAAGGAGATGTATTCTGCGAGGAGTGATGTGGAAGGGAAAAGGGGACTCTCAGCCCTATTTCCTATCTGCCCCCCTCCTCCCACTGGAAGGAGGCCATCCTTGCCTCTACTTGGTATGGCCTAGACACAGAGGTGCCTGTGACTCCAGCTGGGGCACTGGCCAGAGGGGCCATCCTGGCAGAAAGAAGGGGTTCTTGTAGCCAGGGCCGCAGGGCCGATCACATGGTCCAGGAGCAATTGAGCATCCCAGCCAGACCGCACAGGGGCTTGTGGCACCAGCAGGATCCAAGGTGAAGTCAAGCAAGTGAAGGTTGTGGCCTGAACCACAAGAGTGGGCCCCCAGTTCACAGGTTGCTGACTGGGGACTCAGTGGCCAACAGGGTGCCAAGTATTAGGCAGAAAAGGGGCATCACCTGGGAGGCAGAAGTGAAAAGGAGGATAAAGACACTGGCAGGTGGGAGCACCTTACCTCCCCAGAAGGGCATGGTTGCAGAAGCCACATCAATGTCTCCCCCTACAGGCTCAGAGAAAAAGAGAGCAAGGCTGTGCACCAGAAACAAGCATTTTATCCAGGAGAGTCAGAACAACAGGAGACCGCTCAAATGACCACATCAGACTAATCTTCAAAACACATTCCACTTGAGTACATTTCTCTACTATCCGAAGGTGGAAATCATGCAGACAACCGGAGAAGCTAGAAAATGAAAGAAAATATTTTCCTTGCATTTTCCCAAGTTTAATAGTGAATTATATCTTTCAGCCCTACTACACAGGGCAGAAAATGTGCTTTATCCGGAGAATAACAAAGAGTCATGGTACTTTCTCAAGAGAGGTAGTAACAAGACAAAAGCTCTATAGCAACTGCATTTGATCTGGGGATGAGTCAATGCCTCACAACTAGTTCAGTCTTGCACCAGAAATGGCTAAGATCTTCAGACAATTTCCATTCTAAAGCAAAAGGGGGTGGGGGGTGGGGGGGGAGTCCTTCCAGGGAGCAAAACATAAAAATAAAAAAGGGTATACTTTTAGAAAAGCGAAACCTCCAACAATGCAACTCTGGACTACTGAGAAACGATGACAGATGGCCTATTATGTATATACCAGAAATGGGGTTGTTCTTTTTCAGAAAAGGCTTTGAGCACTGCGGCTGAAACAGTGACAGCCTGTGTACGCGGCCATGTGTCTGCCAGTAAACATCAGCTGTCCCTGCACACTCAAGTGTTTGTAATAATGGGGAACGAACAGCTTATGTGAACACAAACGTAAACCAAAACATTTGTAAACTCACTGCATTTTCTAACCATTTTCTGTCTGTGTTACAACATATATATATATAATGTGACTTAAGTTCTGGCAAACCAAATAGTCCTTTTTGAATTGACAGTGTGTAGCAGAGCTTCCTGATGACTCATGTGGTTTTATAGAAACCTATATCTTAAAACTACACTTCCCCAGCAGGTATGAGAAACGAAAATGTTCTGGTCAATAAAACGAAAGCAGAAGTGTCCCAGGAAAACTTCGAGGAATTTTCTATGAAAGACACCTGGTTTGGCCGGGTGGTGTGGCTCAGTGGTTGAGCACCGACCTATAAACCAGGAGGTCGCAGTTTGATTCCCGGTCAGAGCACATGCCCGGGTTGATCCCCAGTAGGGGGCGTACAGGAGGCAGCCAATCAATTATTATCTCTCATCATTGATGTTTCTATCTCTTTCCCTCTCTTTCCTCTCTGAAATCAATAAAAATATATTATAAAAAAAGAAAAGAAAAACACCTGGTGTGCTTCTTATTCCTTCTTCCCCCTTTCTTCCTTCCTACTGACTGGGAGGCCCACCCGAAGGATCAAGTTCAAGCATCTTGGACCACAAGGCAGCACCTAAGGCTGCAGGAACAAGATAAACAGAGCCTGGGTTGCTGCTGATGCGTAGCCGGTATTTGCACAGCCGTCTTAGCCAGCCCTGGACTGCCTCCTGCTGGACTTCTTTTACATGAGAGGGAAGTAAACTTAACTCTCTTTAAGTCACTGTTGCCTTGTTTTAATTTGCAAAACAGGATTATTATTAATGGATTCAAATCCTAACCAAAATACAGTGCTTGTCCAGCAAACCTGCTACTTACTAGAAGTCTATGAAATGAAAATTTTCCTAGGAGAAAAACAGATAACCATTTACAAACTACAAAGAAAAGAATTTAGTATAATCAAGCCAAACACCTGCAGCAGAAATTATAACTTTCCCCATATCCATGCATTGTTTTCTCTAAAGCAGGGGTCCTCAAACTACGGCCCACGGGCCACATGCGGCCCGCCAAAAACATTTATCCAGCCCGCCAGGTGTTTTTGCTGCCGCTGTGTGCATAAAAATTTGTTCATAGCTTTTTTTTAAAACTATAGTCCGGCCCTCCAACGGTCTGAGGGACAGTGAACTGGCCCCCTGTTTAAAAAGTTTGAGGACCCCTGCTCTAAAGAAATATAACTTCTCCAATTTCTTTCCATTGATTTGTTTTTTAAAAGAGTGGAAGGGAGAATGGGGAGGGAGAGAGAGAGAGGAAGAGAGAGAGAGAGAGAGAGAGAGAGAGAGAGAGGGAGAGAGAGAGAGAGAGAGAGAACTAATCATCACATTGAGAGACACATCAATTGGTTGCCTCCCACTCACACCCCGATCTGGACCAGGGATCGACCCTGCAACCGAGGTATGTGCCCTTGATTGGGAATCGAACCCAAGACCCTTTGGTCCACGGGCTGACTAATCACTGAGCCAAACCAGCCAGGGGCCCAATTTTTTTCTTTAGATTGCCTAGTTTTCAGCCAGATGCATAGTCACCAGGAATAAATCCACAGCCTTAGCTGGTTTGGCTCAGTGGATAGAGCATCAGCCTGAAGACTAAAGGGTCCCAGGTTTGATTCCAGCCAAGGGCATATGCCCAGGTTGTGGGCTCAATCCCCAATGGGGGGCATGCAGGAGGCAGCCGATCAATGATTCTCTCTCACCACTGATGTTTCTATCTCTCCCTCTCTCTTCCTCTCTGAAATCAATAAAAATATTAAAAACATAAAATAAAATTAAAAAATCCACAGTTGCCAGTCTTCCTTGAGCTAGATGTGGCCATGTTCTGGCTAAGTTCTGGCCAATGAGATGTGAACAGAAACGAATGTGCTACTTGCTGAGGGGTGTCCTTAAAGAGAAAGACAGTGTTTTTTTCTGTACTTCCTCAGTCCGGATGCATGGAATGCAGATGTGGTAGTCAAACATCTAAGGACCATGTGATGGGAACAACTGAAGATGGCAAAGCAGTATCACAGAAGGAACCTGGGTCCCTGTTCTGGTTACCATTGCTATGTAACAAATCACCCCAAAACTTCGCTGTGTGAAGCAATTATATTGTTATAAATTCTGTAGGTCAGAGATGCAAACCTGCAGAAGGGGGGAATGCACCTTGTTCCAAGGTGCCTAGGCCTCAGCTGGTAAAACAACAGCTAGATGGCTTGACCGGTGAAGGCTGGAATCACCTGAAGGTACCTTCACTCATGTGTCTGATGACTGATGCTAGCTTTTATCTGGGACCTCATTCGGGGAGCCAGCCAGATCACTCGCAGGGGACCTCTACCTGTGGCCTGGCAGGATGGTGACCTCAGGGTGGAATTCAGAGCTCAAAAGCAAGGCCCCGAGAGCAAGGCGGAAGCTGCATCACTTTCCAGACCGAACCTTGGAAGCCATGTAGCGTCACTAACCCCACGTTTTTCTGGTTACAGGTGAGCCAGGTGCCCAAGGAGATTCAAGGAGAGAAGACAAAGGCTCTGACTTTTTAACGGGAAAGGCAGAAAAATAAAAATAAAAACTTGTGTACCCAATATTTTTTTTAATCATCAAATGTTTTAAAACCACCACAGTCTGTGACCCTGAACGTCATCCCAGCCCTGGCTGAACTCATGGAACTGAGCTGCATTCAGTCCTGACTCCCCACCTCTGCACTGCCCCTCCAGTGGACATAAAAGTGATCACTTTAAAGCCACTGTTATTGTGGGTCTCCGTAGAAATATTTTTAAAAAATATTTATGTGCCCAATATTTCTTTTACATCATCAAACACAAGTAGTAACAATGACTATCTCAAGAAACTAATTTTGTAACTACTATAATGACTTTGTAGTTATTGTGTTTTTTTTTATATTATCAGCTGTTGGTATGTTTTTATCATTCAAAGTTATTAGTGAATACCATAAACCTCTAATACAGTTCAGTCCTTTTGTACTTTACATGCTGCCATTCCCTTCTGGCTTGGTGCACTCAAAGGTTTCTGAGCCCAGACAATAAATAGCAAAGAAACTGCAGCCTGAAAAACAGAGTTCCTCAGGCACTGCATGAATGCAACTGAACGGGCCCTCAAAGACTTATTAGGGCCCAACTAGTATGGCTCAGTGGTTGAGGTCAACCCATGAACAAACAAGGAGGTCACACTTTGACTGCCTCCTTGTTCAAGAATCCTGCCTGAAGTCGCTGACAGTCCCCTCAGGGCATATGCCTGGGTTGCAGACTCATCCCCAGTGTGGGGCATACAGGAGGCAGTTGATGTTTCTAACTATCTCTCCCTATCCCCTTCCTCTCTCTGAAATCAATAAAAACACATTAAAAATAAAGGTTCATTAGGCCAGGGGTGGGGTCCTGGCATCTTAACCCCAAGTTTAAAATCTGTGAAAAAAAGTAAATTTGAACTCTCACAATTGTGCTTGAACTTCCTGCTGACAATTCAGAAAAGGATTAACCATCCTTTTTTATTTGCTTAATGAAACAATGTAAAATAGTTGCACAACTATCTTCCCTTTAGCTCCTCTTTTAAAACCTCTATACATATTTTTAGGTAAAAATTTTAAAAAACGGTGATTTTTTTTCTTGATTAGTTTACTGAATTTAATCAACAAGCATTTATTCTAATACATACTATGTTCTTTTTTTATTTTTACAGAGAGGAGGAGAAAGGGAGAGAGAAATAGAAACATCAATGATGAGAGAGAATCATCAATTGGCTGCCTTCTGAATTCCCCACATTGGGGATCAAGCCCACAACCTGGACATGTGCCCTGACTGGGAATTGAACCGTTACCTCCTGGTTCAGAATTTGACACTCAACCACTGAGCCATGTTGGCCAGACACCTATTATGTTCTATACTATGAGTAGAACAGATTTATAAGAGTAACACCTTTACAGAAAGTGGTTCCTTCTTGTTTATCCTTAGGAATTTGGAATCTGAGGCCATGTGCTCTAATTTTTCCCTTACATATTTCAGGAATATTCATATAAACACTAGAATCCTGGTGGAAGACATTCTTGCACTGGGGGGAGTGGGGGGGGGGGTGGTGGAAGGGGGGGTGCATCCCTCAGCCTGGCCTGTGCCCTCTCACAGTCCGGAACCCCTCCAACCAAAGTCCAACTACCTGTTCCTCAGTACCCTTCCTCAGCCAAAACCTTTTCCCTGTCCTGGTCTCACCACTTCTACCTGTGAGAGTCACAGCTAGGCTTTCCTGCGCACCCCAGTGGCTAACCTGAAAAATGCAAGTCACCAACAAGTAAAGCAACTGCACATTTTCTAAGACTATTTGCAGTCAAATCACTTTAAAAGCACATGCCATTTGCTATTCTGCCTGGCCAGAGACTCTTCTATTCCTTCAGTCGCTGTCAGTACTCTGTAACTTCTGGTGCCCCGTCATGCTCCTCGGCCTCCCACGCTCCCTCTGCACTAGGGGCACTGGGATCCCCTAGCTATAGGTTCAGGTCCAGCTCTCTCAATACTCATGACAAAATCTAAGAGCAAGGCCTTGTTTCATTTATCCTTGTATTCTCAGCAACAAGCGCATGCCTAGCAGAAAGAAGGTATTCAAATATTTGTTAAAAAGAAGAAGAAATTAGAGAAAAGGGAGTCAGGAAGGACATGAGGATTTTTTTAAATGTTGGGAAGGCAGTTGGCAAAGAGAGAATCAAAAGACACCAAATGCAGACTTAGCAAATCTCTTATGACTGTCTGCCACTATCTAGCTACATGAGCAAGGGACATGTATTCTTTGGGCCCAATTTCATCATCTGTAAGATTACTAGACTATCATCATGATCTTAGAGACTCCATAACCTGCACATTCTAATCTCATATTGTCTTATACAAGTGCCCACCAGCTAGTGAAGGTCACCAGAGAAAACACCCATTTTCAGTGAGATTTTCAAAAGCAAAGCCTTCCCTCCTTTCTTACTTAACCTCTCCCTGTCAGTTCCCCCTAATTTTATGCTTCAAAATATTTTAGTTTCACAACAGATGTGGACACTGGAAGGTAATAACTGAGAACTTATGAGTGCTATCTGCAAACCACCATTCTGCTAGTAGGAGTCACCTACCAATTACCAAATCATTCATGCACTTCTGAAAATTAATATTTATTGAAAGCTTATTATGTTTATAAGCTGAAGACATATTGGTTAACAAAACAAAGAGCCCTGTCATTTGGAATTAAATTCTAGCAGAAAGAGAGAGATGATAGCAAGAACAATAAACATAAATAAGTCTACAGGATATTAAAAGTAATGATGGCTACGAAAAAGTTAGAGCATGATAAGAGATTGAGAGTACACAGGCTGAGGGGTGGGAGGGAGACAAGCTAGAATTTCAAATAAAATGATCAGAGTCCTCATTGGAAAGGTAGTATTTGAATAAGACTGTAAAGAGATGAAAGAGTTAGCCATGCAGATATCTGGGAGAAAGACATCAAGGCAGAGGTAACAGCCATTGCTAAGGCCCAAGAGAGGGTATGCCTGGTGTGTTCAAGCAAGATCAAGGGTATTGTGTCTAGATGGAAGAGAATGAGGAGGAGCGTATTAAGAGATGAGGTCAGGGAGGTAACAGAAGAGTCAGTCACTGGAGGACCCGGGGGGACATCAAGGACCTTCAATTTGACTCTCACTGGTATGGGAAGCCATTAGAAGGATCTAGGGCAAAGAAATAACAAATCTAACTTTTTTGAAGATCACTACGGCTGCTATATTTTTTTTAAAAATGTTCTCAACACAAAATGTTTACCAAGTACTTTTTCCTGAGGTATAAAAAATTATCCCAACCGAGAAAAGCCAACATAATACTAAAAAATAACAAAGTTAGAGGACTGATACTCCCTGACTTCACGACTTACTATGAAGCTACAGTGGTCAAGAGGGTGGTATTGGTGAAAGAACAAACAGATCCGTGGAATAGAAACAGTGCCCAGAAATAGACTGACACAAATGCAATCAACTGATCTTTGAGCAAAAAAGTAAAAGCAATTCAACAGAGAAAAGATAATCTTTTCAACAAATGGTGTTAGAACAACTGGACATTCAGGTGGAGGGAAATGAATCTAGGCACAGATCCTTCACAAAAATTAACTCAAAATGGGTCACAGACCTAAATGTAAAATGCAAAATTATAAAACTTCTAGAAGATAACATAAGAGAAAATCTAGGTGACCCTGGATTTGGTGATGACAACACCAAAAACACAATCCATGAAAGAGAACAGTGATAAGTTGGACTTCATTAAAATGAAAAACTTCTGCTTTGGAAAAGACACTCAAGGGAACTAAAAAGCAAGCCAAAGTCTGAGAGAAAATATTTGCAAAACACTTACCTGAAAAAGGACTATCATCCAAAATACTATTATCTAAAAACTCAAAAATAAGAAAACAAACAACCCAATTAAAAGTGTGCAACAGATCTGAATGGGGGTATATGGAAACACTCTTCACTTTCTGCCCAATTTTCCTATGAACCTAAAACTGATCTAAAAGTCTATTTAATAATAAAAAAAAGTTATTCCTGTCTTCAAAAAGCTTATACTCATATTACTTTATCATCCATATCCTGCCCACTTCCAAAATGGAGTTGAAATGACACATATAAAAAGGATAGCAAAAGTAGATATAAACTATCACACCATGTATAAGGAAACCATACAACTGTACCAAAAATTTTAAGGTAAAGAGTTACTTTTCATATGTGTTTGCTGACTTCCATCTGACAAACCTCATTACAGTTAGCCTCCATATATGTAGGTCCTGTATGAGATGAAAATATTCAGGGGGGAATGTTATGTTGTTGCTGATATGTATTATATAGATAGGCCTACGATGGCTGCATCCATACTGAACATGTTCAGACTTTTTCTTGTCATTATTCCCTAAACAATATAGATAACAGCTATTACATGGAATTTGTATTGTATTAGGAATTATAAGTAATCTAGAGATGATGTGAATTATAAGGGGAGATATGCATAGGTTATATGCAAATTGTACACTGTTTTATTTTATTTTTTAAGATTTTTTAATTTATTTTTAGAGAGGAAAGAAGAGGGAGAAATATCAATCAGCTGCCTCCTGCACACCCCTCAATGGGGGATTAAGCCCGCAACCCAGGCATGTGCCCTGACTGGGGATCGAACCAGCAACCTTCCAGTGTATAGGATGGACAATGCCCAACCGACTGAGCCACACCAGCCAGGGCAGTACATCATCTATATATATAAAAGGCTAAGTGAGCATTACAACAGTATGACCAAACAACCGGTCACTATGATATGCACTGACCACTAAGGGGCAGACGCTCAATGCAGGAGTTGCCCCCAGCCTGCAGGCCCCAATTGCTAATGGGGCATGCCAGCCAACCTCCTGGTCCCTCCCCCTGGCCAGCAGGTCCCGATCGCCTGATTAGGGCCTGGGAACCAGGGGTGGGTGGCAGCGAATGCAGGCGGTGAAGGAAGGAGGAGAGGGGGGAGGCAGGGAGGTGATCGGCCTGGCCCTGATCGCCAGCCAGGCCTAGGGACCCCACCCATGCACAAATTTCATGCACTGGGTCTCTAGTTTTATATAAGAGACTTAAGCATCCTTGAATTTTAATATTCGAGGGTGTTCCTGGAGCCAATGCCCAGAAGACACCCAGGAAGAACTGTATATTCTATCACTGCTCCATGAACCTGCTCTTTTCTTTCTTTAAGAAATACATTTTTTAAAATATTTTCATTGATTTCAGAGAGGAAGGGAGAGGGAGAGAAAGATAGAAACATCAATGATAAGAGAGAATCATTGATCAGCTGCCTCCTACAAGCCTCTTACTGGGGAACAAACCCACAACCCGGGCATGTCCCCTTGCCCGGAATCGAACCTGGGACCTGTCAGTCTGCAGGCCGACACTCTATCCACTGAGCCAAACTAGCTAGGGCTGAACCTGCTCTTCATAGCACCTATTCCAATAATAATTTTACAGGTATATGTGCGGTGACATCATCAATGTCTGTTCCCACATTAGACTCCATAAAAGTAGATAAAGGGGTTTAGTGGTATGACAGTAACCAGGAAGGCATAAATTTGGTAAAGGAAACGGAGTGACAGAGAAGTTAAATAACAAACGGTGTCCTCTTAAGATGGCATAGCCAGGATTTCACCACCTGGTCTGCTGGACTCCAAGACCTCATGGTCTTGATGTTACACAATGGAGTATGATATAATTTCTGTACTATACTATCTTCAAACTGTCAAATAAATATACCTTAGTGACTAAGCTGGAAATCAACCTAACTTAATAAAAAAAATCATAATTGCTCATTTAAAACCTTATTAATAAATTAAAATCCAAGGCATGAGATGTCTTATTTTATCCCATACATCTGCCCAGAGCTGGGAGCTTGGGTCCACTACTGAAGGAACATAACCCTGCCATGTTCAGTTTATTCCAGACCTGCAGAGTAACAAGGGTTTGCAAAGATGTCATCCCAGGCTGGTTTTTGCTACACCTTTAAAATGTGACTCTCAGTAAAACCTGCTGCCTTTAAAAATGTAAACAAAGAAATAACCAGCCAGGCACCTAAGTTATTGAGGGGTAAGGTAGGAGTTGGAAAGGGAGAGCTGTATTTATTAAAGTATCTCTTCTGGACAATAGATACATCGTCGTAGAGCTACCACAACCCAGAATAATTTACCTTTGAAAATAACTCTGACCATAAAATTATCCTGTTAGATAATAGAGTCTCTTCAAAAGGGAGTAGAATGATAAACATCACCTAAAAAAACTGGGTATTACTTTCGAAGTTCATAAATTCTTTTACACTGGGCCCCAAATTTAGGCTAATGCTAATCCTCACACTGGTATGTGACTAAAATTGTCTGCAAAGAGCAGTTGTCCAAATGACATTCTGGCTGTGTCTGTAATGTAATAGTTAAAGAATGTGGTGTCATTTAAGGAGACACTTTAACTTCCTGTATTGAATGTAGAGTATTAAAATGTTTATAAAAGATTAAACTGTAAATATGATTATTTGTGGCAATTACAAACGTATAAATAATCATCAAATAAGTGCAAAAATCCTGGGTCAAAATATCCATGTGTATGTTTTGTTTTTAAGTATTAATGGGCGAAATACTGAGACTCCATTTTCCTATACAAAAAATTAGAAATCTATACACTGTTGGCCATGAACACAAACTGCACATACATAAGAGCAAGAATGAATCACAACCATAGAGCAAAATTGTATTGAACACTCTAGCACGCACTAACAGCTAGTTTGAGTTTTTGGATCATAGGTCCCTTCAAGAATCTGGGGGAACTTGTGGGGTTTCTTGAATGCAAAATGTTACCTACAAATATAGAGAGAGCCTGATCTTTAACCTCCACTTAAAAACTTCTAACCTGGAGAAAAACCCCATTGCAAGCGTACATCATAGAATTACTAGACTTGCACTCTAGCTTGTAAGACACTGGGACAGTGACTTACACATAAGGTGTTAATATTCCAGTGGAAAATGCTAATCTGACCATGAAAAAACAGTCAGACAAAACCAATTTGAAATATAGTCTACAAAATACCCAACCAGTACTCCTCAAAACTGTCAAAGTCATCAAATATAAGGAAAGTTACCCTGGCCGGTGTGCTCTGTGGTTGAAGTGTCAGTCTATGCACTAAAGGGTCTCAGGTTCGATTCCCGGTCAAGAGCACGTACCTCAGCTGCGGGTACACTCCCAGACCCCAGACAGGCCTCGTGGGAGAGGCAACCGGTAGGTAAATGTGTCTCTCAAACTTATGTTTCTCTCTTTCTTTCTTTCTCATTCCCTCCCTCCCTTCCTTCTACTCTCTGAAAAACCGTAAATAAATAAATAAATAAATAAATAAATAAATAAATAACTATTATATACATTTAAAAAATCCTCAGGTGAGGATTAACAAAAAAAGAAAAATAAAAGGAAAATCTATGAAAGGTCACACATAGGCCAGAGGAAACTAAAGAGGCATGTTCCTAGATAAGATCCTGGAACAGAAAATGGATGATAAGGAAAAACTAATAAAATCCAAGTCAAGTAATATGTTTAATTAAAGGTTATGTACTAATGATGGCCCAATAGTTGTGACAAATGAATGTACTAATGCAACGAAAGAGAAAACTGGGCACAGGGTACTCAGGAACTATCTGTACTGTATTTGAAATTTTTCTGCAAATTCAAACTATTCTAAATAAAAAGTTCATTTAAATTTTTTTAAAATTTCAAAGGGGTTACATATTTCAAAAATTTTTCTGAGTAGAAAATAAGACTAGACTGAAGCTTTATACTAAATTTTTTCATTAAAAAATGCTATACCTAAATTATTCATTTTTGTTTTTAATGTCTTTAAAATATTTTTGCTCCCTAGAACTCCTTTATCACATCCACAGATTTTATTTTCAATAACATTACAAAAAAAATTGTCTACTTAAAAACCATAGTCAAATCAAAACTTGAAGGTTTTGTACATGTTTTGAGGAGACAGACATGTAACAGCTTCATTTAAAATCTTAACATTTATCACAATGGAATACAAATGCAAATACAGTTTGGGGTCCTAACAGGGCCCATTATGCTTTACAAATTAACTTACTAGAAATTAAGAATGAATGCTGCTCATCTTTATGCAAAGATGAAAGTGCTTATCTTTACTGCCAATGGCAGTGGCTCCTTATACTTGAATTAACCCTGGTTTCTCTACACAAATAATAAATGGCATGTAATTAAACTCAGAAATGTACGGCATAAAAAAGCACAAGGCATTGATCTGAACCAATTGAGAAATGAGATAAAATACATGAGAGATAACAGGAATCATTTAGATAGATGGATAAGAGAAGTAAGAAGGCAAACAGAAAATCAAAATGTCACCTTTACTTCCAATAAAACCTAAATTGGAGAACATCACTATGGACAAGGAGGTGGTTTCCAAATACTGAACCTCATGATTAAACAGACTTACCCTCCTAGTCACAGCGGTGTGCTGCCCTGGGGTGGGACAGCCTGCCCGTAAAACTTAGAGCATGATGGAACAGACTAAAGCTTATTCATAAGAGACAGAAAAAAAAGGGGGTAGGCCACATATGGTAAGCCCAAATTCTTCAGAATTTCATATTAATCTTGTCTGACCTTCTTACAGTGTTTGATTTCCTGATCAGTCCATAATGAAAGCCAAAGACCTGCTGACTGACTCTGTGTGTTTATCACCAAGTTCTGATCATTTCTCCCCCGATACCATGTGCCTAGCATGCCATCCCCCCTACATTTTTAACGCAGGATGTACCTAAGAAGAAGCATTTCTATGCACTGGTACCAAGGGCCCACCAGTGATGGCATGGAAAATCAGTCATGCCCTGAATGTGCACATGTGCTGCCTGTCTTCATTCATGCACTAGGGCCGTGGTTGGCAAACTGCGGCTCGCGAGCCACATGCGGCTCTTTGGCCCCTTGAGTGTGGCTCTTCCTAAGCCTTAGGAGTACCCTAATTAAGTTAATAACAATGTACCTACCTATATAGTTTAAGTTTAAAGAATTTGGCTCTCAAAAAAAATTTCAATTGTTGTACTGTTGATATTTGACTCTGTTGACTAATGAGTTTGCCGACCACTGCACTAGAGGATCAGACAGCACTTTCCATACCCACAAATGGCTGAGAAAATAGGTTCAGGGAGAGTTTATGGATATAACAAAATTTTCAGGAGCAAATAGCCTAAATTCTCAATTCAAAGGTCAGCGAGAATCTTGATTATTAGGAACCTCTGCTTCTTCTGATTCGTCTACTACGATGGGATATTTGTTCCCTGAAAAAGCATGACACTACGTTGATTGCTAGGCGAAGTACAATGTCCTTAAGACCATGATTCACTACACAGTGAATACATAAATAAATGAATGAATATATAGATAAATAAATAAATACCAAATTATAAGTTCTTATTTATTGAAACATTGAAAGTTTAAGTTACAAACAGCTATCACAGGCTCTGAACTAAGAGAATAGCAATATATTCATTGCAGTATTGAGTAACCATGTGTCAGGCACCGTTCCAAGAAATTCACATGCAATAACTCATTTTCATCTCACAATAACCCAATGAAGTAGGTACAGTGATCCTTCCAGTCTTATAAGCATAAGGATGTCCAACTATCCGAGCACGAGATGGTAGAACAGGCTCTGCTTCTGGGCATGTAATAGTGAAACTTGCCTAAGGTAAATGAGCCTAGAATGAATAATATTCTATTCACAAAATTAATGTATCTATTATCATCTCTGCTTTTATGGCATATGAGTAAACTGATACAGAGGGAGATCAAGTGATTTAACCAAGGCCACTAAAATTGAGAGTTGACTTGGACGTTCAGGATCTCTACAACAAACTAGACTAAATGGTTTGCATTCCTAGACACTGTACAAAACATTATGAAATAGCTTTTAGGAGCTGAAGTACTTCATTATCTAAGACTGACTGCAATTCCCCCCAGGATTAGCAAGGAAAAATATGGAACATTATAACGTAAACCACAAAGGAAACATGTAGATTTTCATCACTTCAGAATTAAAAATGAAGCTTACAAAGAAGCATACTAACAGCCCATGAATATTGTGGACCATCATCTTTGGGGGTTATTAATGACCAAATAAACGCCAGACTGTATTATAGAAAGAAACATGGCTATTAGGAGATTCTAACATCGAATCACTTAATAGCTCTCTGTAAAAGTGACTACTGTAATGTTAACTTGATAAAATGAATATTAGGAAAGAAGATACAACTTTCATGAAATACACTTTTTAAAAATCAGACTCTGAAAAACATTTTAATTTAATTATGATAGTTATAAAGAAAAAATGCTCCATTAAGTTCTTCCCTATCAAATATTTTGGGGAGCAAAAGCTTATGAAATATTTAATTGTACAAGCCATACTTCTATTTTACTTAATTGTGTAATATCAGCTTCAGAAAAAGGGCTGGGTTAATTTGCACAACCAAGAGAAACCTCCTGCTATAGTGGCTACAGTACAATATGAAGAGTTAAGAAACTTGAGTTCTGTCACTTATACATGGAACCAATATTTTTTAAGTATTAACAGTCGCAGTATTTTTCAATGTCAAGATATATTTCTGCAACACTCTATTCCAATGAAATGATGGCTGCACCATAATCTATTTAACCAGTTGCACAATACGGAGAATAATATTTGCTCCCAACTTTTCATTGTTATTATAAATAGTGCTGTAACCAATAACCTTGGTAAACCTTTGTGCATACTTATCTTTCCCTTGAAAGAATTCTTAAACATGAAATTTCAGAGTCAACATGAATGTGTACTTCAGCCTGCAGAAAGACTGTATCATTTTCAGTCTTGGCAGAAGTACTGTTTGAGATAGCACAATATGTCTATACTAATTTTTAAATATTTGTATTCTGTAACCACACACACACACACACACACACACACACACACACACACCTCCATTATACAAACAGTATATTTTCAAATACTGTGCTTATTTTAAATACTAGAGGTCCAATGCACGAAATTTGTGCAAGAGTAGGCCTTCCTTCCCCTGGCTGCCGGCACCGGCTTCCCTCTGGCACCCGGAACCCGGCCGCTGGCAGGCACCCGGGACCCGAGCTTCCCTCAGAGCCTCCGTTTCGTCCAGAAGGATGTCCAGTCTAATTAGCATATTATGCTTTTATTATTATATATTGGAAAGTAGAAAAATATATAACAAAATCTACCCTCTTAATTATTTATAAGTGTATATTTGTAAGTGTTCATTGGTGCTGAGTATATTCTCATGTTGTACACCCAATCTCCAAAACTTTTCACCTTGCAAAATTAAAACTCTGTACACATTAAACAACTCCTCCTGTATTCCTGCCCCCCCCCAATACTCTTTCCCTAGTAATTACCATTAGACTTTTTGTTCTATCTATTTGACTACTCTAGCTACTATATGTAAGTGAAATCATACAGTATTTGTCTTTTTATGACTGGCTTATTTCCCTAACCATAAGGCCTTAAAAGTTGCATGAGTCAGAATCTCCTTCCTTTTAAGGCTCAATATTCCAACATCTATAAACCACGTTTTGTTCATCCATTCATCCATCAATGGACACGTGAGTGCTTCCACCTCTTGGCTACTGTGAATAATGCTACGAAGGAGAAAACTGTGCTTATTTACAAATATTCATAAACACAGTAAAACCCTATGTTAGGAGTCCTTGGCACAAAGCACTCTCATTATTTCATTAAGGAGAGAGGATAATTCCACTTTATATGGTTTACAACTGGCTAGACCAAAACTTGGCACTTGTGAGCACATCAATGCATTTCAGAAAGAAAGCATGCGCTAGACAATAAAAATCAATAAACATTATCTCCGTAGAAGGGCCGAGATGGGAAGGTCCACCTCTTCCACCTCTCAGCCCCTGGAGCTGCCATACTGACAATGCAGTCACTCAGAGTCACGAGTTGAAGCAGGAACTCTTCTCAGCCTGACCTCAGGAGGTATATCAGGCTCCAGCCTCTACCACATGAAGTCCCAGCGGTCCACCCAGCTACGACACCCTCACCTCTCATCACACTTTGGCTGCTCCCTGGGTGTTAAGATCACACTTCTTGGCCCTAACCGGTTTGGCTCAGTGGATAGAGCGTCGGCCTGCAGACAGAAGGGTCCCGGGTTCCATTTCGGTCAAGGGCATGTACCTTGGTTGCAGGCACATCCCCAGTAGGGGGTGTGCAGGAGGCAGCTGATCGATGTTTCTCTCTCATTGATGTTTCTAACTCTCTATCCCTCTCCCTTCCTCTCTGTAAAAAATCAATAAAATATATTTTAAAAATAAATAAATAAATAAGAAATAAAATCTCCTTTAAAAAAAAAAATCCCACTTCTTGGAGGCTGTCCTCTGTTATTCTTCCTGACCATGTTTTCACTTGCTAACATTAAGGACTTTTCCATTATTTCTCCAGAGCTGTGACTCCTGAGTTGCCAGAAAGTGGTAAGAAAAACAATATTTTTGTCCAGTCCTCTATGATTTCCCATTTATGGCTACTATCTACCATGACAGATGGTAGGTGTTATGCTGCCCACTGGGCAAAAGAGAAAACCAAGGCTCCGAGAGCATTAGGAACCTACCCGACGCCACAATGTGTGAATGAGCCAAATTTGGAACTTAAAATTTAAAGCTTATGTTCTCTCCATGAGTTTATGCTGCATTTTTACCAATTCTCTTGTTGATTATCAGTCACTAACACCTGCAACAGATAAAAACCACTTTTCTTCTCAGAAGATCAAGTTTACACACTTTGGGCGCTTCCTTCCTCTTCTCATCCAGAAATCTAGACATGTGCTTTTCCTCCCTTGGGCTCCCTCTAAGAATACAGATCAATAACTAAATAAATCTGCCCCGTGTGCTGATTTCCACTTGTTCAGAAAGGGACTACTGTATAGTTTGCTAGTGGGCAAGCTGGAAACAAAACATGTTTTAATAACTTATTTTCTAAATTATTCACGAACTTAAAATGCACCATTAGCCACACTTCTGTGTGGAAGAATGTATAATTATACTAAGGAAAATAAAACCAGTTTGGACTAGTCCATGAAACCTAAAAGTGCCCTATGATTACACTGATCAAACAAAAGAGAGCAGCCAGATGCTTGCAACAAAAGAAATCCCCATCGCCCTGCCCTTGGCAAACGGTACCAAAGGTACTTTGAACAGGAGATGCCCAACAAGAATGTTACTTATTTGAAGGCAAATAATTAACTGAGTAAATTCCTGTACACATGGGAAGATTGAAGATGATAAATCCAAAGAAATGATAAGGTAAAACTTACTAAATGTTCTAATTTTACTGATATATGCCACATAATAAGTCTTAAGGGAGAAATTAAAGCTGATTCCTAATTTATAATCTCTTAAGATCTACTTCTTATTGTTTTTTTATTAATCTATTTATCAAATAATCAGAAAACGGATTTGAAAACAGCATTATGAATGGAATTAATTACGAATTAAATGGAATAATGCAATGACCTCCATGAACAACGAGCAAAATTTTTCTTAACTTTATGGATTCAAGTACCACTTATAACTTTAGGGGAAAAGACTTAAGTCGTTCTTTTAAATTTGATAACAAGAATAAACTTCTTAGCAAACATCACCAAACAATGTGCAACATGTAAGATTCTAATAAATGTTTTTGTTTGGGCTTTACTACCAC
Source organism: Myotis nattereri (assembly GCF_964212035.1). Lineage (NCBI taxonomy): Eukaryota > Metazoa > Chordata > Mammalia > Chiroptera > Vespertilionidae > Myotis > Myotis nattereri. Next base: position 26,758,978 of record NC_138081.1, read on the forward strand.
TAGTTTCTTGACAAACTCAGAGCATCCTAGCCACATTCAACCCCTGAGAATTAGACCAAATATTGACCCTTTAACTGCTAGCCAGGCTCTAATAGGACCTGAAGACAAAGACGTCTTTCAGTGCAAGCATGAGCTCATGGGAACATACTAACTGATCTCATATAGTGCACTGCCCTACTTGTTAGTAGCAAGACCTTTCCCTTGCTCTACACACATAACACCCATTGATGCCACAGAGCCTGATGCAGGGCAGGAGCACCATGTGGCCCCCTGGAAAGGGGAAATTTATGTCCGCTTTTGAATGTTGTTTGCCGCCTGGCGCCCAGCCAATCCAATATAAACATCACCATTCATGAAGTGTTAAGATAATTCCTTGTCTTCTGTGAATTCCAGACTTTTGAAAAGGTCAACACTGAATTTGAAAAGAGGAAAATCATTATACTTAAGAAGGCCCAGGCATAGAAAGAATATCATACAGGATGGTAGAAAACTGGCAAATGATCAAAAATACTCTGCTGTAGCTACCATGAAAATCCATGCAATAATAATTGCCATTTGGGGTGTTTATCATGTGCTAAGCACTAAGCTAAGTGCTTTACATACATATCATCCCATTTCATTTTCAAAAAAAATCCTGCAGGTGGATATTATCCATATTTTGCAGGTAAGGAAAAGTGAAACAGAAAGGTAAATAGGAAGAGCCAAGATTGAACAACTCATGTGCTCTTTTAATACTACTAGAGGCCCGGTGCACAAAATTCATGCAAGAGTAGGCCTTCCTCCCCCGGCTGCTGGCACCGGCCTCCCTCTGGCACCCGGGACTCAGGCTTCCCTCCGGCCGCCAGCAGGCACCCAGGACCCAGGCTTTCCTCGCAGCCCCAGCTTCATCCTGAAGGTCGTCTGGAAGAATATCTGGTGTAATTAGCATATTACGCTTTTATTATTATAGATGGTATATCTACCATTAACTCTAGAACATGGGCAACGACATTAACTAAATATTTGGAAACAGCCTATTCCTTTGGAAATCACTTTTAAATATTATGCTACAATCTTATTTGATACTTTGTTTTCCTTGGCAGGTTTTTTTGTTCCTTTCTCAATCTCTATAGTAGGGACACTACTGTGTAAATACACTTCAGTCTCCTAAGTGCTTGGAGACTGCAAAATAATCACCAGTATGGCCCCAACCGGTTTGGCTCAGTGGATAGAGCATCAGCCTGCGGACTGAAGGGTCCCAGGTTTGATTCCAGTCAAGGGCATGTACCTTGGTTGCGGGTACATCCCCAGTAGGGGGTGTGCAGGAGGCAGCTGATCGATGCTTCTCTCTCATCAATGTTTCTAACTCTCTATTCCTCTCCCTTCCTCTCTGTAAAAAATCAATAAAATATTTTTTTTAAAATAATAATCATCAATATGGACAGCATAGTCTTAAACCAAACAATCTGAGTGCAAGCATCTGCTATTTAAATTCACCATTGCCATTTTCTTTTGATATAATCATCAAACTTCCACCAACCATTTTCCTGACTGCCAGAGGCAGAACTCCCTTTCAGTGAGAAAGCTATGGAGAAAATTTGTTCTAACTCCCCCAGCCCCTAATATGAATCTTTCAAGCAGACCAAACTGGACAGCCAGTCAACACCCATCCTAACAGAGCAAGAGCTCAAGCACTATTTCACAGTGTGGTGACCCGAACCTTTAGAATATTCCATGTCGTAATTCTCTTGTTAAAGCTCCTCCACAGATCTTATTAGAGCAACACCTTTAATCTGGTGATAATAATTATCAGTAATCCCTTACAAATAAGAACACTTTTTCCCCGTGACTGATTCATAAAAAGTAGAATTGGTGTCCTGGCTGGTGTGGCTCAGTTGGCTAGATCATCATCCCAATTGAGGGTTCGATTCCCGGTTAGGGCACATACCCAGATTGTGGTTTGATCCCTGGTCGGGGCACATACATGAGAGGCGTACATACAGGAGAGGCAACCAATCCGTGTTTCTTTCTCTCTTTCTCTTACTTTCTCTTACTCTCTCTCTCTTCTTCCCTACTCCCCAAACCCCCGGACTCTCCAATAAATAAGTAATAATAATAAAAGTAGAACTGGTAGCTCTTGCTCCTGTATTTTTGCATGAGAAAAATGCATTTTGGTTTCCACTTCAATGTGCTCTCTATCCCCTTTTGACTTTTCCTTTGTGGAATATTTCTTCCCCAGCAGTATTTTCTGTTGTTAACTTTTTTCCAAGTGCCAATGTCCTGAAAGAACAGCTTGTCATAGTGTCTGACTGACATTCTTGGGGTTGTTGTAAGACTTTAAATTAAGCCAAAACTATCATTTCAAAAGCTGAAGCTGCTGAATTGATTTTGAATTCACTGTACAAAAATATAGAAATGATACCGATCCCTTTGAATGCTAAAATCTTCCACCAAATTTCCTGTGATGTATAAAATTTTCATTTACATAATTTCCATACTTTTAATTTTATATCTTAATTTTAGATATTTAAATAAATATACATAAGTGAACATTTGTTCATTAAAATTATTCAAATTATTTTTTTAGTGTTTAAAACAAGTTGCAAATAATTGAGAGAGTTCTGAAGCTTAGTTGATATATAATTCATAAATCACGTGTATCGTGCAGTTTCTAAGGAAACTGAACGAGCTGGGACTGGGGAAACACACCAGGAGCCAAGTGCTTTGATTTCCTTTGTGGCTGTTAGCAAATCAAATACCTTCCTTGTGACTCAGTGAGTTTATGTAGAAACAAGGTAAAACACAGGACCGGTGGAAAATCCGATTCAATATTGGAAGACAAAATTTCCATGTTATTTTTAAAAATAAAAGTGAACTTGATGTTACCAATTATGGAGTCAAAAGACTACCTCTGAGTTCCTACAACAGTAATACCAGCTCATAATAAAAACAAATGCATCCACTTTTTTTTTTTTAATCAAAACCTCAGTATTTTCTATGTAAGCAGGATGGCTGAATGAAGCGACTGGCTAAACCATCAATTTGGCTAAGTGATTTTTACTGAACAAAGTAAGTAAGCAGAGGATGCCACTCTTCAAAAAAACAGAATAAAACAGGCTGCTAACATTTACTGAGTGCCCTCCATTTTGGGCACTGTTCTGAAAATTTAACAATTTAATCCTCAAACTAGATGGGCACTATTCCCCATTTTATTCCCATTTTAGAGAGAAGGAAACTGATGCATAAATAGGATGCATGCCTGGCCCAGAATTGCATGGTTATGAAGAAGCTTATTTTGTTCTAAAGCCAACACTGAATAAAACATAATAATATTTGATGATTCAAAAGAGTGGAATATTTAGTGCCAAATACAAAATACTCTTTTGTAGCTAAAGCATGACTGATTTAGAAATGCGGACATCATGTAGATGTAGGATAAAAATCCCAAACCTTCCCACGGGAACCTACTTCCATTTCCCTGTGCTCCCTGCAAGGAAGAGTGACACCCAGCAAACCTCACTGGGGACAGTGGTAACAGTTATGATTCTGATTTCCAAACAATGAATTTTCCGAATTCATAATGCTGGGAGTAACATTACAGCTACAAGGTGATTCAGATAATATCAAATTATTTTCTATTACAACACTCACATCTTTAATACATTTTAAAATAAAAATCTCACCCTGTTTTACTCCCACTTTCCCATCGATGAGGCAAATTTTACAAATAGAGAGTCTGTATAGTGAACATTTAAAACATGATATCCTAATAAACAAGTTACTGCACAATCTACAAAATACTGAAATAGAAACCGGGGTGATTGTGAGTAAGGCAGCCCCAGAACTCTCAGAGTTACATGAACACATAACAGGAGCGTTCAACAGCACACTTAGGACAGGGGAACACCCAGGACAAACTCCTCCGAGCAAAAGCAGAATGCAAGACTGGAAAATCAGAAAAGGGCTGGACTGAATGCAAAGGAAAGCTGTGGTCTAATCAATGGTACTAACATAACCCAAAGCAAGAATATGTGGCAGTTCAGCTGGAGAATGCCAGTGTGAAATAGAGAAAAGAGAAGCCCAAAGAGCCAGAGTTTGGCCGAGTTCATTAGCCAAGCTGACAAAAAACGGAGCCCTGAGCAGCTGCCGTCGGACACTGGGCAAGAATAACCAGCTGGCAGAGACGGCCGTACCAGGCTACCACTACTTGATGGTAAAGACAACAATGATGGTGATGACAACACCAACTTCTATTGTGCCCTTAACTTTTTGCCAGCCACCATGTTAGGCCCTTTACATACATTATTTCATTTAATCCATGCAAACATCAATGAGGTATTATCCCTACAGGTTGAGGCAACTGAGACTTACAGAAGCTTAGTAACTTGCCTAAGGTCACTTCCATAGTAATTGGCAGAGCCATGAGCTGAACACAGATCTGAGTCCACAGTTTGTGCTCTACTAATCACTAAAATAATGTACCTACGAAGACTGATGAGAGAACTTAACGATGTGAATATATACTGTGTCATAGATTGGAAGATTCAGTATCATTAACATTCAATTTTCCCCAATTGGTCTATAGGTAGGTTCAATACAATCAAAATCACAGAAAAATGTTTCATATCAGTTAGTAAGCTGATGAAAAATGTGTAAGGAAATACAAAGAAATAGAAAAGTCAAAACAAATTTGAACAAAATCATAGCACTCGCACTGCCTAATGTCGACACTTAAACCTATAATCATCAAGAAGGTGTGGTACTGACATAAAATTAGACGCATGGATCAATGAAACAGAATAGGGTCCGGATAGACCAAGCCATATATGGTCAATACACTCTTAACAAAGGAAATTCAATGAGGAAAAGATAGTCTTTTCAACAAACAGTGCTGGAACAACTAGACATTCATATGCAACTACCATGTGTACCTAACACCATAGACAAAAATTAATTCAAAATGGACTTTAGTCCTAAATGTAAGAGAGCAATTATAAAACTTTTTGAAGAAAATATTGGTGAAAATCTTTGACCTTAGGTTAGGCAAAGATTTCTTAAATATGCCATCAAAAGCATGAACCACAGTGATAAATGGGACTTCATCAAAACAAAAAATGTTTGCTCTTCTGTGTACACCACAACTTCTCCTATAGCTTGTCCGATGGGAAGAAAGCGCTAGTCTTCCAACCAGCACAGTCCAATCCACTTGGCAGCTACATTCTTTCCGCTGTACGGCAATAAACTGACATTCTGGTTTACACGTCTGTGTCCTGAGAGTTCATCTACCTGGAACAGGTCAGTCTCCCTGAGTGGGATGTGTTCACAAGACTCAGTTTCTACACCTACAAAACTAAAAACCAGACCCTGGGCCAGGATGACCTCATCTAAGTCAGCAATTTTCAACCTTTTTCAACTAATGGCACACATAAACTAATTACTAAAGTTTTGCAGAACACCAAAAAATGTATACACTTTTTCCCGATCTGACAAACAAAAAAAGTAAGTATAATTTTGATTCATTCACACCAGATGGCTATTGTTGTATTGGCTGTTGTCATTTTTTTTTTTTTTTTAATCTGGCCATCTAAGGGAAAAGAGGTCAATACCCCTTTCTAAACAGTCAGGCATTGCATATCTTAAAAATTCTTGCAGCACACCAGTGTGCCCACCGTGGCACACCGGATGAAAATCACTGACCCAAGTTAACACTCCAATGACCCTAAGCCCACGCACTCAAACTCTATTAAAGCCTCTCTCCATTTACCTATTTTTTAACTATAACAAACAGTACTTTGGAATACCAGGGCTCTGTTTAAGAAGTCAATTAAAACTTCCCACACTGATTTTTTTTCACAGATACAGAAAGTTTGCTGCAGTTTACTGGAGTAGTTAACATTTGCTACTATATGCTCCAGCAAGTCTGAGAACAAAAAGGGAAGAGAACTTAGTTGTTTAAAATGAAAACAAAGAAAGCCAGTCATCTATAATAATAAAAACATAATATGCTAATTAGACCGGACGTCCTTCCTGACGAAGCTGGGGCTGCAGCCGCAGGATCGAGGCAGCTACAGCTGTGAAGGCCTACCCATGCACGAATTTCGTGCATCAGGCCTCTAGTGAATTAATAAAATCTGATACAGTGCAGGGGAAAAAACCTTTGACTTGCATGTTTTTCATTTTATAAAGAAAAACTAATGGACAAGCATGAAGAAAAAAATGGTCTACCATTAACTAATATCTTGTGATCATTTCCTACATTAAAATAATGAAATTATGTATGAGTATGGCTACTTAGAATCAGCATGAAATACCAATTCTATTTACTAAGTACTATTCAAATAAAACTGATTTCCCATAACCGTTAAGAAACAGTCTACACAATATGTTTGCCTTACTTAATAAGCTTCAATTAATAGGCCAAAAAAACGAGCCACTGACATTTTTACAATTAGCAGATGGAGTACAATCTAATAATAGAAATTGAACAACACTTTTTACCACCTGCTGGTGGTCTGTGTTTATTAGTCAGTGATAAGCATTTCAATAATTTCTAAATAATGGTTAGTTGGCAAATTTGTTGCATGAGGCCTGACATGATGGCAGGTGCCTGAGTGTGTGGTGTGGACACCATGGTGCCGCTCAGCCTTCCTGATCCCCTCCGCCCTCCTCAACTCCCTGCAGTGTCAAGTCACTCGGCATCTGATGGCCAAGGGAACAGGTGGGAGGCAGGACGGTCTGAGGACCACCTACATAGGGCTCTCTCCTCCCAAAGCCCTCCACCCGCTCTTAAAAGGCACTAATCCCTCTCTGCCCCGCGATGTGCTTCTTTAGGCTCTCCCTTAGATCCCCAGGACACCACCCCACCGCAAATTCCTTCAATCTCACCCCTCCAAGTCAGCTCATCAGTCACAAGCATTCAAGGAATGGGGCTGGGCTGGGGGAACAACCCTCAGCAGCCCCTCCCTGAGTAAGCATAACTTCTGAACGGCTCCTAGTTCTTTTTCCATCGGAGGTGGTGTCTGAAATCGGGTACACAATTCTGTCAATACTATACAGGGTGGGGGGAAAGTGGGCTTACAATTGTTGGTGTGGAAAATAAAACAATAATAAATAATAACACAAGAATAATACCTATGTTTCGTGTACTCACAACTGTAAACCTACTTCTTGCCCCACCCTGTAGTAAATAATCTTGTTTACACCTAAGCATTTGGATAGCAGCAAAAATTAAAATTTAAAATATTACCACCTCATAATAAATGTATTATGTAGTAAAACATTAGACACCCAACAAAATATGGCCTCCAGTATGCAATCCCTCATATTACTTAAAAGAAAAATGCGTATGTATAACTGAAATATAAATTGATTGTTGGTTGGTGTCAGCACACATCTACCCTTCCACCTTCCACATGGACAGCTGGTAAAATCACAGTAAATGTTCCCACAGGGGACTCACTCTGCGGCAGCATACTAAAAGCTTCAGTTCTGTCTACCACCTTCAACTAGGACCAAAAAAAGAAACCATAATCTTTATATTTTAGGTAGATTTTCAATCACAAGAATGTAACTTAAAATTATTTTTTTTCTGCTTCACCTTCACGTAAAAATATTCCATGAACCATTTACATTTTGTAAACTTTGAGAAATTTTAAATACAGCACTTTTATTTAGCAACATCACTTCACCTCTTTGTATGTTTGTCTCCCTGTAGCACTTAATGTGTTAGAGTACAGAAAATAAAAGGACAACTGCACTTTCAGTGAACAGCTAACCAGCACATTTTAGGTATAATGTTAATATCATATTTCTGTACAACGTGATACCAGCCCCACCAGACACTGGGGCATTTCATTAGTAATACACTGAGATTATTATGTCAGTTACTGATAATATACTCAACTCTAAACATCCTAATTCTAAGGATTTTCTTGTTCAACCATGGGTAAAATCATTGTTAAATCACTGCTTTATCTTTTAAGAACCTAATTATCTGTAAACCCCCTGAAATATGTGATCATTACATGTAACAGTGATGGCGAACCTTTTGAGCTCGGCGTGTCAGCATTTTGAAAAACCCTAACTTAACTCTGGTGCCGTGTCACATATAGAAAATTTTTTGATATTTGCAACCATAGTAAAACAAAGATTTATATTTTTGATATTTCTTCTATATATTTAAATGCCACTTAACAAAGAAAAATCAACCAAAAAAATGAGTTCGCATGTCACCTCTGACACATGTGTCATAGGCTCGCCATCACTGGCATGTAATATTAAAGCAGGAAGGGGCAGGAGAGGTCATCTATTGCAACCTACTTATCAGGTACACTAAACTACCACCACCAAAAATTAAAATTAAAGTAATATGTCTTGACCAAGGCGCAACGGTAAGGAAATAACACATCAGGTTAACTCCAGGCGTCCTGACTCCACATGTTGCACTCTTGCTACATCGTGTTGTCATCGTTAAAAAGACCAAGAGGCCACAGCCCTCCCTGTCCAGCCCACCTTGGCTGAAAAGCTTCAGGTTGACAAGGGACCCTGACCAGCGAGAAGCCCTGCCTCCCCCTGTACCTGCGGGGGGTGAATGGGGAGCCATTCCCAGTCCCAACCCAGAGAGAGAGCAGGAAGCACTGGCCCCTGGTGGGATACAAAGGAGGAAGCCAACAGCCTCAGGTGACACCAGGGAGGAAGCCAGAGAAAAGCCAGCTCTTCTCCCCAGGCTACCAGAAGGAAATGAGTTCGCTGGGCTGAGGTGAAGGAAGGGTCATGTATCCAGGTGTCTGTCTGCTTTTCTGAAAGCAACTAAGGGACATAATTTTCCCATAGATACCGCGGGATGTCGTAGCACCATCAATAGGAAGTCTTGGCTTAAGGAAAGAGCTATGTGGTCCAGAAAGCCAATTTAAAAAAAAAACAACTTTGAAACAAATCCATTTGTTCATTAGATACTGACTGACTCACAGTTCTTCTTTTAAAATGAGGGGGAGGAGAGATGTGATCTGAAAGCCATTAATGAAACTGTGTGAACTCCATTTTCCCTCAAGGGAGGTAAACACCATGATCTGTCAAAGGTCTTCCTTTTTCAGCAAGCCAGAATCTGATACCTCAATGTCTAGGCTGTGTTGAAAACAAGAGACTGGCCTGGCCCGAGTGGCTCAGTGGTTGAGCATTGACCTATGAACCAGGAGGTCACGGTTTGATTCCTGGTCTGGGCACATGCACGGGTTGTGGGGCATGTAGGAGGCAGCCGATCAATGATTCTCTCTCATCAATGATGTTTCTATCTCTCTCTCCCTCTCCCTTCCTCTATGAAATCAATTCCAAAAATATATTTAAAAAAAAAAAAAGAAAAAGAAAACAAGAGACTGCACTCTCTACTAACAGATCATGTGATTAGGAATATGAATTCTTGGTAAGAAAATAACGAATATGCTTAATAATTTTGGCAATTGACATGTCTAACAAAAATTCTCAACAGATATATCATGCGCGAGACATGTTTTAAACAGTTAACTTTAAATTGGGCTTTTTGATGCTTGTTCAAATCTAAAATTCCTCTTTAAAAATAAAATCAGATTTTTTTCTATCTGCTTTAAAAAAGTAGATCACAACTAATACTAATTAACATGAGAATTTACTAATAAGTCTAAAATAATTTTTTAGAAAAAGTCTAAAAATAGAAGAAAATGTAAACCTGAAACATAACTATATTCCACACAAGGAAAAAATATCTTGCGATAAGTACCATAAGAGGCAAAATTTTTCAAAGGGCAGATCTAAACTAACATCAACTTACCCCCTCTAAAAAACTTTTAACCTTCTAAAATATTTGCGCTAAATAAAGTGGACAAATGTTTTTAATATAGGACATTATCAAAAACCTCAAATTCTGCCATAAAATACTGGATTGAAACAGCGATAACATGACTGAGTATCTTCAAACCTCAGAATAACATATAAACAACTCTCAATGCAACTATACTCATTTCATTTAAGCTGTTCACTTATGAAGCAAATATATTTTAAATTCTATTTCAATATATTTAATTATTCTACTTAGTACATATTTGCCTAAACAAACTACAAATACTAAAAATATTCCAGCTCTTTTATCCAAAAACAGCTAATCTTTACTAGATTACAAACAAAATAAATGAAATCAGTATATTTCATGACATATTTTTCAAAATTACTAAGCCTAAATATGCTTTTTGTGTCCCTAACTCAAAAGAAGTTGATTCGCAAAGAGAAAATAATTAAGAATATAAATGCAATAATTGTGATGGTTCCAACATAAAAGCCAAATTACTCATTATTAATTATTATTATATTTATTATACAAACAGAGGTTTATATGGGGAAAATGTGCTTCAATATGACTTCATTTTTAAAATAAAAAATTCATGTATGTGAAAATTGAGTAGAGAAAGTGAGCTATTTTACTTTAAATTTTATTTTTACCATTACACAAGGCATTTCTATTCGAAATGTGATGCTGTGTCTCAATAAATAAGAAGCAAAAGCACTCTTTGATCAACATCCTTTCACAAATGGAAGGATTGAGAGAGTGTGACAGAATGCTTCTATTTGGGGATGTCACTGCATTAAAAATTAGCAGAGACCATTCTGGTGACAGAAATAGCACCTGCCCCTAAATAGTCCCTCAGAACAGGATCTGGCCTCCTATTAAATCTGTGAGAGACCAAAGAAAACACTTAATTGAAGCATATCTCTTCCCCCTGCTCACAATGAGTGGTTTCCGCCAGCAGCATTTGTCACAGGGACAGTTACAGCTGTGCTTTCAGAGAAAGAAAACCTGATTGCACCATCCAACAGAATGATCAAAAGCAAACCCTGAAAAATGGAAAACTAATTCTTTACTCTTAAGACATCTGCCAGAGTATGAGAGGACTCCAAAACTGATTCTAGAGGTATATTTTGGTCAAGGTTCCTCATGATGTCTTAGAAGTTTAATTGCTTGATCAAAATATTGTTAAACAAACATAGAGGCAAAATATATACTGAAAGGTTTTTATTATTTGTTTATTAGTATTCTCACCATGTTCCAAAAATTATTTGAAGTCACTTACAATATTATAGCAAGATCCTGTAATTTAGAAACAGGACTGTGGTATAGACAGCGTAGTGTAGGTGAGAGGTGAGGGGGCATAGGTTGCAGAGATGCTCACTATCAGATCTGTGTGACCTTGGACAAGTCATTTATCCTCTCTGCACTCACTTCCTCATCTGTAAAATGGAATAAGGACACTTTGTGAGCCTATTGTGCAGATTAACTTAATATATGCACTTAAACAGTACCTAGCAAGTAGTACATTTTCTAGAAATGTCAGGCAAAGATAGAAAGGTGAGGAGGGGAATAGGATAGGAATAGGAAATGGATCCATAAAAATGGCAAATGCACACAGCTCTCTACAATGTGCTATGTATATGAGATTTGTTTTTTATTTTATCCATATTACCAATTACACCAAGGTCTCAAAATTTAAATTTTACATTGTGGGCACTTATACTCTATTCTATGTTTACAGGACAAGACAGCTTTAGTGTATGATGTTTCCACTAGCCAATTTAATTATGCACCGTATTTAGCTAACATGAGTTTGCCATATCTTTCCAAAAAGGAGTATGACCGATTCGGGCAATTTTGACAGCACCGTAGAAGTGCTCCACTTTTAGAACTGGGTGAAAGGTCTGGACACATGCCCTTTAAAGATGATCCCCACAAATGGGAATGGACGATACCCATCAAGCCCAAATCCCCAGCACCTCTGCCTTGCCTAAGTTTAGGGCTTGAGGCCATTTCAGAGGACAACAGGGGAGCAAATGAGGTAAAACTGGAACAGCTAACCTGAAAGTAACTTATAAAATACTGTAAACATCTGATTTCTCACTCTTTCTCATTTAAATATTTTAGTCAGTGATGACTCCAACAATGTTATCAACTATTTTAAAATAAAAAGCACTGCAAAATCATATAAATGTATTTTAATCTATTAAAATAATTGCTAGCATCCAAATAGACACAGACGTTTAGGGCACGTGATTATTCCATATGATTTATGAATTTGATAATAAAACGATGGACGTTCATGGCCTCATGCCCCAACTCTAAACAAAATTAGGATTGAGAAATTTATTTTGCTTTTCTTTCTTCCTCTGCTTTCCATGAGAACTTATGATACTAATAAAATGTGTGTACAGGGCACTCCTGAGTTTCGATCAATAAATGCCCTTCAAGGAGTAGTCTCTCTTGTTGTCATACTCCCACTCCCATGTCCCTAAAACTGCCCGCTGACTTAGCTCCAGTTTCATATCCCCACTTAATGAACTCAGGTCCACAACATGAGGTGAACCCGAATTCACAGGGAGTGAGGAGTTAATGAGCTGATGAGAATGTATGGGCGCAAAAGCATGCATGGACCTGGAGAGCATTATGCTAAGTTAAATAAGCCAGTCAGAGAAAGATAAATATCACATGATCTCACTCATATGTGGAATCTAATGAACAACATAAACTGATGAACAAAATAGATCCAGAGACATAGAAGCATGGAACAGATTGACGAATTTCAGAAGGAAGGTGATGGTGGAGGGATGGGGAGTGATTAACTGAGGAACTTATATGCATATATGCATAGCCCACAGACAAGGACAGTAGAGTGGTGAAGGCCTGGGAGGGATGGGTGTGGGGTGGAGGGGGTCCATGGGAAAAAAAACACAAAGGGGACATCTGTAATACTTTCAACAATAACAAACAAAAAGAAGTACAAGAAATTAAATAGACATTGGAGAAAAATCAGAGAAAAAAAGAGAGGGGACTAAAAAACACATTTAATAAAAGTTAAAAAAAAAAGTCAATGAGGACTATCTCCTTCCATTCAGTATCTCCCTTTCTAAAGACAGCCTCTCTTCAGGTAACCTGGTTGATCTAATCATTTTCTTGGATGAACTAGAGGCCCAGTGCACGGATTCATGCACCAGTGGGGTCCCTCGGCCTGGCCTGTGCCCTCTCACAATCTGGGACCCCTCAGGGGATGTCAGAGAGCTGGTTTCAGCCCAATCCCCACAGGCCAGGCTGAGGGACCCCACTGGTGCACGAATCTGTGCACCAGAACTCTAGTATATATATAAGATCTTCGGTTAATCTCTTCCCGCCCTCTTCCTCCTCCCCTCCCCTCTGAAATTCATCAGTCTGTTCCATGTTTCCATGCTTGTGCATTGAGCGTCTGCTCCCTGGTGGTCAGTGCACATCATAGCTACCGGTAGAATGGTCCAAACACAGCATAATACAAATTAGACAAAATTGTCATAGTTTACTTTTTATTAAATCATAGTTATGTGTTAAAGGAAACCATGACTTTTCTAAAGGTTAGTGGACACCATCGCTGATCCCCATTATGAGCAACCAATAGAAAAACTTGTGCTGATATTTTACCAGCAATGCCATCGAGGAATGCAATGGAGAAATTAACATCGTTTACTTGCAGGGTTCCAAGCAAGGAGAACAGGAAGCTATTGCTTAAAACCCAAACTCCCTGATGGTTTTTAATCAAGGGTTTTTCAAAGGCAAAGACTGAGGGTTAAGGATTAGGGGAAATAAGTATGGGGAAGTGCTGGAGGGCCACGTTTTAATTGGAGGACCTTAGATCTTGGCCATTTATGGTAAGGGGCTTCAGCACCCATCTTCCTGGACAGCAGACCCTTTGCTGCTTCTGAAAGGGTTTGGTGTGCAAGTTCCAGTAATGTCCCGGTCCTTTGGTTCCATGGGGACGGGAACACAGTGTGATTCCTAGAAGTCAAAGTTCTCTCCTCTGTGCATGCTTCAGCTGCATGGCTTGCAGTTTTGGTCTATTGTCTCTGAAAAGCAACTCAGTTATCTTGTTAGAAACAGGATAGCACTAGCAGTGGTTCTACGGTCACAATTACTTGTTAGTGAATCACATATTTTCTAGTGAAACCGCCAGCTCTCTGCCACCTCCCCCAACCTCTTTTTTCCCAATTGCTGAATTTCACTTTAATCATATCCATGTACACACTTAGCACTAGTCATCATTCAATTAGTGTTCGTCCCTTTCCCCCTCTCCCTCTCCTTACCGCCTTTTCACCTTCTGAAGGAAATACTGCAGCAAGTCCCAGATTACCCATACCAAGAGACATAATCAAAATACTTCTTTCAAACCAATTCAAAAATATCTAATGCCTAATCTCAAAAATTCAGCTGTCAAAAGCATTCTGATACATTTCATCATTTCTCAAAGTGCTTCACAACATCCTTCAGAAGTATATGTGAGCTCTGGAAGAGAAAGAAATGGAAAACCAGAAAGAGACACAAAGCGAAGCATCAGTCTCTGAAAGGTCCCAGGTGCACTGTACATTCCTCAAAAAGGGTTGTAAACAGCTTAATGCATTAAACACATCACTACTTGTAACTTACAGGTTCTAGAAATTACAAAGCAATTTCTCATAATTGTATTAGATCTCTTAAATTTTGGAATATCAATTTGACATGCTGAAATGACATGAAACACCATGTATTGATTCTTAATTATAATTTTAAATATCTGATTAGGCCTCATCATCATTATTTGAACTCAGAGTTGTTTTTGATAACAAAATGTCTCTAAAAATAAGTCAGAAATACTTTAAAAAATAGCTTTATATAAGCAAAAGATCAAGAGATTGTTGTATATGCTTCATTAACAAGTAGAAAATTAACAGTATTAAAATGATATTTATGGAGCCCTACTATGTGTCAAGGCAATCTGCAAGGGTTGGCTTAGTATTGTGATGAACAAAATGGGCACTGTCCCTGCCTCCAATGTTTACAAGCCATTGCTAGTGTCTATGAACTGCCTATCGAAGTCTCTAGTCTGTTTTTCCACTGGAGAGAATATTGCTATTCTTGCCGATTTATATAAATACTTCATATATTAAAGATCGTAACATTCTGTCATGAATAAAAATTCAAATACAGTGGAACCTCAGTTCTCAAACATCTCCCATCTTAAGCAATTTGCTTCTCAACCTGACAACCCTTTCATGCTGATACCAAACGAAGGAGAGAATGCATGAGTATGAGTCACTTTATCACTAAACCTTATTTTATTAACATCCCAGGAAATTATGCTGTAAATATTTTTGTGTTTTTTTGCTTTTGTTGGTGCTTACTATTATTATTAAATTTTCATTTTTTACTGTACACTTTCGTTCCTTTGTTACATTTTCATTTACATTTCATGTCCTTTTTGTTTTTACATGTTTATTTATAGATTAAACACTATATTAGATATGCATAAGAAAGGTTAAAACAGGGAATCATTTGGGGGTCTGGAACAGATGAATTCAATTTACATTATTTCTAATGGGAGAAAATGCTTTGGTTTTCGAACAGCCTTCGGGAATGAATTAAGTTCGAGAACCGAGGCTCCACCTAAATCTAAACAATTACCGAAGCAGGTCATAAAATAATTCTTAAGCATGAGTAATTTACTTAAAATGTATCATAGCTGCTACTGCCTCACATTCAAGAATATCTTAACCTCAAGAGCCAGTCCTGCAAAGTGGTGAAGAGCCTGGGCTCTAAGGACAGGTGTCCTGGTTTTGAACCCCAGCTCAGCAACTTCCACATTGTGACCTGGGCAAGTTATTTAATCTCTGTGTGACTCAATCTTACCAGTGCAAAATGGAGCTCATGTAAGCACCCAACTCATGGCAAGGAGAGGCTGCTCTGAGAATGACATAATTACTGCAAAACACTTAAGACTCTGCCTAGCAGGTAGCAGGTGCTCAGTCAGTGTTACCTGTTTTCAGTGGAATGCTCATGCCAGCTTGAGTAAACTGATTGTTGAATTTTCAGAATTTTGTTAGTCAGCTGTTAAACACAGCCATCATTAAAAATTAAGTTACATAAAGCCACAATTAAATAAATTACATTAAAAACAAAGATGCTAAATATTCAAAACTCATCACTTCTGTTACTGCCTTTTACTATTATCTATGCTCTTGGGTTTATTTACATCTATTGCATCTGTACGGTGCAAATACTATCTAATGGTGTGCTGCTGTGCATCTCGTCCCAAAACCGCACTGCGTGATGTCAAGTTGGTAGCCTAAAGTAGACCATGGTGAAAGTATTTACACCACGGGAAAGAGCAAATGCTACAGAAATCAAGATTTTTATCCCAGAAGAATTGGTTGTCAAATATTTATCAGCACACTGCTGCCTATTATTACAGTGATTATTATAATAAATCATCTTTAGCCCTGACCGGTTTGGCTCAGGGGATAGTGTCGGCCTGCGGACTGAAGGGTCCCAGGTTCGATTCCAGTCAAGGGCATGTACCTTGGTTGTGGGCACATCCCCAGTGGGGGGTGTGCAGGAGGCAGCTGATCGATGTTTCTCTCTCATGGATGTTTCTAGCTCTCTATCCCTCTCCCTTCTTCTCTGTAAAAAAATCAATAAAATATTTTAAAAAATAATAAATCATCTTTAATTTCTTTTCTTTTCACAGGAAAAAAAGAAAGGGTGGACATTCAAAATGTTAGTCATCTCTAGTCTATTTGTCTCTAGGTGATACTATACATACAAACTTGACAGCCAAGCTCAGGTTCCTTTTCAAAACTGTGTCCCCAAAGGTCCACATACCTCTGTCTATAATTGTGACAGACAGGGGCCTTGCTTTTTCTGTGCTGCCAAAGCCAGACAGATTCGGCATTCTTTAAAAATAACAAGGCTAATCTGCCATGGTTCAATATGGAGGCCACCTTAAGGAGATAAAAGCTAAGTGCCAAACTGTCATCAGATACAGTCCACACATCTCTCAAAACTGTTTTGACCTTCTGATCTTACCTAGCAACTCAAGTCAATATCAAACAGGCCCACAGTCGCTGTACCTGAAACACAAATATTAACTTGCAAAATAACGGTCAAGTGCTCAACTGCCTTCCAACTGCTCCTTTCATGTCTTATGTTAGGAACTAATACAATACATACATAAATAATGTGTTCAAAGGGCCAACTAAATGTTTCGATTCATGTCACATGTGTAGCTTGAATGAAGCTTGCCAGGAAACTAGGTTAGGCCCTCAAGTCTTCCCCTATTTGGCCAGGAGCAGGAGGAAGAGAAAGTACAGCATAGGTACTTGGGTGCTACAGGACTTTCTCAGGGCAAAATTATTAAACGTAAAAAGCATTCAACTAGAATTAGAATACCTGGGCTCCAGTTCCAAGTCTGATTCTAAGCAGTTATATGAGCTTAATATCTCTGAGCCTAATTTTTCTCAGATAAAAATGCAGGAGCTAGATACAATCTCAGCTCTATGAGTCTGCTCTATTCTTCAGAATAAATGTGCTGTCACTACAAAAAGAATCCTTCCTCTCTGCCTGCCTTCCTATGATATTTATATAACATCACATAAATAGAAACATTTATGTTAACGTGAAAATATAGAAATCTTATAGATCATGTCTTAATTCTCCAGCTACACACTTTTATATTTTTAGAGTTCATACTGACACAAAGGAACATACTTCTTTCCTTTCTATACTTCCTTTTTATAAAAAATATATTTTTATTGATTTCAGAGAGGAAGGGAGAGAGAAAGAAGTATCATTGATGAGAGACAATCATTGATCAGCTGACTCCTGCATGCTCCCCACTGGAAATCGGACCATGACCCCCTGGTTCATAGGTGGACGCTCAACCACTGAGCCACGCAGGTCAGGCCCTTTGTGTACTTTCAAAGCTGAATACAGAGCTGCCATCAAACAGAAAGAACTTAATAAACATGGATAAACTGTACATAAAGAAATCTAAGAGTTTTAAGTCTACAACATTACTGTGGTCTAATTATAATTAAAAATTAATGCAAAATTAATATGCACATGAGCCTTTTTTTTTTTTTTAAGAGAAAAGGAGGGCCTTCCACCTCTGGGCGTGATGGAGTAACAGGGACTGGATTTACTCTTCCACTTTATACAACTATTTTTGTCTCTAAAAAGAAAGACAAAATTTATGAAACCACAGTTTTTGGACATGAGACAATAGACAGACAGAGAATGATCTCTGAGAAAAGGGAAGCACTACACGATGAACCCTACCATCACCCAGCATACTGCCTGGATGGAGTTTCCAGGCTATAGTGCAGGGGCTGGGGACAGGGGCAGCAATCTCCCTCAACTAAGGAGACAGAGTTAATCTGAAGAGGTCAAGACAATGAGAGTTTCCAGGGCAGACAATGAGACAGAGCTGCACAAGAGCCAACTCTAGAAATCAGCAAGGGGGTGCAGCTTTATCTGAGTACTGGGTACGTATGTGCAAGGAAACTACCAGAAGTCCGGTAAAGAACCACCAGAAAGGAGCAGGCAGAATGCAAAACAGTACTGCCTCAGTAGTTGGGGGAAAATTAGCCCGAGGCTAATAAAGCTTGTCCTGCTCCTGCCTAAGAAAGCTTAAAAAGCAAATCTTGAAAGGATCAATCTATTCTAAGTACTTAACTGTATAGCAAAACAAAACTCCAAAACACCTCAAACAGCACAGAAAAAAATTCAGCACCCACCTAAATAAAATGAGCCATGGCTGGCATCTATATAAAACTCACCCAGCATGCAAAATAAAACTGGGAAATATAACCCCTAATAAGGAGAAAAGGTCATCAAAGGAACAGACTTAGAAATGACACAAACAATAGAAGTGAGTAGACAAGGATATTACGCAACTATTATTAATATACTCCATATGTTCAAAAAGATAAAGGAAAGCATGAGTATGTTAAGAAGAAACACAGAAGACACAAAAGAATTTTAAAAGACCCAAACTGAACTTCTAGAGATAAAAAAATATACCAGATGGGATTAACAGATTAGACACTACAAAAGAAAATATTCAAAAGAAAATATTAGTGAACCTTAAAACAGAATATTCTACTGAGCTTAGTTAAGAAAATGAATTCAGAAAATCTTAAAGCCCTTAAATCCTCAGCCGAAACTCATTCATTCAATCATTTTAAAAGCAAAGTAATTATTGAGCATCTACAATATGACATGTACCATGATAAGCACACAAAAAAACATTTAAAAGGCTTAAATAAAAAATATTTTCTACTTCGTTTTGCAAATTTCAAACGTATTCAACATGCCATTATCTGATGATCCTATACAAACATGTGATTTGTTTTTCTCAATCTCTCTACTGTATTTCCATATTATCTCTTAGTATTAGGTACATCCCGGGGTTAATCCTGGGGTTACCTTTATGTCCAATTCATATAAAAAGAAGTTGTACTATAATAGGGCTCTACTATAATGTCTTTATTCCTACTTGTCAGAGAAATAAACCTTTATGATACAAGCTAAGGAATACAGGACACACTGGCATCGCCACGTCAAAGATGTAAGAACACTATTCCTAGGATCCTTTATTCACACTGCATGTACCACCTTCATTGTTCCCTAATTCATCTTGCTGGTTTTCCCCAACAGACTGAGATCTCCTAAAGGAAAGTAAGATCATCTTTTTCATCTTTGTGTATGTCATGCGCACTCAATAAATTTTCATATAATTTGTTAAATAAATGAGTAAAAAAATGAAGTCAGATAAGGAACAAAACAAACAGGGACGCTGGCTAAGGACAGCACTCCTTAGAGACTGTGACTACATTCGTCTGACCTATCCAAGTCAGTGCCTTCTCGCCTAAGAAGACAGCCTGAGTATATGACCAAATCAGACGCTGAAAATTATAGCTGAGATCATAATGAACCATCTCAGGTATAAACGACCACACAAACCATAAGTCGGTAAATTGTTTATGAAAGTGCCAGATGGTCTATTAAGTCAATGTCACCTAATACCACAATGTTGCTTATAAATTATGCCCATCAGAATCCCACGGAGGAAGCTTTTCCCAAAAACCAGCATTGTTTCATCATGTCATCACGTACATGCAAATATTTAATAATGTTCTTCTCTTAAACTTTCTACTTTATTTATGGTGGTAGTGTTTATACTTATTGCAGAAGTAACAGATAACATTTTTAATTTAAAAAAATATATTTTTATTGATTTCAGAAAGCAGATGGGAGAGGGAGAGAAAAATAGAAACATTGATGATAGAGAAACATCAATAGGCTGCCTCCTGCATGCCCCCTACTGGGGAATGAGCCTGCAACCAGGCATGTGCCCTGACTAGAAGTGAACCTGTGACTTTCTGGTGCACACAGGATGATGCTCAACCAACTGAATCACATGGGCCAGGTTATACATATTATTTTTTAAATGTCAAATACTGAGATTGAAAAAAAAAGTTAACCACTAGTAACAGTTTGGTTTATATCTTTCATACCTCTACATATGTTTCAATATAGATCTTTTACTTTGTTCTTTTTTTATAAAAATAACATATACATTAGTTTTCTGCCTTTTAATTTTCCTTAATCATATATTGGGGAAATGTTATAAGTCAATATTTAAGAGATCTAACTTGCCCAGCAAGTGTGGCTCAGTGGTTGAAGTCAACCTATGAACCAGGAGGTCAGGGTTCAATTCCTGGTCAGGGAACATGTTCAGGTTGCAGGCTCGACCAAGTAGGGGGCATGCAAGAGGCAGCCAATTGATGATTCTCTCTCATCATTAATGTTTCTATCTCTCCCTCTCCTTTCCTCTCTGAAATCAATAAAAATATTTTTAAATATATTAAAAAATGAAATGAAAGGATCTTTTAAAAGAGAGAGATCTGACTCATAATTTTTATTAGCTGCTTAACATTCCAAGGCACGGAAGTATCAAAATATATTCAACTATCCCCTACTGATAGTCATTCAGGTTATTTCCAGTGTCTTAAAATTATAAACAATGTCACAATAACTATATTGAACGCTACCTGTAAGCCGAAATGTTGGTGGGTTAAAGATGTGCCTTCAACAGCAACCTTCAGCAGCAACCTTCTTTCCTCAAAGATGGTAACACCTCACATGGCACAATGGCTGAGATTACTCTTTCCCCACATCCTTGCCAGTACTGGATGTTACACTGAACTAGAGGCCTGGCGCACGAAATCTGTGCATTGGATGGGTGTCCCTCAGCCCAGCCTGGCCCCTCTCACAGTCTGGGAGCCCTCAGGGGATGTCCTACTGACAGCTTAGGCCCGCTTCCCATGGGGAGCGGGCCTAAGCCACAGTCTGGCTGTGGCGGCTCGGAGCACGCCCCCCTGGGCGGGTCTGCAGGTCCACTGGGGGCCTTGGTCTCAGCTGTGGCACAGCTTGGAGCATGCCGCCCTGGGCAGGTCCGTGGGTCTGCTGGGGCTCTTGCTCCCAGGGTGTGGCTGCCCACGAACCCCCGGCAAGAGTGTCCTCGGAGCTGGGCGGCACTGGGGCTGGGGGTAGGCTCCGAGCCGTGCCGCGGCCGCTCAGAGTCCATCCCCAGCACTGGTGTGTGGTGTGTGTCTGCTGGGGCTGGGGGCGTGCTCTGAGCTGGTCGGGATGCAGCCTCCTGAGCTGGTCCTGATGTCCCGGCCTAATTTGCATATTTCTCTCTTATTATATAGGATGCTTTTGGAAGATGATAAGAATAAAAATGGTTGCTAATTTTTAAAAAATACTACATCTAACTTATTTTCTAAAATTCTTTAAATTTCTCCATAGATTTACCTACTGTCAAAAATTTGCCAGTTGTCTCCAATTTACCAATGGACCGTGCTGTAGAAATGTACTTGCAAGTTCCAAATAACAAACTTAAAATTTCTCTAAAAATTGCTACTTATCCCTAACCATTTTGGCTCAGTGGATAGAGCATCGGCCTGAGGACTGAAGGGTCCCAGGTTCGATTCCGATCAAGGGCATGTACCTTGGTTGTGGGCATGTCCCCAGTAGGGGGTGTGCAGGGGGCAGCTGATCGATGTTTCTCTCTTTTTGATGTTTCTAACTCTCTATCCCAATCCCTTCCTCTCTGTAAAAAATCAATAAAATAAAATTTTTTTAAATTCCTACTTAAATGAAGATTATATAATCCAGGCTAATGCAAGGCTATATTTTTAATTTAAAAATGGTAAAACAACAACATTATTGATGTCCAATATACATTGGTGTTTTGGAGTCAATCTAGAATACTACTTAAAATATATAACATTGGATCTATTAAAACAGAAGTTTAACAGAAACATACAATAAGCATGTTCCTATTGGAAACACACTTTCCAAATCACATCCTTCCCAACCATATACCCACCTCCTGTTATCATAGAGCGAACTGAGGAGACAGGGCCAGTCAGGAGAAACACACCTGAACAAGGAAGGAGGTAAGGAAGGGCAGGTACAATGCATGTATGGAGACCCAAAAGATGAGAAATGGAGTCAGGCCACCATTCACCTAAAAACCCCTATCTCCAAACTTCCCAGAAATACCAGGAGATAACCCCCACCCTCCTCTTTTCCAGGCACCTTTCTCTCCACATGCCTACCTCCCACCTGCCTCATGCCCATTTGAAGAGTGAGCAAATCCAAACTTTCCATCCCTCCCACTGCCGCTCCTACTCTCTAAGTGTATTACAATTGAGGTCACAAAGCCTCATATTCTCCTCTACCCATTCCTAAAGCACAGCAGAAGGGGAGTTACCAGATTCAAACCGATCCTGAGAAGGCAGGCCACAGGGAAGGGGTGAATATGGGGTGGTCAGTGGCCCAGATCCACTTTCCTGCAGCCTGCCCCTAGCAGTTAACTAGGAAACAGCCAGATAT
Organism: Myotis nattereri; assembly: GCF_964212035.1. Taxonomy (NCBI): domain Eukaryota; kingdom Metazoa; phylum Chordata; class Mammalia; order Chiroptera; family Vespertilionidae; genus Myotis; species Myotis nattereri. Next base: position 26,781,713 of record NC_138081.1, read on the forward strand.
CCACATGCTGACCCAAAAGCTGCAGCCAAATTGCCACAAACCTTTTAAGGTGGAGGAATATTTCAATTGCATGTTATACCTCCTATTTATATTAAGCCTAATTATTTTCTTAAAGCTCCAGAATAATGATGAGCCTGCTGCATGCAATTTGTCATCGCTGACATAATGCTGGTCCCTAAAATCCATAAACATCAATCAAATGCAACACTGAAAATCCGACATGCCCCACAATGCATGTCTAGAAACGCACTGTCATCACTACTTCTATTTCTGCTGTTGCTTCACTTATTCCACTCCTTTCTTGTACACTGTATTATTTTCCTTACTAATTCTTTAGTAAGCCATGGCTTTTTCATTAAATGACCTACAAGTAGCCAAGGAAAGCCTCTCTTCTATCTACCCACAAGAAAAAAGGACACTGAACATACAGAGAACCAGAAATCAGGATACCTCAGTTTGGACCTTGCTTTTCTCTTTGCTGACCCTTCTCTGGACTTCAGTTTTCCCAAGCATAAAATGCAAGGACTAAAAATCAGCGCACTCCATGTTCCTATCTTTTCCATATACCTACCACAATGGACGGTCGTTCTCAAAGATGAGCAGACAGGAGAGCTGAATCAGGGTTAGACATAGAACAAAAGTTCTGTTATTTGGGGGAGGGCAGGGTTAGACAAAGATATTAGAAAACAAAAATAAAACAGCTTAAGCAATCCCCCAGGATAAAGAGCCTTCAAAACTGAGACCACTGAAGACTACAACCCCTAGACCTAAGGCTGTAGCTCCACCTCAGACTCAAAGAATGGCCAACCAGAAAGTCTCTGTTCCCATTCATTTCCAAAGTAAAGAATTACAAGTACCATGACAGAAATCTTCCAATCAATCAGAGATGGAAGAAGGAGGCTCAGAGAGGACAACTTTAGGCCTTTCCTCCAGTTGCATAGGTCATCATTTAACCAAACACAAAAGAAATGCAGACCTAAACATGCAAGAACAACGCACAGTGATTTAGACAGATAACAATTTAAAACTTCCAACAAGCAGTCATTTGTATACACTCAAAGGTACAAAGGTTACATATCATTAATGCATGTGATGAGGTGGGAAAAACTTTTAAAATTATGAATTTCTGCCAAAGTTGTACTTCAATCAATGCTACAGATAAACCTAATCCCTCAAAGTACTGCTTAATTCAGTACCATCTATACTAATAAAAGGGTAATATGCTAATTAGACCGGGTCGACCGGACATCTTTCGGACATCCGACTTCCTTCCGGACAGTTAGGGGGCAACCAGGCCGGCAGGAGGGCAGTTAGAGGGTGGTCAGGCCGGCAGGGGTACAGTTAGGGGGCAGCCAGGCCAGCATGGGGGCAGTTAGGCAGCGGCCAGGCTGGCAGGGGGAAGTTAGGGGGTGGACAGGCCGGCAGGGGGCAATTAGGGGGCGGCCAGGCTGGCATGGGGCAGTTATGGGGAGACCAGGCTGGCAGGGGAACAGTTAGGGGCGACCAGGCCGGCAGGGGGGCAGTGAGGGGCCGATCAGGCTGGCAAGCAGAGGCAGTATCAGGCAGGCAGGTAGAGTGGTTAGGGGCAATCAGGCAGGCAAGCCAGCGGTTAGGAGCCAGTGGTCCCAGATTGTAAGAGGGATGTCCGATTGCCGCAGGGATGGGGCCTAAACCGGCAGTTGGACATCCCTCGAGGGTCCCAGATTGGAGAGGGTGCAGGCTGGGCTGAGGGACATGCCCCTCCGTGCACAAATTTTGTACACCAGGCCTCTAGTTAATAAATAATAGTCTTGAAGACTAGCACAAGTAATGAAATACAAATGCAATCAATGATTACAACCCATCTCAAAAGCTCCGGAGGCATTTTTTAAATAATATTTTCTGGAAAAAAATAATAAAGCCCACGAATATGGTGATCATTTCAAAAGTAAAAAATGAGGTATATGTCATAAACAATAAATGGAAAGTATGTCAGAAAATGATGCCAAGGGTAACCAGACAGATTATATCCGTATAAAGTAATATATTCACAACTCAACAAAGGATCTAACATACCTGCTGGCACACACTCAATAAATGTTGTCTAAATGAATAAATGATGAATTAATCACATTAAGGTAAGTATTATATGATGAGGAACCTTGGCAAAGCAAGCATTCATTTTAATGTATCAGCCATCCAAGACCAGCTAGCTAACATAAGACCCAGGAATGAAAAGCAGGGCTCCTGATTATTGGTCATTGCTTCCTTTACTGGTGGAATTTCTAGAATTCAAGAGAAATTATAATTTTTAAATTGGATATAAAACTCAATAATCTACTCAATTAGGAATTAGTGTCTTATAAACAGTTAACTGTTAAATAGTTTATATAATCCATACAATTACTTTCTTTTCTTAAAAACATATATTTCTCAATTTTGTAATTGGATTTAAAAATACCAATATAATAATATTAACCAAAACCCATCAGATTAAAAAATTGCTTAAATGGTTTCATGATATTGTTCATCACCACTGCATAATAGAATATATGCATTAGTTATTAAATATGTTTTAAATAATACTTAATGATATTAGAAAATGCCATAATATATAGTGAATTAGCAGGATACAGAACTTTATACACAGTAGCCCACATTTTTAAATGTTATATATTCAGGAAAAAAGAGAAATGGAAAAGAAAATATGTCAGGATATTAATGTATTTGGCTAATGAAACTACAGATTATTTTTATACATTTTATGTTTCTGAAAATGTTAGCAAGTTTACATCATACAAAAATTTTCTACCCACATTCCACCAAGCACTTACATAGTTCCTCCTTTTCCACTGAGCAATACAGAAATCACATATTTAGTCAATGGGACAGTTGCCTAAATGTAAAACCCTGTAATTTTAAGAACTGCTTCAATTAACAATGGTTGGAGTTTTCCCCTCAAGTAACTAAATCCTCAACAGCCAGCAATAGAAGTTTTCACTAAAATTTATAGGTTCGGGTAGCCCAAAACCACATTAAACATAATCTAAGCCATACTTCTCTCCCTCTTAAATATGTACTTCTACCAGTAACTCTAGAACATATTCAATGAATATCTACTTAAAGTGAGACTATTCACCTCTCACCACATATATTACTTAACTTAGACTTGTAATAACTTTAAATGCATATAAAGAATGGCCACAATTCTCTATAGTGGTTCCCACTGAGCCACCCAGTCAATGCAAGCAGAGAAGCCTGGTTTCCTCAGCTATAAAATTGGCTCTTATGTTACTTGTCTCAAAGAGTTGGTATAAGAATCAAATTACAGCATGCATGTAAAAATATAAGCAAGCATGGTGCTATCATTACTATGACCATCAATCTAATTCAGAGTTCCCTACTCCATGTGAAGTGTCTCATTCAATCTTTACATTTGCTGAGCCATGCCTAAAAGTTATTTCTCAATACTAAATCCTGAGACTTCATAATATATTAACAGTATTAGCAGAGTTCTTAAAGAAGGGAGGATAAAATTGTCAACTGAGCCCTGATTACCTACACACAAAACTTCTCTGGTTTACACTCAAATATTGATTAAGTCATCAGGGGAATACCTTTCCTAAAATGAATGCAAAGAATGAAATGCAAAGCCAGATTGTCCAGATGAAATGCTAAGGTTGAAAAAACCCTCTACCCACACCACCACCCCCCACACACAAACACCACAAAGCTGCCCCCCTCTGAAATTCTGCCCTCCTTCAAATGCCAACCCTGCTTGTGAAACTCCTGGGTGCTCAGATTACTCCTCTTTTGCGGCACTCACCTGTCAGTGTAACTGGCCCACCTTCCTCACCAATTATGCATTTTGGGAGGCTGCAGTCCTTCAGCCGTGTTCCTCGTCGCCCACAGACCCTAGTGCCTCTGCACACGGTTAAAGTATAGGATCAATAACTACTTAGAATTAAACCACATAATCCCGTTTGGGGAGGATCAATTTCTCCGGGCTCCAAGTGCTTTCTCTCTTCCCAGATTTTCCAGGGAAATCTATACACGTAAAAGCCCAGCGACTGGAATGACAGAACGACCGGAACAACCAGGATGACTGGTCGCTATGGCACGCACTGTGGCGGCCAACAGGCTTGATCAGGGGCCCCAATCACGCCCCGCCCCCGCCAACCTCCAGTGGCCCCTCCCCAGGCCGGCCCGGCCCCAATCGGCCCCCCCTACCCCAATCTGGTGGGTCCAGCTGGCCAACCTCCCGTGTCCTCTCCCCCCCACCATGCCTGCCCAATCGGCTCCAACTGGGGCGGGCTGGCCGGACCCCACCCGTGCATGAATTCATGCACTGGGCCTCTAGTATTGAGTATAAAATGTGATGGAGGCTGAGGAAAATGTGTACTACATGGTAATTTGTTCATCTGAAGCATGTAAACAATCCTATCTAATACAAGAGAAACATGGTAATTAGTGTATGACCGCTACCCTTCCCATTGGCTAATCAGGGCGATATGCAAATTAACTGCCAGCCAAGATGGCGGCCGGCAGCCAGGCAGCTTAAACTGAACATGAGGCTTGCTCGCTTCAGTGACGGAGGACTCCAACGTTCCCCGCCTGCCTTGCCGGCCTCTGAGCCTGCAGTTTGAACATTGTAACAAATATAGAAGCTAAACAAAACCCCAGAAACCTGCTTTCAGCGAGCCGGGATCTCAGCTGGAGTTGATACAGAGTTTCGATTATAGAACCTAAACAAACCAGATACCTGTTTTCAGCAGCTGAGGCCTCAGAGCTGGAGCCAAGCCTCAGAGCTAACGCTGGCCCAGAATAAAAAAAAAAAAAAAGAAAAAGGAGCGGTTGGGAGCTTCAGTCCCAGCCTGAAAACAGCCCTCAGCCCCTCACCCAGACTGGCCAGGCACCCCAGTGGGGACCCCCACCCTGAAGGGTGTGTGACCAGCTGGAAACAGCCATCATCCCCTCATCCAGGCTGGCCAGGCACCCCAGTGGGAACCCCCACCCTGATCCAGGACACTTTCAGGGCAAACCAGCTAGCCCCCACCCATGCACCAAGCCTCTATCCTATATAGTAAAAGGTTAATATGCCTCCCGGCACCGGGATCAGCGTGACAGGGGGCAGCGCCCAAACCCCCTGATCGCCCTGCAGCTCTGTGACGGGGCGGGGCCACAACCTCCCTATCGGCCCTGCTCTGTTCCTGACAGGGGAAAGCGCCCCAACCCCCTGATCAGCCCTGCTCTGTGCCTGATAGGGGGGAGCTCCCCAACCTCCTGATCGCCCTGCGGCTCTGTGTGTGACAGGGTACGGCGCCCCAACCCCCCCACCCCACGGGCCCTGCTCTGTGTGTGACGGGGTAGAGCCATAACCTCTCCATCAGCCCTGCCCTGAGTGTGAGAGTGGCGGTGCCCCAACCCCCTGATCGGCCCTGCTCTGTGGGTGATAGAGGGTGGTGCCCCAACTCCCCTATTGGCCCTACTCTGTGGGTGATAGATGGCGGTGCCCCAACCCCCCCACCCCACGGGCCCTGCTCTGTGTGTGATGGGGTAGAGCCATAACCTCCCCATCGGCCCTGCCCTGAGTGTGACAGTGGCGGCACCCCAACCCCCTGATCGGCCCTGCTCTGTGGGTGACAGAGGGTGGCGCCCCAATCCCCTGATCGGCCCTGCTCTGTGCGTGACAGGGGGCAGCGCCCCAATCCCCTGATTGGCCCTGCTCTGTGCGTGAAAGGGGGTGGTGCCGCAACCTCCCCATTGACCCTGCCTTGAGTGTGACAGGAGGCGGTGCCCCAACCCCAAAATTGGCCCTACCCTGAGCATGACTGAAGGTGGCTTCGCAACCTCCCAATCCGCCCTGCTCTGTGCATGACAGGGGGCGGCGCCCCAACTCCCCAATCGGCCCTGCTCTGAGCCCGACCAGGGACTGCACCTAGGGATTAGGCCTGCCCTCTGCCACCCGAGAGCAGGCCTAAGCCAGCAGGTCGTTATCTCCTGAGGGGGTACCAGACTGAGAGAGGGCACAGGCCAGGCTGAGGGCCCTCCCCCTCCCCCCCGAGTGCACAAATTTTTGTGCACCAGGCCTCTAGTTAACTTATAATTGAAAATATGAGAAATGTGAGTTTAGGAACAATGCTGCTGGAATGTTTCAAAGTGTTAATTACAAAAGTATTCCATCCTGTTTATTTTATCATTTTGATTCTACAGAAACACAAATTTAAATTCCTCTGTAGTTTACTAAATGCAAAAGAATGGAGATTAAGTACATCTCTGTTTTCCACTAGAAAAGTAAAGTATCCTTGCATTTTGCTTTCTGTAACTTACAATTTTTTAATACATCTCTAGACCCTACAAAATTTTCCAAAGAAGTATAAAGACCACAAATTATCTCTAGTAGCTAAATTGTTATAGCTTCTGAGATTGCTTGAAGGACACATTCAAATAACATTGCAAATGCCTTCATAATCATCAACCCTCGCTTAAAAGAAATTATAAAATTCACACTACATTCAAAATTAAACTTTGAATTTCAATCACTCAGCTTTTCATCTACTAAGAATTTTCAATATTCTGTAGTTTCTGTTATGTAGATAAAGCTTTCACAAAAATCACAAAATGAACCAAATACTCTTTTAATCATTTGCTTTTTTTCCTTAGCAAAGGCAGTCAACAGTGTTCCAGCATTCATAAATATTTATGGGCTGTGGCTCTTCTAAAATATTCTAAAAGAAAATTCAGGTAATCTTGCTCCACTTCTTAAGCCATGTGGTTTTAAAATTCAAACATCATCATTTCTGTAAAAGCAATGTCTTAACTCTACGGGGCAATAGGAAAACTTTGTGTTCCTAGCTATTATATACATACAGTACTACACTCACATAACAAAAACTTTCTAAAAAATCGAAGCAAACTACTTTCTACCTAATCCTGTCTCTGATTATATCTTGAAAGAAGTAATTCAATATTCTAAGAGTTTAACTTTCATATGTTTTGCAGGACATGGACTACTAATTTCAGTCTATCCTTAAAATAGAACAGTTCAACTAATTTTAGAATCAAGTGTTACAAAGCATCATAGCTGCCAACCAACTGGACACCTGATTACAGCAGCATATGTAGATACACTAAAGCAAACTGTCAGATTGCTGAACTCTGAGATGCCACATGCAATCTATGATGTACAATATACAATGTGTACACCCAAATAAAATGGTACTTAAGAACAATACGATCATATGAAAGGTAATAACTGGGGCCTCATTTATTTAAATAATATCTATAATACGCAATGGTTTAAAAGTGTCAAAAGGAGGTAATGGTATAAAAGTTTACTAACATTTGCAAAATGAATATCTGATTGAGGACTGTTATATAGAATACATGAAGAATCTTAAACTCAACAAATAAAAAAACAAACAGCCCAATTAAAAAGTGGGCAAAAGTCCTGGCTATGTGGCTCAGTTCGTTGAGCATTGCCCCATCCATGCAAAGGTCACTGGTTCGATTCCAGGTCAGGGCACATGCCCAGGTTGCTGGCTCAACCCCCATTATGGGGTGTGCACTTCTCCCTCTCCCTTCCTCTCTCTCTAAAATCAATAAAAAAAATATTTTTAAAAAAAAGTGGGAAAAAGGTCTGGACATCTAAAGGAGATGGGCAAATAAGCATATGAAAAGACATTCCACATTATATATTACTAGTGGCCCGGTGCACAAAATTTGTGTACGGGCGGGGGCTGTCACTCAGCCCAGCATGCACCCTCTCCAATCTGGGACCCCTTGGGGGTGTCGGACATCCCTCTCACAATCCGGGACCACTGGCTCCTAACCGCTCACCTGCCTGCCTGCCTAATTGCCCCTAACCACTCTGTCTGCCAGCCTGACCTCCCCCAACTGCCACCCCCTGCTGGCCTGATCGCCCTAACTGCCTCTGCCTCAGCCCCACCACCATGGCTTTGTCTGAAATGACGTCAGAAGGTCTCCCAGTCTAATATATTACCCTTTTATTAGTATAGATTAGAAATTTGCAAAGTAATTCAATACTACTACACACCTATCAGAATGGCTAAAATCCAAAACATGGACAAACCCAAATGTTGGTGAGGATAGGGGGGAGGGGAGGGAGGGGGAGAAACTCTTATTCATTGCTAGTGGAAATTAAAAATGGTACAGGCATTTTGGAAGACAGTTCAGCAGTTTATTACAAGATAATCACAACTCTCCATATGACCCAGCAGTCATACTCCTACATATTTACCCAAAAGAGTTGGAAACTTATGTCCACACAAAAAACCTGCACACAAATGTGTATAACAGTTTTATCCATGGTTGACAAAAACTGAAAGCATCAAGATGTCCTTCAATAGGTGAATGAGCGCATAAAGAAACTGTGGTACATCAAGACAATGAAATGTTATTCAGCAACAAGAAGAAATGAACTATCAAGCCATGAAAAAACATGGACAAACCTTAAATGCTTATCACTAAGTGAAAAAAGCCAATCTGAAAAGGCTACAAACTGTATGATTCCCACCATGACAATCTGGGAAAGGCAAAGCTATGGAGACAATGGAAAGCTCCTTTGTTGCCAGAGATTCGGGTGGGGATGAACAGGTGGCACACAGAGGACTTGGGGGGCAGTGAAACGATTGTGATAATAGACACATGATATGCATTTATCAAATCTTGAACTGCACAAGTGAACCCTGATGCAAACTATGGATCTTAATTAATGATAATCTATCAATATTTTGTTTATCAATCATAACAAACTCACCACTCCAATGCAAGACATCAAAAGGGGAAAATGTGTGTGGGGGGGGGGGAGTGTGCGGGGAGTAGGGAATATATAAGAACTCTGTACTTTCTGCCTAAATTTTCTGTAAACCTATAATTGCTCTAAAAAGTAGTAATTTTTTAAAAAAAAAAAAAAAAAAAAAAAGGTTTCTAGCCTAGGAGGAACCAGAGGACTTGAATTCTTAGGTCTACCTCATTCACTGTCTATATAATCTCTACTTCTCAATATACTTCATATGCACTATTTTATCCTACCTTTATTAACTCAGTGAGGTAGACAGTGAGGCACACCTGCCACTTCTAACCCACTGGCTTAATATAGGTAGGATACTATAAGCCACCAAGTATCAAGAATACAAATTCTCACATTGGCAAGGCCAGCATGGAGAATAGTAACACTGAATTAGAGGCATTTTTTAATTCACTGGAACAATAGTATCATTGTATAATGTCTTTAATACCAGGATTCACTGGGAAATATTTCCACCCAACAGAGAAAAATTCGGACTTTGTCAACTCCCTTTGCCGATTCTTTCCAGGAAACATTTCAGGCATGTATCACAGCAGCCACATTCACTGATGACATTTACGAAACTTAATCCTTTTCAAGATCTCCTCAACCTCTATACACACTGGAAATGCTCATGTTAAAATGTTACTTTCCTTTCATGGATAGCTTATTAGAATTTATAATCCAACTAAGATACAACAGTTCAAGCACCCAATATCTGAATATCTGAACTGACATAAATCTCTATGAATGTTTAAACTATTAATTTTGATTTTATGCATCCATTTAACACATCTCAGAAAGTTCTAGTAATCAAAATTATAATTCTAGTAAAAAAATTCTCATCAAAACTATTCTGCAACATTCCCAGCCAATGCAATGAACTCAAAATATATAGTTTATGTCAAATATACACTTGATGTTCAAATGCCATTGCTACCACTTATAGCTATACAATTTCGGGAAGATTAATTTCTCCAAGCCTCAATTTTCATATTGTTCAATGGCCATAATTGTAGCCAAGATAAAGAGGTATAAGAATTAGAAATTATATATATAATTATATTTATCATTAATTTGTAATACCCAGCACTATGCCTGGTATATAAGCAGGTAGGCATATAAATGGTAGCTATAATTTTTACTATTGTAGCTAAAAATTATTGTAGCTAAAAATTAATATCCTGTTGAAGATCATCAAAGTTCCCCTCTCTACCTACAGAATAAACCCCAAACTTGGTCTTGGGTGTGGCATTCAGGCCCTTTCCAATCTGATCCACCCTAACCCTCCATATTCACCCATTTGTATCTTCTAAATTTAAGGATAAATTTAAGGATTGATTAGAACTTATATTACATGATCATATAACCATTGAACTTCTAATATACCAAACTAACTACAAATCTGCTAAAGTTTATGTGACAAAAACCAATTAAGAGACTTCTCAAATAAAACCAAATAAAAAAATTGTTGAAATATATTATCAGAGTTGTTTTTTTATGATTTATACTTACTTCTAAAAAGGATTTGAATGATTTTATTTGATTATAGAAAACAGACTTACTGCTGTAACACACTACAAATCATCCTCAGAAGATCCCCAGCAAGAAGACTGATAAAATAGGCCCTGGCCAGGTAGCTCAGTTGATTACAGCATCATCTCAATGATGCCCAAATTGTAGGTTCGAGCCCCAGTCAGGACACATACAAGAATCAACCAATGAATGCATAAGTAAGTGGAACAACAAACTAATGTTTCTCTTTCTTTTCCTCTTCCCCCTCTCTCTCTAAAAAGTCAATAAATAATGTTTTTAAAAGACTGGTAAGGTATTACTTACGGAGTCTCACATTCAATAGAGCATTCCATTTTTCTAGGTCACAGTATTTACTGTATTCCCAAGGTCAAGTAAAACAGCATTCACTTGATTTCACTACCAAAGAAGGTTTAATAATGACTACTATTAAAAATGTTTCAAATAAAATTCTAAAAAATTTTAGTTTACAAATTAAAAAGAAATTTCTCCAAGCTTCTTCAAATTTAACTTCAACACAGAGGTTGCTGCATCCCTACTGTCCACATATTATAGAACCAACCAGTCAACTGTGCTGTCAATTTCTGAAATTTCTTTTGAATCCAGCCTTCCATCCCAAGCCCCAGAATTTTACAGACCTGTCTCCCTGCTTCCTGCATCTTCCCTTCTGTTCAATCCTCCACACTGTCACTAGAGTCATCTCTCTAAAACCTATCTCATTGGTAATATCCTGTTGAAGATCATCAAAGTTCCCCTCTCTACCTACAGAATAAACCCCAAACTTGGTCTTGGGTGTGGCATTCAGGCCCTTTCCAATCTGATCCACCCTAACCCTCCATATTCACCCATTTGTATCTTCTAAAAACCTCTATCCATTCCCATTCCTAAAACCTACCGTGCACTTTAGCCAAGCATACAAATAGATTCTGTGGTTATTACGCTCATGAAATGAAGAAGTCATGCCAGTCTCTCCTCTTGGTGTTTTCCTCAGTGGTACCTTCAACTTCCCTACAGGGGAAAATCTCATTTGACCCTAAGTGCAAAGCTTTCCCCAACACCCAACCCAGGCAGAATTATTTGCTTCCTCTTCTGAGAGAGATGAAACTAGGGTGGGAAAGAATAGCACAGAAAAATTTGCATTAAAGGGGTAGGCCAAATATAAATAAATAAAAACCTGGAATTTCTCTTTGGAAGTTGGTAGAATGGGATCCCTGAATTAAGAGCTGAGAAAGGGACCCAGAAATCTTTCTTCAACAGCCATTATAGTGAGGAGTTGCATGTAACCAAGACACGAGTTTCTTTTTAATTGATATGAAATACTAAAGATTCTCAACTACAGATCTTCTCACTCAACTCACTCAATAGGCTTATAGGGTCGGGTCATCTTACTGCATTTATACATTTTCATACTCAGCTGTGGGATGAAAACAGAAAGGAATATATGATTGCCCATATATTTCATCTTTTGTTACCTTTACAGCTTCAGAGGTTTTTACAATCTGCAATTTCATGGAGATGATTTGGTCAAATTCTCCAGCTCCCTGCAGAGCCAGACTCCTGAGTACACATGACCCAAAAGCAGGAACACAAGCATTTCTTTGCCTGACTACAAAACAACAGTTAGACAAGAACAGTGTTCTCACCACTTCTCCTTACATGTTATTTATTACCTAAAGTCATCATTGATAGGAAAGCTTCTCCAAATTGCTCAAAAAAAAAAGTTTTAAGTAGCATAAAGCTTTTTAAAAAGGCCCTGACTAAATAAATGTTGAGATAACTGTGTAAGGCTAAGTCAGAACAAAAGGAACTAAAGGAGCATCAGTATGGTATTTGGGGTTCAGAGTTAAATTCACTATCAATACCTAATAACTGGTCACAGTCTTGAACTGGATATATGTTTCTTATAATGTGAAGCAATGAACAAGTTCTTTGGCCCATTTAAATCCTGACTATTTGGTAGAAATTACTTTTCAAATCCGTGTTATAATAACATTAGAAAACATTCAATTGTGTCATTCTGAAACTCCTCAGAGACTTCAACGGAGCTCCCAGATGGTCTCTCCAACTTCAGTGAAGTCAAATACGCTGTGTTATGGATGTTAATGTGTCCGAACTTTAAGTTTCCAATTTCAGGATAGACACTGTACCCTCTGCGTGCCAGACCCAATATCCATTCTTTCCTTATTCTTTCAAACAGAACTTCAATTGTGTTCAGGGCTCTAAGTGGGGCCAACCTAAAACTCTCTATTTTCCAGTTTGCCTTGCAGAGAGCAGTGGCCCCTGCAACAGCTGGGCCAATGAGATGCAAGTGAAAGTTGCTAAAGGGGCTTCTAAAAAAGCTCCTTTAAAAGAGGCTGGACCAACTGTTGTCCTTTGTCCTTGCATCTGGAATTAAGACAAAAGGGCTGGAAGGGAAGCAGCCTTCTTGTGATGACAGAGCCACCACATGATGCACAAAAGTGACTAAGCAGAAAGGCAGGAGTCTGGGTCCTACTGGCAAATACAGGAACCCCACTGGCCTGTCCACCTTGGGCCTCTCAGTACCTGAGAAAAAGCAAACATCTATTTGGTTAAGCATCATCATCTGTTTTCCGTCACAGCCCAACAAAATCTTCAGTAACACTTATTACCAAATGAAGCCTACTGCGTATTTTAAAGAAAAGAAAAAGCCCAGACTAATACTCCTTCAAGTAGCTACACTATAACACTGTCATGATGCAACACAGTTAAAGTTCACTTATTACACAACTGACCACCAAGCCATGAGCAGATGAAATTAGAAATCAAGTTTTTGCTGAATGCTGGAAAACCTCTGAGCTAAACTGTATATCTGATTGGGGGGGGGGGGGGTGTAATTCCTGGAGACCTTTATATATTAGTCCCCCATTATCCATGGTTATACTTTCAATTGTTTCAGTTACCTGAGGTCAACCATGGTCCAAAAATATGAAAGGGAAAATTCCAGAAATAAACAATTCACAAGTTTTTGCCATTCTAAGTAGTGTAATGAAATCTCTCCTGCACAGGATGTGAATCCTCGTTTTTCCTCTCTGTATACACGGCCTGCCTGTTAGTCACCCAGTAGCCACCTTGGTTATCAGATCAACTGTAGCCCAAAGCACAAGAGTAATGATGCAATTCAGACATGCCAAAGAGAAGCCATAAAGTCTATGTATGTAAAAAAACATAATATATAGAGTTCAATACTACCCTATTTTGGGGCATCCATTGGGGTCTTGGAATGTATCCCCAGTAGATATGGGAGGATTACTGTACTCCAACTTTCAATTCAACTGGCACCAGAGTTGGTTTACAGTGTAAAAAGACAGGATTTTTGCCAATCACGTATTTCTGTAGGCCATAAAACTGAACTGAAAATGAAAACTACATTTGAGTGGATCTTAATTCCTGTTGACACCATGCACATAAGCAGAATTAGATTGCCCTATTGACAGAAGGGACTAAAGAAATTCCTCAAAAGTTGTGAAAAACAGAGAATTTTGACTTTTTTCTAAATAATCGAAGAGGGTTTTTTAGTGATAGTATGGACAAGTAACAGATCTGCCATTCGGCTTTCATAAAGAATAATAAGGAAACACTTTTTACAGCTGTCTGAGGACAACTAATTTCCAGGTCAAGGGGACAATATCCATTGTTCTGGACCAAAGTATTTTAGCTTTTTAAATTAAGTCTAAAATATATAGAATAAAATTTATTGGGTTCACATTAATGATCTCATTTTCACATGTATCATCATATTTTAAAAAGTAACAAGGTGTTGAGAATATAAAATCTAACGGCAGACTCAAAGCGCAGAATTTCACAGATTAAAGTGACAGCTAATTAATTTTAATAACAATATATGAGTTCATAATAATTGCAGTATATAGGTTAGTTTCCTTACACTGACAAGAAAAACACTGCATCTTTCATGCGAATTTACCAAAAAATGTTTTTATGACAAACAGACCGGGTAATTTACTACAGGTATGAAAGAAAGCTACTAATATGGACATTTCTAGCATAAACAATAATTAAAAAGGTTTTATTCATAAATAAATGCTTTTATTCACCCTGACTGTGGTATCAGTAATGTGATTTTTTAAATCAGATCCCTGAACATTCTAGTGAATTTATTTTATAAGTTAAAGGATTAGAACATGAATCAGAACACTACGCCCTTCTGTAGCAAATAGCTCTTTCTGTGGTATTCTAATTCAGCGAACAGTTGCCTATTTTCACTCAGAAGTCAAGGACCAAAGCAAGATACCAGAATAGGCCACACCATAAATACTTAGGCCTCACTCGCCCCTATTCTTGTTTTTCTACAGAGAGCTGGGTTTGAAGTCCTTCCAAGGCCGTCTGAGGACTGAGTCTAACAAAACCCTCAACTTCTGAATCTAATACTCTTAAATGCTAACATTATAGATTATCATAATTCCACGTTTCTGACAACAGACAGATTTTGAATTGGTTCCAGCTGACTCTACCACTTAGCACTATTCAACAGCTGGGCATATGATAACATGGCAACCTGATAATATTCTAGCTCAATGCAAACTCATTCTGTAACCAAGAAACTTTGCCAGAAATAAAAATCAAAATAACCCCTCTTAGGTTCAAGTGGGAATGTAAAATGTTTTGAACAATGAATGATTTCAGCAAATGAGCAACTGTACTTTGAAAGTTTAGTGAACTGACACTCCCTATCCAAAGCCTACCATTCTTTTCTGATTAGATCAGCCCCCATAGCAAGTCATCAGGAAAATAAGCACTGTAGTGAAGTCATCGTATTGGATACTGATGGGAAATCATAACTGCCTTCAAAACATCAGGAAACAATGAGTTTTCCAGGTCTCTGGTTTTTCATGTAATACACTTACTTTTCTTTCCAACATTAAATGAAATATAGAACATCTGTAAAGCCAAGTAAAAATTGATTTTAAAGCCACAAAGAAAATAAAGGTAAGAACTGTCACTTTTTTCAGCAAAATTTTGCAGTATATGTTTGGAAAAGTCCCTGATTATGTGCAATACTGATTATTAGGGTAAAATTAAAATGTAGTGATGTGAGAACTGTAATGGCCTATACATCTTTAATTTCCTTTTACTTCTAAAAACAAATGAAGAAGAGCTTTTAAATAATGTCTGCTTCCTCTGGACAAGTCATATCAGCACTTGAGTTACATTAGTTTTCAAAGTTACCTGAAATCACCCATGTGTCACTGATGTAAAACTTGATGGGGCAAAAAAAAAATTCATCCAACTATAATTTCTTTCAAAAGTAAAAAATGTATATCCTTTAGGACTTTCAGACTTTGTTTTTCTGACTTTAAAGAGCACAGGTGTATGTCTTCAATAAATATACTAGTCTATATTGATATTTCTCATTTGTAAAGTTCTCGAGACAACCAGTTAAGAATTTTATTTTTTACATGGAGATAGAGATAGCCATGAGCATATTACATGTGCACATATGTACGTACACAAATTCTACAAATGTGCTTTAGCCTGAACTATCGCTGCACTTGCTCAGTGGCAGCATTATACACAGAAGGGTCTTGGCACAGAGGAGTTCTGATTGTTTACAAAATTCTACATGGATTAAAAGCATGTCAGTAATAAAACATGCTCTAGAAAGAGAAAAAACACATTTGTGGGTAAGTTTTGAGCTTCTTGGAGATCTAGAATTCAAATATTAAATTCAGGATTTTATATTTCTACTGCCAACTAATAGGGAACTATTAATATGTGCATTTTAACCATAAAACCCCCATTCAATTTATAGAAACTGGGTGTCTTAAACCAAAGCAAAGATTCAAGATGCAAAACCATTTGAACCCAATCTATGAAACAGGCTACTATTCACTATTAACACATTAAGACTCTATGATCCACCTTTGGGTGTGGAGTGTTTTAGGAGACACAGTAAGAGATACTCTGTACACACTGAAAAATAATTTCCTGAGACAAAAAGGCCCTTTAAGATGCCAACGTGCACTTTGTCTAATGCTATATTTCACCACAAAGTCAACGTAAACTTAATACTCAAAATATCAATATTTACCAGTTTAACATAGAGTTTCCCAAACACAAAGGATAAGACAGAATAACATCTCCAAATATACTCCTTTACATTTAAATGTACAAGTCTCACTGACTAAAGTCTTACAGCATCACACTGTCAAATAATGTTTACCATACATATGGATAGATATAGAGTCTCAATCTATAAACTTTTGTCAAATAAGGTCATTTTGAAGAAAAACGACTTGGTGATGCTCTCGGCGGTGAAATAGTCCATTTAAGAATCCAAGAACCTTTTCTATAGGCTAATCAACTGTGCCAAGGAGGGCAGCAATGCCTTAGTAATCCCACAGAGAATTAATCGGGATCCACCCTCCCAGGGAGAATTATGATTATGCGTAGTGCTAAGAGCCTTTACAAGGGAGAAGAAAAAAAAAAAAAAACGCAATATGCTTCTTGGAAACCAATCCCCTCCCCCCTACACTTCACTCCCCCCCACCCCCCCGCCAAGGGCGTCTCCGGACCCATCGCCCACCCCACCACCCTCCCAGCATTGGGGGCACCGAATCTCATCCAAAAGGACCAAAGGGTTCATTCCCCAGATCCGGTCCAGACACCTGTTTACTTGTGCCCAAACGGCGGTGGCTTGGGTGAAGCAAAGGTAACGGTTACCCCGCTGGTCCGCGTCCAGCCCTGCAGCCCGGGCAGGGGAGCCACGTACCTTTGTACCGCTCCAGCACATCCTCGTAGGCCTGGAGGTACTCCTGCTCCTCCACGTACAGGTACGCGGCTGGGGAGAGGTACCCCGCCATGCCCAAGTTTCTCTGCGCGATGACTGGCCAGTTCCCCTCTCCCCCTCGGAACCGGGACAGTACGGCGTCTTACTCAGCAAGAACGGGAAAAGCGGAAGGGGCGGCAAGCCGGGAGCGCGCCGAAGCCGGAGACGCCGAGCCGGGGGCGAGGGGGCGGCGGGGGGCCGGCGGGCGCCGGGCCGGCAGAGGAAACGCCCAGGCCCCCTGGCTGGCCGCGGTGCTCGGCCGCCCGCTCCCGCGGAGCCGGAGTCGCTCTTGGGTTTCACCAGCAGCCAATCTCGGCGACCTCGGGGGCGGTGACAGCAGCGCCACGCCACGACCAGCGCCGCGGAGGAGCCTGGAGCGCGGCGGGGACGGGCGGGGACGGGCGGGGACGGGCGGGGACGGGCCGGGACGGGCCGGGGCAGCGGGCGCCGGGACCCTCCGAGCTCACGCGGCCGCCGCCCTGGCCGTGCGCTAGGCGCCTGCTCCGGGCCGGACCGAGACGGCGGCGGCCGTGCGGGGGTACCGGCGCGCTGCCTCCGCTCGGGATGCTGCGCGGCGCATCTGCGGCATTTCCTGGCCGCCGCGCCGCAGACGCTCGCCCGCCCGCGGCCCGGGAGAGAGGGAGGGCGCAGGGGGGAGGGCGGAAGGGAGGGGGCGAACCCGGCGGTCAGCACCCCGGCTGGCTCGGCTCCGACCCGGCGCCGCGGGCCCCTCCCTTCCAGGCTGAATCGCGCGCCCCAGACCCCCTCTCCTGGTCCGCCCACCGGGTGGACCGCGCCGCCAAGCACGCCCACCCCCGGACGCTGGCCGGCCTCCCCGGATCCCCGAGGACGAGGTTTCTATTTGGGACCCACAACAGGTGCCTGGGAAACAACAAAGCGGCAGATCGCGGGCGCCGCTGTGCGCAGCCCCCTGCGGGGGAGCCGGCCACTCCCCGTGGGGAAGGGGCGGCGGGGAGGAGGGAGAGAAATGCATTTTGCGATCCAGCTGATGGCACGTGAGGACGCGGGTCACTCGGTGGCCGCACAAAGCGGGAAGGGCACGGGGGTCCCGGCCCGGGGCACATTTCGGGGCAGAGCAGGCGGCCTCTGCAGGTGGCCCCGCGCATCAGGGCCTGACAGCCGCGTGTCTGCGCCTGCGCGCTCGGCCACCCCGCGGCCGGAGCGCCAGCCCGCGGTCCCTCCCTTCCGCCCCCCAGAGCCAGCAGGCGAATTTGCCGCTGGGCTCCGCGACGGCCACAGCCCCCGCCGGTTACAACTCCCCCAGCTTACTTTGCCACCTCCCTCCTCCTCTCTACCCGTAGTCGTTCCCCACAGTACTGGTGAGTACTGGACTTGAATAAAAATGGGTACAATTCATTTAACTTTGGCATATCAGACGCTGAAGTGGGTGAGTTTAAAGGGTCCGCTGGAGGAACCAGTTGGTACCCAGGCGTGTAAATGGATATATTTCAGGGTATCGATGCAGTCAGGCTGCTCTGGATGGAATCCTGGCTCCTTGGTAACTCTGAGGGTAACAGGCGAGTTACCCTCTCTGAGTCTCTTTTCATCAGAAAAATGGGGATAACAGTGCCTATCTCCTAAAGCTGCCATATTAAATAGCTTTATAAGTGTTAGCTATTATTATCACTGGGTAAAGTAGCTCATTGTTCACCATCTGAGGTATTTGAAGGGAGAGAGAGAGAGAAACATCACTGATGAGATAATCACTGATCCGATGCCTCCTGCAAGCCTCCTACTAGGGGTGGAGCCTGCAACCTGGGCATGTGCCCTGACTGGAATCAAACTGTGACCTCCTGGTTCATAGATCGATGCTCAACCACTGAGCCACACAGCCAGGCTTCACCATCTGACTTAGGACAACTTCACCTCTAGCCCACATTTCCCCTCCTTGTGTCTTCCTTTCATACATACTAACCCTTTGTCCTTGGTGAATTATTTTTTCTTTCCTTTTTCAGTGTTGTGAATCTGGACCATTTTCCTTCCATTAACTCTCAGGAGGAGGTAAGTACTCTTGAAAAAAAAAACACTTAAGTTTGAATTGGGCATTTTTACTTCTCCTCAGCAATTGGCCTATTCCAAACAAAGCAAGACCACATCTCTCTTTTCTGTTCTGATCACTAGCTTATAATCTGAGTTTGATCCCATGTCCCACTGAGCCTTCAGGATCACTAGAGTTTTCTTACAACTTCATAGGCGTTTATGTGAACATTGGTTCCTGAAGTAACAAACACATATCATATGGGACACCTTCTTGAAATGAGAAGGTTAGCAATTAGATTCCTAAGAGTCATTCCATTTACAGTCATCCCATATGCACAGATGTAGATTCTCAAAACTGCCTTGTCTCCCTCACAATGACTAAGGTCACTGAGGGCGTAGTCTGAGTTTTCATCAGACAGATACTCAGTAGAACCATTTTATGAATCTCATCAGTGCACACTTAAATGGTTTTAAATGTCCATTTAAGGAGCCAGTCAAAATGAACAGAAGCAGCATTTAGGGTTGTCTGCAAAAACAGCCTTTGCTCAGTGCATTCTTGGAATTGGCAATATTGGGACAAACTGCTGATAGTAATAGTGTATTCCTTAGGGAAGCAGGGGAAGCACAGCAGGGCCTCGGGAGTCAAGCCTGCCGGAATTCAGATCCCAGCTCTACCACTTCCTGGCTGGGTGCGTTTACCTGACTCTGCTTACCATCCTCCAATTTCAGTGAATTCACATGAGATTAAAAAAAAAAAAATCTGTATTTTAATATAGCATTGTCAGTGATAAACCATGTGCCCTCATAGGCACTGGGAGACTGAAAAATTCAATTTAAGATATCCTGTAGCTAAGAACAGCAGATCCGTACTTTTTTATGTAAAAGGCATTATACAATGGGCATTTCCGTACATTCTTCTATCTTATTCTCACATTGACACCTCTAAGAGATAGGAGAGGCATATGTTATACTTGACGACTTTAAAATGAAGAAACCATAATAAATGCAAAAGCACTTTTAAAAACATAAAGTGTCCGACATATGACACCATCACCAAGAAGACTCTCTGAAATGCAAACCTGATGATGTCACTGCACGGGTTAAAAATCTTTCAGCTGTTCCCCGCCACTTAAGTATAAATAGTCCAATCTCCTCAGTATTGCACGCGAGCACCTTCATAGTTCCTGCTATCCCAAACCCCATGCTTTAGCAACACATCCTCCCTATCTTTGTTCCTGTAGTTCCCAGCCCTCCCTCTGAAATGGCTTTCCCTTTCACCCTAATTCCATCAGGCTCTTTAAATCTCACCTCAAGTGGCACTTCCCCCTCAGAAACCTTTCAGGACCCCCCATACCTGCCCTTCTCTATCCAAGTTAATTAGACTCTCCTCTGGGTTCTTTTACTATTAGGTCCTTCCAGCCATTACACTGCATCTCTCACACCAGGTATAACTACCAGCACATCCATTTGTCATATGAGACTAGGACTTCTTTAAAGGCGGAACTGTGTGCTTTTCTTCATTTTATTCCAGAGGCTCCATAAATATTTATAAAATGTGAGTGAATTAAGGCATTCACAGATTATCTGGGGTTTTTGGGGGTTTTTTTGGCTCTAGACATTTTCATATTCAATTCTACTGTTATGCCCTTAAAAAACAAAAAATATTGAACTTTTAAATCCTTTATTACTAAGCAATGAACACTATGGACATCCTCATACATGTCAGAACCTCACCCCATCTCTTACTAGGGATGAATTTCCAAGATAAGGTGAGCTTTAGGCAGAGTATGAAAATGTCTAATAAAATTAGAAATCAAAATCTATTTTTTTCATCTTTACTGTTGAAAGTATTACAGATGTCCCCCCCCCCCCACTCACCCCTCCCATCCCACTTCCTTCCCCTCCCCAGGCCTTCCCTGCACTATTGGCTATGCATATACACATATAAGCTCATTGGTTAATCTCTTCCTGCCCCCCCCCCCCACAACCCCCAGAAGTAGAAATATTAACAGTATGTTTTCAGACTATCCTCAGTACCAAATTCCCTCAGAAGGCCTGTTCCCTGATCCTCACACTGGGTGATCAGTAGCAAATTTCACACATAATACATCTGAATTTCATATTTGAGCCACAGATATTTATGAACTGGCCCCCAAGTCTATGTTCCATGTATGATTATTGATTATGACGTGTAGCAAACAGCATGTTACCAATATTTATTTTAAACAAAGTAGTACACTTCCATACTAGGGCTGTTTATTCTGTTTGTTGTTTAATTTGGTTGCATTCTGTTGCCAATTAATATAATCTTAAAAGTATGTCACTTGGAGGTCTTGAGTGCAGCAACTACCACTAACTTCGTAGCTACCCCACAAATCACTCAATGAACGTTTTACAAAAAAAAAATAAGACATGGCCCCTGCCCTCATGGAGGCTACAGTCTACTAGCATCAGCGTCTGCTTGTCCATGGCATCCCAAGTTCTTCCGCACTTTGCGCGCGTACACTTCAAGTTACTTCCACCAGCTTCGCTTGGCTGTCTGCCGGGCCATCTCCCTCAGTTTACATACTCTCATTCTCCAGACACACCCCTGCACGATTATTCTTTCAAATCCCCTTCCTTCGCTACCTAAATCAAAATATCCACCTCTGCCACCACAATCACAACTCAAGCCAGAAGCCACCTTCTACCTTCCACAAAAATGTACGGAATACAGGCCTCCCATTCCAACACCCAGGCTTTGCACAAAGCCCCAACAACTTCGCTCCCCATCCTCCTTTCCCGTCTTCCCTTTCTGCTGAGCCAAACATCTGTCACCGGCACTGTCCCTCCTGGTGCCTCAGTCCTGCAGGAAGGCAGGCCGGGGGTGTCTCAACAGGGCAAGAAGTCAGGCCTCAGTGACTAAACACTTTGGGGTACTCCAGACAGGCACTGAGAGCCAGGTCTGCCCCAGCTCCCCAAGCCACCCCTGCTCACTCTCCCCTGGCTCTCAAACAGTCTCTCTGTCCTCCATCCTGCCTCCTCCTCCCCTTGCTCTACTCCAAAAGCCTGGGTGAGACCAGCCAGCATCTCACAAGGGAAGCCAGAAGAAGCTCAGGCTGTTGCCCCAGAAACCCAGAACAGAGAATGGCTGGCTGGGCGCTGTTTGTTTCTCCCTGTAATCAGAAAATCCCACTGGGGGGACTCTAGGGAGACTCTTGGTTGCCAGGGTGGCTGGGATCCTGGCTAGTCCCCTACAGCCCCCTCAGAGGAAGATAAAGTACCAACTTTGCATTATAGAAGGAAGCAAAGCAAGCTGGGTGGGAGGGGGCCCAGAGCTGAGAGTAGGGGATGGGGAGGAGAGGGGGGCTGACCTGGGTGCAGAAGCCAATTTGGAGAAACATGGGGCCTTTGGCCTTTGCAAGAGAACCCCAAGAACACACTCCATCCTACCCCGTAACCATTTCTGAGAGGAAAAAATAAATATTGAAGGGAGGAACAACCACCCCAGGAAGCAACTTTCCTGCACAGAACACATACACACAAACCATACAGGTCCTGCAGGTGGGAGGATTGATTTCCAAGCTGTTCTCAGCTTTCAACTAGGTAAAATGAGCCATCACTTCTGGCTGGACTTTTACGGCCAGTGCAAGGGAACACCGGTTAACAGAACAGAAACATTGGCACCTCCCATATATTAATTAATCAGGAATGCATGACGGCTAAACCCTCCGAAGCTCCTACACGATGCTCACGGAGATGCTACACTAAAAAAAGAGAGAAAGAAATGGCATCTGAGTTGCCGGAATACCCTCTGCATCCTGGTTACCAAACACCAGGATTCTACCCCGGTTAAATCTGCGTAGCTCAGTGCTCGTGGGCAAAGACGAAAATGAAGGCTCTCACAGCTTCCAGCAACACACTAGTGATTACTGGAGTTCATACTGTACTTTCAGGTTGTCACGGTGGCTACTGCATGTAAATAGGAAAGTTTAATGCAGATGTGTGTAAATAGCTCCTTGCATTTCAAAGGTATCGATTCATCCAGCCAGAAGACTGGGCCAAACAGCTTAGTCACCAGCAGGCAGGGCAAATCGCTCCATCAATAAATCGGGGCGTAAAGTAAATATGGTCATCTCCCTTCCCCACCTTGAGCACCAATCTGTGCTCCGTATCTGGGAGCTGATGCACTGGGCACCCTCCCACCCTCACCACCCCCACCACCCTCCCTGGAGCTGATGGGTGAATTTCGGCAACTCTCCTTCGGACTCCATCCGTTCCCCGTGCCCTTACCTGCTATCCTAAGCACGGCCCGCTCGGCGGGGTCCAGCACCGAGCCCCCGTGAATCTTTCTTTTCGATCTCTCATGTTTAGGCAAATTCCAGGGTAAGGTGTCTCCCGGAGCTGGAGATGCAGAGCCAGATTTCTGGCTGAAATCATCCTCATCGGAAAAATCCGCAGAGGAAGACATAGAGCAGCGGTAGGACGCGTTCCCGGAACTCTGGGGAGGATGACACAGAAAAAAAGCATTAACCACAAAGCACTCACACACGCTCCTGGATTTCAACAGCCCCCTCCCTGCCCCCAAGCTGAGTCCGGCATCCTGCGCCCCCCTCAGCGCCGAGGGGACACACACAGACAAGACGTGAAAGCCCAGGCTCACCATGTTTTCCTGGCCACAACTCCGACAGCACAAACAATACCCAGGCAGCCCCAGTACACGGAAGATTTGCACAGAAGTGTGTGGCCTGCGGTCTGGCCACCAGCTCACCAATGACTGGCCCAACAATGAAGCCCGTATCAACAGCCTTCCTGTTGCAAATCTATAGTATCTGGCTCCCCCACCAGGACGGGAGAAACATTTTCCATGACTAGACTGCTGGTTAATTCATTAAGGCAACTAACTCGAAGTTTCAAAAACAAAGCACAAATGCAGGATGTGGCGTCCCGATGCCTTTCCGTCTCAGGTCGCCCCACCACTGGAGTCTCCTTTCCGGCCAGTTTTGAGCCCCTGTGCCCTTTATTGGATTTTCTTCATTGAAGCGAAGCCCGTTAGCAGAAAAGAGCAGGGAGGGGGGAAGGGCCGATTCTGAGAAGAGCCTTTTCTTAAGACTGGGAGAGCACAAAAGACTGTTTACAGAAGCCTGCGGCCGCTCCAATAAACAAACATCTGAACTCGGTTTAGAGTTCTTGGGATCATTTAAACTTCTAGCAAAGGAATAGCTGCCAGTCATGTAAATGAGAATGATGGCAGTGCGGTGACAGGAAACAGAGCTCTTCTCCGCTCCCGGTCATTACACGGTGGAACGGGAAAGATGATGCTTTTACCAGAGCACTTTGCTGAAGGTTAGCCATCTCTTCATGGAGCAGGAGCAATCTGCAAGGCCATCCCGTGCATAAAGGGGTTCTATCTTCTGTGCAGAGAAGAGGCACACGATGCCATTCCTTCTTTATTGGGCTACGTTGGTGATTATTTAGAGAGCTTACAATCAAAACAAGGATGCTGACCATCTGGGCTGTGAACTTGATAAATAAAGTAAAATATAATGGGAAATCTTCACATTCCCATTCAGAATTTCACTTTGCTGAAGCTCATGGTGAAGATGCCAAACTGGTATAATTCGAATTCCTAAAATGCTACTTGCAGCCACAGATGCCTGAGACGAAAGTTATGGGCATAAATCTGTGAGGCATAATCCAGTTTGAGCCAAAACTGTGAGCTGCTCACAAAAGCAGTGACAACCTCCACAGCAAAAGACAGGCTGTGTGAGCAACATCCCAAGGCGCTCACCTAAGGCATGTGAAATAAACTACAAGAAAATCAGGATCATTGACCCTATTCAGACATGTTGCTATACGTGGTCAACACCATCATTTTGAAAGTACACCACATTTCCCGCAAAATAAAGCATCTAAGATTTATCTTTACCTATATTCTCTCTTGAAAAAGCAATCTTCCATTTTATTTTGCCTGAAATTTACTTATTTAGATTTTGTGTGTTTTTCCTAAGTGGCAATACTGTAATCGGCACACTTGAGGCAAATAAATAAATAAAATTGATTTTCTGTATTGTAGCTAAAGTCCACAGAGAGTTGTGAGTGGCATTAAGTCGGTCACAGAATGCTATCATCAAGCTAATTTATTTTCCATGCTTTTCTGGAAACTCATCTTGAGCTGTCTGAGGTTGTGTTGTTGGCTGGATCTGTGAAAATGGGTGACATTCTTAAAGACTTTCAGCAAGGTATTGGGTTTCTTTGGTCGCCTTCTGTCTTCCTTAAAAAGGCTTCCTACCTGTCCTTACTTAAGGTCATCCTTTATCTGTGAGCTTATATTTCTTCTTGTTGCCTGGACTATTTTCAATGGATATGGTAATTTGATTGTTTATCTTTACAAGCAGGCTAAGAGAATAACTGTTAAAGAAAACTGCCCCTTTCCAAAAACCATGGGTTATTGATTTTTGTGTAGTAAATTTTTTTAATGGCCCGAGTCTCAGCTGATTGAACAGCGAAATGTTATTCATGCTATGACATAAACGCCATTAATCACAGGGAGCCAGATGGGAACAGTTACTAGCCCTGGACCCGAGGGTGCTGACTGGTGCAGCCTCTAATCTGGTAGTGTCATTTGGTAAAAAGATAAGTGAGAAAAGAAAGAAAAGACAATCAGCAACAGCTCTTTCAGCAATATATCACAGATAAATAGAGACACACAGAATGGAATGAAATCATACATATTTATATGATTAAAGTCTCTCCTGGGTTATATGATGCAAAGGGTTTTAACAATTAAAGTATTGAATTTTCTTCCACAATAATTTTTATGAGTGCTTTCTTTAGGTAAACTATATAAAATTAGGCTCATCTGAACACTAAAAATTGAAAAGTGATATCTTAAATAAAGCTGCTTGGAAATCAATCAATCACCCAAAACTATTATACTCTTTATTGATTTGAAATGACTTGCCAATTCCTGTCACTATCTTGGAGTTTAGAGGGAAGTGTGTAAGAATACATTTCTCTTTCCTTTTCTTTTGGAAAAAGCAAACATGTTCTCTGACCCAACGTCCAGAGCCTAACCTTTGATGTGGAGCTTGGAAGGGTAAGACAAAGGAAGAGGGCGCTTGTGACCAGCAAAAACCCCAAGTTCCTGTCTTTTCTTTTATTCTTGTTGCCTAGGGTTTGATTCCTGTTAAAATACAAATATCTGTGTCCATCAATAAGGGGCTAAATAAATTACAATATATTCATACTGCAGACTACTCTGCAGCAATTAAACAAAAATGTTATTGATCTACACTTAGCAAAGTGGAAAGAATTCATATAGAATTATTCTTTTTTATTAATCTGTGCGTGAACATGTGTGTAGGGGGACAGAGAGATGATTGATAGATTAATAGGTTGATCGATAAGTATGTATCATACAATGGTTATTTCTGGGTAATGACTAATAATATAAATGGATTTTATTTTATTCCTTCTAATTTTATAATCTAAAACAAATACACAAAAAGGTTACTAAAAATAAAAAATAAAATAGTGTGTCATGGGTCAGAGAAAATATCAAAGGCCCCAGAAAGAAGTAACTAAGCCAGTGCTCTTAACCATTTTGGGCCCAAAAATCCTCCTAAAAAGTTGGTAAAAATCTATGGAAACTTCTCTCCAAAACAAAGCTCATAAGTAAATACACACCCACTATGCATGTAAATTTAAAGGGTCCATTGACCCACTAACCTCAGGTTAAGACCCCAATTTACACCATCATCTGTCATCACCATTTGGCATATGTGTTGAGAACAAGATAAAGAGGAAAGAGCTTTGGAGTCCGAGAAAAGAGGGGAAAGGGTAATTAAGATAGCAAAGACAAAGTTGGGGAAAAGGTAATTAAGATAGCAGAGACAAAGTTATAATATTTTTAACATTTGGTCTTTTATTTTTTAATAAAGGACCGTGAGCCATTATAGACTTATGTTGGATCTCTACAACCAAAATAAATAGATAGATGATAGATAGATAGATAATGCTATTTTGTGAAGAAAAAAAAACCTGTTTTGTGTCTTATTGCAACCTAGTTATTAAAGCAGTTTTAACAATTGAATTAGATCACCATGACCTTTAAAAGTACTTTTTTAATAGCCAATTCATTCACATGGTTTAAAAACAACCCAAATCTCCTAAGCCAGGATAATTACATAATACAACACTTTTAGAAGGGGAACTAAACAATAACTTCTCTAATTGAAACCCCGGTGGGAGATCTGAGATAAGTACAATGGAACTGCCTACATTGGAAGTCGCCCAGCCTTAGCACCCAGAGCTGAAGGAAGTGCCAGGAAGCTGCCTCTGCTCTAGGCATTCTCTAAATGCAACGGAGAAACAAGTGCAGAGATAAGGGTTTGCAAAATAGCCAGATTTTGAGAGTCCCAGAGGCCAAAAAGTTAACTTTCACAAACCTGCATGCTTATGATTTATGCATATTCCCTGAAGTATATTTTGAAAAATTTACCAAAAAATAAATTTAAAAGCAAAAAGCCCATGAGGAAACAATTGGGCAGATCCAGATTGTGGGGCATTCTACAAATTAACTGTCCTGCCCTCTTCAAAAAGGTCAATGTCATGAAACGTACACACCCAAAATGCAGGGACTATTCTAAATTTACAAAGACAAAGAAAAGCATAACAACAAATTCATTAACCTTGCCTGGATTCTCATCTATTTTGTTCGTTTTGTTTAAGCAAAAAAAGATAGGTTAGGGCCAAAACCGGTTTGGCTCAGTGGATAGAGCGTCGGCCTGCGGACTGAAGGGTCCCAGGTTCGATTCCGGTCAAGGGCATGTACCTGGGTTGCGGGCATATCCCCAGTGGGAGATGTGCAGGAGGCAGCTGATCGATGTTTCTCTCTCATCGATGTTTCTGGCTCTCTATCTCTCTCCCTTCCTCTCTGTGAAAAATCAATAAAATATATTTAAAAAAAAAAAAGATAGGTTAGGGACAATTGGGAAAATCTGAATGTGAATTGTGGTTATGTAGGAAAGTGCCCTTAACCTAGAGGATTCAGGCTGGAGAAATTCATAATGTCTGCGCTTATTTTTAATCCTATTTAATAAAGAGCTAATATGCTAATTAGACTGAACAGCTGAATGACCTTCCACTAACTTCTTTTTTTTAAATTATATCTTTCTTGTTCAGATTATTATAGTTGTTCCTCTTTTTCCCCCCCCATAGCTCCCCTCCACCCGGTTCCCACCCACCCTCTGCCCTTACCCCACCACCCCACTGTCCTCATCCATAGGTGTACGATTTTTGTCCAGTCTCTTCCAGCACCCCCCAAACGTTTCCCCCAGAGAATTGTCAGTCCACTCCCTTTCTATGCCCCTGATTCTATTATAATCACCAGTTTATTCTGTTCATCAGATTTTTTATTCACTTGATTTTTAGATTCACTTGTTGATAGATATGTATTTGTTATTCATAATTTTTATCTTCACCTTTTTCTTCTTCTTTCTCTTCTTAAAGAACACCTTTCAGCATTTCATATTACTGGTTTGGTGGTGATGAACTCCTTTAGCTTTTTCTTATCTGTGAAGATCTTTATCTGACCTTCAATTCTGAATGATAGCTTTGCTGGATAAAGTAATCTTGGTTGTAGGTTCTTGCTATTCATCACTTTGAATATTTCTTGCCACTCCCTTCTGGCCTGCAAAGTTTCTGTTGAGAAATCAGCTGACAGTCGTATGGGTACTCCTTGTAGATAACTAACTGTTTTTCTCTTGCTGCTTTTAAGATTCTCTCTTTGTCTTTTGCTCTTGGCATTTTAATTATGATGTGTCTTGGTGTGGTCCTCTTTGGATTCCTTTTGTTTGGGGTTCTCTGTGCTTCCTGGACTTGTAAGTCTATTTCTTTCACCATGTAGGGGAAGTTTTCTGTCATTATTTCTTCAAATAGGTTTTTAATATCTTGTTTTCTCTCTTCTTCTGGCAACCCCATGATTTGGATATTGGTACACTTGAAGTTGTCCCAGAGGCTCCTTACACTATCTTCATATTTTTGGATTCTTTTTTCTTTTTGCTTTTCCGTTTGGGTGTTTTTTGCTTCTGCGTATTTCAAATCTTTGACTTGATTCTTGCGATCCTCTAGTCTCTGTTGTTGGATCTCTGTATATTATTCTTTATTTCAGTCAGTGTATGCTTAATTTCTAGTTGGTCCTTTTTCATATCCTCGAGGGGCTCACTAGATTTATCGAGGGTCTCACTAAATTTATCAGCAGTTTCTAGAAAATTCTTGAAAAACCTTATAACCGTGGTTTTGAACTCTATATCCAGTAGTTTGCTTTCCTCCATTTCTGTCATTTGTGACCTGTTTCTTTGTCTCCGCATTTTGGCTGCTTCCCTGCATTGATAGAGTGGCTTTCTGTGCTAGGTATCCTATAGGGCCCAGTGGCTCAGCCTCCCCAATTATCAGAGGTGGACACTCTTGGTGCACCCCTTTGTGGGCTGTGTTCACAGTCTTGTTGTAGTTAAGCCTTGATTGTTGTAGGTATCTCTGGGAGGAATTGACCTCCAGGCCAATTGGCTGTGAGAATCAGCTGTGTCTACTTCTGTGCTGGAGACACCCTTCTGGGGCAAGACTTGCTTCAGTGGGGCTTTGGTGCTCACTGAGTCTGCCCCCTGAGTGTGTCCCTTATGGATCTGAGGAGTTGTAATCTGGATGGTCCCACTCTGACCACTGGGTACACTGGCTCTTGGATCTCTAAGGAGTTGCTAATTTAGCCTCTGCCTGAGGCTACCCAGCAGGAGCTACGGAGAGATCTGCAGATTCTTTTTCTTTGTTTAGGGTTTGGAGGTGCCCAGATGAGGCCCAGCTGTGAAGCAATGCAAGCTGCTGTGGGGCCTTGAGTCTTCTTTTGGATGTTCTGGGTCTCTCTGACCCAGCTGCAGTTTGTTAGGTAATTTTAGATTGCAAAGGCCCAGGTCATTCATATCCACAAGCCTCTGCTTGGGTGGGGCAGGGTCTCAGGGAATCAACAGGGCGGAACAAACAGCTATGGCTGATCCTCAGTCCTGCCCTAAGAGGCCCTGGGTCTCAGTGTCCCGCAGTAATCTCTGCAAGCACCTCTGAGAAAAAGCCACCCTCAAGTTCCGCCCGATACCAGACAGTCCAGTCTCTCCCTGTATGAGTCTGGGTCCCCAGAGACTCGCCCAGAACTGGAGTTCAGAGCAGTCAGGAGCTTGTGTCTCCCTCCCGATTGAAAAAGATAACCACATCCTCAGTTGCCAGCCCTTTCCACGCAAACACTAACTTCTTACATATAGTATAAAATACATGGCGTGTCCCAAGACTATCCTTCCTTATAGACTAGCTTTTTTATTTGGAAATAAGTCAAAAAGCAAAAGCACATTATCTGGTTTTAGAGATTCCAGGGAATACAATCTCTACCACAAATAAATAGATATAGAAGAAAACAGAAGGAAAAATAAAGAAGTGTGTTTAACCCTTGAAGGCAATATCAGTGATGATAAATTTGGGGACCGGGTGCTTATTTTAGTTTAAAATTTCAAAACTAGCCAAACAATTCAAATACTCTATCATCAAATAAATAGCTCTTAATTAGCCTCTCAACTAAAAACCACCTTCAAATAGTAAGAGAGAGAGGACTCTCCAGGTTGTTGAGACTTCAGCTGGCTCTTAATCTCTCCTTTTAGACTCTAAAATTTAGAGGAGATTCATGGGAGCCTTTAACTCAGAAAGGAAGAGGAGCCTGGGTGGAGCCAGAGAGGAAAGGAAGGTCAGAGGGAGGAGAAGCTGGAAGGTTCTTGGATCTGACTCAAGGGAGGAGGCTTTGAGAAAAGAGTTAAAGAAGTCAAAGGTTCTTTCTTGGTGGAGAAGCCCGGTTCATCAGCCTATGAAAGAAGACCACCGGAATTCAGGACACAGTCTTTTTGTAGGATATAAAGATTCTACATTGTGCCTGGCTGGGTGGGTCAATTAGTTGGAGCACTGTCCTGTGCACCAAAAGGTCGCAGGTTAGTTCCTGGTCAGGGCACATACATAGGTTGCAGGTTCCATCTCCGGTCCGGGTGCATACAGGAGGCAACTGACCAATTGATGTTTTTCTCTTTCTCTTTCCCCTTCCCACCCACTTCCTCGCTTTCTCAAATCAATAAACATATCCTTGGGTGATGATTTAAAAAAAAAAAGATTGTGATATAATCCCTTGGTACTATATTTCTGGGGAAACTGAACTTGCTGTTGGGACACAAGAAAGGAAATTTGCAACACCATTTTCCTCTGTCTGTTTAAGAAGCTCTACAAGGTAAGTATCAAAGACTCATTTCCGTGAGGAGCATGGCTTCAGATTCCAGGCAGTCTTGACTTAGCACTAAGACATTCAGCAAGACTTCCTTTCAATTTAACCAGCCCGTTCTAACCATACACATCATTTCCTGGTTGACTGGAATCAGGGACTATACTAACCATTTTCACTCACTATCTTATTTAATACCCAGTGCAATCCAATAAGGAAACAGATACTTAAGAAGGTTAAGTGACTTGTCCACAGTCATCCTGTCAGAACAAGGTGGGGCTAGGATTTCCATCTGGGTCTTTTGACTCCAAAGCCTGTGCTCTCAACCATGATATTAAGTGCTCTAAAATGTGTTCCCAGGCACTGGGAGGAACCTATAACATACTCACAGCTCTCAATGATCTTACCATCTTATTTGGGGAAACCCAAAAGGATTAGACTTGTTCTGTGCTCAGAACTAGGCACAAAGCATGGGAACAACCAGAGACAGGTGTCAGTTCACAATCAAGAAAACCCATCCAAAAATATGATACTCAAAAGTGGGAAGGACTGCTTGTGTGGTAGTGAACACCTTCCTACTCCAAGGAACCAAGCCCTCGCTGAGTGAAATGTCAAATTTACTCCATGAAACTCTAAGATTCTTCAGTCCTATGTGTTCCTCCTACACCTCCATAAGTCCTCTCCCTACATAGATTACAAATAAAAGGAAAACTATGTTAGGTATGAAAATATCAAACTTTTCTAAAATTTTGCAAGTCTACCTTAATTCAATCATATTGAAATTACAGAAATAGAGACATCGAGGATTCATTTGCATTTAAACATCTGAAAATAGTCTTTCCAAACTGAGGAGGAAATTTTAAATAATTTGCCTAAAAGAAAAGCAAATATAACTCTGAAAATAGTCTTAGAAAACAGAAATATATTAAGGAGACAAACTCAAATACTGAAAACGTCTCTTTAACTAGAGAGTCCTTAAAGGGATGTTTTTATTTATACCAGTACAAGGTGGAGCCAGGATTGTGCAGTAGTTAGAAGTCCCTTGGACATTTAAAGGGATGTTTATTTATATAACTCAATTAAAAATGTCTTAAGCACCCAGAATCTTCTGTCTTGGGGGAGCTTAAAATCTAACTAGGAGGACAAAGGTCATAAATAGTCAACTCATACTGAAATATTATCATTTTTATATATTGGGCTGACACATATGTCTTCCAGTGGAATAATATAAAGATATACATAAAATGTGGTTTCCAGTATAAAGTCAACTAGGAGGAAGAAATCGACTGGAGCATCTGTAGTCCCATTGGAAGCCAGGATGGAGATAGAGGTGTTCCCCACCTCCTTGACTCCTCAAACAGTGCCATATCCAAAACTTGACTGCTGGTAGAGCCATCCTGTAGATGTGCCCTGCCCATTTTAAAAAAAAAACAACAAAACTAATGAATGGCAAACATTTAAAAATTGGGAATTTTACATTAAAATTCAGATGTGGATACTGGGCCTTGTATGAGTTTCCCCTATTTAGAAAGGGCATCTGCTTTCTGGTCTGACACAGTCCTTGCCTGGCCCACTTCATTCATTTATGATACCTGCCCCTGTAGGCAAATGAGTTTGGGGCTCTGGCATCAATTAAAGAATGGGCAATAATGTTGCTTTCAGAGTAAACGAAGGAGGCTGGGGGGTGGGGTCGTTTAAAAAATAAAGAGAAGAAAACTAGAGGGAAAGGAACAAAACCAAACAAAAAGAAGAAGGCTACCCCCAAGATCTCAGTTAAATGAGTGCCAAACAGAATTAGGTGATGCCATGTTCCTACTGATGTCCAAGTGCTGATCTCTCCATCTGTTCCATGGATTTGGCTCTATCTCAAGGACCCTGGTTAACATTTCAAATGCTCAGGAAATGAAACTGAACTGTGTGACTCAGAAAACGCTGGCTCATGTTCTCCATGTATCCAGCTGAACCACCCACCCATCCCCACTGCTGTTCATTCCTGCTCTTTTGCTCCTGCCTCTACCCGTGGTCAACCCTGCTCCCCACATGTGTCTCTGCTCTTATCTAGATCACGGAGGCGGCTTTGCGGTCAAGGACTTCAGACAGCTGGGAGATGGCTCTGACCTCTCTTGGAAAGAAGATATCTATGAGCACTCATGTGGGCCCTAAGGTAAAAACACAAGATGTTTGCAGACACCAAACTGCAACTACCATCTATTCTACCTAGTTATAAAGTTGAAAATCTGTGCATGTCATGCCAAAGATTAAATGTTGGATAAAAGCTGTATGATCTTGGAAAACTGCTTGGCCTCTCTGGGCTTTGGTTTTCTGATCTGAGAAATGGGAAACATAATAAGTAGTATGTAAGACACAGGATTGTTATGGGGGAATAAATAAAATACTTGCAAAGTGCTAAGAGCAATGCCCAAAAGGTAGAAAGCATTAAGTAAATTTCAGCATTAAGTGGTATTACCTATTCACACTTGTATGACTCAAGGGTAGATGACTAACTCCAGTTGAACTAATATGATTGTCACTCCAGGAAATATGAAACAACAAACAGAAACACAGAGACTAGAAGCTATTGGAAGTAGGTCACACTGTTAGTGGCTCTCGGGAGACAAGGCCAGTGTAGTTCCCATATCTATCCTTCCCAAGCTTGGTTATTGAATCTTCAACTTTTTGGAAACACCCTTGTATCTTTCCAATACATTCCTCTTTCTTTCTTTTTTGCTTTTACCCTCAGTTGTTCTTTTCTTTTAAATCCATTGTCCCCGTTTTTGGAGGCAACAATAACAAAAACTTATAGATAAGCACATTACCTTAAAAAAGCAATTACATTTAACTCTTCCCTGTCGAAACATAAGCAGGGTTGTGTCTTTATCCCTTCATTTTCATTACGTGTCTTCATTCATGAGACTTCAGAAAATTGCTTTTGATAATAGCATTCATATAGTTCTCTCACTTCAATTACTACTTCAATCAAGTGGAAGAATTACTTTTTCATTTTTAAAAACAGTGTTTATTATTGCATTGAAGCAAAGTCCATGAAACCTGAAGTGCCTTGCGCTTCCATTGCCCCCTTCAGAGGAAAACAGGGCTTGTTCCACATGTGTGAAGTGGAAATAACCTTGCAACCACAGCCATAACTGATTGGCACCAGGGAGCAGTTTCTGGATGCAAAGAGGTCCACCGCCTCTGAGTTGATTTGGTGGAAAACTGCCCAGCTGGCTGCTTCCTCCTGGATGGTGGCAACCAGTTCAATTGCAGCCTCCCCTCTGGGGAATAGATGTCAAGTGCGTTTACAAATGCCATTAACTAACACTGGGGTTTTCCCTAAGATCTGCTGCACATGCCAGTCTTAGAGAACTTGGATCCATCCACAACATGATGTGACCCAACACCCCCTGCATCTATAGTAAGAGCTACCTCCCGCTTCATTGTGTCCTTGTAGTAGATCTCTCTCTCAGATAAAGCAAGCCCTGTCCCTTCCTTGCTTTATCCCTAGGGAACGTTACATGTCAGGGCAGGAAGCAGAAATAGGCTGCAAGCATACCTGCCTTTTATTTTCCACAAACCTAACACTGTTGAGGCTAAGGCTATAGAAAAGGGAAGAGGGCTCTGGAGAACTAGACTCTCCCAACTTACAAAGGGCACCCCCGCCCCCCTCTCCGGGTGACAGGGAGCATCTGTGGGTCCTGGAGCAGGGGACTTGGTGAATCCCAGAAGACCTGAGCGAGATGGGTGCCTGGTGTGTCTAGGGGGCATAGATAAAGGTGCTTTTCAAAGATCCCTGTGTCCTGAGAGTAAGAGCAGCCTGAAAGGCCCTATGGAGCAGTCATGGGGATGTGTCTGCATAACCTGGAGGCACCAATGCTCCCTCCCATTTCCTGACACTTTGGCTCTTATAAGACCCCAGAACCTTAACGGAACTCTTGAGATGGAGGAAGTGAGAAGCACCAGGCCTGGGAGACTGGGAGTCAGAATCTAAGTTGCGATGCATCTTACACCAGAGTTTATAGACTAAGATTACAACTCACTGTGTGGACTTGCTTATTTGCCACTGTTTATCTACTTTCAAATCCTGGTCAGGGCTCAATCTCCAGTAGGAGGAGTGCAGGAGGCAGCCAATCAATGATTCTCTCTCATCATTGATATTTCTATCTCTCTCCCCCTCTCACTGCCTCTCTGAAATCAATAAAAATATATTTTTTTTAAAAAAAAAAGAAGTTGCCACACTTCACTTTATAAATCTATATATGTAAAAGGCTAATATGCAAAGTGTCTCTTCAGGAGTTCCATTGGGAGACTGGGAGTTCGATCGCTCACTATGACAGGCACTGACCACCAGGGGGTGGCGTGGAATGAAGGAAGGCCCGAGCTGGCAGCTGGCAGCCAGGGAAGGCAGGCCCTGGCCAGCAGCTGGAAGGCCCAAATCGGCCCTGATCGCCACCCAGACCTAGGGAACCTACCCATGCATGAATTTCGTGTACCAGGCCTCTAGTAAACCTATACATATAAAAGGCTAAGCGACCGGCTGAAATATGACACTCACTCACCACCAACGGGCAGATGCTCAATGCAGGAGCTGCTGAGCGACAGCAACTTTGCAGAGTGCCCTCTCTCACTCCAGGACCCCTCAGGGATGTCTGGCCCCTCTTGCCCAGTCCCACCCTGCCAGCCACCTTCTAATTAACTTCCTTTCAATGTGCACGAATCTGTGCACCGGGCCTCTAGTAAATAATAACATAAAATAAATAAAACGTTTGTTAAGTAAAGAAAAATAGGTAAACTCTTCCCACTGGACTTATAAAGCAAATTCATTCATTCTGTCACCGCAGGGCTCCCTTATCAGTTATAATCCTATGCTCTGGCTTTGCAGCCCACCCTTCTCCTCCT
Source organism: Myotis nattereri (assembly GCF_964212035.1). Taxonomy (NCBI): domain Eukaryota; kingdom Metazoa; phylum Chordata; class Mammalia; order Chiroptera; family Vespertilionidae; genus Myotis; species Myotis nattereri. Next base: position 26,818,013 of record NC_138081.1, read on the forward strand.
TAGTCATACTGTACACTTTCGGTTTATGTGAATTCCAAACGCCTGACTTTCCCAGTTGTACTCTAGATCCTGAAAAACTGCTTAAGGATTTTTCTCTCCTCCCTTTCTCAACTGCTGCTTTCCCAGCTAATCCGATAGATTCCTCCAACAACAACATAAATCAGTAAGAATTTTTTAAAATGCATATCCACGTCCAGAAAACAATAAGATGACGTATATCAGAAACACACCCACACACACACACACAAACGGAATAAACCAGTAGCTGTTCCCTCGCACCTGCTTCATTTCCTCCTGACTCAGTTCTGTGTCTGTATCCATCCACAGCACGGGACCCAGCTGGAAAGCTAGCAGGTGAAGAAGCCAGGTACCTTCAAAAATCTGTTCAGTGAAAATCATTGTTTATTGCTTTGATGGTTAATTTTACGTGTCAACTTGGCAGGGCTATGGCACCCAGTTTTGGGCAAAACCCTAACTGCATGTCCAACCTGAGGCCTAGTGAAATCAAGATTGAACATCAACTCTTACCTGAATTTCTCGCCTGCAGACCTGCCCTACAGATTTTGGATTTGTGTGCCCCACAATCACATGAGCCAAATTCTTAAAGTAAATGTGTGTGTGTGTGTGTGTGTGTGTGTGTGTGTGTGTGTGTTCTTGGCTCTGTTTCTCTGGAGAACCCTGACAATTACAACTGGTCACAATATTACTTTAAGAGTTTTAGAAGTCACCTTTACTACATGTCAGGGAAGTAGAAACAACCGCTGTCATTCATACACTATATAATGTAATGGGAAGAAAGACCATGCAGGACTTTCTCAGGCTGAGTGAGAGGCCACAGTGTTTCCTCCAGCTCCATTCCTCAGCACCCACACTACCATGAGCAAGTTATTTCACCTCTGATTTGCCCATATTCTAAATGTGGATAATCGCACTTACTTCACAGGATGTTACACAATATCAAAGTGCCATAATGTATGGAAAGCATCTAATAGGCCTGTCGGGCACATAATACTCAAAACATTTTTTAAAATGTGTTTTTATTGATTTTAGAGAAGAAAGGAGAGGGAGAGAGAAAGAGAAACATCAATGATGAGAGAGAATCATCAATCAGCTGCCTTCTGCATGCTCCCTACTGGGGATCAAGCCTGCAACCCTGGCATGTGCCCTGACTGGGAATAGAACCATAACTTCCTGGTTCATAAGTTGACGCTCAACCATTGAGCCACACCAGCTGGGCAATCCTCAAAACATTTTTATAGCATTTCATTCTAAGATGAAAAGATAAAAATGAAAACCAGTGAATACTTAAAATATCAGTGAATATAGTTATATTACCAAAAAGCGTATCATTTTGAGGACTTAAAAAAAAAGTTCACCTCCCTTCACATCATCTGCACATGGATGCCTAAAATTCCAGTAATAAAGATTCATTCTTTTGGCTTAAAGCTTTTTATTTCTTTTCAAGCTTCTAATAGATATAAAGTAGTAAGTGACATCAGTCATTTATACCTCAATGTGAATAAGACCATCAGACTGCATCCCGAAGAAATATTTTGAAAACAGGAAGAGGGAGCAGTGAGGTTCTACATGTCAGGGAAGTAGAAACAACTGCTGTAATTCATACACTGTATAGTGTAATGGAAAGAGGTTTGTAGAGGCAAAGCATGATAAACGTTGTCTCCCTCACAATTTTCCTAGAGCCAGTTCAGACTATCAGAGATTCAAGGAGCCAATGAGTCTCTGAACAAACAGAAACAAGCCTGGCCCTAACTCATGCTGCTACTCAAGAGAAATACTGCCCAGGGTACATGCTTGTAATTTGACTGTGATGATCCTCTCCTCTTATTTCCCTAGTTCAGAGTACAGCAAGCATATCGAATTCCTGACTCACGGGCCGCATGCCTCGTTTATTTGGCCCGTGTTAGCCTTTGAGATTGACACGCTTGGAGTACAGCTCCTCACCACCACTCTGTTGATTATGAAGACAGATAGCCTTGTCTCCTCCCCTGCCTTCCTGATTATCCAGGGAGAACACACTCTTTCATGGGACCTGATAGAGTCAGAAGATCCTACCAAATATTAGGGAGTCACTTTTGGTGTTCCTCTCCCTTTGATAAGCCTGTGAAATACCCATACTTATAGGAGGGATAGTAAAATCTACATAGGCATCCTAAACTGTTAGTAACTTATCAGGCAGTTTCTTCCAAAAAGGATGGTATGGATCACCTGGAAGCAATCAAAGCCAAGGGGGGAAAGGCAGAAAGGGGAGGAAGAGTCAAATTGTTCACAATGTTGTAAATTCTTTGTCTTACACCATAATTAAGTGGGAGGTCCACAGATCAGGTTTCGATTCCCAGTTCTGCCGCTTACTAGCTATGAGGCCTTGTTGCAAGTCATTAAGTTACAACTTCCATGAACCTTGGATTCCTAGTGGAAATAATACCTACCTCTCAGAGCTGTTATATAAGAGTGATATATTCAAGGTGATACCATTGCAATAACCTCGTTATTAATAACAGGAAAGAAGCAAAGGGGCGACTAGAGAGTATAGGAATGCCGTTTATACAGCTTTGCCAGGAGGCTGCAGTGAGCACTCTCCAGGTCTGTTCCCCGCAAATCGCAGGGGGAAGGGACTGGACAGCAGACACATGCCCAATAAGGTCTGGGTGACTGAGTCAGTGGCCATACTAGGCATGGCCACAGCAAGCACGGGGAGATTTGATATTTAAGCTCCTGAACAAAGCTGTCTCTCTTCCTGTTTCTCTGCTCCCGCCTGACTCCTGGTGCAGGAGGCGGGTCCGGGGTTCACCCACGTGGCTCAAAGCCACGTGGGGCCCACACCATGGTCTGATGGACTGGATCTAGCCTGAAGCTCTGCCGGACTCAACTCCACCATGGAAGGGAAGCTCTGGACACTGGCTTTGCTTTTAGCTCTTCTAAAGCCCCAGCTGCACCTTGTTCAGGGCTGGGTTAAGGGGCCTGGGATTCTACAACCCAAGGAATGGAACTCCATGAAAATAAAGCCTCTTGCCACATCTTATCCCCCCGTGGGGCCCCAAGAACCCCACTCCCACTAGTTACAGAGGAATCCCACTCGTGTAATCCTCCACTTAGAACCAGATCTGGCCTACGTGAGGACACCCTAAATGGCAGCTGTCATTTTGAAGAGCTGCACCAAAACTGTCAATCTGATAGCAAGTTCCTACAGTCATAGTTGCGGGTCATTAGGCAAATTTCTAAGCCTCTAGGAGCTTTTTAGTCCTATCATGTGCACAGGGCTAACTTAATTCAGTTGGATTCCTGAAACGATTAGAAGTGTCTACACAAAAATGCATAGTAGATATTGAACATATGACAGTGACTTCTTATTCTCAGTCACATGTTCCCCTTGTCCCTCAACGGTCTATTCTCCACACAGAAGCTAGATTGAGTCTTTAAAAGAACAAGGCAGAGTATATCATGCCTGTGCTCAAAAATGCTAAAGGAGCTTCCATCTTCATTCAGGGTAAAATCCTAAGCCTGTACCATAGCCCACAAGGCCTCATGAGCTGTCTTTCGATGCCTGCTCAAATGTCACCTTTAAAAATAAAAAAATTATATATATATAATGTATTTCAGAAAGGAAGGGAGAGGGAGAGAGAGATGAAACATCAATGATGAGAGAGAATCATTAATTGGCTGCTCCCTGCACACCCCACAACCTGAGCATGTGCCTGAACCAGAAATCAAACCTTGACCTCCTGGTTCATAGGTTGATGCTCAACCACTGAGCCACGCCGGCCAGGCTCAAATGTCACCTTTTTAAATAAAGTTCTTCCCAAACAACCTTATGTACTATTATCCCCGCTGTGAGGGTCGCCAAAGGAGGAACACACAAGGCCAAAGGGGGCAAAGAATTATGAATTTAGTAGGTCATCTGGATACCAGATGGGCTGAGCCCCCAAATGGTGCCGGGATCCAGGGACTGGGAGTCAGAGATTTTAAAGGACTCTAGGCGGGCTTTTTCTGGGCAGAGAATTCTCTGGGAGGGACCTGAGGGGAAAGACAATGGTCTTAGCAAGTGTTAAGCAACAGGGAATGTCTGTTGGGAAGTGATTTAAAGGTCAGTTCCAGGGCAGGTGTGTGTCCATTCAATTATTCCATCAGACCTAACACCCACCCCATCATTCTATACCCCTTCACCTGATTCAGTTTTCTCCAAAGCACTTACCCCACCTGACATGTTACATATTTATTTTCTTTTTATTTATTTTTTTATTGATTTCAGAGAGGACGGGAGAGTGAGAGAGAGATAGAAACATCAACAATAAGAGAGAATCATTGATTGGCTCTCTCCTGCACACCCCCTACTGGGGACCCAGCGTACAACCTGGGCATGTGTCCTTGACCGGAATCGAACCTGGGACCCTTCAGTCCGCAGGTCGATGCTTTATCCACTGAGCCAAACTGTCTAGGGCGACATGATATATATTTACATGTTAATCTGTGTGCTGTCTGTCTCCCCCTGAATAACCAGGTCGGGAGTGCAGGGACTCTGTTTTGCTCAGGGTTGTAGCCCCCGTTCCTAACACAGGGGCAAACCCACCACAGGCACTCAGTAAGTATTTGTAGAATGGAAGCATGAATCTGCACTGCCTAACACACAGTCAGTACTCCGCAAATACCGATCTCCTTCAGTAAATATTCATTCGTTCCTTCTTCTTCTCCTTCACCCCAATCACTGCCTGTCATATTGTCCTGAAGCTTGTCTTTGAAAAAGAGGTTTTAAGCATTAACCTGGTTTCACAAGCCGCAGTAAAACTTGCCTGACCATACACCAGAAATGAAACTGTTCTCAGCAAGCTAACTGGAGAGGCAACAGAGAACGGACATGGCCCTGGGGTCTGGCAGATCACTGTTTCATAGCCCACCTTCACTCCTTATTAGCTTCTTGCCTGTGGACAAGCTACTTAACCTTTCTGAGCTTTGGTTTTCTAATCTATAAAGGAAATCTACTTCCTAGAGTAGCTGTTAGGATTGAGCTAATGCCCATTGCCTAGCACAGTGCCTGGCTCACAGCAAGTGCTTAAGAAGTACCAGCTACCATTATTATTATCATTAGTTAGCAACAATAAAAATGCTGTGGACGTGAAATATGTGTCTTTAGAACGTCTTTTCTTGTATGGTTTTACTTTTTTATGGTTATCTCTAGAGCTACAGAGAGCTGCTGAAGTTTCAACGGAGTTTTAATAGGATTAAGAAACAGGAAATGATAGTCCTTTGTTTATAAAAAGCAGCATTCTGGGCTCAGAAGAGGCTTTTTTTCACGTCCCTGGTATCCTGAACCGTCTACATCTCAGACTTCCTGATTCTTTTCTCTAATAAACAGACAAATTTGTCTGGAGTCATGGTGATTACACATGTTATAGAAATAAACTTAAGAAATCTATGCTGTTATGCTAAGTGAAATAAGCCAGTCAATGAAGGAAAAATACCACATGATCTCACTCATTCATGGATAATAGAGACCATTATAAACTTTTGAACAATAATAGATACAGAGGCAGAGCTGCCTCAAACAGATTGTCAAACTGCAGCGGGAAGGCCGGGGAGGGTTGGGGGGCAGGAGGTAGGGGGGTAAGAGATGAACCTAAGGACTTGTATGCATGCATATAAGCATAACCAATGGACATAAGACACTGGGGGATAGGGGAGGCTGGGGGACTGTCTAGGGCGGGGGGATAAAATGGACACATATGTAATACCCTTTGTAATACTTTAAGCAAAAAAAAAAAAAAAAAAAGAAATCTATGCTGCCTGCTTAATAGTCCCATAAATTCCAAAATCTATTCTGTAATAGATTTAATGTAATATGTTTGGGTTTCCTAAATTAACTTCAAACATGGGAGGGATCAGTTCATTTTACAATACATAAGTATTTTTAAATTTATATAAAAAATTAAAATGCTTTGCTAAACATGGCATAGAGAGAGGGAAGCATACAACACAGTAACGAGTGTGTTCAACTAGGAGGGGGTGTTTCCAGCTGTGACTCTGGAAGTTAAGGGTTATGATGTGTGGAATCTCAGGTCACTTGTGTGGGTCATTTCGTTTCCTCAAAGTGATAGCTCAGGCTGCATAATTTTTGAGATTCCTAAATTGTAAACGAGTCCATCCATCATCTCTAAAGCTTTTTTAATGCCCAAATTCCAGCATCTTTAATGTTTTGTCTTACAACTTACGCAATGCCTGTTTATATGTTTATCCTGGACTAAGTTTAAAAGCTAAGAAATTAGAGATATGTAAGAAAGAAAACAGAAAATATCTCCTCCTATTCTCCTCATGGCCCCTCTAGAAAAAAAGATGTGTGTTGGAATATAACATTTTTTAGAGTTGTTGATTACCAAAACCAAAAAGTAAAAATTAATAAATAATGTTTTTTATATTTATTGGAAATTAGTAAATAAAATAACTTCATTAAAATAAAATATTAAAATAATTATTAAAACTAATAAATAAAATAACTTGTTTTTTATAATTGAAAGATACTGCCTAACTGTGCTCTAAAATATCTGTACCAAAAGGGGGTGAGTGTATACAAGTGACCTTTGCTCTGATTTTGAGTCAAAGAAACTGATTTGTGTATAATCACAGACTAGAAATTCCAGAAATTCTTCTCTTATTAGAGTGAATTAGAATAAAGTTTATCATGACGTTTAAAGAACTTCTAGATGAAAATTTAAGCTTTAGGACACATTACAACCAGTTGTTTTTAAAAACTACATCCCACACTAGCTGATGTGGCTCAGTTGGTTGGGCATCATCCATCTTTGCATCAAAAGGTTGCTGGTTCGATTCCTGGTCAGGCCACATGCGCAGGTTTCGGGCTTGATCCCCAGCAGGGGGTGTGCAGGAAGCAGCCGATCAGTGTTTTGCTCTGCCATTAATGTTTCTCTCTCTCCCTTTCCCTTCCTTTCTCTCTAATAAATCAATAATAAATAAATAAACAAACTACATCCCCTTGCCTCTCCCAAAGCTATCTTATAATTTATCTAGATTATCTGTCATAAAAATAATGCATTGATATTTTCTCTATTTGAAGTTTTATGTTCAACTCCAAGTTATAACAAAACATTGTGCAATCAGAAAACTGACTTGGCTTAGCTGAAGTAACAAACATGTACTGCAGTATGAGACTTGAAATAAGTGCGTCACTAGAGTACTTCTCAATGCCCTGCGTGAGCATGAGTCCTACCATCTGCAGGAAACGAAGGCGCTGTGTCATTTGCTTTAAGACTAAGAGATAAGAAACAGTTGGCTCAATGTACTACTGCACAGCCCTATGTAGAAATAAAATTATATACAAAGGAAAATTAGAAGTCATGTCTTGGTTCCCTGGTTGGGGGAGGGTGGGAGTGTATTGTGACAATGATGTGCAGAATTGTTAACTCTCAAGGGCCCTAGGAGCACAGGGAGCTCTGATCTGAGAAGAACCAGTTTGGGGAACCTCTTTAATCTTACAAAAACAAGACCAGGGCTTCTCAGCTATATTGCATATTTGACATCCTAACAAGCCTTCCTACTACACAATATCTAAAAATGCTGGATGAAATAACACCGTGTGTGTGTGTGTGTGTGTGTGTGTGTGTGTGTGTGTGTTGCATCCGTGCATTGGCAGGAAAATAAGGAAACGCCTCAAAAGCAAGAGAGATGGAGAAGCAAAGCACCAATACAGACGCCTTGAAGGCCATATACCTGGGTGGGGACAGAAGACAAAGACAAGGCAGTCTGACTGGAACATTCTCAAATAAAGCCAGGGAAAGTATGACTTAGGAAGACGATGTCTGACTGAGTACTGAAGGTGCCTGGTCAAATGCTCCTTATGAAGGCTTTTAAAAATAATTCCTATTTTCAGTCCTCATCTCATTTCTGCCTGCAGCACAGCCTGGTGATGCCTATTCCTGACCATGTCTGGGGTGCTGGGGAGCGGGCAATGGTTAGTCTCTGTAAACACTTCCTCTTCTTGGCTAGGTCATTTACCTTTCTCCATTTGCTTTCCTCTTCATGTATTGTGGTTCCTGGTGACAAATTCTCTCACTTTCTTCAAAAATTGACTTTGTCTTTTAGTTTCTTATTCTCTTGTTGGTTTTGGAGTACTTTTGTGAGAAGAGTCAGAAATCAAAAAGTTTTTATTTGCTGTCTTGAAATAAAAAAAATCCTATATACTCTTCAACCCTATGATTTCTACCCAACGTTATACATCTATCCTTTCCTCTTCCCAAAATATCAATTTCCTTTTTGTTGCTTAAAATTCAGAGCAAAATTCACCATTCTTGATTTCTTGGCAATATTATGTATCATTACCACTCCTTTCTTGGAATTCCTCTTCTCTTGCTTCTGTGACACCATTCTGCCCTGGTTTTCCTCTCTGATTGCTTCTGTTTGTTTGATTCTGATGGCTTTCTCTCCCACCATTTAACACTCATACATTATTTTCTGGAATCTCAGCATATTTTCTAGGATCTCATCTTCCTTTCTCATGCTAGAGGCTCTCCCTGACTAGTTTCATTCACTCTCATCGCTTTAATAGCATTCTATGTGCTGCTGACTACCAAAACTATTTGCCAACTTTGTCTCTTCCAGTGAATTCTGTATTCTAATATCCAACTGCTTTCTAGACATCACTCCTTGGATGTCTCACAGGCACTTCAAAATCAATACATACAAATACCAACATATCTTCCCCTTCCCCCACACCACACCCTGTTCCTCTCATCTTGCTGTGTTCCCATTTAGTGACAGACTCTAAAATTCTCTAGATTAAATAAAATTAGAAACAAAAAATATATATATTTAAAAAATGACTGTGGAACTTCTACACAATGGAATATTATGCTGCTATAAAAAAAGAAAGAACTCTTACCATTCGAAAGAGCATGGATGGACTTTGGAGAACATTATGCTAAGTGAAATAAGCCAGTCGGAGAAAGGTAAATATCACATGGACTCACTCATTTATGGGATATAATGAACAACATGAATTGATGAACAACAATAGATTCAGAGACATAGAAGTATCGATCAGATCTTCAAACCTCAGAGGGAAGGTGTGGGGTGGGGAGGGCAATAAGAGATCAACCAAAGGACTTGTATGCATGCATATGAGCATAACCAATGGACACAGACAATAGGGGGGTGAGGCCATGTGCTGGGGGGTGGGGGTAACCAGGGAGAGGTCAATGAGGGATAAAGGAGACACACATAATACTTTAAACAACAAAGAATTTAAATTAATAAAACAATTTTAAAAAATATATATTTCTCCCTTTTTCCTCACCCCACATATTATTTGTTACTGAGCTATATTTATTCTAATCCTTTATAGTTCTCAAATTAATTCCTCTCTTTTCACCTACATTATTACTATCTTAATTCAGGACTATTCATTTCTTGCTTGGACCATAGCATTAGTCTCTGCACTCTAACCTGTACTCTCTCAATCCAGTTGCTACACTGGCACAACACTAATCTTTCTAAACTCAAATTCTCATCCCAATGCCCCCTTATCCATGGTTCTTCAGGGGCCCCTAATGCCAAGGGATAAAAGTCCAAACTCTCTGGCATAGAAAACAGAGCCCTTTGTGACCTTACTTATCACCAACCTCATACTCTATGCCAGGTTCCTTAAGAACTCTTTCTATTTCCCCAAAAGGACGGATTCTCTCTCTCTCTCTCTCTCTCTCTCTCTCTCTCTCTCTCTCTCTCTCTCTGTCTCTCTCTCTCTTCCCCCCCTCCCACCTCCCCCCTCCTCCTTTAGGACATCCTACTCTTTCTGCTTGGAAGGCTTTCCCCCATTTCTTCTTAGTCCTTCAATACTCAGCCCAGCAACCACTTCTTTCAGGAAGCCTTCTCTGAACTTCCTACTTTGAGATAAGTGACTCTAATATTCCCTTAGAGCACCTCTATCTCCCTACATTGTAACCATCTGCTTGTTCACTTTCACAAGACTGCAAAATCCCTAAGATCTTATGCTATTCACCTCCATATTTTCAGTACATCTAGAACCCTATCCCGCACATAGATTGTTAAATAATAATAGCAAACAGGTGCCAAATGCGGTTTTGAGCACTATAAAAAGATGAATCTTCACAATAACATTATAAAGTAATGATGCACACTCTACAATTGAGGAATCTTAGCCATAGTGAAGCTAAATAACTCACTGTGCCAAAGGCACTGAGCTAGTAAGTGCCAAAGACCGAATGTACACTTACAAAGGCTGTATGGCACCAGAATACACTCTCCCACCGTTTATGTTTGCTGAAAAATTTAAGTCTTAGTTCAAGCAAAATTAAACTAGGACCAGCCCATTACTAACCCAGGTGCTCTTATATCATATAATATAAAAAAACATTTGTCCTAGCTGGTTTTTCTCAGTGGTTAGAGCAGGGGTCCTCAAACTACGGCCCACGGGCCACATGCAAATACAGATATTGTATTTGTTCCCGTTTTGTTTTTTTACTTCAAAATAAGATATGTGCAGTGTGCATAGGTATTTGTTCATAGTTTTTTTTTAAACTATAGTCCGGCCCTCCAACGATCTGAAGAACAGTGAACTGGCCCCCTGTTTAAAAAGTTTGAGGACCTCTGGGTTAGAGCATTGGCCTGAGGACTGAAGGGTCATAGTTCCCTTCTGGTCAAGGGCACGTACCTCAGTTGCTGACTCAGTCCCCGGCCAGGGTTGGGGCACCTGTGGGAGGCAACCAATCCATGCGTCTCTCTCATGTTGATGTTTTTCTCTCTCTCTGTTTCTCCCCCTCCCTTCCACTCTACCTAAAAATCTATCGAAAGAATATCCTGAGGTGAGGATTAACCAAAAAAAAAAAAAAAACAAAAAAAAACCCTTTTAATTTCTGTTTCCATGATGAATAGATAACATTCAAAAAAGTATCAAGAAAGGTCCTTCTGGAGAGCCAAAATACAATCTAACTTGGCAATGGGCCACAGTAACTGAGCCTATGATTTTCCTTTTCTCCATGGATTTCTCCACTTACACTTCTCTTACTCCATGAGAGCTAAGCAGAAACTATTCAAAAAAATAAAAGTAGACCAGAGAGTCATTATTAAAAATTTATTGAAATGCCACAATTCCCTAGGGTTAAAATTTAGAACACAAAGCACAGTCTCTTTCTTGTAAGGTGACACAATTCTTCTCATTATTAAAATCAGAATAAGTGACAGAACTGCAATGAAGAAGGACTGTGGTCAATTTCAGTATATTTCTGTTTTGTTTTTCAGCTTATCTGGCTCCACATTTAGCATAAAAGGTATTTTAAAATATCAACTAATGTAATACTTCTTAATGCCTAGCAATATATCATATTCTCTTCCTCAAAATTACCTATACCTAGGGAAATGAAAAGAAGCAGTGAAAATAACTAAGAAAATAAAGCACACACTAAGTAACTGACAAAAGAATCAAACAATGCTTGATATCAAAGTGATTCATCTTCCCACTTCACCTCCCACTGTCGGACCAACAGTTTATTTTTATATTTAGGTTTTTAGAACTCTAACATTCTGCAACCATACTCAGACTTTTAAGCCTGAAAATAGTCAGATATTTAATGCAAGTGGTTTTTCTTTATTGGTGAAAATCATAAATACCTAAAATTTGTCTTCAGTGGAAGAAATTAAGTCTAACTAACTCTAGTTCACACTTTATTAAAATGGGAGGCTAATCTTCTTCTGTTTCACAGAGACGAAACAAACAACTACCAAACAAAAGGATGGAAAAATGTGCCAAGAACCTTAGCTAATTACTTTTCTATCATCTTTATAATTCCAAAGAGCTCAATAAGCACATGGAACTCCACTTTAAGGTATATGCTCAGGTTCAATGTACAATTTTGGCCATTCTGAACTCTTGGGAAAAAAGGTTTATGCTCAATAATGCTCAATCTTCTTGGAATGCAGAAGGAGAAAAGGCTGAAAGTGATATGTCACAACTGACTGCAATCACAGTTCAAGGGAAATGGTTATCCTGACAGCTAAGAGAAAGAAGCTCATTTCCAACACTTATGCTGCTATTTAAAAATAGGTATTTTTCTGCGGCTGCAAGTTATAAAAATTACTAGCATGAGAGCACATATCCTGTAAAAATCCTATTGCTTCTTAAAGACCCGTGCCTAGTTGTCCAATTTTAGTGAAGGTAAACAGAGCAATGTTTTTTCCATTTGGCAAAGCAGCTAAAAACTATAATTCGTTCTCAATTATTGATGCCCATTTCTAATAGGGCTAATATATAAATAAAATTCACAGATAATTTCAAAGCACCCTAACTAATGACAGTCTCAAGTCTTCTTAAATAAGTTTTAAACACGTAGAAATGTGCAAATCATCATCTCATCCCCCTATTTAGCAACAGAAAAGTTGAAGTATGAGCAGCCAAATCAAAGAAACAACCTACCTCTGAAAAAACCATTTCCTGAATCGAGTTACATAATGGAATGTGATGTCAATATTAAAGATGAGCTCAGATCAATTAGGCAAGTATTCAATAGCTTGCATTTCAGTCATCATCAAAATTTCATGAGTTCTGTGCAAAGATATAAGTGTAATGTGCTGGAGGAAAAAAAGTACTGCTGGAATATAAGAATTCTACCTAGAGGCTAACCAAAGAACATATGTGCATATATGCGTAGTTCATGGACACAGACAATAGTGTGGTGAAGGCCTGGGGAGGGGAGGGGACTGGGTGGAGGGGAACAAAGGCTAGGTGGGAATGGGGGACATCTATAATACTGTCAACAATAAAAAAGAAGTGTAAGACTAGATATCAACAGATTCAGCAAGACAATGTCAAGCAATGTGATGGCATATTGCTCTTGGGGTCAATTTTGTTTCAATAATAATTCTATTTTCATATCAACAAATCTACAAAGAACAAAAAATCAGCCTTGTCTGTTTCACATTTATTGTTTACATTTTAAATTTTAAATGCACCAGCATGGTATTATAAAATGTTCTAAGTAAAAAGCTAACAAATAAGCGAATAGTCCTTTGTTAAAAGAAAAGGGAATTAAAAGTATCCAAAGGTAGCCATTGGAATATTGCTCCCTTCCTTCTGCCTTTCTAAACACCTTCTAATGGTGAATATCTGAAATCTGAAAAATTATTAGCAAAAAATTAGACCAATCTATGAAAAACAAAAGCCAGAAAAGGGACTTGATGAAGCAAAGTGTTGATGACATAAATTTCAACAAAAATCTGTTTCTTTTTTTTTTTCTTCAATGTCTTAAACCTTTTATTAGGGACAATTTCAAGCTTTTACAATAGAAAAGTATAAAGAACTACCATTCACACATCATCCGGCTTCAAAAATTACCAAATCCTGGTCAGTGTTGTTTGGACTATATTCCTACCCACATTTCCTCCTCTTCCCCCTGGATTATTTTGAAGCAAATTCCAGGGACCTTATTATTTCATTACTATAAAGGCATGAAATAATACAGTCTTTGCAATTAATATGCAAGTTTACATTGTTTTAAATCAGTATTGTTTATTCCAGAATGTTTTGATTCATATGCAAATACAATATACAGAGACAATAGTGCTTAAAACCTCAACTAAGAGCCTACATTCCTAGTAGTTTCTCTTTTTTAAGAATAATGATACCACTGTCATCTCATTCATATAAAACATGTCTTGGCATCTGATATTCATTCAACCAACAGTCATGCCCACACTCTGTGTACAAGTAATTTAGTTATTTTCTTAGCATTTGCTACTCATAATTACCTCTTGTTTATGTTGTACCTCTCATACTTCATGAAAGTTTTACTTAAAATAAGCTAAAAGTATATTCTTAACATTTGGGTGCTTATTCTATGAACCTTTCTTGTTATTCTTCTGCCTCTGTGGCTGCAATGGTTGCTAAAACTTAATTTCTTTTTAATTTTGGTAAAATATACAGAACATAAAATTTACCTTTTTTTAAGTGTACAGTTCAGTAGTATTAAGTACATTTACACTGTACATTGTGCAAATAATTTCCAGAACTCTTTTCATCTTACAAAACTAAAATTCTATACTCCCCATTTCCTCCTCCCATCAGCCCTTGGTAACCACCATTCTAGTATTGTTTCTATGATTTTGCTCCTCTAAGGACCTCACAGAAGTAGAATCATACAGTATTTGTCCTTTTTTGTGACTGGCTTATATCATCCTATCTAATAAAAGATAAAAAGGGTAATTAACCATACCTCCACTACGCTTCCCATTGGCTAATCAGGGCGATATGCAAATTAACTGCCAACAAAGATGGCGGCCAGCAGCCATGAAGCTGAAGCGAGCAGGAGGTTTGCTTGCTCCAGTGATGGAGGAAGCCAAGGTTCCCCACCTGCCATGGCCTGCTCTAAGCTCCAAAAGCAACAGCTCCAAAAGCAACAAAGTTTCAATTATAGAAGCTAAACAAACCCCAGATACCTGCTTTCAGCCAGCCGCGGCCTCAGAGCTGGGAGCGCCAGTGATGACAACAGACTTTCAATTATAGAAGGTAAATAAATCCCAGAATTTAAAAAAAAGGAAAAAAGGGAGAGGCTGGGAGCTTCAGTCACAGGCCAGCCTGAAAAGGCCCTCAGCCCCTCACCCAGACTGGCCAGGCACCCCAGTGGGGACCCCCACCCTGAAGGCGGTGTGACCAGCTGCAAACAGCCATCAGCCCCTCACCCAGGCTGGCCAGGCACCCAAGCGGGACTCCCACCCTGATCCGGAACACCCTTCAGGGCAAACCAGCCGGCCCCCACCCGCGCACCAGGCCTCTATCCTATACAGTAAAAGGGTAATATGAAAACTGACCCTAACAGCAGAAGGACTGGGAATGACTGGTCACTATGACACACACTGACCACCAGGGGGCAGACGCTCAATGCAGGAGCTGCCCTCTGGTGGTCAGTGTGCTCCCACATGGGGGAGCTCTGCTCAGCCACAAGCCAGGCTGATGGCTGCCAGTACAGCGGTGGTGGTGGGAGCCTCTCCTGCCTCCTCAGCAGTGCTCAGGATGTCCAACTGCAGCTTAGGTCTGCTCCCGGCTGGCAAGTGGACATCCCCCGAGGGCTGCCGGGCTGCCAGAGGGATATGTGATTGCCAGCTTAGGCCCAATACCCCGGAGAGCAGGCCTAAGCCAGCAGGTGGTCATCCCCTGAGGGGTCCCAGACTGCGAGAGGGCACAGGCCGGGCTGAGGGATCCCACCCCCCTGAGTGCACAAATTTTTGTGCATCAGGCCTCTAGTCCTATATAATAAAAGCCTAATATGCTAAGTGTCTGACTGTTTGTTTGACCAGTCACTATGGTGCGCACTGACCACCAAGGGGCAGACGCTCCGATCAGTAGGTTAGCTTGCTGCTGGGGTTCGGCCGATAGAAACTGGGCGAGACAGGTCAGACACACCCTAGACCAGCCGTGGGCAAACTACGGCCCACGGGCCAGATCCGGCCCGTTTGAAATGAATAAAACTAAAAAAAAAAAAAAGACCGTACCCTTTTATGTAATGATGTTTGAATTTATATTAGTTCACACAAACACTCCATCCATGCTTTTGTTCCGGCCCTCCGGTCCAGTTTAAGAACCCATTGTGGCCCTGGAGTCAAAAAGTTTGCCCACCCCTGCCCTAGACAAATCCGTGCCTACGACGAATCCGTGCACCGGGCCTCTAGTTTAGTATAATGTCCTCAAGGTCCACCCATATTGTAGCACATGTCAGAATTTCCCTCCTTCTTAAGGTTGAATAATATTCCACCATATGTGTAGATCAGACTTGGTTTATTCATTCACCCATCAATGGACACTTGGGTTTCCTCTACCTTTTGGCTAATGTGATAATGCTACTATGAAAATAGGTATACAAATATCTCTTCGAGACCCTGCTTTCAGTTCCTTTGGGTATACATCCAGAGGTGGGATTGTTAGATCTTGTGGTAAATCCATTTTTATTTTTTGAGGAAGTGACATACTGGTTTCCATAACAGCTACATGATTTTACATTCCCAGTAATATTGCACAAGAGTATTTAAACCTAATTTTAACACCAAATCAAATTAAGTATCTGATCTTCATCCATCCTAGTGATGCAATTGGTATGTAGTGGGGACAGGGGGTGTCAATGGTGGTAAGTCAGTGACATTCCCCAGCATCAGAGTTGATAACCCACTTTACATTTGATAATTGAGCAGCATGCACTTAATAGGGTCAGATTAAAGTGGACTTGCCAATACATGAATACTCTAGGGTGGCCAGTCTAGATAAGGCAGGCTGTGAGCAGCTCTCAAAGATATACAGCTACTCCCTGGGAATGAGTCAGGTTGAGAAAAATGAATAATTCCTCCAGGCTACTGGAATCTCCATTCTTGTCCCTGAAATCTCTCACCCACTTCCCCAGGTGTTATCTGAGTGAGAGATCTCCCAAATAGATTGCAAGGGTGGTGTATGTCTGCCTCCATCTGGACTTATGACCTTGGGTCAGTCCCTTACTAACTGAGACACAGTTTTGTCAAATTGGATTAATAATATATACCCTCCCCAATGCACAAGTTGGTTGTACAGATTAAATGAGATCATGAATATGAGCATACTTTTAAAAATATGAAGTTCTACTTAACTACAAAGTGCTACTACACAGCAGTAATTTTCCTGAAGTACTGCTGTCATTTCCAGAACTGACCTCTCAACTGCCGTCACACAAACTGAATGCTGTTTGGATATGTTCAGTTTTCATAGTTTGGTTTTCTTAAATCTCACTTCATTATGTCACAACAACAACAGAAGAGGCACTATTGAGAAATCAGACAGATCCTTGCTGTAGAGGAGTGCCAAATAGGTGATGTTTGGAAAAATGGAGAATTACATGTAGGAGAAAAGGTCCAGAGAAATGGAAGCATGAGCCTAGTGAAGAAAAAGGTTTTTTATTCTCAAGAACAATTAACTTACTAATAATGAGAGATATCTAGCAATGGGAGAGTTTTAAAATATATTTTTAGTGATTTCAGAGAGGAAGAGGAAGAGAGAGAGAGAGAGAGAGAGAGAGAGAGAGAGAGAGAGAGAGAGATCAACGGTGGACCTATCCCCTATCCGGTTTGGCTCCGTAGATAGAGCATCGACCTATGAACTGTAGGGTCCTGGGTTTGATTCTGGTCAAGGGCACATATCTTGATTGCAGGCTCCTCCTCGGCCCAGGCCCTGGTTGGGGCACATGCAGGAGGCAACCAAAACCAGTTGATGTGTTTCTCTCATACCGATGTTTCTTTCTGTCTTTCCCTCTCTCTTCCACTCTCTCTAAAAATCAATGGAAAAATATCCTCAGGTGAGGATTTAAAAAAAAAAAGAAAGAAACATCAGTGATGAGAGGGAATCACTGATTGGCTGCCTCCTGCACGCCCCCCTACTAGGGATTGAGTGCGCAACCCAGGTGTGTGCCCTGACCTGGAATCAAACCCAGGACCCTGCAGTTCGCAGGCTGATGCTCCATCCACTGAGTCAAACCAGCTAGGGCTAACAATGGGAGATCTTATCACTAAAGGTACTCAAGCAATAAAGACTAGCATTAGGAGAATGTTGAATCAGATAAACTCTAAGATTCCCTCAAACTTCAACATTTTGATTTCATAAGGACTGATGGTAACACAGTAGCAGAGGAGCTAAGCTTTATCCTCTTCACAGATAATAAATACAACAGGAAATGGTCTTAAATTGAAACCCAAGGATTTAGGGCAAAGATCAAGAAGTCATCTGAGGCAAAGACAGCTGTTAAAGGTCAACCAGAATTCCAAGGGAAACTATGCCTGTGTCCTTTAAAATAAAAGGATTTAGCCCTAACCGGTTTGGCTCAGTGGATAGAACATCAGCCTGGGGACTCAAGGGTCCCAGGTTCGATTCTGGTCAAGGGCATGTACCTTGGTTGCGGGCACATCCCCAGTGGGGAGTGTGCAGGAGGCAGCTGATCGATGTTTCTAACTCTCTATCCCTCTCCCTTCCTCTCTGTGAGGGATCAATACAATATATTTTAAAATAAAAATAAAAATAAAAGAATTTATACCCATCCTCCTGGAACAATTTAAAGACTGTTCTGGTGAGAGGCAAAGTAATAAACCCAAACATCTTTGAAGGGCCTTTCTTTTCAGTTCTTTCATCCGCTGTTGTCCATGAATTTTAAGTGTCTATCTAAAAGTTTTATTTAAGTTTCATTGCTTGGAGTTTAAAGAATTTAAGGGGGGACCCTGAGTACAAGAAAGACAAGATGAATAACAAGCAGCCAAAATGCTGATCTTGAAGAGGTTCAGGAGCTAGAAAAAGATGTGTTTATATTTCTCCAAGCAGAACCCCTGAATCCCTTTACCAAGTTAATCTTGGTTTCATAAACTGTTTGAGAAACTAACTCTATATTAGCACTGCTCATTTAATATAGTCCACCTACTTTGCAAGTTTCTGTATATATATTGATACCAAATCTCTATATATAAAAGGCTAATATGCAAAGTGTCCCCTTGGGAGTTCAACTGGAAGACTGGGAGTTCGATCACTCGCTATGATGTGCTCTGACCACCAGGGGGCCACACAGAACGAAGGAAGGCCCTGGCCAGCAGCCGGAAGGCCTCAATTGGCCCTGATCACCAGCTAGGCCTAGGGTCCTATCCGTGCATGAATTTCATGCACCAGGCCTCTAGTTTATAATAAATGAAATCTTTTGTAAGATTCAATAAGGGAGCCTGACCATTGTGGCTCAGCAGCTGAGCGTCTACCCAGGAAAGAACCAAGAGGTCATGGGTTCAATTCCCAGTTCGGGCACATGACCAGGTTGCGGACTCAATCCCCAATAGGGGGCATGCAGGAGGCAGCCAATCGATGTGTTTCTCTCTCATCAGTGTTTCTATATCTATCTTTCTCCCTTCCTCTTTCTCTAAAAAAACACACACAATAAAAACATATATTTTTTTTAAAAAGGTTCACTAAGGGAGGCATAGCAATGTGTGTAGTAAAGACCCAGTAAATTGAATGAACACAGTTCAATAAATCTTTTTGGGGCAGTTAGCAAAAGAAATTTGACTTTATTAATTCAA
This sequence comes from Myotis nattereri, assembly GCF_964212035.1. NCBI lineage: Eukaryota > Metazoa > Chordata > Mammalia > Chiroptera > Vespertilionidae > Myotis > Myotis nattereri. Next base: position 26,837,105 of record NC_138081.1, read on the forward strand.
TTCATGCTCTAGAATTCCAAAGATGAAAAGGAAACAAACATTTCCTTTAGAAGCTCTGTATTTGATGATTAATTAAGTCAAAATAAGGTACGAGCTGTATAGTCAAACTTTCCATAGAAAGGGAAGTATCCTGAGGTTTTTCAAATAAAGCCGCCTGGTCCTACATGTTTGAAAAGGAAAGGAAAGGGAAGGCCTTTTAATAATCTAAGCAGGAAAGGAACAGAGAAACATCCTACTATATATCAACAAAATCAAGGATGTGTAGTTAGTCTTTCCTACACTGCAGGCTTCCAAGTACAAAAATGACCTGAAATCCTATTACTATTAATTTTTAAAAATAAAAACTATGGCCGAAACCGGTTTGGCTCAGTGGATAGAGCGTCGGCCTGCGGACTGAAAGGTCCCAGGTTCGATTCCGGTCAAGGGCATGTACCTGGGTTGTGGGCACATCCCCAGTGGGAGATGTGCAAGAGGCAGCTGATCGATGTTTCTCTCTCATCGATGTTTCTAACTCTCTGTCTCTCTCCCTTTCTCTCTGTAAGATATCAATAAAATATATAAAAAATAAATAAATAAATAAATACATAAATACATAAATAAATAAATAAAAACTATGCAGAAAACCAAGATGGCAGCATAGGTAAACACCGGAGTTAGCTGCCTCGAACAACCACTTCAAAAATACAGCTAAAAGACAGAACGGACATCTCCCAGAACCACAGGAAGACTGGCTGAGGGGAAATTCTTCAACTAGAAGGAAAGAGAACAGCATACGAGACTCAGAGGAGGCGCAGTGAGGAAAATACAAAGGTGAGGAGGTACGCGCGGAGTGGGCTGGTAGCTGAGGGCGCGGTTGTCGTTTTCAATCGGGAGGGAGTCTCAGATTCTGAGCTCCAGTTCTGGGAGAGTCTCTAGGGACCCAGACTCAAACGGGAGAAGCGGAACTGTCTGGCATCGGTCGGAACGCAAGGGCAGCTTTCTCTCTGAGGTTTGCAGCGGTTGCTGGGACTCTGAGAGGCAGAGCCTCTGGGGACGGGACTGAGAGCAGCCATAACTGCTCCCTCCATCCGCTCTGTTGATCCGGTGCGACCCGCCCCGCCCAAGCCCTGCGCAGAGCCATTTGCCAGATAGCCTCAGGCAACGGCTAGATTAGCACCTCCCTAGAGGACAGAAGTTTTCCCACTGCAGACACAGCTGATTCTCACAGCCAGTTGGCCTGGAGGTCAAATCCCCCGAGTATTAACTACAACAAGACCACGCACAAAGACCACTAGGGGGTGCACCAAGAAAGCATAAAAAATGGGGAGACAAAGAAACAGGACAAAACTGTCAATGGAGGATATTGAGTTCAGAACCACACTTTTAAGGTCTTTCAAGAACTGTCTAGAAGCCGCCGATAAAGTTATTGAGATCTACAAGAAATCTAATGAGACCCTCGATGTTATGATAAAGAACCAACTAGAAATTAAGCATACACGGACTGAAATAACGAATATTATACAGACTCCTAACAGCAGACTAGAGGAGCACAAGAATCAAGGCAAAGATTTGAAATGCGAAGAAGCAAAAAACACCCAACCATAAAAGCAAAATGAAAAAAGAATCCGAAAATACGAAGATAGTGTAAGGAGCCTCTGGGACACTTTCAAGTGTACCAACATCAGAATTATAGGGGTGCCAGAAGATGAGAGAGAGCAAGATATTGAAAACCTATTTGAAGAAATAATGACAGAAAACTTCCCCTACATGGTGAAAGAAATAGACCTACAAGTCCAGGAAGTGCAGAGAACCCCAAACAAAAGGAATCCAAAGAGGACCACACCAAGACACATCATAATTAAAATGCCAAGAACAAAAGACAAAGAGAGAATCTTAAAAGCAGCAAGAGAAAGAAACTCAGTTACCTACAAGGGAATACCCATACGACTGTCAGCTGATTTCTCAACAGAAACTTTGCAGGCCAGAAGGGAGTGGCAAGAAATATTCAAAGTGATGAATACCAAGAACCTACAACCAAGATTACTTTATCCAGCAAAGCTATCATTCAGAATTGAAGGTCAGATAAAGAGCTTCACAGATAAGGAAAAGCTAAAGGAGTTCATCACCACCAAACCAGTATTATATGAAATGCTGAAAGGTATCCTTTAAGAAGAGGAAGAAGAAGAAAAAGGTAAAGATACTAATTATGAACAACAAATATGCATCTATCAACAAGTGAATCTAAGAATGAAGTGAATAAATAATCTGATGAACAGAATGAACTGGTGATTATAATAGAATCAGGGACATAGAAAGGGAATGGACTGACTATTCTTGGGGGGGAAAGGGGTGTGGGAGATGCGGAAAGAGACTGGACAAAAATTGTGCACCTATGGATGAGGACACTGGGGGGGTAAGGGCAGAAGATGGGGTGGGAACTGGGTGGAGGGGAGCTATGGGGGGGAAAAAAGAGGAACAAATGTAATAATCTGAACAATAAAGATTTAATAAATAAATAAATAAATAAATAAATAAAAAACTATGCAATATTCCAAAATATTTTGCAGCCTATAATGATCTGAACTGCAATCAGAAAAGTGGGGAAATTTCCCAAAATTCAAAAGCAAAATCCAAAAAGAGAAGGAAAAGAAGGGTGAGGCCAAGGAAGTGGTTTAGGAGTAGAAAGAACAGGAAAAAGAAATCATTATGTTAGAAAATCATTTTCTGCTACTTTCTGTAGTTTCGACCAGAGTTGTCTTTTCTTGGCCTAAGATGAATATCCTTAAATGAAAGTCAAAAGGCCTGGACCCATATCTGCTGAAGGCAGCTGCATTGCTGAGGGAACAGCTGGAAGTTATAAGGGAACCTCAGTCCTTTTTCCAACCTGTCAACACTGGGGAATCCAAGGCTCAGTTCCCAACGTTCTTCTTTTCTCTCTCAATATTCACTTCCTGGTCATCCCACCCCATGTCATGGATTTGATAATATCAATGTGCAAATGACTCCCAACCCAGACTATGTCTTCCATGAAATCCAGACACTGGGATATCTAATAGATATGTCAAACTGAATATATTCAAATTGGAAATGTGATTTCCAGCCCCCATAACCTGTTTCTTCCTCAGTGTCCACCATTTCAGAGAATAGGATCACCAATCATCTGTGCTAAGTCTGTCTGTCCTCCAACTTCTGAGTCAAAATTCTCAGGTTCAATCATTCGTTTACTTGTGGTGGTGGGAGCCCCAGAGTGAGAAGACAGAAGCTTTTGGGCCAAGGTTTTGCCAACAGGGGGAGCAAGCTACAGCCTGGGTAATGATGTGGGAGTGCTAGCAACTGTCAATCACATATTCTTTCACCACCGTGAGAAAGTCTGAATTCTAAGTCATGAGAAAACGTACAGGATGCTGTTGCAGTGTGCAAAAAAACTGTAATCAGCCCTAACCGGTTTGGCTCAGTGGATAGAGCATCGGCCTGCGGACTGAAAGGTCCCAGGTTCGATTCCAGTCAAGGGCATGTACCTTGGTTGCAGGCACATCCCCAGTGGGGAGTGTGCAGGAGGCAGCTGATCGATGTTTCTCTCTCATCAATGTTTCTAACTCTCTATCCCTCTCCCTTCCTCTCTGTAAAAAAATCAATAAAATATATTTTTTTAAAAATTGTAATCAGTACAACGTAACAGGAATAGAGACAGTGTGCCTGATTATTTTTAAGTACTCTAAAGTTTTTATTTCCCCTTACTCCACCCCCATACCAAACACATAAATTCCTCTCAGGCCTGAGAGTTGTTATACAGGAACAGGTTCGCCTGAGTGAGCAATAGGGTAGAAAGACTTGCTACTTCCTAAGTGCTCTGCCACAGAAATAGAAGATCAATAAAATGCATGGCAAAAAGGTTTGGGGTTTATCTATGGTTTTTAATACTATTTGAAAATAGGTTTTTAATTCTGTAATAGTTGAAAGACACAAAGATCTCATCTATATCTGCCATCTATGCAGGTAGGAAAACAGACTCAGAGCTTAATGCTTCAGGATAATTGATTGGAATAAACATCTAGCACCATAAGTGTGATGGTTTGGATTTCCATTCCCCAACTGCTCCAGTCAGCATGCTTGGGTCTAAATCAGCTGTGGGCAAACTACGGCCCGCGGGCCAGATCCGGCCCGTTTGAAATGAATAAAACTAAAAAAAAAAAGACCGTACCCTTTTATGTAATGATGTTTACTTTGAATTTATATTAGTTCACACAAACACTCCATCCATGCTTTTGTTCCGGCCCTCCGGTCCAGTTTAAGAACCCATTGTGGCCCTCGAGTCAAAAAGTTTGCCCACCCCTGGTCTAAATCGTAGTCCCATCATCTACCAGCTATGTGACCTTGACAAGTATCCTCTGAAAAGCGAGCACTGATCCCAGAGAATTGCTGGGAAGATTAAATGAGAAAAACACGGGGAAATAAACAGAGAACAAGGTCCATGTATTAGCAACAGAGTAAGCATGCAGGAAAGGGAGAGCTCTTAATAGGATGCGGAGGATGTTTTTTAAAAACTCTAGGATTCAGACACACACAAAATAGTTCTTTGTAATGCCAACATACTAAAGAATCAATGGAGGCTGAATCTAATGATCTCTTCTGCTTCAAGGTGGTAGAAAATTCCTAAGTGTTCCAGCGTCTTAATGTATAGCATAAATTCCAAGATCTATGTATTTCCTAAGATAAAATCAGGATAAATTTTTAACTAACTCATCCTTAGAAACATTCCAGAGGAGCAAAATAAAAAGCATGCATATTATGAAGTTTACATTAGTGATCTCCATTATAAATTCTTACAGGCACATTTGAGTATAAATTATGAATTCTGAATAGGTAATTCGGTCACAGCAGCCAAGATGCTGAAGTGGAATGCCTTCCGTGTGGCACGTGGCCCATTTCACAAAGAGGACAGTCCTCCTGAAAGTGGCTGAAACTGCACTGTCACGATCTCTGACTCATCTCCTTCCCAGCTACATCTGTTCCCGTCTCTCCCACGCAGGGGCCTGTTTCTCCCTCAGATTGCCCCTGGGAATGCCTGGAGTTCTTCATATAAAGTCATTCAAATAATCCTGAGTCAGCACAGCGGATTTATTTCCACTCTAAGCCACCGTTAGAGTTGCCTTCACGGCCATGTGTGGTAACACTGATTTTCTCCAAATGTGCATGCTAGAAAAGGCTCAGGCTTCAGGCACATGTTAAATAGGGTGGCTCTAGCAGGCACTGCTGATGACACCTACCCAGAAGAGGACACAAAGCCTCAGCTCAAGTCCTCACAAAAATAAGGACATGTCAGCACGGGCCATAAGGTTCCAGAAGGCTGAGCAGGAATCATGTGAGACAAGGAGCCAACAGCCTCCTCACCACCAAGTCTGGTGATAGCCAGTCTCTGGGATGACCCCCTAGGAGATGCAGGAAGATGGGGGACGTGAGCTTTACCTGCCCCAAAGAACACTCCCCAGGATCTTTCTATCGCCCCAAGCAACAGAGTAACCTCCACTGTTATTTCCTGCCCTCTACCGGCCCCCTTTCCAATTGCTCTTGAGGAAGAGAGGGTGAAGGCCGTCCTCAGATTCCCCATCAGCAGTGACCACCAGACACCCGCAGAGAATGTCATGGGTTAGGCCCAAGTTCAAGTCCTAATCACCTCACACCTACACACTGCAGTAGTTGCTTTGCAGGCCCCTGTCCTGCTCCCCTCTGACTCACTCTGCTCACGTTTAATCCTCCTAAAACCTTGCTTTGATCATGCTACTCACTTCTCCCAGTGTCTCCATGAAGCACAGAAAATGAGTTTAAATGCAATGGTTGTATGGAATGTATCTTGGCCCCAATCTCTTTTTCCAGCTCTACCCTGTACTTCTCTTCTATAAATCCTCACATCCAGCCAAATGGTTCTCAGTACCTTCGCTTACTCCACTTCCCAGATGTAACATCTGCTACTTATCCAATTCCTACCCATTCCTATCCAGATTTGAAAGCCCAACTCAATGCAATCTCTTCCCAAAAGTAGTTATTCCCTGATCATCCTATGGTGTATAAAAAAAATCACCTCTCCATTCTCTGAGTTTCTATAGTGCATAAGTATATGTCATGAATAATATCATTCATTCATTTACTCAATAAATACATCCAGATGAGATACCCTAAATCACATGATATGGCCCCCAAAGAAGTCCAAGTCTAGGGGAGGAACAGATAGGAAGGAATTACCATTTATTGAGAGTTTATTCTAAGCAGGTCACTGTGCCATTTATTTCCACGTCAGCTCAGTTCATCCTCACAACTTAAAGAGGTGGCTATTGTTTCGCTTTACAGTAAGAACTGAGTCTCGGCGAGAACCAAGATGGCGGCATAGGTAAACACTGGAAATTGCTGCCTCCCACAACAAATTCAAAAATACAACTAAAAGACAAAACGGACATCATCCAGAACCACAGGAAGGCTGGCTGAGTGGAAATTCTACAACTAGAAGGAAAGAGAAAAGCACACTGAGACTCAGAGGAAGTGCGGAAGTGCAGAGGTACGGAGACGCACCCGGCAAGGGTGGCAACTGAGGACGCGGCTGTCTTTTTTAATCGGGAGGGAGTCGAAAGCCCCCTACTACTCTGAACTCCAGTTCCGGGCGAGTCTCTGGGGACCCAGACTCATACAGGGAGAAACTGGACTGTCTGGCAGTGGGCGGAACTCGAGAGCGGCTTTCTCTCAGAGGTGCTTGCCGCATACCGGGACACTGAGACTCAGGGCCCCTTAGGGCAGGACTGAGGATCAGCCATAGCTGCTTGCTCCGCCCTGTTGATTCTCTGAGACCCCGCCCCACCCAAGCTGCAGCAGAGGCTTTTGCATAAGAATGCCCTGGCCCTTTGCAATCTGAAAATTACCTAACAAACTGCAGCTGGGCCAGACAGACCCAAACTTCCAAGAGAAGGCCCAAGGCCCCACAGCAGCTTGCATTGCTTCACAGCTGGGCCTCATCTGGGCACCTCCAAACTCCAAAAAAGGAAGGGGAACCTGCAGATCTCCTCATAGCTCCTGCCGGGTAGCCTCAGGCAGAGGCTAAATTAGTACCTCCTTAGATCCAAGAGCCAGTGTACCCAGTGGTCAGAGTGGGACCATCCAATTACAACTCCTCAGATCTATAAGGAACACACTCAGGGGGCAGACTCAGTGAGCACCAAAGCTCCACTGAAGCAAGTCTTGCCTCATAAGGGTGTCTTCAGCACAGAAGTTCTCCCACTGCAGACACAGCTGATTCTCACAGCCAATTGGCCTGAAGGTCAATTCCTCCCAGTGATACCTACAACAATCAAGGCTTAACTACAACAAGACTGTGCACAAAGCCCACAAAGGGGTGCACCAAGAGTGTCCACCTCAGGTAATTGAGGAGGCTGAGCCACTGAGCCCTATAGGACACCTAGCACACAAAAGTCACTCTACCAACACAGGGAAGCATAAAAAATGCAGAGACCAAGAAACAGGTCACAAATGACAGAAATGGAGGAAAGCAAATGACTGGATATAGAGTTCAAAACCACACTTTTAAGGTTTTTCAAGAACTTTCTAGAAACCGCTGATAAATTTAGTAAGACCCTCAAAAAGACTGGTGAGACCGCCGATAAATGTAGTGAGACCCTCAGGAAATCTAGTGAGACCCTCGAGGTTATGAAAAAGGACCAACTAGAAATTAAGCATACACTGACTGAAATAAAGGATATTATGCAGAGTTCCAACAGCAGACTAGAGGACCACAAGAATCAAGTCAAAGATTTGAAATACGAAGAAGCAAAAAACACCCAACCGGAAAAGCAAAATGAAAAAAGAATCCAAAAATACGAAGATAGTGTAAGGAGCCTCTGGGACAGCTTCAAGCGTACCAACATCCGAATTATAGGGGTGCCAGAAGAAGAGAGAGAGCAAGATATTGAAAACCTATTTGAAGAAATAATGACAGAAAACTTCCCCTACATGGTGAAAGAAATAGACTTACAAGTCCAGGAAGCACAGAGAATCCCAAACAAAAGGAATCCAAAGAGGACCACACCAAGACACATCATAATTAAAATGCCAAGAACAAAAGACAAAGAGAGAATCTTAAAAGCAGCAAGAGAAAGAAACTCAGTTACCTACAAGGGAGTACCCATACGACTGTCAGCTGATTTCTCAACAGAAACTTTGCAGGCCAGAAGGGAGTGGCAAAAAATATTCAAAGTGATGAATGCCAAGAACCTACAACCAAGATTACTTTATCCAGCAAAGCTATCATTCAGAATTGAAGGTCAGATAAAGAGCTTCACAGATAAGGAAAAGCTAAAGGAGTTCATCACCACCAAACCAGTATCATATGAAATGCTGAAAGGTATCCTTTAAGAAGAGGAAGAAGAAGAAAAAGGTAAAGATACAAATTATGAACAACAAATACACATCTATCAACAAGTGAATCTAAGAATGAAGTGAATAAATAATCTGATGAACAGAATGAACAGAATGGTGATTATAATAGAATCAGGGACATAGAAAGGGAATGGACTGACTATTCTGGGGGGGAAAGGGGTGTGGGGGATGCAGGAAGAGACTGGACAAAAATCGTGCACCTATGGATGAGGACAGTGGGCGGGGTGGGGGGAGGACGGAGGGTGGGGTGGGAACTGGGTGGAGGGGAGCTATGGGGGGAAAAAGAGGAACAACTGTAATAATCTGAACTATAAAGATTTAATAAAAAATTTAAAAAAAGAACTGAGTCTCAAAGAGTTGGACAATTTGGCAAAGATTACCACATGTGATTTTTATCCTCCACTGCCCCTTACCCATCTCAGAGTCTCTGCCCATCTCTGCCTCACTCTGTCCTTGGGATGCTGACCTCTATAATGTGTGTTACCCAAACCCCTCTGCCCTCTGGCCTCCAATAAGGCTGGGTGACGGAAAAGCACCAGCTGTAGACTCACTGCGCCTGCTCCCTTCCTGCCTCATCCGGTTCTGGCTGTAGCTGCACTTTTCAGCCACAACTCCTGGGGAAGGGTTCTTCCACGGCTCAGCTCCTCTTACCAGGATCTAGTTAAGACCATGGTCTACGGGTCAGAAGTGGTAGGCAGGTTCTGCATGAAGGTTGATGAAGCAGCTTAGCCCTGCCCACACCTCTGTAAACAGTCCTTTCATTAAACTCTCTTCAGTTAAACTTTCTTTGTGTGCCAATTATTTCATGCCACATGCACAGAGCAGGATTTGAACCCATGTCTATCTTACTACACAGCCTGCCCTTTTCACTTGAATAACTGCTATGTTGGAGATCTGTACAAAGTGCCACGGATCAAAACAAAAGGCACCTCACTCTGATAGGAAGGATCCAAAAAGACTTCTGAACAGTCGCATGAGCATAAGCCAGTCTTAAGAGGTAAACTGAAATTCACCAGGAAAATAAAGAGTGAGGCGTGGCATTCAAGGACAATGTAGACAGCAAGTTCAAAGTCCAGAGGCATCAGGACTGCACCCCACTACCTAAGGCAGTTATGTACAGTGCTCATGAGAGAATAATGATAGCTGAGGGCTCTCAAACTGTGATGGTAAACACTTCTCCATTCTGATCCACATGGAAAGATTACAAAGAGCAAAGAATTAGCTAGATTCTGAGCAACAGAAGCAGTGTGCCTACTCCCTACCTTTAGCGGATCCCCATCACAGACAATAAACCCAACTATTTAGCATAATATATACACCCTTAATGACCTGGCCCTGCCTGACCCATCCAGTCTCATCTGCCAGCACCACCTGAGCTGGTCCCTGAGTATGCCATTCTTTTCATGCCTCCGTGCTTTTGAACATGTTCTTTCATCAGAGATTCCCACCTCCACTTTCCACCTGATAAACTTCTTGTCTCCAGGGCTCATCTCAGGCATCTGCTTCTCGGTAAATATTTCTGGCCCTCTAAGATGCTCCCATAGTGCCTTGTGCATAACTCTACAACAGCATTTTCATAACACAGACATGCATTGTGTTTACTTGTTTACATGTCTGTCCATTCACTCAGCTGTGAGTTCCTAGACCAGACTGTAGAGATAAATGCTTGGGCTCTGGAGGCAGGCTGCCTAGATCCAACCCCTAGACTTTGCTCCCTAAGCACTAAGTAAACAAGTTATTTACCTTCTCTGGGCCTCAGTTTCATCATCCACAAAATGGGAATAATAACATGTACCTCACAGGGTTATTAAGTGAGTCACATAGAATAATTCTTATTACAAAGTAAGGCCTCAATAACTATTAGTTATTAATATATGTACTTCCCTTATTTCCTGTATAAAAAAGTTTGTGAAACCAATACATTTTCCTATTTCATATTGCTCCACATAGGTACCAAATACAACTAAGCCTTTGTTGTATTAAATTATGAAAAGAACACTCATCGCTAAATGCAGGAGTAGGCAAAAGTAGGTTTATAATTGTTTGTATGAAAAAAATCATACAATAATTGATTAATAATACAAGAATAAACTTTGTCTCACACACTCACACTGTAAGCCTACTTTTGCCACCCCTGTATGTACTTAATTTACAACTGGTTAAAGTTAAACAGGACCTCTTCTTGCCATTGCTCTGGGCCAGTCACTGAGTCAGACATTCTCCTGGCTTTCTAGCAACGTCCGCATGTGCCTGCCACACATTTACCCCACACAAGGGCAGTTCTGCTCGAATGACTTACAAAGACTTATTATGAAGTCAAATCTTGGCTCCCCTAGGTTGGCATGAGGAACGACAGAAACAGGGTCCCTACAGTACAGGAGCGAATGCTAAAGCAATTCAAAATTATTGCAGTTATGAAATAGTTTTTTAAAAGCTTGAAAGGGGCATTTTCTAAGCCAAAATCCCTAACTGTCACAGGGTTGGTAAAAAGTCCGCATGTAAAAACCTCAACTAAGAATCCGTGCACACAGAGCAATGTGCTTGCAGGTGAGCAAGAGGTGGAGACCAGCGTCCAGCTGAATGCCAGGTGAGACAGCACTGTGGCTAGAGACACTGGGTATCTGGATGAAAAAAGGGCAACCCAAAGGCCACACCTGAGCAGCCCAGCACCTTACAGAGTCTCTCTGGCAGTTGCTGAGGGCAGCGCAGGCCTTACTGGCCCAAAACCCTCCTGGCGGGGTTCAGCTACCACCCCGGACACCAGGTCCACTTCCCCCCGCCCCTGCTTCACCCATCCTGACACTGGTTTTACAATCACACACACACCCCCTCGCACCAACTCTGATCTCTCCTTACTGTACCTCAGCTGGCTGGCCCATCCTCAGCCTAGACTGGCTCCAATGGGGCTCAGGCCTCACCGGTTTTTAAATCGATGTCTGCCAGTGACTGACTCTTGCCTCTGTGACAGCTCTGTGCCCCAACGCCGTCTGTGAAACCCGTGCAACCACATTCCTTGCTGGGACACAGGTGAGTACACCGCCGCTTGGCATAACAAGAGGAAAACCTAGTCATTTAACGTTAATCTGATGATTTGTTTTTTAAACTAAGAGGCTGACCACATCATGTGACAGTGTAGTTAACATTCTTATAAAAGACGGTTCTCCACTTACAGGCCTTCTGGTCGCAGCGCCTTGGACGGAGTGGTAGAATTCCGGCTGGACGCGGCTGTTTTTCTTGATTCTCCGCTTCCTCGCTGAGCTGTCTTGCTCACTCGGATGATGAGCTTCCACCACAGTCTTGGCTTCCTCCAGGCGGGCGGCCGCGGCCGCTGCAGCTCGCCTTCGAATATGCCGGGGGCTTGCTCTGAATCCCTGTGGCAGAAAACACAACCGAACAAATCCCGGTTTGTACTGAGTTCGCTGGGAAATTCTATGGGGCTCCTTATAGAAAGAGCGCCCGAAGCCACCAGGCTCAGTGAGATCACTTACGTTCCCAAGGTGGGCACATGGAAGGAGGCTCAACATGCCAGCGAGATGCCTCCACTAGTGTTCTCCAAGGCACCTCCGTGGTTCAGGGCCCAGAGTTATTCCACTTTAAGAAGTGTTTCAATCCATAAACCCGGTCCCTCCCCAAAAAAGTGCAGGTGAGCCATTGCTTTACTTATGCATAGAGAAATCAGACTACAGGATAAGAGGGGCGTCTCCATTTAGACAGGAAGCAGGGCACGGGGAGTCGGAATGACTGACTATTACTCCAGGGTAAATACTGGAGAGCGGACTCATTAAAGGAGGAAGCAGGAATGCAAAGCATCGTTATAAAATGCCATACAATGGAGCTCTAACACTAAAGGGAGGCAAATGGGAGGAGTAAAGTGTATGGGTTTTGGGGTGATGGCAAACCTTTTGAGCCCAGCGTGTCAGCATTTTAAAAAACCCTAACTTAACTCTGGTGCCGTGTCACATATAGAAATTTTTTGATATTTGCAACCATCATAAAACAAAGACTTATATTTTTTATATTGATTTTATATATTTAAATTCCATTTAACAAAGAAAAATCAACCAAAAAATCAAGCGTGTCATAGGTTCGCCATCACTGGCCTAGGTCCAAATCCTGATCTGTTAATTATAGCTACACACTCATTAAACATTTATGAGTCTAACTTTTCTAATCTAAGAAATGGATAGCAGTCTACTCACAGGGTTAAGTTTTAGATACGGTAATATACGTAAAATTCTAAGCACAGCATCTGGCAAATATCAGATGCTCGATAAATTGTAAATTTTGCTTCCCTTCTAGAGTAAAGTGAGGATATGGGCAACCTGCTAGCAATGGAAACAAGTTCAACCGAGCCCTAACATGCATTTGGAAATGTGCAAACGATTTTGGAAAATATCCAAAAATTAGTCTCTGTCCTATGTAGCTACAATTTATTAACAAGCAGGAAAAGAAGTCTAAGGCAGAGTTCACGAACATACCGGAATGTGTGCTCAAGGGTTAAAGTGGGCAGCTGAGGACTCACGGTGCTAGCAGATCTTGGCGAAGGAATCAATAAAGGAAGCTGAGAATAGTCTGTATTTGGCTTAGTTGAGTGGGTGGCATTTGAAGAATGAATAGAATTTATATTCCAGGGAAACAACATAATAAGTAAGATGATAGATGGATAGAATATTTATGTAGCAATAAGGAACATTATTTGGTGATGTGCCAGGAGCTCATACAAGCTACACACGCAGTATGGTGGCAAAGTAGAAGGGATGAGGTGTTAATGCTCCAAGGAAGGCTTCTCTGAGATTGTGGGTCTTCTGAATTTTAAAAGACATAAAAACTTAAAGATTGCAGTACAATGCAAAAAGAATGGAGCATAAGAATTTCTGGGGAGAAGCAGTATGACCAAAGGCCCGAGCACAATGCTGTGGGATACTGAAAGAGTCATGTGTACAAGAAATGCTCACTGAGGGCAAGGGGAGAAGGTCTGGAGTCGGATTATAGGGACTCCGAATACCAGGGTGAAGGATAGGAAGAAGAAGACAGAAGTAGGGAGGGGATGGCCCACAGGGTCCAAGGCAGCACTGAAGTCAACAGAAATAAATGAGGAGGAAATGCAAATGGATTTGGTCATAGTTTGGGTACTTTCTTCTCATCCCCAAACACATAACCTGTTTCCATCCTTCCCTTGCGTGCAAGCTCAGCTGGATCCCCTTCAACCCCAAACAGTCCGTGCTGGTGAAGAGGAGAGAGCTGGGCCAATTGCTAAACTGTGTTCTAGAGCAGAAGTAGGACCAAATGCGTATCAACCACCACGGGCTGTTTTTAAATATGCTGTCGCCTGGACTCTTTCTCCCCCCCACACCCCCACCACCACCCTGCTCTCGCTCTCGCTCTCGCTCTCGCTCTTTCCCCCCTCCCTTCTCCTCTCTCTCCTTCCTTCTGAATTAGACTTACCAGGGGTAAGGCCAAGAATCTGATTTTTGGGCAAGCTCCTCTGCCAATTTCCAGCACTTTGAAGACAGACCCTCCAGGAGCCAAAGTGTAGTCTGACCACTAGGTGGCACTAACTGTCACAGCCCTTGCACTCTTTCTAGTTCAGAAATGCATGCCCTGGTAGAAATCAAGTATTTGATACTGTACTAGCTTCTGTCATAGTAGGGTGAGTTAAGTGTGTCTTCGGAAAGAATGCAGATTCTCCTTCCCTTGTGCTCTTATGAATAAGAAACCAAATTTTGCTTAACTTGTATTATTACCAATAGTCCTCAGTGGCCTACAAATTTTAGAAACAGGAAAAAAAAATATATAAAACTCCTTTGAACTAACAAGAACAATTAAATCATATTGGTACAGCCATTCTGGAGAGCAATAACCAGTAAACCCACATCCCTGTATCTAGAGAAATTCTACCAAGAATGTCTAAGAAGGTAACCAAGCATTACTTATAATAAAAATTAGAGTTTAAATGTCTTTCCAAAATTTCAGTCATTTTCATTCCACATTCATTTTTTTCAAGATGGGGGCACCACCACCTAGGCCTCTGTGACTTCTCTCCTATCCAAATACATTTGTACTATGTTTAAATGACTTTTTATAAGCACTCTGGTACACTACGCAGATTTCAGCAAGACCATCTGGCTTTAAGTACTGCCTCTGTCACTTATTCGTGGTGTGGTCTTGGATAGTCACTTAACCCTTTCCTCATCTGGAAAGTGGGGTTCAAGCTAGCACGTATTTCATAGCGATGTTGAAAAAAATAAATGAACTAATCTATGTGGAGTACTTGGAAGAGCATCTGGCACATATGCTAAATAAGTGATGTCTATGATTGTTACGTATATGACTTGTGTGAATAAAAGGTATTCTTAATGACGAAAGTGTTATTAATCAGATGTAAAAAGGAAAATGAATCACAGCAGCTGTGCCTTGCTGACAGACACATATGAGGTACCGCCAAGATACAAACCACCCCTGATCATTAGGAGAGATTTCTTTGCCCAGAGAGTCCCAGGCACTTACTCTCCAGTAAGTCAAACTCTCTGGGCTTGAATACCACCTCTGTCATTACTAGGTATGCGATTTTGGCCAAGTTACTTCTCTGTGTCTCAGTTTTCTCCATCTGTCAAATGCATGTAATAATACCTCTCTCACAGAGTTACGACGGTGCTTAAATGAGATAATCCACATTAGGTACTCAGAAGAGTATATAGATTACAACAGTAGTCAATAAAGTATCACCATTATTACTACACTTCCTGGCTGTTAAAGTAGCAATTCATGAGCCAGCAGTTCAGAGCTATGACTGCAAACACTGAAAACAGCACGAAGTCTTCAGTGGGAAGTCACCTTTCTTATTTCTCTAAACCACCGCAGAGAAGTATAGGTCCTTGGTTTATTACACTTGCTTGTCTTAATTACTATAAAAAATAAGCCACAACTTTTAACAGAAGGAAATTTTCTTTTAAAACAGTAGGTGGTGCTATAACGCTTTATAGGTGTTAACTGGATTTGATGGCTGGTGTATAAAGTCCATTCTCCCTAAGTGTTTGGTCTTCCCTGGATACCCTCTAACCAATAGGTGGCGGACACTTGCAAGTCTCTCAGTAGAGGACTTCCGCCACTTTTTAGGCTGCCCCATTTTACCAGCGCCTTTTGAGTAACAACTTTCAACAAGTGCAGTCTTGATACACAGCTAAGTCAGGGTGCTCCACAGTCCACTCTAGATCTTGCCTCATGAGTAGGCACATGGCAAGGCGGAACCAAAGTCTCTCTGCTTGGATACTGAATACTACATGAGGGATATAAAAACTGAGAAATCCAAAGGAGTGCATTAGTTCTGGTGGCTGCACCAAAGACCTTCTAAACCTGCCTAGTTTTGTCTTTTCTAACCAGTCAGTCTGGATTGTGAGTTCTATCCTATATTTGTAAATAAGTCTCCTTTGGTTTAAGTCAGATTCTGTTGCCCACAAACAAAAAACCTTGGAGCATACTCTTTCTGTTATGTTTTCAGGTGGTTAGCTATTTTCTTCTGAGCTGATCACTCAGACTTAACCAGGCTGTTTGGCTGTGTAGAGTGGCATAAAAAAAGAGAGAAGATATTAATAACAATAAATGACTAAGCACCATTCAGGTGTTAATATTATATCCATTTCATAGACCAGCAAACTGAGGGTTATCAGGGTTAAATAATCTACCCAAAGCCAAAACTTGCAATTAGGAAAGCCCACACTAGAACCCAGGTCTATCTAACTCTAAGCCCTACCACTCTGCTCTTATACAGAGATATTATAAGGCAGTAGTAATGCACTCAGAGCTAATCTTCTGTATGTATTCACAGGCCTGGCACCAAGGAAGTGCTCACGAATATATACTGACTGATTAAAAACAAGAAAAAGTGGCCGGAACCGGTTTGGCTCAGTGGATAGAGCGTCGGCCTGCGGACTGAAGGGTCCCGGGTTCGATTCCGGTCGGGGGCATGTGCCTGGGTTGCGGGCACGTCCCCAGTGGGAGATGTGCAGGAGGCGGCTGATCGATGTTTCTCTCTCATCAATGTTTCTGACTCTCTGTCTCTCTCCCTTCCTCTCTGTGAAAAATCAATAAAATATATTAAAAAAAAAAAGAAAAAGAAAAAGTGTACAAATAAAATAAGTGAGATGTAAATGGAAAAAGTTAACACTTTCAGGTAAGAATTTATGAGATCAAACAATCATCGAGTTTACTGATGAAGCATCTGAACAAATAGAAACTTAAGATGTTGAACCATTGAGCATTTACATACGATTGCTTTTGTGTTATTGTTACACCTGGAACACTAAGGTTTATAAATATGTAAGATACAAGTTGAGCATATGCAAATATTATGAAGCTTATAAGCTGATGTTTATAAAGTATATAATAACCCCGTAAAAACTATGATTCTCCTCATCCAATGCTAGAAATAAACTGTATAGCAGAAGTTCTTGAATCTATGAATAAAATTCAAGGCAAATGGTGTGGGCAGTCAATGAATCTGGATGGGGAAAAATTATGTCTTTATTTTCACTAACCACTAATTTAGCATCATTACTCAATTATGAATGTAGGCCATAATCCTGGTATTACCAGCAGTATCCATGATTTTTGCCACCAGAAGAAATCACAAATATTTAAATACTAGAGGCTGGGTGCACGAAATTCGTGCATGGGAGGGTCCCCTCAGCCCAGCCTGCACCCTCTCCAATCTGGGACCCCTCGGGGGATGTTCAACTGCCGGTTTAGGCCTGATCCCAATCCAAGATCGGGCCTAAACTGGCAGTCAGACATCCCTCTCACAATCCTGGACCGCTGGCTCCTAATCGCTCACCTGCTGCCTACCTGCCTGCCTGGTCACCCCTAACTGCCCCCCCCCCACCACCACCAACTGCACCAGCCTGGTCACGCCTCATTGCCTCTGTGTGCTGGCCTGATTGCCCCTAACTGCCCTCCCCCTGCCAGTCTGGTTGCCCATAACTGCCCCCCGCTGCCGGCCAGGTCACCCCCAACTGCCGCCTTCCTGCCATCCTGGTTGCTCCTAACTGCCCGCCCTGCTGGCCTGGTCGCCCCCAACTGCCCTCCCTCCTGCCATCCTGGTCGCCCCACGCAGCCTGCTGTTCAGTCATTTGGTCGTCCCTCACTAACATCCCTGACAGCCTGGCCATAGGCAGCCATCTTGTGATGGCGTGACAGTCAATGTGCATCTTACCTCCTTATTATATAGGATTAAACTATTGTGGCTGAAGATATTTTGAAATATCATTTCTACTCAGTGTTACTTCAAAGTCACAGTAGTTAGTAAATCTGCCACAAGATCTTGTTATTTAATACATTAATAAAAGAATATATACATTGCTTGGTCAAAATGTTTTTAATAATTCACCATTATATTTCAATAGAATTGGCTTCCCTTGTAGTTCTGTTTATTATTTTATACATTTTAAAACATTCTGAGAATAAGTCCGTGAGTTTCGCCAGACTGTCAAAGGAATTTCTGTCCAGAATACAGAAAATCTCAGAAATTTCCATAAAGAGTATATGACAAGAAACTGCTAGTAGCTCACTAAAATCCACATTTGCCTCTTTCTTGGACACAGCTCAACTACATTTCCCAGCCTCCCTCGCAAGGCCATGTGACTGAGTTCTAGCCAATGGAATGTGGACATAAATAACAATGCCATTTCTGGACCTAGCCCATGAACACTCCCCACAGCCACTTTTCATTCTCCTCTCTTTTGGCCAGGATGACCTTGAGAAAAACCTTGAAAGTCACATATTAAAGATGTCAGTGCCTTCATCAGTCTGAGTATCTGCATGGAGGAGGCCAACCTGTTCAGCTACCTGTACCTTTAAATGAGCAACAAATACATTTCCATTTTGTTATACATTAAAGTGTATGTTTGCTATACGAGTTTGCAGGTCTCTCATCAATGATTATCAAACTTTACTAAGCATAGAACCACCAGCAAGACTGATGGAAACACAGATTGCTGGGCTTCACCCTCAGAACTTCCAACTGAGCAAATCTTGGAAGAGACTGAGAATGCATTCCTAAGTCCTCATGTGCTGCTAATGCTCCATCCCCTGAGGACAGTATGAGAATCCCTGCTCTGATACCAGATCCTGACCCTTACCGTATGGTTAGTGAGTAATCTGGGTCATACTAACAACACTCCCCATTGTGCTGTGAGCAGCAGGACCCTTGAGATTAAAGCAACTTTGTCCTTTGTGGTTTTAAGAATCCTGCGTTAAAAGAATGGCCATAAAAGCCACTCTGTCAGCTAAATAAGAATATAATGTATCTAGCCCAACCTATGCTGCTCAGTGGTTGAGCATCAGCCTATGAATCAGGAGATCTGGGTTCAAGTCCCAGTCAGGGCATATGCCCAGGTTGCAGCCTCGATAGGATGGATGCAGGAGGCAGTCAATCAATGAGTCTCTCTCATCGATGTTTCTATTTCTTTCTCCCTCTCCATTCCTCTCTGAAATCAATAAAAATATTTTTTAAGAGAATATAATATATCGAGAACTACCTTTCTGTTTTCAGAAAGAATGTATTCCCTGGCAAATATGGGATAATAGGGCAAAATATCGCCTTTAAAGTCTTCTAATTATTAATCATTCTTTGCTAAAGATCACTGGTTCCTGGAGATAGGATGACAGCAAAATGTCTATTTTTAATCTTTGCAAAGTCTAAGGAAGTATTAGACAAGTTTCTTTACTTTAGACAATTTCATAGGTTATGACTATAGTGTTTCTTTTATACTGACTGATACTATATAAACTGGTTATTAGCTTATATAGAAAATCTGACTGGCAGAGAGCCTTGATGATTTTTTTACAAATTTCAAATTAATCACAACTTAAATGCAGTTTGGTAAATAGAAATCTTTTAAATCTCTTACTGATTTCAAACATCCCCTTTGGGACATATGCCCCCACCTCCATCCTTGCTGCCTGGGGGAGTGTGTTTTGTACAATAACACTCCCCACCCCTACCTCCAGGTCATGGTTACTGGGTCTTGATACTTGGTCAGTGTCTCTCACTTGAGAGTTCAGTAGAGAAATACCAAAAGCCTGGGTCACTCAGCACAGAAGTCGAAACTGGAGGAAAAATCATTTTGTTGGTATATATATATATATATGTGTGTGTGTTTGTGCATGAGCGCAGAGCCCAGGATTCTTATTAAAATACATATTTTAAATTTCTAACAAACTCCCAGGGGATCTCAATGCTGCTGGCCTGTAGACCAAACTTTGGGTAAGAGGATGTAGTGGCCTGATGGAGACTGTGTGGCCCTTGTATAGACTGAGGGTAACAAGCACAGAAATCACGGTGAGCAGAGAAAAACAACAGATAGTAAAAGGAAAAGCAGCAGCTAGTGGAGTAAACCTGAGTCCTACCTTTGGCATTTCACTGCAGGGAGGGAGCCTGAACTCCACAAGCAACTCCCAACTCTGTGAAGCCAGGCCCTATCATGAGTCTTTTTTCTTAAAGTCCTTTAAATTACACATATATCCTTACAATGTGCCCTAAAACACAGTGGGTCTCCGAATGAGCTTAAGATACAAAATACGGCCTCCGTGGTAGGAATGGGGGAAAGATAAAAGGAGACTTTGAGGCTGAAACTACTTGAGATACAGTATCTTCTTTAAGGAGCCTGAAGTGCTCTTTAATCATAAGTTAGATTAGCTGAGCAAGGATCACAGGGTACACTCAGAAAACTAACTGTATCCTCTCTCCTGGGTGTCCTTCAAACACTCAATAAGGGGTTAGTTTTCTCCCAACCCTACATAAAATTTGGGGTAGATCCTGTAATTTTTCTGGTCTTTCTCATATAATTAAAAAGCCTCACCAGCCGTGGGCAAACTACAGCCCGTGGGCCGGATCCGGCCCGTTTGAAATGAATAAAACTAAAAAAAAAAAAAAAAAAAGACTGTACCCTTTTATGTAATGATGTTTACTCTGAATTTATATTAGTTCACACAAACACTCCATCCATGCTTTTGTTCCAGCCCTCCGGTCCAGTTTAAGAACCCATTGTGGCCCTCGAGTCAAAAAGTTGCCCACCCCTGCTAGCCACTTCTAGTCACCAAAACAGTACCATTCCAATGAGGTCATATCACTCCTCCTTGCTTCCTCTTGGAGAGGATTTAAAGTGAGTTCAAGTTCTTTCTCCCAAGAGATCCATGAAACTTACTCATGCATCCTTTGCCCCAGCCCATTCTGGGAGAGCCAGCCACCTCTGCTCACCCAACCACTAGAGCAGCCAGTCAGGTACCGTCTCTGGTCCTATGGGATTGTCAGTGTGGTGTGGTCCCAGGCTTGGCACACAGACACTGAGGGCACAAGTCCAGCTTTCCTAGTGGTCTCCTTAATGCTGCTCTCACTAAGGCTTAAGAAGATTTGGGGTGAGAATCCGTGCACTGTTGGGACTTCTCTAGTCTCTATCCCTGAGCTATCCAGTAGGATAGCCACTGCCCACATATGGCTATTTGTACTTAAATATTAATTAATTAAAATTAAATTAAAAATTCAGTTCTTCAGGTCCACTAGCTACATCCCAAGTGCTCAATTCCACATGTGACTAGTGGTTACTTACTGGATGATGCAGATAAAACATTTCCATTATCACCGGAAGTTCTATCGAACAGTAATGCTCTAACCTCTCATAACTGGATCCTCAGCTTTTATCCATTCAGCCTAAAATTGGTGATGGGTGACTATAAATATCAGGGTAGGCTAGCTGCTGTAACAGGCAACAACAAAATCTCAGGATCTGTACCCAAAAAAAGTTCATGTCTCTCTCACGGCAGTCCCATGTGGATCAGCAAGGAGATAAGTGCTCTGTGCCATGCATTCAGGGCACCAAGCACCTCCCATCCTGTGGCTCGTGAGGTCCTCAATGTCCTCTCTCCTCTGCTCATTTATGGGAAAAGGGACAGGATGGTGGGTGGATGGTTTCAATGAGCCGGGCGTGCAAACAGCATACATCACTTCTCCTTCCATTTCATTAACTAGAACTCAAGTACATGGCCATCACCTAACTGTAAAGAAGCTGAGAAACATAGAGAGGCCATGGATCCAGAAGAACAGAACACAGATACTGATGAGCAACAGCAAACAGAGCCAGTGGCAAAACCAATTTTACAGCCACTTCCTTTGCGAGTCCTGCCTAGGGGTCTAGCTCTTCTCTCTGGCAATGTGCTCCTTACCAGCTATAATACTTGGCGCACAGACAACACTTAGACTAAAAGAGTTCCATTTACACATCTGATTACATGGCCAAATACCATTTGAATCCCGTTTACCTAATACTTTTCATCATTGTCCAGCTGGATAACTATATCCAACACTCTCTACCTCTTTATAGTTGCATAAATAATAATGTTTTCTAGTTATCAAGCACTCCCTATGTGCCAGACACTGTGCAGGCATCATCTTATTATTTCTTGTGGTATTCCTCAGAGGTAGACACTATTTTAATGCCTGTTTTACAGATAAAAAATGGGCACTTAGACGTTTGCATAAGACTTAGCGTCTGCCCTGGAATTGAAACTCAGGTGACCTGACCTGTCCTCTCCAACAGGGGTCAGTGAACTCTGGCCCTCAGGCCAAATCTGACCTACTACCTAGTTTGCAAAGTTTTATTGCAATACGGCCATGCCCATTCATGCACATATTGTCCGTGGCGATTTCTGTTACAAAAGCAGGGTTGGTTGTTGCACGATAGCTCAGATGGCCTACAAAGTAAAAACCCTTCAAAAAGTGGCCCTTTACGGAAGAACGTTGCCAATCTCCGCTCCCCAGTGTCCTGTAGGGCCTTGAGCACACTGCTTCGATCGCAAACTGAAAGTAATCTTGACTCGATGTTTTGGTCTCCTAGCATGTCCTCTCCAACAGCACCCTGGTCAGTGAAGTATAAGATCAGTCTAATTTCACTCTGGCAGCCACGTCTACTCCATCTGTTTGTGGATTCACAGGCAGATTAAACAACATGCTATGCTGTTTCGTCAAACACATGTTACTACCCAGGGACACACTTGCATTATTTTTCTAACAATAATTATGCCTATTCCGGATGATTTATTTTCATATGGACTATTATTACCCAGCAAGAGGTTTGCAAAAATTTCTCTGTCAACTCTACTGCTTTAGGTGCACCACGTTTCACGCCACGACCCTTCCCACCGCCTGCTTTGGTTTTTAGAGATAAAACCATCAGCAGAGTGACAGTGGACAGTGAATTTTACAGGCTACGGCTATCCAGTGAGGCAAGGCTTATTTGGTTGAAACTGACCTATCCTCTTATTTTGTCTCAGATGGAATTCATCAAGATCATGTTTTGTACCAGAAGGAACCATGAAAAGAAAATAAATGTTTGGCTTTTAAGAGAGTCTCAGAACATGGAGCGCACATTGCATTTGTATTAAGATCAAGTGAAAAGTAGCACGGAAATCTACTACCCACAAGACTACACCAATGGCTGCTGCGGGCACCACCCACATCTCACCTTCCTGAGGGAGGCGCTCGTTTCCCCAGCTGATAGGACTAGTGGCCCTGGTTTTTGCTGAATCCCGACCACACCCACTCCCCTGGGGCCAATGCCCACAGCGGGAAGGGGGAGTGCTTGCCTCAATTAGGAGCAACTCTTCAGAGCCTCTCAGCTCCGGAACTTCTTCGTGGCATCGCGTGAGGCCTTTGCTGCATGTGCATCACCATTCACCTCCGCCCTGTGGCCAGTCCCCATCCCTAGAAGTACTATTTCGAGGGCACTCCCCCAGTCAATCTCCTGCACATAACCTCCCTCTCAAAGTCTATTCCCTGGACCCCCGACCTGCGACCTGCGACAGACACTATTCTCGTGATTTCCTAGAGAGTGCCATCAGTAACTTCCCAGCCGTATTTAACACTCAGTGGCAGGAAGGAATCAGCAATAAAGAGTTTCTACAAGACAGCAAATCCATCAGTACAAAAAATGTGTGTAACAGCAAAATATCGGGCAGTATATGCATCACAATCAGGTAGCAACAGGATACAGAAGCAGCAGCTATGGGAGGAGTGAACTGGGGAGGAGAGGACTGAAGAGGGAAGCTGAAGCCCCTCTCTCAGCTGAGGAGGGCAAGTGAGGAGGCTGCAGTGGAGAGAGGAGCAGCGAGCTCCTCTCAGGCAGCCGAGCTCAGCCAACCAGGCATCCAGCCCAGGGCGCAGACAGTCCTGCGCAGTGACAGGCTCTATAAATAGCAAAGCAAGCAGCAAATCATAGCCCAGCCTTCATAATCACAGACTGAGGGGGCCTTCAGACGATTCTGTCAATGCGAGTACAATCTGTTTGCATGCAGCCCCTTTCGGAGCTGCCCACTCACAGACAACCTCACTAGCGACCATGTCGACAGATAAAAAGCCATAGTTTGAAATACAAATGTGTCACAGACAATGTCCTTGTCCAGATAGAAAGCTGGGTAATATAAAATAAGGAAACATATTTTATGGGAGGTTTACCACCTCCCAATTGCAAATACTGAGAGGCCAAATAGCATCCAAACAGTAAGATTTCTGAAGTGGTCAATGGTCACACTAGGCAAAGGCCATGAGTCACACCAACCAAATGTCACAGAGTCATAAGAAAGAAGGCAGCATGGGGTTGGGGGACAGGGCAGGATGAGAAAAAAAAGAGCCACAGAAAGTGTACTGGGAGGAAAGGCAAGGAAGGTGGGTGAGGCTGCAGTCCACTGAGTGTTCAGGAGAAAACGTAGGGGTGGGAGCAAGATGGAAAAGAAGAGAGAAAACTAGAGGAAAATAACAAAGGGGGGGGGGGCAGCGTAAAAAACAACTTGTGCTAATTTGCAACAAGTCACAGCAAAGCCCTGACATGTGGTCACTAAGTCTTTTTCAAGGTCATCCTTAAGTGCCTTTAAAAGCCCATTATAAAATCAGAGTCTTTAAGAGACGGGTCAATTTATCAGACAATGCAACAGAAACAACTCAAGACACAGGAGAGGACAATGAACTAAGACCAAGAGTTCAAAATAAAGCCTGAAACACAAATGCAGACCTAACTGCTATCACTGGACAAAAAAGGAAGAGAGGTGGTTAAACTAACCGTACGACTACAGCTATATCAACAGACTCCCAATGAGCTAATTAATCTCAAGTAACAACTTAATCTTCAAGTCCAACTTATTCCCAGTAAGCTACTATTTCTATAAGAAATTCCTAAATTGAGTCCAACCCTATCATGGGCTCAGGCAGACTCAGCCACAAGGCAAATGGAGCTTCACTCATTCACCTGGCAGACAGGTGAGGGGGGCAAGCAACAAGCCAGGCCTGCTCAGGGTCATGAGTCAGTACAGGGAAGACCAATGAGTCCGCAGAGCCGTCAGAGGCTCCAAGCATCAAATACTCAAAGCCAGGCCAGCAGGAACATTAGGGCACGAGGAGATTAGTTCAAGCAGAGCAGGGCCTGGGCAGCCATATGTGGTAGAGGCCCCAAGACCCCTGAGTGTTCTAACCCTGTTGCTCGCCTCCCCACCACTCTTGCACCTCTCCTAGAATCTAGCAACAAAAAGGTTCTTCATTTGGCATATGTTCTGATTGGTCAGCGCCCACTTTCTCCTCGTTGTTAAATACTATTTTTACCATCACCTCTACCAATGTACAAAGTGAACAAAAGCTATTCAGGCCCAGCCGGTGTGGTTTAGTGGTTGAGTGTCAACCTATGAACCAGGAGGTCACGTTCGATTCTCAGTCGGGGCACATGCCTGGGTTGTGTGCTCGATCCCCAGTGTGGGACATGCAGGAGGCAGCAGATCAATGATTCTCTCTCATCATTGATGTTTCGATCTCTCCCTCTCCCTTCCTCTCTGAAATCAATAAAAATATATTTAATTTTTTTAAAAAAGCTATCAGGCTTTGGGGCTGGAGTCCACGGCAGGATTTCAAGTCCCAAAGGTGAGCAACAGTACTAACACAGGAAGGTGAGGTAGTCATTTACTGAGCCAACAGGCCAGGAGTCGGAGGATGAATGCCTGCAGGGCTCACCATCAAGCCCCAGGCACAGTGCCTCAGAAGCAAGCCGAAAAACACAATGGACAGAGGCTTCCAGCACAAACTGCTCTGATCAGAAATGTCTCAGGAACATTGGCAGCCCCCACTGAGGACACACAGAGCAGGAGGGACTGACCATTCCTGCCCACAGTCTGGAAGCTGAACCGTTGCCCCTGCAGAGACTAATTGAATGTGCACTTGGTCTGCGTTCAAGACTTAAATGCTTTTCTGGCAGCACATTCCCTCTCAAAATCTGCTTAGTCCAAAGACATACTTATCAGCAAGGAGAAGAAAAAACATTTTCATGACCTACAGTCTTCTGATAATTTATACTAAGTAAAGAGAAAGAGAAAATAAAAGAGCAGAGAGAGCTAACGGGACCAGGGTCCAAACAAAGATGGTAAATTGGGAGTTTGTGTGAAATATTTGTGGCTAGTCCAGTTTGACATCCTTTATTGTGCATATCTGCTCTTTGGCATATATCATTTGGACAGCAGCTAAATCTGCACTAGAGGTCACCTTGAACGCACTCTTTTTCCTAAGGTAGTATTATTGAATAGTAGCTAAAAGCTTTAAAGATTGTGTTACCTTCTCTTGCAGTCATTTGGGCAAGAGCTATGAACTTTTTAACCTAGATCATGTGATCCTGTTGACTTTTTCTAGTAGATTGGTTTCAGTGGTGTTTATTTTAATGAGGTGTGGTGTTTTTTTTTTACAGCATTTACCACAGTGAAACTTATCTAAAGTGTATTTGTGGATATGAAGGCTGAGACATGCTTCTTTTTTCTTTGAATTCTTCATTTTTCCTACTTATATATGGCACGATGTATATTTTCAATATGTTTTGGTTTTTCTTTTCTTTAAGGATCTATTTGTTGCCCTGGCCAGTATGACTCAGTTGGGGTCATCCGGTGCACCAAAAAGTTGCTGGCTCCATTCCTGGTCAGGACACATGCCTGGGTTTCAGGCTTGATCCCCAGTAGGTGGCGTGCAGGACACAGTGGATCAATATTTTGTTCTCACATTAATGTTTCTCTTTCTCTCTCCCTCTCCTTTCCTTTCTCTCTAAAAATCAATAAAAATATTTTTAAATATATATTTGTCTAAAACTTGCAGAAAAGAACAAATTAGAAATTCAAATCCACCAAAAGGAATATTCCACACTCACTCATTTAAAACTATATAAACAAGTTAATGTCCCTGTTTGATACCTCCAAATACATCTCTCCAGAGCAACACTGTGAAGTTAGTAAATACCATCATGATTTTTTTTCCAGTACAAGTGCTTCCTTTAAAAACAAGAACTAATTTTATGAGATAGGAGAAGGGGGACCATGACATTCCATTTAATGCCAAACTTTGATCGAACTGGTTTCCATTATATTTGTGTCTGCTTTTTATTCATAGAGATTAAGGATAACTGATTGTGGCACCTTAATGGTTGGCTAATTTTATTTTTTTAAAATTACCTTTATTGTTGAAAGTATTACAGATATGGTTGGCTAGTTTTAAAAGCTTTCTTAGCATAGTACTACAGGACTGGCAGGTCACAAAAAACTATATTAGTCAAAATAGAATTAAATAGGGAGAGTGTTGCTTTCTCATTGAATCCTGCAGAGATTGGCAGAGCCAGCAGTCACCGGTTCAAGTTCACCCCACCCCTCTCCGGGATGGCAGAAGATGAGAAGAGGAGAAAGGCACCAAGCTTCCCGATGACTGAGGCTGGGGGCTGGGGAAAGAGGAAGGTGCAACAATGACAGGGAAACAAGACAAAGCTCCTCTGCTTAGATGCAGAGACCAAGAAGAAACAGAAGAGTTAAAGAATAAAAGAGATCTGCTCGGCAGGCGTGTCTCAGTGGTTGCCCGTCGACCTCTGAACCAGGAGGTCACAGTTTGATTTCGGGCAGGGCACGTGCCCGGCTTGCGGGCTCCATCCCCAGTGCGGGGCATGAAGGAGGCAGCTGATTGATGATTCTCATCATTGACATTTCTAGCTCGCTCTACCTTCCTCTCTGAAATCAATAATACATATGATCTAAATGCATGGGCTGTGACCTGGCCCTTGGTAGAGACTAGAACTTTTACTGGAATCCAGTGTGCACTTATTTCAATGAAAAGAGGCAGCAGTGGTCTCCACACTGTGTACCCCTTGGAAAGGAGGAGTAACTCTCTGGGGAGGATACTGTTTCTATCCTGCACCCACATTCCCCATGCCCTCAAGGAAGACAAAAAGGAGCTCTGTGGGATAGAAATGATGGCACTAGTATTGGTTTACAGGTAATAGTTAGCCTTCTTACGAAACCAAACTGTCTAATCAAAAGGAATAACATGCCCTAGCTGGTTTGGCTCAGTGGATAGAGTGTCAGCCTGCCAACTGGAGGGTCCCAGGTTTGATTCCAGTCAAGGGCACATGCCCAGGTTGTGGGCTCGATCCCCAGTAGGGAGTGTGCAGGAGACAGTCAATCAATGATTCTCTCTCATTGATGTCTCTATCTCTCTCTCTCTCTCTCTCTCCCTCTCCCTTCTTCTCTAAAATCAATTTAAAAAATATTTTTTTAAAAAAAGGAATAACACTTCTGAGGTAAGGTTTATAAAATCAGTAAATTTATACTGTCACCGTCAAACAATTTTCCTCCCTTGGGGGTAATGCTAACCTCTTTAAAAAGACTGATTGTAACTATTGATGCGATTCAGTAATAAGTACAGACATGTATGCCAATCTTCTCCAAAATCGTCCCTATGCAATTCAGCATGACTAAAAATAGTTGGATGCATTGATAAGAAAAGTAGAACATAAAATATCTACCTAGAGAGTACAGAATAAAGAATTCATTAAGATGTGCTTTGGGCAGGTAACATCAGGGAAGCAGCAGAATAAGGATACCAATGTTTATATGTTTCTGAATAATTCTGGTGGCTAAGGTGGGTCCAAAAAATTCTAAATCCTCCCTTTTTCACCCAAACGCAGATTGCCAATTAAAATTTTCCCAGCAGCTCAGGATGGGGGAAAATTCAAGCTAAACATAATCCCAGGCTCCATTTATATTTATACTTGCCAGATGGAGGCATCATGGAAAGAGCTTTTATTTCCCTCGAACCCTTCAATTTAATCCTTGCCTTTCAGGTCATCTCATCTCCCCACAGACCTATTTTTAGCATCCCTTATTACTCCCTTTGAGTCTCTATCTCTACTTTCATCATTTCCTGAAGCAGGACAAAATTTCCTGACGCAGGAAGGATAAACACAAAAGTCTTGATACAAAAGGTGAATTATTATTATAAAGCGACCAGAGGATTTTAGGCTTTCACAGACAGCCTTGAAAACTGCCTTTCTGACTTATTCCAATAGACACCTTCTACGAAAGCAGATTTAGAAAGTGTGTTGCCAGAAAAGCCTCTGCAATATAAACATAAATCAAATATAAATTAAATTCACGCTGAATGAAAACACTGTTTATTTTTATACCGTGCAGCTGGGTTATTAAAACCCACCTTTTAGCATCTGGCACATGGTACTGAAGTTCCCTCAGAACCCATTTACTCATTTGCCATTCATCTTTCTTTTTCTCCACTTTTACTTGGCTTTTATTTATACAATAATTCACCAGATTTTTTTAATCCTTACCCAAGGATATATTTTTTATTGATTTTGAGAGAGAGAGAGGAGAGAAAAACATTGATAGGTTGCCTCCCATATGCACCCCAACAGGGATTGCACCTGCAACCTGGGTATGTGCCCTGACTGGGAATTGAACCTGCAACTTTTTGGTGTATGGGACGACACTCCAACCAACTAAACCACCCAGCCAGCGCTCACCAAATATTTTTTGAGGCCTCCTATGTGTGCAGCACTGTACTAAGCATGGGGAACAAAAATGAATACACAATGAACATACCCTGAGGAGCAACCAGTGGGGAACGCAGACTAAAAATCAAGTAATGCAATGAAGGTAACAGGAAGAAGTATATTCAGGAGACCTTACTGGACAATTGAGGGGGTGGTCAGTTCAGAGGATTGGGTGAGGGGAGGGGTCACAACTTCAAAAGTGAGTAAAGATTGAACAGAGTCAAGGGCAAGGAAAGGCCTGCTGGTCAGAGAGAAGAGGAAGCATAAAGGCATTGGAAATAAGAGATGAGCTAGGAGACGAGAGATGAGATCAGAAACTTGATGAGGTATTATTTCATCTTTTCCTTTACTCCCTCCAAGGTAGTTAGGTGGTGACCTGATGTTTTGATTGCTTTTTAAGAAGGCTGGAGACCCCCTAAGGTTCTTGAATGAAAAGCTTATTAAACCTGTTTAAGTCAATGGGAGGATACACGTTTCTCAATCTGGTACCCTTGTACCTCGCCTCAAACATAAATATACTTGGAGAAATTTAAAAAGACAAAGATGATGCCAGACCAGTGTGGCTCAGTGGTTGAGCATCAACCTATGAACCAGGAGGTCATGGTTCGATTCCCGGTTAGTGCACATGCCTGGGTTGTAGGCTTGATCCCCAGTGTGCGGCATGCAGGAAGCGGCCAATTAATGATTCTCATCACTGATGTTTCTATCTCTCTTTCCCTCCCCCTTCCTCTCTGAAATCAATAAAAATATACTTTTTAAAAAAGACAAAGATGATGCAAAACATAAAGTACCAGGACCCAAGATACTGTCATGACCATATGCATAATTCTACTATTAAAATGCAAATATTTCTACACAGGGTTATATTTCAAAAACTGTATCAGTTATTAGTCGGTAACCTCAGCTGGGACTGGTTTCAGAATAGGATGGGGAAGAGGAACAGGTAAGAGAATTACTTAGAGACATAAAAACAACAATTGCGGGATTAAAAAGGCACAGAAGACAGTTTGGTTTGGGCCAATCCACATACCCACTAAAGCTTTCCATATGGAGGGTCATATGATAATCTTTATCAAAACTGAAATATATATAAGGCCTGGCCACGTACTATTTTGGTTAGAGCATCGTCTTGATACACCAAGGTTGCAGGTTCAATCCCCAGTCAGGGCACATACAAGAAGCAACCAATGAATGCATAAATAATTGGAACAACAAATCAATCTCTCTCGCTCTCTCTCTCAATTCTAAAATCAATCAATAAAATATTTTTTAGAAAACCTGAAAAATATAAACTGTGACCCCATATTTCCCCTTCTGAGAGTTCATCCTAAAGATAACATTTGCACCATGTGAAATGACTCAAGTTTTACATTTAAGCATTGTTTGTAATAATGAAATATTAGAAAATTAACTATATGTCATTAACAGGGGAACGGTTAACTAAATTATGTTCATGCATCCAATGGAATTCTATGTAGCTATAAAAAGTAGAGTGCTATCCTCCGAAAGCTCTCAAAGAAACACTAAATGAATAAATGAATTAAATGAATAAAATGAGGTGTAGACATTTATACAATATGTTACTGTCCTTTTTTATGTTACTATAAAAAAGGAGAAAAATAAAATACTTTTATGTCCTTGAATATAGAAAAATATATCATGAAAAGATTCACAAGAAACTAAGAACAATAATTACCTAAGAGATTTCCTTAAAACTGAGGGACAATATTTTATATGTCTTATTTTTTAATCATGTGAATGTTGTATCTATGCAAAAATTAAACTAAAATTAAAATAAATAAGCAATAATAACAAATGCTACCAAACTAAATCTTTAATCCCTACAGCAAAGAGATACCAACACTCAAAAAGTTTTTCCTATTGCCTTTCTCTGCTCTCCCAGTTTTATAACTAAAATATTAGGTGTAGAGCCAGAAAAAAACACACAAATAATAACCTAATTTATCCTTTGATTCTACACACAAGACAAAAAATCTCTCAGAAAAATGCAGGCATAAGCATCCACACTAACTTCAATTAACAACCAATTTCTAATAGGATCAGACATTATTGTGAAAGAAAAAGAGAGTTTTTTAAGGGTAGGGGAAGGTCTTATTCAACCTGATTTTATTCCATTTAAGCTTCTGAGCAAGAGAGCTCAACAGGTTGGGTTCACTCTTCCGGTGAAGCCCAGCCCTTTGGAACTAATAGCCCAGAGTAAACTGCCCTTCAGGCCCTGGTGGTTTCTGGGCAGGTTAGGAAAACAGGTAAGGGAAGTGGCAATGGTTTTCAGAGCCTCTGTCCTCATCTTGTCGGTCTCAGTACTACTAGTTCAAGGGCCTATAGTAGTGATGGTGAACCTATGACATGCGTGTCAGAGGTGACACGTGAACTCATTTTTTTGGTTGATTTTTCTTTGTTAAATGGCATTTAAATATATAAAATAAATATCAAAAATATAAATCTTTGTTTTACTGTGGTTGCAAATATCAAAAAATTTCTATATGTGACACGGCACCAGAAGTTAGGGTTTTTCAAAATGCTGACACGCTGAGCTCAAAAGGTTCGCCATCACTGGCCTATAGTATACCCTGGCTTTACAGGACCTTGAATTTACGATCTACTAAGGTAGTTGCAAGGAAGGTATTAGCTAGTTTCCAGCTGTTCAGAGGATTTAAAGCAAGAGTTAATAACATTGAAGAGGAGGCAGCTTGAAGGAAAATCCAACCATATCTTCCTTACCTTTAACAGGTGTCCCACCCATAAAATGTTTTCTCAAAAGCACAAAAGAAATGATGTGTGCAGAAGTCGCACGAGAGACTTAGGTTTCAGGCCCAGAAACTATAAGATGAGAAAATCCCAAGTTATAGCTCCTCTTCTGTATACAATCTTCTAGAACAGAGTTCCAGAATTCTATCCATGTTCCTTGCCTTTGCTTTTCCCCCCTATGTAATAAGACTATATATTAGTTACTAGTAGATGGGCTTAAATTCGGGGAGCATCCATTTCACAATAAGAATTGGCTCTTTTGCCTCATCTGATGATTTTTTCATATCTGTCTATAGTGCATTACCCGTGTGAGACCTAATTTCCTTATGTTCATTCATTTAAATTTTAAGAGATACAAATAAGCAATAAAATTCGCAAATAATTGCACACATGCTGCTGAACAAAGACAGCAATGTTGCCGAAACTGGTTGCAGGCAGGCAGCACTCCAAATATTCCTTTGTCATGATTGAATGACATAATCCAAAATCCTGGCATGGAAACCTTTTTAGAGATGGTATTAATATACTATATAAAAGGGGAGATTATATAAACAGTCAGAAATCTGAACAGGCAAGCAACCCCTTATATTGCGGAATTCAAATTTCAGACACTTCCTGCAGCCTCCCTGTCAGTCTTTTATAACCTGGAATGAATTAGGCTGAAGTGATTATCCTCTAATTATACCTAGCTGCATGCTTCAGTGTGGAAATGGCATTCGGATTGGAGTTGAGGGTAGGGGTTTGGGGAAGAAAGGCAAAGGATATTTGAGAAGCCGAGGGACATCTGGGGGTCGCATGAGCCTAGGCAAGACCCTGAAGAAGGTGTTCTGGGAAGCCCAAGACCAGGCATGAGAGCAGAGGGTACCTAGAGGAGCAGAAGAGTGAGAAAGAGGGAGAAAGGCAAACAGCAGAACCAAACTTCAACTACTCTGTGTTTTCTCAGATATGCCCTAGTGACTCCAATTATTCTACCCACTTAATCCACTCATCAAATATTTACCAAACATCAAATATTCAACAAATAGTAAGTATGCTTTCCATAACTCAGAAATGTAAATTCCAATATGCTTGAAAAAAGAACTCTCAGAAAATAGACTAAGTTTCCTGATATCACACAAGACCTTCGAAGACAGATGTGTAAGTCCTCACCTCTGGTGCCCTCACCCAGTCCCAGAGGGAACAATACTCGGAGGAATGAGGGAGGGTTGTGAGATGAAGGGAAGAAAGAGGTGATGTTTAATCCTCATTTTGAAGTATGAGCAGGCATTTGCCACACACATACACACACACACACACACACACACACATATTAGAGGGATCCAGCACTGGCAATAGCATGAAAACACAGAAGGGAATAGTGAACATGGAGAAGCTAGGCTTTGTTTGAGTAATGTATGTATTCGAGGCAGGCTGGAGCTGAGACAGAAAAGGTATACCAATCCTGTAAGCAATGAGAAACCATTAAGCAAAGGGGGTGGAAGATGAGATCTGATTATAGACAGCTAACTCTGCCAACAGAATAATAAAGGTGAACTGGAAGCCAAAGCCAAAGACACCAGATAGCAGACCATTGTAAGAGCCAGTTCCACCCTGACCAGTTTGGCTCAGTGGATAGAGCGTCAGCCTGCGGACTCAAGGGTCCCAGATTCGATTCTGGTCAAGGGCATGTACCTTGGTTGCGGGCATATACCCAGTGGAGGGTGTGCAGGAGACAGCTGACTGATGTGTCTCTCTCATCGATGTTTCTAACTCTCTATCCCTTTCCCTTCCTCTCTGAAAAAAATCAATAAAATATATTTTTTTTAAAAAAAGAGCCAGTTCCTACAGCAGTGATGGCGAACCTATGACACGCGTGTCAGAGGTGACACGCGAACTCATTTTTTTGGTTGATTTTTCTTTGTTAAATGGCATTTAAATATATAAAATACATATCAAAAATATAAGTCTTTGTTTTACTATGGTTGCAAATATCAAAAAATTTCTATATGTGACACGGCACCAGAGTTAAGTTAGGGTTTTTCAAAATGCTGACACGCCGAGCTCAAGAGGTTCGCCATCACTGTCCTACAGGGTCTCTGGCTCACGAGCTTGACATTTATAACTATTACATGTTATTCCATTATATGCAACTCATCTTTCCAGCTATTGCCCCTATCATTTATCCTTTAAACAGGCACATTTTTAAAATATATTTTTAATTGATTTCAGAGAGGAAGTGAGAGGGAGAGAGAAGTAGAAACATCAATGATGAGAGAGAATCATTGATCAGCTGCCTCCTGCACGCCCCACAATGGGAATCGAGCCCGTAACCTGGTCATATGCCCTGACCAGGAATCGAACTGTAACCTCCTGGTTCATAGGTCAATGCTCAACCACTGAGCAACACCACCTGGGCAAACAGGTACATTTTTAAGAGTGAATGGAGGCACTAATCAGACAGGATGCTAAAGTAGTAGGCATAAACTCAAATTCTCCCTGGCAAAAGGGACGACAAAATCTTTCCATCATTGGTGTCGTTAGCATAACACCTATTTTGGTCCAAGAAAAATGGCAACTCAGGCTTTTCCATTTAGATTTTGGTTTTCTTTAATTACTTTTTGGCATGCTCTGAGTTTATAAATTCTAGCATGTTGGCTGTAAATGTTTCTGTTCAAGAGTGGAACAGTTTACTAATTTGTTGATCCTTGGCCCATGTATATACTGGGGCATATACATGGTCTCCATTGTCAAAACTCACCGATCACCCATTGTGTAACTAGCCCAGATTGGCTGCCCTCTGAAATTGATAATGCCTCCAGGCTGCCCTTCCCACTGTCAGTTAACATGTACTCTGGAAACAGAAATGAATTTGAATATTAATCTTAACAAAATATAATTAAAAAACAATATTTTCTTTAAAAATATGTTATAACATATTCCAAAGCCAAATATCCATTAAAAGAGTTTCCTTGGGGGGGGGGGGGGGCGTTGATAGAAGAGGGTATTGGGGGGATAAATGGTGATGGAAGGAGACTTGACTTGGGATGGCGAACACACAACACAATATACAGATGATGTACTATAGAACTGTACATTTATAATTTTATTAACCAATGTCACCCCAATGAATTCCAAAAAAAGAAAAATGTTCCCTCTTTCTTTGAACAATTTAGATAATAAAGCTAGCAAATATATCTAAAAAGGAATTTTTTTCAGTTTTCTGAATTATTCCCATACACTCTCCTTATCAGTTGGCAGTATCTCTCTGTTTTTCTAAGCTGCACACATACTTCAGCTTTAATTAAAAGGACCCGTTGCCATAGTTTCTCAGAGAACAGCTCAAGGCATGCTTGAGTCCATTATTTTCTTGAGGTTTCTAGAGAAACTGTATATAGCAGTAGCCAGTCGGAATTTCCCAGTTTTACCTCCTACCCAGTACAGCATACTCTTCAGACAAAGCGAGGTATTCTAAATATTTTAAGAGCATCTAAACAACTAGGGATGCTGCTTAAAATTCAGCCTTTGGTTTCCTCTATTCTGACACATTGGCAGGTAATGTAAGCAGCAGGCTACGGCTTAAGCAGCGTCAGCAGATGGAGGGGGAATTCAGCCCAACAAATGCACCGCACCTGTGGAAAACACCGGCACATTTTTCCTCCTGGTAATAATGATGAAAATACACTGTATTCCCATGTTATAATAATCATATTGCTTCATATTTTCTAATAACTCAGAAATGTAAATTCCAATATGCTTGAAAAACGAACCCTCAGGAAATAGACTAAATAATCTTTAATATTTCAAAAATTAAAAAGTGGAGCTCAGAGAACCTTATTTCTTAAAGCTAAAACTTGCTTCCTTTGGAGTCCCGACCCTGCTTTCAAGTGGCAATTACCGCTCTCTCTAAGTCTTGAAAAGCAAGCTCAAAGGTTATTCTGAGCTTTCAAGGTTAAAGAATGTAAATTAACACTGATCCCGATGAACTTTAGAAAGGCAAATGCCAGTTCAGCTCCTTGTAATTCAGGCTCCCTTTCCTGCTTCTAGGGAACGATGAGCGTGATCTGTGCAGGTAAAAGGCCGGGGGCTGAAATTTCAGCTCTCGGAGCCATGTGGCCTAAGGCGAGTGATGACTAAATGAGATAGGACGTATGTAAAGATAGAAAAGCTCTCAGAAAATGGCAGCTGATATCATTCATGCATATAACTAGGTCATCTCCAGGACAGGATGTGGGGCAGGATGAGCTCTCACAGTTTTCAGAAATCATCCTGCTTCCTTTGACTATCATTTTAAGAGCTCATATAAACTACTCCATTATACTGATTTCTCCAAAGTAAGTATTATACAAATCATTTGACTTCCTCATTCTGTATCACTAAACTTCCTTTTATTCTCGATTTTCGGCACCAGATGAAGAGAGTCTTAAAAGCACTTGAGAGATAGAAGGGCCATATTTCTAACTAGAAGCGTAGGGAAATTAAAGATGCCCTGTGCATGCTAAGATTATAAATGAATAAATGCATGGTGAATGAATCAAGGTTCCGTTCTACCACAGCTATTATGCTATGTGTCCCTTTATATTTCAATTCAAAAGGCTTGAGTATTTTTTAAAATACCATTTATTATTTTCACTGATTCTCACAATGATCTGTAAAAAGAAATATAACAGGTGTTGCTATTTCTAGTTTACCAAAAGAGAAAGCAAACCTCAGGAATATTCAGTGACTTACCCAAGGTAAGCTAAGCAACGGGGTTTGACCTCAGGTCTTTTAATGCTAAATCAGGACCCTCTCCACCACGGGGTCAGGATCCTGTCCACTGTACCATCCAGCTTCTCAGGCGACCCTAACACTGAAGAAAGTCTGAGAAACGGCTCCCCAGGGAGGTTCTGTAGCCGCTATTCCTGAGTATTCACTTCTTCACTGGTAAACAGATGAACTCAGCGCACATCCTCCTGAAGGGTCCCGCCTATGCTGCAGGAAGAAGATCTGAGCTGGAAGTTCAAGTGGTAGACTGTGGATTGGGGACGACTTTGTGAATTACTATTTCTCCAGGTATCACAGGCCATTTACAGGACTGTTCTCTAATCTCACACCTAAACCACGGTGAGAACTGCCGTGCCCTGACAAAGGCATTACCCAAGATAAATTCTCACCTGGAAGAGATTTTCAGAAAAAGTTAAGAACCACATGATTTCATTCAGATGTGGGATAGCAAACTGAAACGTGCAGACACAAACAAGAGTGTGGTGGTTGCCAGAGGGAAGGGGCTGAGGGGTGGGAGTGAAGGGGGCCTAATATACAGTGACAGAAGATTTGACTTTGGGTGGCGAGTACACAGTCAAATACACAGATGTGGTATCATAGAACTCTACACTGACACCTCTGTGACCCTATTAACCAATGTCACCCTAATAAATTTAATTTTAAAAAGTGATCCCAATACCATTTGGGCAAGGATATCTAGTCACTTTATTGCAGGAGTGCTTAACTGGGATCAATCTCTGCCCTGAGAATCCACGGATGAGCATTAAGAGGACAGGGTTTGAAAGTATGTGCAAAAGAGTATGTCTCTGTCTCGCTAGTATTTACAGAGATGTAGATTATAGCTTTCATCAGATCCTCAGAATGCCCTCCACAGGTTTAGGTCCTGCAAGAGGACTTCAGAAGACTAGAAATTAGACCTCATTATTATTGAATTCAATTTTTTTAAAGTTTCTATTTATACTTTTGCAAATTTCTATTATACTACATCACTTTTAAAAGGCTAGACAATGTCACCAAGTCGTTCCAAATATATTTGGGATTCCTTTGGGGCACCCTATAGTACCTTTCAATACAAGAGGCAGCTACACCCTAGATTCGTCTGAAATGTTTACAAATGCCTGCTGCCTCCTCCATGTAGCTCACTGCAAAGTGAGTAGTGGTAGGAATTTATTTATTTAATATCAGTTAATGATTCTCCAGAGTTAGTCAGTTAGTTATTTAAAACTTATTAATGGGTTCCTTTTTAATGTGAGAATTCCACTCTCTTTGTAAATAGCCTCCATCATGATTAAATGTACTAGTATATTGTTTTCTGTAAAATCTGCAGGTAGTTCTGTAATCTCAATCTATTTGGTTTTCAGAAATTGAAGGGAAGTCCAGAAAAATCTGGAGCATATTGGACAGAAAGAAAAAGAAAATGTTTTTTTCAAATGAAAATGCATTGAGGTTGGGTTTCTAAAACTTCTGTATAATAATCAAATAAGTGGAATCTTCAGATTGCATGAGTTATATGCAGCAATACACATGTCTACATCATCTTACTTGATGGCAAACTGCTATAAGATTTTCCAAAAAGTAAATAAGTAAAAAGAGAAAAGCAATGGGCTTAAGATGGGATAGACTAATTAAAAACAACATGGTTCTAGTACAATAAGGTAAAATGCCTCCCACTGAACACAATTACACAAATGAGCAGAATGCGTCAAGCAGCCATTTGAGGATTCTGAGAAGTAAATGGTAGCAATGAACTTGAAGTTTTTAAAAGGCCAGAATCTGAAGTACCACCAAACCAGTGGTGAGTTTGCCGTATTTACCTCCAGTATCCCCCAGACTGAAAACAAGGCAGCAACGCACCCGAAACCCAACACTGGCTGGGTATTGAGGCTCAGACAGACAGAACTCCAGGAGAAGAGCCCTTATTCTGGCTTGAGGAGTGAGAAAGGGAATGCTTAAGACTTAGAATGCAGAAATCCCCCCTTTTTTCTTCTCCGCGTCTCTTAAGCCCCAGCTCCCTAGTCTTCAAGCAATCCCACAGGCAATGACATTAGAAGTCCCAGCGGAAGAGGAAACCTTCCTCTGATCCCAAGAGAGTGGAACAAACTCCATCATTTTATACTGTCTTTCTTCCTACCACGCAGTCCTGAACACAAGCTCAGTCACAGAAGTGTGCAACGGAAGAGGTTAGCAAAAACCCCAGTTTTCTAACCAGACAAACAAAAAGGAATCTATTGGGCCAACAAATTACATAATTTAGATGAAATGAAAAAATTTCTAGAAAGGCACAAATTACCAAACTGACTCAAGAAGAAATGGAATATCTAAATAGGAATATATAAAGAAATTGAATACTTAAATTTTAAATTGATAACTAAAAATATTTCCACAAAGAAAACACCAGCCTGAAATTACTTTCCTGATGAACTCTGTCAAATATTTAATAAAAATAATACCAATAATTCACAATCTCAAAGAATAAAGAAAAACTCAAAATGAGTCATAGACTAAATCAGTGATGGCGAACCTTTTGAGCTTGGCGTGTCAGATATAGAAATTTTTTGATATTTTCAACCATAATAAAACAAAGATTTTATTTTTTATATTTATTTTATATATTTAAATGCCATTTAACAAAGAAAAATCAACCAAAAAAATGAGTTCGCGTGTCACCTCTGATACGCGTGTCATAGGTTCGTCATCACTGGACTAAATTAAGAACCAAAACTATAAAATTTCTAGAAAAAATAACACAGCAGAAAAATTGTCATGACCTTGGGTGAGGCAATGAATTCTTAAATATGACACCAAAAAAACAAAACAAAACACACAATCCATAAAGGAAAATAACCGATAACTTGGACTTAATAAGTATTTAAAACTTTTGCACCTAACAAGATACCATTACGTAAATCAAAAGACAAACCACAGCATAAGCAAACCTTTGTAGATCACGTGTTTGTTCAAGGGCTTGTATCCAGAATACATAAAAAACTCTTACAACTCAATAAAAGGACACAGTACCCAATTTAGAAATGGGCAAAGATTAGCCCTGGTGTGATTTTGTCCTGTGCAACTATTCCACCTGTCTTCTCTCCCACCTGTGTGCCAACACCCCATGGAAAAGTCAGTGGGTATGGACATGAACTCCCTGAGACCCCAGAACTAGCCTTTTGGTTTGAAGTAAAGACTGACAGAAATTATCACTTTGAGATGGATAATAATGAAAATGAGCACCAGTTATCTTCGAGAATGGTCAGTTCAGGGGCTGGTGCCAAGTACGAACTGCACATTATTGAAGCAGAGGCAATGAATTATGAAAGCAGTCCAATTTACAGTAACACTGGCAACTTTGAAAATGTCCATACAGCCATCGGTTTTCCTGGAGGCTTTGAAATAACACATACAGTCTTACAGTTGCAGTGTGATTCAGGGACTGTGAAAATTAATGGGCAGCACTCAGAAGATGTGGGGGAAAATGCAAAGTCAGAAGATGAAGAGGAGGAGGATGTGAAAGTCCTAAGTATAGAGTGTCCCAAAAAATGTATACACACACTTTGGATAATTATAAAAGCAGTGTGTATATAGTTTTTTGGGACACTCTGTTTACTTGGAAAGTGACTTGCCCCTGGAAATGGTAGCAAGTTTCCACAGAAAAAAAAGAAAACTTGCTGCTGATGAAGATGGTGATGATGAAGAAGATGATGACTTTGATGAGGAGGAAGCTAAAGAAAAAGCTCCAATAAATAAATCTATATGAATTACTCCAGCCAAAAATGCACAAACATCAAACCAGAATTTAAAAGGCTCAAAACCAAGATCAAAGTGTCAAGAATCTGTCAGAAACAGAAAACTAGTCCTAAAACACAGGAAAAAAAACCTAGCTTTGTAGATGACATTAAAGCAAAAATGCAAACAAGTATAGAAAAAGGTGGTATTGTCCCAAAAGGGAAGCCATCAGTTGTGAGAATTGCTCCGGATGACTGTCCAGAAGGCTATTCTCTAGCAGCGGAGGAAGTTTCTTTAAGAAAACAATTTAAACTGTTAAAATTTTCCATCTTATTTTATTTCTACAACAGTTGATATATAACTGTCTTTTTTATAATGCAGAGAAAGAACTTGTCCTACTGTGGCTGTTAAATGTTTTCTAGGTTCCATTGTTGTCCAAAATGCCCATTTAGCTTTTATTTATTTATTTTTTTAATATATACATTTTTATTGTTGATAGTATTACAGATATCTCCCATTCCTCACTCCCCTCTTTTACCCCTTTTGGCCCAGCCCCTTCACCCCCCTCCAGGCCTTCACTACCCATTGTCTGTGTTCATGGGCTATGTAAATCCATAGCTATAAAATATCAGTGTATTTTAAATAATGGATATAAAATCAGCAAAAAGTTGTTTAATTTCATTTACTGTTTAGTGTTTATAAAGTTTTTTCTTTGTAAATTTTTTTTTCTAATATGTAATTTACAAAGAGAAGACTACTGTACTTGAAAGTAACATTCAGACAATTCAAAGAGTCAATGATGAGGATAGGCAAAATAATGTAGTCCTATAAGTGCTGTTTAAAGACTCTGATTTTAACCTCAATATGCATGTCTTCTTGCTCATGTCCAGTCTTTTTCTTGTTGTTAATAATTTTGCAGGGGAAGGATGCTAGAATTGCTATTACAACATTATCTTTGAAGTCTTAAATGTCAAAGTCTTTTGAACTAAGACTTGTATGTAGACATCATATATTCCAGGAATTTTACATATTATTAGATGGAACTATTACAATATGGGTAAAATTCTTTAATTTAGCAGTTATAAATTTTACATGGGGATTTGGTTGGTTATTGACTAATTTTTTTTAAAAAGGTTTTATTGAGCAACTACTTACTATATAGACTATACATGCTGCAGAATATTAATACTGCATAATACATAGAGTATTGGCCAATTTAAAGCATTATCTTCTTAAATTTCAATTTTATTTTCTATTTATATTATGCTACATTAAATATTAATAGACTAAACACTGCAATTAAGAGACAGAGATTACGGGCTCAATTACCAGTAGGGTACATGCAGGAGGCAGCTGATCAGTGATTCTCTCTCATCATTGGTGTTTCTATCTCTCTCTCCCTTTCCCTTCCTCTCTGAAATCAATAAAAATATGTTTTAGAAAAACAAGTCACAATAAATTTAAATTTAAGAGGATTAAAATCATATAGAGTATATTCTTGATTCATTTAACAGAATCAAATTAGGAATCAATAACAACAATATGTCTAGGAAAATCTCAGCTATTTGGAAATGAAATAACATGCTTCCAAATAATTCATGCATCAAAAATAAATCACAGGAGAAATTAGAAAATATCTTCAACTGAATGATGAAGACACAATATTTCAAAATTGTGTGATGCAGCTAAAGCAGTGCTCAGAGTAAAACACATAGCTTTAACTGCTTATAGTAGAACAGAAGAAAGCCCTAAAATCTAACAAATTTTCAACTTTAGGGGATAAAATAAGGCAAAGTAAACACAAAGTAGATGGAAGGAAATAACAGAGATAAAAGCAAACATTGATGGAATAGAGAAAAAAATATACACTAGAGAAAATCAGCAAAGCCAAAGTTGGTTCTTTGAAAAGGTCAATAGAGTTTATAAATAGCAAGTGAGACTGATCAAGAAAAACACACACAAATCACCAGTATGACATATGGAAGAGACATTATAATTA
The DNA here is from genome assembly GCF_964212035.1 of Myotis nattereri. Classification (NCBI taxonomy): domain Eukaryota; kingdom Metazoa; phylum Chordata; class Mammalia; order Chiroptera; family Vespertilionidae; genus Myotis; species Myotis nattereri. The sequence goes on from NC_138081.1 coordinate 26,879,630, forward strand.
CAGAACCCACAGACAGTAAAAGGATAAAAGAATATTTTGTGCAACTTTATGTCCAAAATTTGACAACTTAGTTGAAATGGACAAATATCTATCTATAGTTTCCTAATTATCCATTCATTCATCCATCTAACCCATGCATATGTCTTAGAAATTGCTCTAACTCTCAAATCTTGAATTCTAAAATAGCTCTCTTTGACCACACACCTGCCTGTCTGCACTTCCTTATGAGCTCTTAGTGAGTTTCTTCCTTAACTGATCAGGACCGCAAGTCCTAAAATCTTCCTTAGGTTTCAGCCTGTCGGCACTTAACTTCACTTACCTTTCTACTCCCTATAGACCATTAATCAATTATACAGTATAGAGAAGCTTTCTCTGTTGTTCTCACATTGCTCATGCAGTTAGTTCTTCTGCCACACTGACTTTGACAACTCCCAGACCTGAGCCCAACTCACTGACTGCATTTATATTCTTGTGCCTGGGATACTTATCTTTAACACCCAGTCATGTGGTTCGTGTGCTACTCAACAGCTCCTTTTTAGTGTATCAGTTAGCTTCTGCTTTGAAACAAACCACTTAAAACATTAACTATTTAGTTTACCATTCCGGGGATTGGCAGTTTGGGCTATGCTCAGATGGCAGCTTTTCTGGTCTGAGTCAAGCTTGGCTCAACACAGCTGGAACTCTCTAACGTGCCTCTGGTCAGCTTCTGGCTGACTCGGTTTTCCTCTTCTTGTTCTCTCCTCTTCCAGCAAGCCAACCCAAGTTTGTTCATATGTGATTAGATTCCGGCTCCAAAAGCAGCAAGGGTGGGAGTGCGTGTGGCCTCTTGATGTCTAGGCTCTCAACTCACAGTAGCTCTGCTCACACATTATCTTGGACAAGGCAAGTCTCAGGGAGTGGGGGAAATAGAGTTCTGATGAGAGAAGTCGCAGAGTGTTGTGGTCACTTTTGCAATCGATCATAGATAATTTTTAGAATTACCTCTAGTTTGCTGATGTCTACTGTCCCCAAAGCACTCATTCCCCCCCTGCCTCCCAAAGCACTCATTCTAAGCTTTTTCTTTTTTTCTCTAGACAGTCTTTCCCAATATTTTGGCTTGTGTATACCTGAAAATTATGTCCACCTGAAATTTCTAGGCCTAACAATTTTTTAAAAATATTTTGAGGGGTAATTTCCAGTTTTAGATTATTCTCTGTCACCCCAGAATGATTTCTCATGCCTGTTTGCAGTCGTGAGACATGTGTCTACCCCACACCCCACAACCACTAATCTGCTTTTGGTGTCTAGTGAGTTGCCTTTCTGGGCATTGCCTGTAAGTGGAGTCATAGAATATGTATCTTTTGCATCTGGCTTCTTTCATCTAGGTTAATGATTCTGAGGTTTATCCAGGTTGTAATATGTATCATATTGTAGCATGTATCAGTAGCTTGTTCATTTTTATTGCTGAATAGTATTCCATTCTATGAGTATACCACACTTGTTTATCCATTCACCAGTTGATGGATATTGGATTTCCCTCTCCGATTTTTAGCTATTGTAAATAATGCTGCTATAAATATTTGCTTAAAATCTTTTTGTAGCGATATGTTTTCATTTATATTGGGCAGATACCCAGAGTTGAATAGGTAGCTTATATTGTAAGTTTATGTGTTTTCCAAAGTGGCTGTACAATTTAACATAGTCACCAGCAATGCATGAGGGTTCCAGTTTCTCCAAGTATTATCTTTGTTAATACTTGTTATTATCTGTTCTTTGATTATAGCTATTCTAGTGCCGTGGTCGGCAAACCGCGGCTCGCGAGCCACATGCAGCTCTTTGGCCCCTGCAGTGTGGCTCTTCCACATAATACCATGCGCGGGCACGCACATACAGTGCGATTGAAACTTCATGGCCCATGCGCAGAAGTCGGTATTTTGTGAAAGAGCCACACTGAAGGGGCCAAAGAGCCGCATGTGGCTCACCAGCCGCAGTTTGCCCAGCCGCAGTTTGCCGACCACTGTAGTGGGTTTAAAAGTGGTATCTCTAGTTTTAATTTGCTTTTACCTAATGACTAATGATTTTCAGCACTTTTTCATGTGCTTATTAGCACCTCATAGATCTTCTTTGGTAAATGTTTCAATATTTTCCCATTTTAATTGAAATTAAATTTAATGTTTTTTACTTTTATTGAAATGCTGAGTTTATTTCACATGTATATTTGTGTCTCTTGACCATTTCCATTTGTCTGAGTGCCATTACTACTATGTCCTATTGTAGCATTTCATACATACTTACTAGTAAAACCAAGCAAAGGGTGGAGTTCCATCGTTAAAAGCTAAATGGGAGAAACAAAAGAAAAAAATAAACAAATGGGACTATATCAAAATAAAAAGCTTCTGCACAGCAAAAGAAACCACCATCAAAATGAAAAGGGAGCCCACTGTATGGGAGAACATATTTTCTAATGATACATCTGATAAGAGTTAATCTCCAAAATATATAAATACTCATACAACTCAATGAAAGGAAGACAAACAATTCAATTAAAAAATGGGCAGAGGACCTGAATAGACACTTCTCCAAAAAGGACATACAAATGGCCAAGAGACGTATGAAAAAATGCTCACCATCACTAATCATCAGAAAATTGCAAATTAAAACCACGATGATATATCACCTCATACCTGTCAGAATGGCTATCATCAATAGATCAACAAACAAGTGCTGGTAAGGATGCAGAGAAAAGGGAACACTAGTTCACTGCTGGTGGGAATCCCGATTGGTGCAGCCACTATGGAAAACTGTAGGAAGTTTCCTCAAAAAATTAAAAATATAACTGCGTTTTGACCCAGTGATCCCACTTCTAGGAATATGTCCTAAAAACCCCTAAATAACAGTAAGAAAGAATATATGCACCCCTATGCTCATAGCAATGTTATTTACAATAGTTAAGATTTGGAAACAGCCCAAGTGCCCATCAGTAAATGAAGGAATAAAAAAGCAGTGGTACATTTACACAATGGAATCCTGTGCAGCTATGAAAAAGAAGGATCTTTTACCCTTTGAAGCAGCATTGGGTGGACTTGGAGACTATCATGCTAAGTGTAATAAGCCCATCAGAGAAAGACAAACATCTACTTATCTGTAGAATCTAATGCACAAAATGAATTGACCAAAATAAGGCCTGAAGCATGGAGGCATGGAACAGACTGACATACCTCGGTGTGAGGGTAAAAGGATGAGAAGAGATAAATCAAATAACTTATATACTTACTAGAGGCCTGATGCATGAAAATCGTGCAAGAGTAGGCCTTCCTTCCCCTCTGGAACCCGGTACCCAGGCTTCCCTCCCTCTGGCCACTGGCAGGCACCTGGGACCTGGGCTTTGTCTGGAAGGATGGAAGGACGTCTGGAAGGATGTCTGGTCTAATTAGCATATTAAGCTTTTATTATTGTTGTTTCTAATGCCTTCTTCAAGCTTTAATACACCATTTCATATAAAATGCAGAAACCTTGCAATCAGCAGGGAGTTCATTTATTTCCCTGTATTTCTCTACACTATAGCTGCCAAATGTATAACTTTATCTCTCTTTATAATATGTATTATAGAATGTTATAACATATTCTATAATACATACTATAGAATATGTATATTATAAACCCCACAAGACAATGTTATAATATGTGCTTTAAAATTATATGTATTTTTTAATTAAAAGGAATAAAATTGTTTTTTCTACTTATCTTGACATTTATCATTTTTGATGCTCTTTTACTTAAATTCTACACCACATGTCTCAAAACGAGTTACTAAAGATTACCAAAACACACCATTTGGCCCTCACCATGAATGCATAATTTACACATTAAAATTGCCCCTGATCTTTTCTCTTAAGATCATGACAGTTAAAGCAATACCAATTGATACCAATGTGATTGTGAACAAAACGAAAATTCAGGCACTAGAATTGGGTGACAATACTGGTGATAAGGTAAATTGGTTACAAGATAATTCAGAATAAACTTACGTTGATTTTTTCAGATTATAAACTAAGATAAAAACATTAAATATTAAAAATTTTGTTCAAAACTCACATCAAGGTATGAAAATCTCTTCAATAATGAATAAAAATGTCAGGGAAATTTTCAACTCATTTTTTCAAAAGTGCCTGAATCTGTGTATTTTCTAAGTAACCATAGGATACTAACTAAGGCATAACTGTATGTCTGAGATAAAAAATGAAAACCATCTGTCTCTTTCCCTTTAAGTAAAAGAGGAATACAGTAATATTTAGAAAGTTACAGAATCCATGAGAATTGAAAATTATGCTAACTTGTAGAAAATGTTTAATATTCATCCATTCTGGGAACATTTACTAAGCTTCACTCTGTGCCAGACACTGAGCTAAAAACTAAAGATTTACACTACCTTCAAGATACAATCTTGTAGGAAAGACCAAAAAAAAAAGAAAAGAAAAACACACCCAGAACCTCAATTATGATTATGAGGAGTGAGCTGAAAGAGTGTCCTGGAGGAGATGACCTATGAACCAGGTTTTAAAGGAAGAGCAAGAGTTAGTCTTTTGTGCCCAAATATTTTGTTGTTGTTGTTGTTGTTGCTGCTGCTGCTATTAGGGGTGAGTGGGCAGAGAAAAAGAAGAGGAATGGAAGTTTTCTCGGTTGGAAAAAACAATCCTAAAAGGTCATGGTCCGTTTGGACACTTACAAGTGTGAACAAATGGTTAGGTTAGAACTATTACAAGGACATCAGTATAGGGATCTCTCTGATGTTATATTAAGAAGGTTGTCCTTCATTACCTTGAAGGAAGTGGGAAACCACTGAGGGATTTTATTATTATTCTTAATCCTCACCTGAGGATATTTTTTCCATTGCTTTTCAGAGAGAGTGGAAGAGAGGGAGGGAGGGAGAGAAACATGGATGTGAGAGAGACACATAGACTGGTTGCCTCCCGCACGTGCCCCAACCCAGGTACCTGCCCTTGACCAGGAGTTGAACTTGCAACCCTTTAGTGTGCTGGCCGACACTCTAACCACCTTGCCACACTGGCCAGGGCACCACCAAGTAGGAGAGGAATATGGTCTACCCAACCCTTTCTTTCTTGTCTACCTCTACTGCAGACGGGAAAAGAAAAGCTCATATGCCAAGCTTCACTCGAGTGTGAAAGGTGGCCTTGTGACACAGTTCTGACCTGTCAAGTTATAAGAAGAAATCTAACTGGAAAGGTTTCTAGCAAAGCTTTTGATTTTCTGATGAATATCCTTCCTTGGCCAGCTCTGCTCCTTCCCCTCCTTCCTTCCTTGAACTTGGGCATGATGTCTGGAACCATGCCAGCCATCCTGCAACCAGGAGGGAAAGGCCAGGATTATCCCTAACACACTAGCAATGACACAGGAAAGCAGCTCAAGCAAAGCCAGCAGCAGCTCTAGACTTCTTGCAACAAGAGAATATAAATCCCTGCATATTAATAACCCACTTTATGCTGAGATTACTTGAATCTGAATGTCTCCATGAGTGATAAAAGTTTTAATAATTCATTTATATTTTGGAATGATCCTTATGACATTAGTGTGTACGGATTGGGGGTGGGGAAGCAGGGAGATTTGTCTGGAGTTTTATTACAGGACCTGAGCCAAGATAACCACAATGGGGACAGTAAGGAAGTCAGATCCCAGAGAAATTTTAAAGAGAAGACAGACAGGGCAGAGTGGATAAGAAGGTGGTCTGTCCTATCTTTCAGATTTCTAGTTTGAGCAACTGTAGGGGTAAAGGGGTTGGTACCATTCTCCCAAACAGGGATAGATATGGTGAGGGAATGATGAGTTCAGCATTCAGCTTGAGATACCCATGGTACATCATGTGAAAGGAGAAAGCAATTGAGTCTCTATAGCTGAAGGTCAAGATGAAGTCTGAATTTGACATACAGATTTCAGAGTAACCATTATATATGGGGTAAAACAGTAAGTATGATGTGATCTCACAATTAAAGCTTTAACAGGTTGAGCAAAAATGAAACCCAAAAATCTATTAAGAAAAAAAGTAGAGTAGTTGTTGCCTAGGGTTGGGGTGTGTGTGTGTGTGTGTGTGTGTGTGTGTGTGTGACTGATACAAGTACTGAGTTTCTTTTGGGGGATAATGAAAATGTTTTCAAATGAAATTCTGTGATGATGGCACTACCTTGTAAATATACTAAAAAGCACTGAAACATATACTTTAAATAGGTAAATTGTATAGTATGTGAATTATATCTCAATAAAGCTGTTTTAAAAAATTAAGCCCAAGGTAGGACCTTGGGAATATCAACATATAAGTAGGAAGAAGACCTTGTACAGGAACAGAGGGAGACATGACCAGAAAAGAAGGGGAAGGTGGTGAGTAAAGAAAGTATTGTCCATCCTGGCCGATGTGGCTCTGTGGTTGAGTGTCAACCCATGAACCAGGAGGTCCGGATTCAATTCCTCATTAGAGCACATGGTCACGTTGTGGGCTCCATCCCCTGTGGGGGGCATACAGGAAGCAGCTGATCAATGATTTTCATCATTGCTGTTCCTCTCTCTCCCTCTCCCGTCCTCTCTCTGAAATCAATAAAATTATTATTTTTTAATAAAGATATATTTTATGTCTGGCCAGACTGGCTTAGTGGTTGAGCATCGACCTATGAACCAGGAGGTCACAATTTGAATCCTGGTTAGGGCGCATGCCCGTGTTGTAGGCTTTATCTCCAGTAGTGGGCATGCAGGACACAGCCAATCAATGATTCTCTCTCATCATTGATGTTTCTATCCCTTTCTCCCTATCCCTTTCTCTCTGAAATCAATAAAAGTATATTTTTAAAAAAAGGAGAAGACGGATATATTTTATAAGAAAGTATTATCCAAAAACCTGGAAGAGTTTCAAGAAGCAATCTGTGGGCAACAGTATAAATTATGTAAAGACTAATATACTTGGAGAAAAACCAAGATGGCGGCATAGATAAACTCCTGAAATTGCTGCCTCACACAAACACTTCAAAAATACAAGTAAAGGACAAAACGGACATCAACCGGAACCACAGGAAGACTGGCTGAGTGGAAATTCTACAACTAGAAGGAAAGAGAAAAGCACACTGAGATTCAGAGGAGGCGCGGAAGTAAAGTGCAGAGGTATGGAGGCACACATGGAAAGGGCTGGCAAGTGAGGACACGGTTGTCTTTTTCAATCGGGAGGGAGACACAAGCTCCTGATGGCCCTGAACTCCAGTTCTGGGTGAGTCTCTGGGGACCCAGACTCATGTGGTGAGAAACTGGACTGTCTGGCAGGAGGCGGAACTCAAGGGCGGCTTTCTCTCAGAGGTGCTTGCGGGGATTACCAAGGGACACTGAGACCCAGGGCCTCTTAGGGCAGGGTTGAGGATCAGCCATAGCTGTTTGCTCTGCCCTGTTGATTCCCTGAGACACTGCCCTACCCAAGCTGTGCACAGAGGCTTTGGCATATGAATGGCCTGGCCTTTTGCAATCTAAAATTACCTAAAAAACTGCAGCTGGGTCAGAGAGACCCAGAACATCCAAAAAAGGCCCAAGGCCCCACAGCAGCTTGCATTGCTTCACAGCTGGGCCTCATCTGGGCACCTCCAAACCCCAAACAAGGAAGAGGAATCTGCAGATCTCTCCGTAGCTCCTGCTGGGAAGCCTCAGGCAGAGGCTAAATTAGCACCTCCTTAGAGATCCTAGAGCCAGTGTACCCAGTGGTCACAGTGGGATCACCCAGATTACAACTCCTCAGATCCATAAGGGACACACTCAGGGGGCAGATTCAGTGAGCACCAAAGCCCCACTGAAGCAAGTCTTGGCCCAGAAGGATGTCTCCAGCACAGAAGTTCTCCCACCATAGACATAGCTGATTCTCACAGCCAATTGGCCTGGAGGTCAATTCCTCCCAGTGATACCGACAACAATCAAGGCTTAACTACAACAAGACTGTGCACAAAGCCCACAAAGGGGTGCACCAAGAGTACACACCTCAGGTAATTGGGGAAGCTGAGCCACTGGGCCCTATGGACACCTAGCACAGAAAGCCACTCTATCAACACAGGGAAGCAGCCAAAATGCGGAGACAAAGAAAAAAGTCACAAATGACAGAAATGGAGGAAAGCAAACTACTGGATATAGAGTTCAAAACCACGGTTATAAGGTTTTTCAAGAATTCTCCAGAAACCGCTGATAAATTTAGTGACACCCTCAAGAAATCTAGTGAGACCCTTGAGGATATGAAAAAGGACCAACTAGAAATTAAGCATACACTGACTGAAATAAAAAATATTATACAGAGATCCAACAGCAGACTAGAGGATCACAAGAATCAAGTCAAAGATTTGAAATACGAAGAAGCAAAAAACACCCAACCAGAAAAACAAAAAGAAAAAAGAATCCAAAAGTATGAAGATAGTGTAAGGAGCCTCTGAGACAACGTCAAGCGTACCAACATCCGAATTATAGGGGTGCCAGAAGAAGAGAGAGAGCAAGATATTGAAAACCTATTTGAAGAAATAATGACAGAAAACTTCCCCTACTTGGTGAAAGAAATAGACTTACAAGTCCAGGAAGCGCAGAGAACCCCAAACAAAAGGAATCCAAAGAGGACCACACCAAGACACATCATAATTAAAATGCCAAGAGCAAAAGACAAAGAGAGAATCTTAAAAGCAGCAAGAGAAAGACAGTTAGTTACCTATAAGGGAGTACCCATATGATTGTCAGCTGATTTCTCAACAGAAACTATGCAGGCCAGAAGGGAGTGGCAAGAAATATTCAAAGTGATGAATAGCAAGAAACTACAACCAAGAGTACTTTACCCAGCAAAGCTATCATTCAGAAATGAAGGTCAGATAAAGAGCTTCACAGATAAGAAAAAGCTAAAGGAGTTCATCACCACCAAACCAGTATTATATGAAATGGTGAAAGGTATCCTTTAAGAAGTGGAAGAAGAAGAAAAAGGTAAAAATAAAAATTATGAGCAACAAATACATATCTACCACCAATGAATCTAAAAATCAAGTGAATAAATAACCTGATGAACAGAATAAACTGGTGAATATAATAGAATCAGGGCATAGAAAGGGAGTGGACTGACAATTCTCGGGGGGAAAGGGGTGTGGGGGTACAGGAAGAGTCTGGACAAAAATCGTACACCTATGAATGAGGACAGTGCAGGGCGCGGGGGGAGGTAAGGGCAGAGGGTGGGATGGGAACCGGGTGGAGGGGAGCTATGGGGGAAAAAAAGAGGAACAACTGTAATAATCTGAACAATAAAGATTTAATTAAAAAAAACTCAAATCCCAAAACTATAAAAACCTAAAAAAAAAAAAAAAAAAAAAAAAAAAAGACTGATATACTTGATTTAGAAATTTAGAAATCACAGAGGAGCCTAAGTGACTATTTATTTTTTAAATGTAAGCTTTCTGAAAGACAGGGTTTTGTTGTGTGTGTCTATTTTTTTCTTTCAGAGAGGGAGAGGGAGAGACAGAAACATCAATGATAAGAGAGAATCATTGATCGGCTGCCTCCTGCACACCCACTGGGGATCGAGCCCGCAACCCAGGTGCATTGACCGGGAATTGAACCGTGACCTCCTGGTTCATAGGTCGATGCTCAACCACTGAGTCACGATGGCGGGGCTTAAGTGACTTTAAATAGCAGTAGCAGCAGAAGCTCAGTTATAAAGGTGAGGAGTGAATGAGAGGTGAGGAATAGGAGGTGACAAATAAAAGCCGTTTTCAGGAAACTTCTCTTGCCAAGAGAAGAGCTGATGGTATAGAGAGGTTCGTATTGTGGTTTTCAAAAGGAAGCATGTATGACATTTATATATAAGGGAAAGGAGCCCACAGAGAGGGCACAATGGCAGATAAATGAGGATGGAAGGACTAATGGAACATCATCCCCCAAGAGATGAAAAAAAATTTTTCACAACATAAGCATAAACTATTAGCACAGAGGACAAATGAATTTTCCATTGGACTTGGGGGGAAGTTTAAGATGCCATTTAGTTTTTAGGGTCACGAAATGTATGGTGCTGTTACCTGATGGCACTGATGTTCACTGTGAGTTAAGAGACAAAGGTCACTGGCGGAGGGTGGAGAAGTAGGCTAGAGGACCTGAGGAGGGTGTAAACATTTAGACTAATTCTTGTGCAACGGGGATTTTCAAGGAAGAAGTTTAAATATAGACACATTCCAAATACTTTACAAAAATGTAAAGTATTTCAAAGCTGATAGAAATGGCCTTGTACATAATGAAATACCTGAAAAATTATTATACTTTGCACGAGGATTTGTATTGAACACTGAACATATGAGCAGGTTGTCACAAATCCCTGGACATATGCTGTTTTCAGTCAAAATAAAACCCAGTGATGCTTGTGTGTTGGACCTGAAAAACATGGTATCCTGCCAAAGTGCAGCCTCGGGTGACCAGAAAGACGCACAGTGAGTCATGTTCCCAGGCCCTCCACACTACAGCAGAGGCCACAACTCTGCATTTTCCTTCAGAGCGGAAAAAAGAGTGATCAGGCTGTCTTGCCACAGTGCTAGGAAAGAAATAGGCAAATTTTGCTTCTCTTGGAAGAGCTCATCTGATGACAGGAAAGTGATATGACTTTGGGTGGTGGCAGACAGTGCAACATACAGATCTTGTAATGTGGAAATCCATATCTGAGACCTATATGATCCAATTAACCAATGTCACCCCAATAAACTTAATTTTTAAAAAGGGGCTCATAGCAGGTACCCTCAAATCAAATGTTATGTCAAAGGCTTTTGTCAATTGTCAAGTAGTCTACAAAAATTATTTTTATTGTAGTTGGAACCTACTTATGCAATATCAAGAACCCTTTATTCTAATCATATTGGTGTATTCTGAGCTCTGAAAACAGGCATGCCTTCCTAAATCTGTGTGTATTTTCATGCCATTCTGCGGGCCTAGGGGTGTTGCTCTCATTCTCTCTTTGTCTAGCTAGAACTACCCAAACCCAAGCTTCAGCATAAACATCACCTCTTCTCGGAAGCCTTCTCTGATCGCACCGGCTAGAAGCAATTATTTCATCAGAACTATTCCAACCATTCCTATTGCACATGTAATTTGTTGCTTTGTACTTAAGCTAGTTATATTTTTATCTTTGTCTGCCTTATGCTCCTAGAAGGCAAGAATCATGTTTTACAAACGCCTTTTTAGCATGGTGCTTTTGCACATATCAGAAACATGGCCTGAAACTTCTGGAAGGTGCTTCAGAGATCATCTTCATGTTACCAGTAAGGACACCAAACAGAAGTCTTGGAGACACTAAGAGGCTTGACCAAAATCACAGTTAGTTAACAGCAGGGCTGGAACCCAAAATCAGGATTTTTGGACACGATTCCTGTATTCCTTTCATTAAGCCAATACCTGTCTTTGTCAGCTTGGTTATATTTTGTAATCCAAATCTCAAAAGGAGTCATTGTTGAACCTTATCGTTAGACAAAGAGTCAAACTTCTCTGGAAAAGCTTTTATTTCAACATTCATCTAACGCATTTAATCCGTTTGGATGCATGAAAATAAGTGTTTTTCCCCCTTCCTTCTTTTGTTTATTCCTTCCAGCATTCTGTTTTGTCACTACGTAGCTAAAGGGCAAATTATATGGTAGTGGTGACCCTGGTGTAATAAACCTCTGTGAATAGGGTGGATGTTATACAAATATATTGGCTGTACTTATACACCTCAGCCTCCAATGTTCTCGTCACATTTGTGACTCATAGTTGGAAAGAGCACAGCAGTTCAGTTACCGTAACAGAAGACACCAGTAACTATAAAATTTCAGCACTGATATTGGGAGTGACCTAGAACTAATCATCAAGGGCATGGTCTATACCTCAGACCCTTTGTTAGCCCCGTATCTAACATCGAACCTCGTATGTAATTTTTTTTAAAAAAAGTGTTTATTGTGAAAATAATTGAGTGACGCTAAATGAACACTATATGTGTTGAGTTCAAATTACAACTAATTTAATTAGCACAAATTAATTTAGACCTGAAATTTAACTCTAGGAAAAGAATTTGTAAAGATAACCTAATGGTAAAAGATAACTAAATGACAAACTCTCATTTTTTTCTAATCCATTAAATTAAGTAATTTGTAATGAAAGTATAAATGTAATGAGAAGCTGTGAAATGTGGTTATTTCACTGAGCATTCTACCATGGTGTGGTCCAGGGGCACTGGGAATATAATGAGGCCAACAGGGTTTGTGTGGACCATCCTTTTAAGAGAATGTGAATAAACACTGAAAGTCCTAAAGCAGTTGCCTATTCAGCTTTGTAAGAAATGTCCATTAAAAATGCACTCAACTTAGCTTCTCTCTTTCATTAAGAATTTCAGCCCTAGCTGGTTTGGTTGAGTGGATGGAGCATCAGCCTGCGGACTGAAGGGTCCGGAGTTTGATTCCAGTCAAGGGCACATGCCCGGGTTGTGGGCTCAATCCCCAGTAGGGGACATGCCGGAGGCAGCCAACCAATGATTCTCTCTCATCATTGATGTTTCTCTCTCTTTCTCCCTCTCCCTTCCTCTCTAAAATAAAATTTAAAAAAAAATTTTTTTTAAAGAATTTCAGGCATATCAGTCTCTTAGCTGTGAGTGGCAGTCAAACACTACGGGCAGACCAAACGTAGTCAGGGAATTCTTGTCTTACTCAGTCCTTATCTTGCTATGTGACTCTACAGGAATTGCTTAACTTGAGTTAACTCTTTGGGTTCCTTTACCTGAAATGGGAAGTGAAGACATTTACTCAAATCCTGATAGACATAAAACACACTCTTCTCCCCACTTCAACGAAACAAGGCTTCCCTTATTCTGCTGAGCTGATGAATAGGGATCGTTTACCACTGCTCACTCTGGGTATTCTCAAAGGGCCTTATCATTGTCTTCAGTCCACTGAAGTACTCCCAAGACTCTTTCTCGTAACCTAATGGTACCTCAATTACCCGTATCACTTTCTGAAATTTCCTTAGAATCAGGATAGTCACTGCCTGATTTTCGCCACAGGAATCTAGAGTAACAGTTAACCATTGTATAATGTCACAGCACAAAACATTATAAATCCTGAGGAAAAGGGCGCTTCTTAGATACAGAACGAACTTTTGGTTTCTAGACTGAGTCCTACATCAGTGTGCATTCACTTCTCTTCATTAGCAACTTAGGACTTAATTAAATCACTGTACAACTTCTCTTTCTGCATACACAAAACCCGTATTTCTATTGATCTAATTGGCTTTTTTTAAAAATATATTTTATTGATTTTTACAGAGAGGAAGAGAGAGGGATAGAGAGTTAGAAACATCGATGAGAGAGAAACATCGACCAGCTGCCTCCTGCACACCCCCCACTGGGGATGTGCCCGCAACCCAGGTACATGCCCTTGACCAGAACCGAACCTGGGACCCCCCAGTCCGCAGGCCAACGCTCCATCCACTGGCTAGGGCTGATCTAATTGGCTTTTTTATCTGTCAATGAATTAGGGTTATACTTGCTGGATGGATTAATAATTTCACATTCTCATATGTTAATTATTAAAATTTAGAGGATTATTAAAAAGCGAGTAAAGACAAGTTGCAAGTAAGTGAAAATAAAAAGGGTTGGTGGTGGTTATGGTTCCAAAACATCTTATCAGCATCTATATTATTTATTTCTAGCTTCCAGAAGAAGAACCTGAGTTGGAGAAATGTGTTTATTCAATGTAGTGAAGAGTTCATCTACACTGCAGCACCTGTCAGAATTTCCTTCCCTTTTTAAGGCTGAATAATATTCCATTACATGGATATGCCATGTTTTGTTTATCATTTATCCATCGATGGACACTTGGGTTGTTTCCACCTCTTGGCAATTCAGAATAATGCTGCTATCAACATGGGTGTGCAAATATCTCTTTGAGGCTGTACTTAGTTTAGGAGCTGTTTGCATATAGCTCTTTCTCTTACAGAATTCAAAGCAGTTATTTTCAAATCAGTCTCCTTGAGTTCTGAGTGAGCACAGTGAATATGATGGAGACCCTACCCAGCCCTGGCTGATGCTGGATATCTTACCTAACTTGCCCACGGGGGGTTTCTAGGATTATCTCCACTTAATTGATGAGGGAACTGAGGCATAGAGAGAACTCATCCCAGATCACACATTAAGGAACCCGCTGGAGCTCCTCAGATGAGAGAGATGTGGCTTTCTTCCCTGCTGCAGAACTTCCCCAAAGCAAACCAGTGCCATGGTTTTCCTCCCTGGAGAAGTATTTCTCTATCTGGGAAGGAACATCCTGAAATTTCCCGCCCAATGGGACTCTTTGCTGGGCATGTGGGTAGCAGAAGCAATATCCTCTGCCAAGTAAAGCAGTAAAGAGCTAACTGAACTTCTTCCATGAGTTCAAGGGCTTTCCCAAAGCTTTTTTCCATTTCAAATGAGTCAGCAGATCCTAAACTCATTTTCCTCACTTGAACATTATGGAAATGTTGAACGTGAATGATCTACTTACTGAGATTGGAATGAGGAACAAAAAGACACTGAATTCTTACTTCAATATGATTATGACTTGTCAGAAAATGAAAAATTTCTTTTATTGTTAATTATTCTGCAGCAACTACTGCTAAAAGGCAATAAGAATATCATTCTAATTTTTTAATACCCAAAAACTTCAGAGGTATTTCTCAAGGAGAACATTCCACAGGAAATGGCATTCTAATAGAAAGGGAAAAGGAAAAAAAATTCCCTACGTTACCTTTTAGGGAAAATGTTTTATTTGTGGTAAACATAAAACAGTGATGAAATATGACATTCTCATGAAACAGAGTCTCAGGATTTTCACTTATAAAATAACATTCTTAGAGTAGTTTATCGGTGGAACTTGGTACAAAAAGGAACACAGGTAGCCCATCAACAAATTAAGCTAATTTTCCATTTGATTTTCTGAGGAGAAAAAAAAAATTAACCAAATCTACTTTATTATAATTAGTGACTCACATTTTTAATACAAACTCCAATTTTTTAAAAGCCTAGAAAGATCAAATAAGAGATTCAGCAAATGTTGGATTCTGAGCAATGTCCTGAGAATGTGCATTTTTATTTTCTGCCCAACTCTGAGAGTTCTATTTGTCCAGTTATGGGAACTGCCACCCCTGAGGAATTTTTCATTCATTCAAGAAATATTTCTTAAGAACCCACTCTACCAGGCAGGGGGGATACACCCCTACACAAGAGAGAGAAGGTCCATGCCCTCAAGGAGCTCACAGGTTAGCAGATGAGACAATATGAAGTCTCCACAGGATGTCAGACTGTGCCAGTATTCTTGTGAAACAAGTTAAGGCATTAAACAACTGGTCCCAGCATTCCTAACTAAATGCAAGATTGGGACAAATATTTAGTTAACTGCAAGATAACTAACCAAGACACAGTTCTATTTCATTTTTTTCTATTTGTGCTTTAGCTGAAATACTTGATGGCAAATACAATAACCCATATCAGGCCTAGCTGGTTTGGCTCAGTGGACTGAAGGGTCCCAGGTTAGATTCCAGTCAAGGGCACATGCCGGGGTTGCAGGCTCGATCCCCAGTAGGGGGCAAGCAGGAAGCAGCTGATCAATGATTTCCTCTCATCATTGATGTTTCTCTCTATCCCTCTCCCTTCTTCTCTAAAATCAATAAAAATATATTTAAAATAAATAGGAGTCTTAAAAAAACATAACAGGATTATTATTCTTGTTCTATCACTTACTTGAATGGAACTGTATATATCTTTTTAAAATCAAAATCCTAAATTTTCTATTAAATTAATTCTATTAATTTGATATTCAAGTGTTGCTTCATGATAGACACCGTTTGTGTTGTTTCCCATAAACTTGAATTAATTAATTAAGACTTTAAAACTTGCAGATTTTTATGTTTACACATTTTTTAATTCAGTTTTACAAAATGTAATAATACCTAACCAGTATTGAATGCCTACTATGAGCTAAGTGGGTTTTTTTCTTTTTTTAAAAATACTTCAAAAAATGTTTTTATTCATTTTTAGAGAGACAGGAAGGGAGAGGAATAGAGAGAGGGAAACATCAATAAGAGAGAGACATCGATTGGCTGTCTCCTGTCCACCCCCTACTGGGGATTGAGCCTGAAACCCAGGCTTGTGCCCAGACAAGGAATCAAACCAGGAACTTCTTGGCTCATGGGTCTATGCTCAACCACTGAGCCACACCAGCAGGGCTAATTGGGGTTTCTCACATTACTTGTAAGTAATTACTTGTAAACAGCAAATCTTCCCCCTACAACCTTGTCAGTACTATTAGGCCTATTTTACAGATGGGGAAACTGAGGTGCTGAGAAACTGAGTTTCCCAGCACCACACTGCTAGTTCGTGTAAAGCCAGGAATGCGCTGTCTGATTATCTGATTGGTTAATTTACTCTCTTAAGTATCCTAAATTGAGCACAGCGTTTTCAACCTCCAGGGCTACATGCAGTAGAACTGCTCTTTGGGCATTAGAATGCTGTTATAATAATGCAGTTAAAGTTTTCAAACAACCAGAGTCCAATAAAACACCTAGGGTGCAATAAAACATCTGATTAACTAGTGAAATGAGATGTGAAATAACTTCTCAGGGAAATGACAAGTAAATGGAGGGTGTGTGACTATGAAGTTTGCTAAGATGAATAAACCAGAACAAGCAGTGAGGCCAGGAACCTCCAAGCTTGGCTGTGTGAAACGCTCCAGAAAAAAAAGGGGGAAATCTCTCACACTAAGTGGGGTTGGCCTGGAAACTCATACAGAAATGCTGGGGGGAGGGGGGGCGGGAGTGGAGCTGATGTTTTTGTTTGTTTTGTTTCCTTCCATCTTCAGTGGAGCTGGTGCTGCAGGGGTCCCACCCACTCTCTGCACCTTCCACCTGCTCATGGAGGGACAATCCACATTTTGAGAGTAGAGGCTAGCATACAGGACCTGATAAAGCCGGATCACTACCACCATCACTTTGCAAAAACCATCAGATAGCCCCGAGAAAGCATGGAGAGCTTTACCAGTGAATAGCAATGTAAATCCGAAAGTCTAAAATGAAATGTATAGGGACCAAATTACTCTGCACTAACTTCCTAAAAGCTCTTCTCTGGATATCTGAGCCAACAACCCCAGCTGACAGCACCCAGGAAGCTTCCACAGGCAAATTACAGATTGTAAGGGACGCTGAGAGCCACCCCGAGGCTAAGTTTTGTAAGGTCTGCAATGCTTTTAGAAGCTGTCTTTCCCCCTCGTGTCCAGCGGCTCCACTACACACAAAATTTGCTAAAACTGTTCGCTGGGCACTACTTCGGTTGGGGGCAGCATGCCCGCCATGCAATGCCCTACCGGTTTCTT
Source organism: Myotis nattereri (assembly GCF_964212035.1). Lineage (NCBI taxonomy): Eukaryota > Metazoa > Chordata > Mammalia > Chiroptera > Vespertilionidae > Myotis > Myotis nattereri. The sequence continues at coordinate 26,897,011 of NC_138081.1, forward strand.
AACACGCATATGATTAATATTGGTACTCTGGAAAGAGAACTTCTTCTGACCTTGAGCGTGCGCGCTAAATAAATTACCTCAGAACGAAAGTGGTGAGATCTCATAACAGCATCTGGGGAAAAAAGAGAAAAATGAGACTTCATTGAACTCCCTGTTCTTCACCTGCCGAATAACTGATGACTTACCTGGGCGCGGGGGGGGGGGGGGGGGGGCGAGGGGTCGGGAAGGCACAATCCCGACGCCTCGAATTCAGTGGGGGCATCCTGTAGGGCGGGGAGGTTACTAGGCCATCCGTCTCTAGCTGATTTCAACATGAGAAGTTTCAGGGAAAGTTCTGGGGGAGTTGAGGAGCCGGAAACTCTCCATGAAGAAAGCGATGGATGGGTGAAGGGAGGCTGCCGCAGCACCAGACTCCGCTCCGGTTACCCTCGGGGGCTTTAGCAAACTGGCACTAAGAATCTGCGTCCATGCCTCTCCTCCCAGCACTCGGCATCGCTGTGCTTTGCCCAGCCCAGGAGATTGGAGGAAGGGGGCGAGGGCAACACGGGCGAGGGGCGTTAAATCCATAGGTGTCCTCAGCCTGGGGAGTGGGCAATGATGGAGCGAAGGGCAGTGGCGCAAAAGCGAGCGAGCCGCGCGTCACTCTCCAAACGGGCTGAAGAAACGCGGAGTGTCTTACCTCTGCTCCTGGAACGACCCGAAAAGACCGATTTCATCGGATGCCTCCCTTTCTGGAGCTTGCGGTGCCAGCAGCAGAAGAAGACGATGGTGGCGATGGTGCCTAGCAGAAGCAACAAGAGGAAGAGGGCGCATTGGATGCTGTAGGGTCTCAGCAAGACCAGGAAAGCCGCGGCGATCATGGTGCGGGCGAGGCGGGGGCCGCTGGGCGGCGGGGCTGGAGGGCGGCGGCACAGGCACCCGCGCTGGGCGCACGCCGAAGCGGCGGGCACGGGCGAGCGCGGATCAGCGCGTCATGCCCGGCGCACGCGGCCCCGCGCCCGGCCCAATGGCTGCGCGCCCCGCGCTAAACGACGGATCCAGGGCTGCGGGGAGCGCTGGCCGTGACTCAGCAGACGGCGACCAGGCTGGGACTTGGCGGCGGAGAGCCTCTCTCCTCCCGCCCCAGGCGCCTCCGCCCCCGTCCATGCGCAGCCCCCAGGCGCAGCCCCGCCGGGACGCGGCGGGCGGGGAGGAGCAGCGCTGCCGCCTTGGCCACCTGGGCCCCGTGCATCGTCTGACGGCCGCCGCCAGCCTCGGCATCCCCAAGACGGGCGCACGTGGGTCGGGGCGGGGACGCTGCGCCGGGCTGCAGCCGCGGCGGCCCGCGGGGGGCGGGAATGGGGCGCCGTGGCGGGGGCTCGCCTGATGACATCACAGCCGGGCTGCGGCAGCGCGGGCGCGCGGACATGGCTGCAGCGGCTGCGGCGGCGGCGGCCGCGGGCTGCGCTCGGGCCTGAGCGCCCAGCGCCCTCCTGTGGGGCCGCCCGCCGGTCCGCGCCGTCCGAGAGTGCACCAGCCAGGGGCCTCGAAGCTCCCCGTCGCTTGGGGCCTCCGCCTGTCCAGCCTCCCTTGGCCTAATTTCAGGGAGCCTGGCGTCAGGGGGCGCCAAGGAGCCAGGGGGGGAACCGCAAGGCGCGGAGGGAGCCTCCAGGCGGTGCTGCCCCCTACCCTCCCGTCTCCCTGCTCCCCGCCCCGATGTTGGGGCTTTGGAAGATGCTGCCGGGTGAGCTATTGCTTGCGGGAGGGAGGGTTCCTCGCACGCTCAAGCGTGAACACCGGGAAGGGCCTTCCCTGGGAATTGGGGTCCTCCAAGAACGGGAGGCCCACCTGTCTCCACCCCCTTCTACCTGGGAGCGCTCCCCAGTTGAACGCTCCGATCCGCAGACGTGAACGGTTCCACCACCCAAACTTGGTGCAATTTCCGCAACCGAGAAATGGGCTCTTTAGAGCCTCTTGGTAACCTTGCGTTTACCGTAAAATCTGACTCATTTGATGCACTTGCAAGGGAGGGGCAATTTCAGATTTAGGGAACTGGCAGATGAAAGAAGTTGGGATTGGCTGGTAAATATTTGGAGAAATTTTTTAGGGAATGTGAAGAAATAATGGTCTGTCACACAAAGTGCACACATTACCTCTTCTCTCCCTCTTGCCCCTCCCATTTTTTTTCAAAACCAACAAAAAGTATATTGTAGTTGGTGGCTGAGAGAGATTTTTCAGTGGGCGCTGATGCAGTGCCAACGCAGAAGGTATGGCGGGTGTGCTGCACTGCGCCTTCCGGTGCACGGCCACCGCCACCCGGCCAGAAAGCCTCCGCTGCTGCCGCAGTCTGCGGTCTGCGGCATCTCGCTGCCCTGGCCCACCGGCAGGCCCGGTGCGGTACCCCGCGCGGCTTTTGCTGCTCCCAAGGCAGTGCTGTGTGGAGCTGGGTTTTGTTTGTTTTATTTACTTGCATAAGAAAGCAGTGATTATAATGGCAAGGTAACACATTACTGCATTTGTGGTGTTTCTAATAACTGCTAAGGTGGACTCTTCGAAATATTTAAGAGACGGAAGGAATTGTGTCATAAAAAAAAAGTAATTTGTAAAATTCTGAAAAGCCAAGAATCCATGACAATGCTTAGGTTTTGTTATTTGCTTGAAGGATCTCAATATCGCTGTTTCCTAATGATACAAAATCAATTGTACATCTCTGCATAAAAGCTTAACCATTGATGTTCTTTTCCATTGTAACATATTACCGTGTGTAAGCATTAAAGGGAACTCAAAAAGGCATTGCCTAATGCATGTCTTAAATGCCAAATTCATAAACGTGGGAAACAATGAAGTTTTTTTACTTACGACTTGTTTCCAAAAACAAAATGAACATTCAAGTTGTTGATATACTGCATCTCAGTTGGGGGTTGCAGGACCTCCTTGCAGAGGCTGTATAAGGTGGGGATGTTGAATGGCAGAGTGTAGGCTGCACAAGTCCGGAGAGGCTTCCTAGGCACCTGGGACGCCGGCTGACAGGTAGCACTGCATCATGTGCACTTTTCTGAAAGGTTTCTTGATACTGCAGCCCACTGCAGTGAGAGGCTGCGTTCCTGTCCATTGTGTAGGGGTTACTGAAGAGAATCCCGAGAGGCTGAAATGTGTGGCACATCAGGAAAGGAAGGATTCTTTACTGTCTGGACGCACAGGGGCCTAGAGGAGTAATTTAAAACAACAAAGCTGAATTAACTTTCTGCAAACATTGGGAGACACAACTGAGAACTTAGGAAGGTCATCTTTACTTTATACTTCTCAGTAGCTAAAATTCGTGAGTCATCTGAAATGGCCTAAATATCTTTGAAACATGTCTAAGACCACAAACACAGCACACTAACCAGTTTGCCCCAGACTCTGCACTCTTACAACAAAAAGCAACTAACTAGCAATTATGGTTTTCTGAGCTATTACTTTAGCACAATTGTTATCATCCTGAGTCTCGCTGCAGCCATTTATAAGTTTCACATGCACACAAGAACATCATTTATCTCTCTTGGCAGGCAAATGCTTAACTGCCGTGCGGTAGGATTATAGATATTTCTTTTTAGATGCATTCATTTCTGTTCTTTCCATTTGTTACCTCAAGGATACTAATAATAAGCAAACCAAATCATGAAAATAATTTAGTATTTAGGTTCTATTGTTATTTTCTGATTTGTTTGTTGCTAATTTATCACTTCCTTCTCCAAATAATGTCATGTTATTAATTGCTTCTTTCTGTGCGTTTCTGTGATGCCTGGTGCATTGTGGAATTCAATAAATATTGAATCAACTAATCAATCTTTTTTGGAAGTTAATTTAGTAGAAGTCATACCTTTTCTTTCTGCCAGGTTTTCATTTTAAAAAGAATAATTGACATTTTATTGAAGTCACAAAAATTTAATGTTTTGGGATAGAGATGGAGGAGGAAGGCTTTTGACCAAATCTTTCATCCCAAGAAATGAAAAATCAAAATGGAAAAGTATATATAATTTTTTTGACTTTTTTTGATATTGAGTTAGCACTATCACCCAAGAGAAGACGGTGAGTTGGGGAAAATAACAGAGTTTCATACCAGGTGTGTAGAAGATGATCTATTGAGAACACACACAAGGAACCAAAAGGCAATTAAAATATTAACTTTATTGAGGGTAAAGTCAGACTGAAGAACATGGCTTAGACCCAAGGCCAAAATGGAGCATCTTACTCCTTTTCCCCTGACTCAGCATGCCCCACCCCCTCAGTCATAGCTGAAGAGCTATAGTTGACCCTTTAATAACACAGGTTTGAACTGTGAGGGTCCACTTATACCTGAAATTTAAAAAAATAAATACTGAAAATGTATTTTATCTTATGATTTTCTTAACATTTTCATCTCTTTAGCTTACTTTACTGTAAGAATACAGTATATAATACATATAACATACAAAAGATGAGTTAATAAACTGTTTATGTCATTGGTAAGGCTTCCAGTCAACAGTAGGCTATTTGCAATTAAGTTTGGGGGGATTTGAAAGTTATACGCAGATTTTCAATCGTCAGCTCCCCTAACCCCCACGTTGTTCAGGTGTCAAACGTATAGTGCTTCCCAGCACTAGAGCAGGAACAACCCTACCTGCACTCCTTCCCTGAAGACCAGAGGCTGAGAGGAGCCTGACACTCCAATCCACAAGGCATTCTGCATGAGTGAGCAAGAAATAGGGCCATTAGTAGCTAGCAGGCCTTCCCCAGTTTTTCTCATCAAAGAGTCATTCCACCTCCCAAAGGTAAGAGTAAGGGGCTTTAATAAGATGGCAGATGTATCTGCAGGACTTCCCTAGAAGTAGGAAATTGTGGCACAAACACCAAACTTATGGATCAGGAAGAAGAAAAGTAACCACCCTAAACTGTGTAATGACCAACTGAGAAAAGTGGCTGGGGGCCGGGGGGTGGTGGTAAATATGACAAGTTTTGAGCTAGGGTGGAGGAAGAGTTTTGAAGGGGGAGATGACAAACTTTGTTTTAGACCCATTGAGGTGGAGGGTGTCAGGAGAAGATCCATGTGAAATTATGCTGTAAGCTCATGTGGGTGGAGAGGTCAGAACCAGAGATAGGAGTCAACAGAAATTATAGTAAAGTCATGGAAATGGATGAAATGACTAAGGAAGAGAAACTAGAACGAATTGGAATCAGAACTTTGGAGACTGCTGCTTCCATTTGTGGACTGGAGAAAGAGAGCAGAAGGCAAGACCCTGGAGGCCAAGTTGAGGGGGGGGGGGGTGGTGCGTGTTCCAATTTAGTGGCTAACTGGAACAGTTGCCCAAGTGGGAGGTTAAGGAGGATGAGGACTGTGGGCTGGTGACTAGGAGACCTCCAAAAACCTTCCAGAGAACTGACTCATTATAGTGGGAGAGGCTAAAACCAGACTAATGGGTAGAAGAGGGGGAGGTAGGTGAACAGAGGAGAGCTGCTGTCCACAATCTTTGGAGAAATTTAACTCTAAAAGGGCTGAGTAGAAATGCAATTAAAGCCTGGATAAAGGCTAATAAAGATCCCTTTGTCAGACAGGAGTTCCTGAACAAGCTTCTAGGGGCGTGGACACAGCAGTAGGAGAGAAACTGAGAGGTGGAGAGAAATTGAGAGGAAAAGAGAGAGGAGAAGAGGGCATTCCCCTGGGCATTTGTGGGTTAGCTATTTGTCTTAACAAACTTCGAGTCCCCCAGACTGGTTCTTTCTGCTCCCAGGCTACTTTGGACTCTGCAGAATTAAAATTGACTCTGACTAGTTATAATGGATCCATGCCCATGGTCTCCTCCCCATCTGCCCTGGCTACTGATAGACACAGGGGTGGGGAACGTCCGGCCTGAGGTTGTTATAAGACCCATGAAATCATTTGGTCAGGCCCTGCCGAGGCATTAGGGGTGAGTTAATTAAATGTTTGACCAAATAGAACAGGCTAATTTTTCAGTTGATAATTTTGTATGGCACTCAAATGATGTTATAAACATCCAAATAGCCCTTGGCAGAAAAAAGGTTCCCCACCCCTGGCACTAGGAGAATGATTTTGAAGGAAAGATCAGGAATACCTTGGAATATAATCCAGATTGTCTGTAAGCTTTTATTACAAACCTATATGGAAGTGAGTAAATTACCAAACTGCTAATCACACAAGGGCATTACATTGATATATCACCTCCTCGAAAACAGAAAGTTTATGTACAAATGACTCTAGCAATAAATTATTAGAAGTAAATCATACTGATGTGGGGCTGGTAATCTACTTGTTCCTAGGTGAAGTTTTTTACTCTCAGAATTAAGTGATATGAAAGAAATTAAGAAGAATCTGAGGAAATGTGTTATATGGCCTGTTTATTTCCAAATGGTTTTTCATGACATACATGTTATTGTATTGAAAGGAAAAGAAACTACGTTATTTGGAAGAACCCACATTATCTAATGTACCCTTGGAGATGATTTTTTTCAACTACCAGAATCAGGAGAGGCATCATGTGGGTGGATCACTATTTTCTTTTTAAAATTTGAATTTTTCAAGGAAAAACAATTGTTATTTGCAGTAATAGCAAATATTATTTTCAGCAAATATTTCTTGGGAAGGGCCTTTTTATTCATTTTACCATAATGAAAACCTTAAAAATAATTTAAAGACATCATTGTAAGAGAAAATATTTCAAATGGAATCATCCCAAATTGTTCTTTTAACATTTTAGAAATTTTAGAGCCTAACTTAGGATTGTTGTACTTTGGGGTATAAAACCCATGATGATGCTACAGAGGGGAATGTTGTGTGGAGTGTTTCTGTGCAATGTGTGTGTGTGTGTGTGTGTGTGTGTGTGTGTGAACATTGCAGACTTCTCAAGAGTCTGCGTTTGAGAGTTTAAAATGTCAATATAATTGAATTCATCTACCCCATAATGCTTTGCAGACAGTTTTTGGAAAGTGGTCATTTATTATCCACAGAATAGAATAGAATTCATTTATATAGTTTCCACATTGAGTGTAGAATTAGTCATGCAGCAAAATACTGAGTCATTTGGCCAGAAAATTTACTCATAGTTGTCTGAGCTGCCAATGGAAAATTTGAGAGCTGTTCATAAATCAAATTATAAAGCTCTTAGCGTTATAAATCACAGAGCAGCACTGTTCATTATTATTCAGATAGTGTAAAACAGTTCCACCATTTCTAAGAATGGGCAATTTACAAAGCAAGTTTGAAAGTGAACTTATTGCCTTCTAGATCCACGATTAGGATTTCCATACAAGTTACAAACATTTCTACATTCTTAAATGAAAAAAGAAAATAAAAGTAAGGTGGTGGGTTGAAGTTGCACAGTAATTATGTTAGAATATGACATGGATAGCCCTAGCTGATTGGCTCAATGGATAGAGCGTCAGCCTGCAGACCAAAGGGTCCTGGGTTCCATTCTGGTCAAGGGCACATATCTTGGTTGCAGGCTCTTCCCTGGTCCGAGGCCCTAGTTGGGGCTCATGCAGGAGACAACCAATGTGTTTCTCTCATATCAATGTTTCTCTCTCTCTTTCACTCTCCATAAAAATCAATGGAAATATATCTCCGGGTAAAGGGTTAACAAACAAAAAAAGAACATGAGATCAATAAAATCTTGACTAACTAATGTTTATGAATTAAATCTAGGTCGTCTTAATAAAATAACAGCAACATTTAATAGTAAATTTCCTTCATTTATTACAATAATTTTTGTAGGACTTTTGCATTAAATATTTTATGCTAATAGATTTGTATGCTAGTGCATTAGTGTGCTGATAACCTGAAAGAATAATGTCGCTATGAGAGCAGAGTGTACCAGGAGAACAGAGAATTGGGACCAGTAACCGATGATTAGTAAAACATGTTTCAATAATACACAGTTCCAGAGGTTATTGAATTTATCCAAATGTAATAACATCCTATGGATCTAGTAGCCCCAAGAAAGAAACACTAAATTGAAATATAGTAAATTTTATATTTCAAAGAAAAAAGCCAAAAACCTAAAGCCTGTTATTTCTGGTCCTATTTATGCTATAGGAGTTCTGAACCTGGAATTCATAGCCAGGTTTCTAGGAACCTGAAATTATCTGTAAAAATATGAGCCTTTTTTGGAGGGACATGATCCATAGTTTTCATCAGGTTCTTAAGGAGAGAGAAGAGAGAGAGAGAAAGAGAGAGAGAGAGAGAGAGAGAGAGAGAGAGAGAGAGAGATCATCAAACCATACAAATCCATACAGATACCAAGGCTTCTGCAACATCAAGTCATTCTCTCAATCCATCAACATTAGCATCACCTAGGTGCTTCCTCTAAGACTGGAGAAGTGTCTTGAGCACTGTCAGTCAAGGATAAGCAGAGGAAACCACGGACTCTTGGCCTGTATAAGTTCAGGGACATCTCCCAAATTCACGTGAGTGCTGTTCATCCTAAGACTAAGTAGATAGGTGTTTTGTGAGTTAGTCCTCTTGCAACTTTAAACAGATTGGGAGAGAGACAAGTGAGTTGGGGTGATGGTTCTGACCCTGGAAGGGAAGACTGTGTTAACTAACTAGGACCACTTCCATAGACTTCTGTCACAAGAAGGACTCATTTGATTCCCAAATTGCCTTTAGGCCAGTTAAGTATTCCAATTTATGTCTAAATGTTTTGGTTAAGCCCATTCTGGGCCAAAAACACTAGTTCTAAAATTTAGTCTTGAGTTCAGAGTCTGTAAGGGTATCCATGCTCTTACAGCTTAGAAGAGAGGTAGAAGGACTTAGTATCAGGCTCCTGAAAATAATGCTAGACGTCCTGGTAATGTAGCACCCACTCTTCCTAAATCCTGCTCCAAGCCATAGCTTAGGAGGCTTTTCAACATTCAGCCTCCTATGGAGACCTGGTAGCTGGGGCCGTCAACCAGTCAGGATAACTTCACATTTACCAAGTGCTCAGCTCCATAGGCCCATTATCTCCAGCTCCCCACAATTGCAATACTGTGAACCTTGACGCCCACCACCATGTTCTTAGAACGCTAGGTCTGAGATCACATTCTCATTGCTGTGTGAGAGTGTCCTATTGCTGTGGCCGTATTCTCTCACATCATGGGCTGGTTATTTCATCATGTGACTTTCTCACTCCAGTGGACAGGTCAAGTTTACAGGGGGTCCTGATCTCTCATTCTGCCTAGTTTTATTTTTTTTTTCCCAAGTTCCCTTTTGACCCTCTAGGCTGTGCAGGGCTTAGTGGCACAATACTCATGCATTCCACTGCAGTTTATAAACACCCCACCCACCCCCACATGTTAGATCTAAACTTGTATGAGGGGAATCTGGGTCTTTTTGCTTCAGTTAATAATTTAAAAACTACTATTAATAAGTTAATATGTCATTAACATACCCAACATATCAACTCACAATGGGGGACTATTCTCATCATTTCACAGATGTGGAAAGAGTCACAGAAATTTAACATAGGTAGTAAGTATTGGTTCTAAGGTTGTGGTTACAGACAGTTTGATTCGAGAGCCTGTGTTTGTCACCACTTATGTGACCCTGACTCATCTATATATATAAAAGCCTAATATGTAAAGTGTCCCTTTGGGAGTTTGACTGACGGGAGTTTGGCCGCTGGCTGTGATGTGTGTTGACCACCAGGGAGCAGCATGGAATGAAGGGAGGCCCCGGCCGGTAGCCGGCAGCCAAGGAAATGAGGCCCTGGCCAGCAGCCAACAGTCACTATGGACCCTACCCATGCACGAATTTCATGCACTGGACCTCTAGTCATCTAATATATTTGGAAGAGAAACTGGAAGACTATGTTGAACTATCTACTAGTATATAGCAAGATTTTACCTTTACCAATAAATAAATAAATAAATAAATAAATAAATAAATAAATAAAAATAGGATTTCACTAAGCTTTCTATCCTTTGGTAGAAGGTCAAGTTTACCCTTCCCCTCTTCCTATGAATAGGATGTACATTTGCCTGAAGTTGTATCTCACCCTGGCTGTTTGACAACTTCTCAGCTATAGAATCACTGGCTTACAACATTGACCCAAAGTGCCACTGCTGTTGAGTCTCCTGTCTTTGACGTGCCTGAACCTTGAGGTTGGCTTGCACACAGCCAGTTCAGTGTCTCCTCCTTGGTTTATAACACTCTGGGTTTCAGAAGGATTAAATAGATCCATTCCATTTTCTTGGGCTTCCTTCCTTGATTAATACTTGCATTCTCCACCCTTAACTAGATTCCTAGTGCTGACTTGTCCTACAACTGTCTATACCCAGGCTTGGCAGGACAGGTAATAGAGAGAAGATAGTCTCTTACACTCCCTTCCTTTTCATTATTCTATGAATTTATTGATAGAAAAATACGGTCACTCATAAATATATACTTATGTATTATTCTAATGACCTATACATAGGAGATAGAGAAATGATAAAAATGTGAAATGTTGCTGAACATTTTTTAAAATGTTGCTTGAACGTGGTACAAAAGAATATTAGAGCAAGAAGAGAAACTTACTGGTAGTAGGTGAGGGGGCAAACCACTTAAGATGATTTATTAAGTAAATTATCTAATGCCTCTCAGCACATTAATTATGTTTATACTTAAACTTTTGAAACAACAAAAGTACAATATTAATAGAGACATTGATAAATGGTAATCAGTTATTTCATTAATACATGATATTAATATAAGGTATAATGGGGTACATATTTCAAAGAGAAATTAGTTTGCCCTTTCATGTTATAATTGTAAGATAAATTAATGTTTGAAGGTTGACTTACTCCTGATTATTATGCATAGGGATTGATTCTTACATCAAAATTATTACATTTTGTGAATTTTTAAAATTGGCCTAAAACATTAGTGTTTTAGAATATGACTACTTAAAGCAAAAAAAAAAAAACAAAAACACATGATGATCTCATCTTGCTCTCAGCTTTTAAGATGAATAAAATGTTCCACATGAATCAAAAAATGTGAAGTGGAAGATGATTTGTATGACTTGTAGTTATCCTAAAATAGAACTTTTAATTGATTCTTACTCTCCTTTAAGCTTAACTCTGCATTTGTGTTTCTGATAAATAGGGAAAAGACATGTAAATATAACGGGGTGAGGGAACAGTTAGCATACTACAAGAAGAAAGTACTCATAAAAATTAGTATTTCTTTTTTTAAAAACCTTCATTGTTGAGAATATTACAGATGTCCCCTTTCCTCCCCCCATGTACCCCTCCACCTGGTTCCCGCTCCACCCAGGCATTCACCACCCTATTGTCTGTGTCCCTAGGTAACGCATGTATGCATATCAGTTCTTTGGTTAATCACTTCCTGGTCCCCCTCCCCACTTCCATCTGAGATTCATCAGTCTGTTCCATGTGTTCATGCTTCTGGTTCTATTTTATTCATCTGTTTATTTTGTTCATTAAATTCTTTGTTCATTTATTTTGATTTTTAGATTCAGTTGTTGATAGATATGCATTTACCAGTATTGTTCATATTTTTTATCTTTTATTTGTTCTTCTTTTTCTTAAAAAAGACCCTTTAGCATTTCTTAGGCTCTGCGTAGTCTTCCATCCAATCTAAGTAATGCAATCATAGTTTGGCAGCATTGCTGAACCATCCTAAAGTATATTGATCATCTTTTTAATCAGGATATTGCTGGAGCAACTTGGAAATTGAAAATGTGTTTGACATCATTTGGACATAAAGGGAGTAAAAAGAGTGAGTTGAATTGCTCCCTAATGGACATTAGTAAAACCTAGTAACTTCTATCTAGAAGTCAAAAACAGTGAAAAGCAAGCCATCCAAGCACTTGTTTTAGAGTGCTGTGGGTGCTGCAGGAGAAGGCACCCAATGTTTTAAATATATATAATTAAAAATAATAATATGGATATTTCTCCTCCATGTTCCACCATGCTTAGTGCTGGGCTGAAACTAGTAGTCCATTTCACAGAAAACATTAAAACAGCCCCTGAATGTTTAGAATGACATTGGCACTATTTTCCTGGCAATTTGGAACTCATTTAGAGGGGAATCCTCAGTTCCTATTCTGTATTGCAGGGGACCTTGTATGTCAATATGGTCCAAAACCGGGATGTATAGAAAGCAACCCAAAACACTTGAAAATTATGAAAGGGTACTTAAGATTTATTGTAGTACTATACTTGCCTTTTGCAATTTTTATTTCATTCATAATAGAGAGTTTATATTTAAATCCAAAGGCAGATGAGACACCTGAATTATATTTTGATATTCATTTGGTTTCCTTAAGCTTGGTGACTTTTGTTTCTTAGTATCTTAGAGGTGGCTTTTGCATTTTGGAATTTCTGCATTAATTTTTTCATTAATTTATTAAAAGTAAACCTAACCTATATGCATTAAGAATTTATATTTTTATTAACTTCATTTGCATTCTTTAGTTACTAACTTCATCTTCCTCTGTCTTGCTTTTTAGATATCATTTTTTACAGTTTGGATGTTGCTTAGAGCATTATTTTCAAACCATGGGTTATGACACATTAGTGAGTTGGGAAATCAATTGAATGTGCTCTGACCAGCACTTTAAAAAATGAAATAAAATCCAGTAGTTATAATAGGAACTGAGAAAGGGCATCATATGTAGTAAGGGTGAGTATGTTTCATGAAATTTTGTTTCAGATATTTGTGTGTGCGTGTACATGTGTGTTTTGGAACAAAATGTAAAATGAATTTTTTACTATGAGCTGCAGTAAAAAAAAAAAAAGATTCAAAACCATTGGCTTGTGTTCTTCATCCAACCACGGATATCGGATGTCCTCATGGATGTGGTTATGTTTAAACTCATCCATATAACTAGCTAGGGAGTTAATGAAATGCTTTCTATCCGCAAAAAATAAAGAGGGGGAGATTACTACATAGTGAATTTTTTACTATCAGGAGCTTGTAGTCTTTAATTAATAGCACATTATTAACATCCCTTCTGCATTTGCTAATTGGCAAATAATATAAACACAGAATTATCTGGTTATGGAAGTTATAACAAACACCCACCTGAAATCTACCCAAAAGTAGTCATTAGAAAAGGGGTCTGATATGTCCATTCGGTTTGGTCTTGAGCAAATTGTTTGTGAAGAAACTTGAGGATTTGCTCTTTAACTAAATCACATCAGCAAGAGAGAGTTTTAGCATTCCGTTTTTGTGAAATATTTCTTTTTCCAAAATTTTAATTGTGGCAAAACACATGACATAAAATTTAGCATCTTAGTCATTTGCAAGTGTACAGTTCAGAGGCATGAAATACGGTCACATTGTTATGCAGTCATCACCACAGTCCATCTTCAGAACTCTTTTCATCTTGCAAAACTGAAACTCTATACCCGTCAAATAATATCTTCCCATTCCCTCTCCCCCTACCCTGGGGTTATCTTCAACCCCAGCAAACCAGAACTCTGAAATCTGTCACCATTACTAAATAATATTTTTAAAATATGTTTTTATTGGTTTTAGAAAGAGAGGAAGGGAAACAGAGAAATATTGATGTGAGAGAGAAACATCGATCTGTGCCTTCTGCACACCCACCACTGGGGATCGAACCACAACCGGGCATGTGCCCTGACTGGGAATTGAACCGGCGACCTTTTGGTGCATGGGATGACGCTCAAATAACTGAGCCACACCAGCCAAAACAATTAAATAATATTTAACAGGTCCCTGTAAGCTAGTAATGTTTTTCAGTTCTAAATAGTTGAAAAAATAATAAAGAATAACATATCATGATATGTAGAAATTATATAAAATTCAAGTTTCAGTGTCCATAAATATATACGGCCACACTTATGTGTTCACATGGTGCCTATGGCTGTTTTCATGCTGTGCGACAGATTTGAGTAGTTGTGACAGCAACCATATGGGTCAGTCTCATCACTTTGTACTTAATGCTGCTCAGTGTCCACAAGTCACAGTGATGCAGTTATAATAACTCGATGGTGTTTTAGTGTCATGCATATTGTCATCATATGGCATATTATTTTATTTTTTATGATCAGTGCATGGTAATCATGTTAAAACAAGAAAAAAAAGAGAAAACTGGACTTAGTATTTTAAAGTTGAATGAAGTATGGATTATTTTGTTATAAAATGGCAAAGCATTGTGTGTATTATACAGTGACACTATAGCTCTGCTAAAAGAACATGATAAATGTCTACATTATCAAAATAAGCAGTCATTGCAATATTTCCAGCTTACAGGACAGCAACAGTCAGAATAATTAGAAATTTTAAAATGAAATATCACAGCAGAATTTCTTCTCCAAAAAAAAAAAAATGAAAATGAGTCTAAAACCAAAATAAGTTTTTGATTGGTTCATTTGTTAGCTGAGCAAGGAATGCCATCTACCAATAATGAATTAATTAAATCATGTTTGATTGCAATAGCTGAAGACTATTAGCCTATCAGCAAAAGCAGTTGCTCAAAGAATTGAGGACATCAGGAATAACATACTAATTAAAAAACAAGGCAAATGGCTGAGTTTTTCCATTTTTCCAGCAGTTTGTTGCAAAAATTCTTCTCGTTTAATTACCTTAGCATTCTTGTTAAAAAACTAATTGAGCGCCCTAGTGGGTTTGGCTGAGTGAATGGAGCGTTGGCCTGAGGATTGAAGGGTCCTAGGTTCGATTCCGGTCAAGGGCACATGCCTGGGTTGCTGACTCGATCCCCAGTAGGGGGCATGCAGCAGACAGCTGGTCAATGATTCTCCCTCATCATTGATGTTTCTATCTCTGTCTCCCTTTCCTTCCCTCTCTGAAATCAATAAAAAATACATTTTTAAAAAATCGACTATAGATATAAGGGTTTATTTCTGAACTCTCCATTTTATTCCAATGATTTATGTATCTATCCTTATGTCAGTACCAAACTATCTTGATTACTATAGCTTTGTAGTAAGATTTGAAATTGGGAAGTGTGCTTTTTCCAAGTTTCTTCTTTTTCAAGATTGTTTTGGCAATCATGACTCACATTTCCAAAAAAAAATGTAAAGGTCACCTTGACAATTTTTGAAAATATCATATATTATTGACTAAATAGTGTCAGGAGTGAACTTCATTCTTGTGGACTTGACCACTGTCAGTTCCATACATTTTTTTATAAATAGAAACTAGAGGCCCGGTGCACAAAAATTTGTGCACTGGGGGGAGGGGGGTTCCTCAGCCCGGCCTGTGCCCTCTCTGAGTCTGGGACCCCTTGGGGGATGATCACCTGCTGGCTTAGGCCTGCTCCCCCGGGGATTGGGCCTAAGCTGGCAATCAGACATCCCTCTGGCAGCCCGGCAGCCCTCGGGGAATGTCCACTTGCCAGCGGGGAGCAGACCTAAGCTGCAGTCGGACATCCTTAGCGCTGCTGAGGAGGCAGGAGAGGCTCCCACGACCACCACTGTACTGGCAGCCATCAGCCTGGCTTGTGGCTGAGCAGAGCTCCCCCATGTGGGAGCACACTGACCACCAGAGGGCAGCTCCTGCATTGAGAGTCTGCCCCCTGGTGGTCAGTGTGTGTCATAGTGACCAGTCATTCCCAGTCTTTCTGCTGTTAGGATCAGTTTGCATGTTACCTTTTTATTATATAGGATAGAGGCCTGGTACATGGGTGGTGGCCAGCTGGTTTGCCCTGAAGGGTGTCCCGGTCAGGGTGGGGGTCCCGCTGGGGTGCCTGGCCAGCCTGGGTGAGGGGCTGATGGCTGTTTGCAGCTGGTCACACCCCCTTCAGGGTGGGGGACCCCACTGGGGTGCCTGGCCAGCCTGAATGAGGGGCTGATGGCTGTTTTCAGGCTGACCACACCCCCTTTAGGGTGGGGGTCCCCAATGGGGTGCCTGGCCAGTCTGGGTGAGGGGCTGAGGGCTGTTTTCAGGCTGGCCGGCAACTGAAGCTCCCAGCCTCTCCCTTTTTTTCTTTTTGTTTTATTCTGGGATTTATTTACCTTCTATAATTGAAACTTTGTTGCCGTCACTGGAGCTGAGAGCTGGCTCCAGCTCTGAAGCCACAGCCTGCTGAAAGCAGATATCTGGGGTTTGTTTAGCTTCTATAATTGAACCTCTGTTGCTTTCAGAGCTCAGAGCTGGGCTGCGGCAGGTGGGGAACCTTGGCTTCCTCCATTACTGGAGCAAGCAAGCCTCATGCTCGCTTCAGCTGCATGGCTGCAGGCCGCCATCTTTGTTGGCAGTTAATTTGCATATCGCCCTGATTAGCCAATGGGAAGCATAGCAGAGGTATAGTTAATTACCCTTTTTGTCTTTTATTAGATAGGATTGAATAGTCTAATTTGCCTTGCTTTATAACATTTTACTAGCTTACAGTAGAAATGTTTTACTGCAAATGTTTGAGCTCAAGGTCAACACTGAAATTTTTGTGAATGAGAATGACCCTTGACCACTCTTATGAAACACTGAATGGCTTTGGAAATTTTGGCTTTTGCTACAGACTTGATAATATTTCTTAATAAGTTCATTAACAAATTACAAGACAAAACAAGTATTTAATGCAAAACTTACAGGGAGGTAAAACCATTCTGATAACAACTAAATTGTGGCTTATAAGTAATGTTAACCTATTTTATACACTTCCCCTGCTGTCAAAAGTTGAAATAAGAAATGAAGATGTTGCCGAAACCGGTTTGGCTCAGTGGATAGAGCGTCGGCCTGTGGACTGAAAGGTCCCAGGTTCGATTCCGGTCAAGGGCATGTATCTGGGTTGCGGGCACATCCCCAGTGGGAGATGTGCAGGAGGCAGCTGATCAATGTTTCTCTCTCATCGATGTTTCTGACTCTCTATCTCTCGCCCTTCCTCTCTGTAAAAAATCAATAAAATATTTAAAAAAAAAAAAAAAGAAATGAAGATGTTTACCCTGACTCAGATTACATTGGATTTACTTTTCAAGTTCAAATTACAGCTCCACCATTGTCTTTTAGATGTCAATACAAATACAATGGAAATTTCCTTATTTTTTAAATATAGGCATACCTTGTTTATTGTGTGTTTCATTTATTGTGCTTTACAGATATTATGTTTTTTACAAACTGAGTGTTTGCAACAACCCTGCAGCAAGCGAGTCTGTCAGCATTTTTTCAACAGCATTTGTTCATTTCCTGTCTCTGTCGCTTTTTTGGTAATTCTTGCAATATTCCAAATTTTTCATTATTATTATATCTGTTATGTTGATTAATGATCAATGATCTTTGATGCTACTATCATAATTGTTTGGGGCAGCATGAATGCACCTGTATGAGGCTACAGATTTAATTAATAAATGTTGTGTGTGTTCTTACTTCTCTACCAACCAGCAGATCCCCCATCTCTTTCCCTCTAATTGGGCCTGTTCCCTGAGACACAACAATATTGAAATTAGACCAATTAATAACCCGACAATGGCCTCTCAGTGTTCAAGTGAGAGGAAGAGGTGTAGGTCTCTAAATTTAAATCAAAAGCTAGAAATGATTAAGCTTAGTGAGGAAGGCATGTCAAAAACCAAGATAGGCCAAAAGCTAGGCCTCTTACACCAAACAGTTAGCCAAGATGTAAATGCAAAGGAAAGGTTTTTGAAGAAAATTAAAAGTGCTACTCTAGTGAACACAGAAATCATTAGAAAGTTAAACAACCTTATTGCTGATATGGAGAATGATTTAGTATCTGGGTAGAAGATCAAACCAGCCAATTAAACAAGATGTACTGTTTTAAAAATTCCATTCCTGTTAGGAGACCTGTGTTACCAAAAACTTGTACTCAATTATTATTAGTATATATTCAGTTTTATAAATAAAAACTTTAGGAAATTTGTTCTTTCTAGCTCTGTACCTACATAGTATCCTTGACTTTACCTCTTGGCCTGCAAAGCCTAAAATATTTACCATCTGACAAAATGTTCGCTGACCTTGCTCTGGGTAAATAGACTAATGATATTTACTGAAAGTGTAGTTTTCATCTATGGAATGCTCTTCATTGTATGTCCCTGATTTAGGATTGTTTTTGGAAAACATACCTAGGTTTTATGGATTGATAAATTCCTAGAATGGTCATGTAAGCTAGGCTCTGTGAAATAAAATGGAAATGTGTCACAACTTAAACACCCACCACTGTGCGAGGCGGCCTCCAAACCTCACTTAGAAGCCTCAGCTATTATTCTAGACTACAAAGTACCTATATGGTGTTGGAAGGAAGGACCTATAAGCCAGGAGGATGTTCTAGACCTCTCCTTACTCTGCCTGTGCCTCTTGGTTGCTGTATCTTTAAAATTATTAATAAAACTTAGTATTAGGTAAGATCTCTGATATTTGTGAATCACATGTAACACTCTAGCCCAGGGGTGGGCAAACTTTTTGACTCGAGGGCCACAATGGGTTCTTAAACTGGACCGGAGGGCCGGAACAAAAGCATGGATGGAGTGTTTGTGTGAACTAATATAAATTCAAAGTAAACATCATTACATAAAAGGGTACGGTCTTTTTTTTCAATAGTTTCATTCATTTCAAACGGACCGGATCCGGCCCGCGGGCCGTAGTTTGCCCACGGCTGCTCTAGCCTATATGTTAGTCAAGTACTATTTATGTATTTGAAAACCTCAAGTAAGTTTTCAGCAAATCACAATATACAATTCTGAAAAGACCGTCTTAAATATTATTTTATGGTTGGGTTAGAGAATAATGAATTTCTCTTAAAATAGGTAAAAGAACCATATTTTCTAATATAATTACTTAGTGTAATTCAGTAAGGAGCATATGTTACCTTTTACTCAAATGTCCACATATTTCTTGAGGTCCCTTTAAGCTCAGCCTTTTCTGTTGATAAAGTTTTGTTATTTATAATAAAATACCTTTTCATGAAATCAAACCAATATATGCAAGTGATAAGGATGCTAAGATCAAATGTGCAGCATCATCTATACACCATCTGCAGTGAAAGTTAAATTAGATCATCTCAACCCTATTTGACCTAAGGACTGCATTGAAAGATGATTGTCCCTTAAAATTTTTCTAAAATGTATTGTTGCCTTTGAGATATTTTTACCTCGTTTTTAAAAATTGATTTCAGAGAAGAAGGGAGAGGGAGAAAGAGATAGAAACATCAATGATGAGAGAGAATCATTGATCTACTGCCTCCTGCACACCCCCTACTGGGGATCAAGCCCCCAAGCCAGGCATGTGCCCTTGACTAGAATCAAGCCTGGGACCCTTCAGTCTGCAGGCCAACGCTCTCTCCACTGAGCCAAACCAGCTAGGGCATACCCCATTCTTCATGGTATAAGTCTTAAGTTTATACCAAGGAAACCTTCCATCTCAAAACTTTAGAGTTTTCAGGGGGAAAAAAACTTCTCAATAATTTGTATTGATCTACCTTGGAATATTTTGGTCCTGATGAGATCTGCTACTATTGTCTTTTTCCTAAAGATGTATAACTTCAGTCCTCTGAAATAGTGTTTGCATAAATTTATAACATTTCTACTTTGTCTTATAGACTCCTCATAACTGATTGACAAGAAAAAACTTGTAAATATGGGAAAATATTAACTATTTTATAAGTGACAACTCAGTGCATATCACATTATAGAAGCATTACATCATGATGATGGTGATGATGAAATTGAAAGACTTTTGAGTCAAATGAAAATGTGTACTAAATTGGTCAGTGGGAGAAAGAATGATGGGAAACTTTTAGTAAAAGGAATTACTTTGAGTGGCTATTGCCATTATGAAACATACAGTTGTAAATATATTATGTATCCTTTTGGTTTTGTTTTTAAGGAAAAACATTAACTTTTGGGCTACATCTGGAATAGCATCATCTACATGGACATTCCCTCCTACAATTTCAGAAAACCTCTGCTAACTCATTGATACAATGCAGACGACCTTCCCAACAGATGAAGTTAGCAATACCCAAGCTCTTAGAAAAGGAAAGAGGAAAAGGACTGAGACAATGGACTCAGAGAATGCAAACAGTGACATGGATAAAGGACAGGTTGGTGTTCTGTTTCCTTCATATAATTTTATTATCTAGCTCCACCACAATTCCCTAATGCCTCTCATAATTTATTAGTACTTTCCCTGTTCTATTAATTTATTCTTCCCTTTAATTTTTTATTCAATCAGGGAATAAAATTGCATGTTTCCTTTTTATGTTGAACAATTTGAATTTGAAACATACTCAAAATACATTTTACCTGCTTCCATTTAAAAATGACCAATTATGCCATTGTTCAAACTTTCCTTGGTGTTCTGAGGAATTGAAGATCAGCAAACTGTCAGCAAATACGTTTTTCTTTCAAAAAAACACTGGAGAAACTGGAATACCTCTTCTTTAACATTTACTGTTTTTTTTATTACATTTTTTAGCCCATCTTCATAACTGGTTTGGTCAGGGTGCCTTTCCTATTTTCATGTATTCATTGATTACTTTTGGAGCTAAATTCCTCACTCTCTTCTCTTCAATCTATCATTGGGTTTATTCTGTGTCTTTTTATTTGTTTTTCTTTGTAATACAAGTATTTGTGTATGTCTCCATAACACATAGTGTTTTATGTGTGTGTATACTTATTTTTTAAAATATATGCTAAACATTCTCATGGTTTAAAATATTTTTAGTCTTTTGGGGATGATGTCTACAGACATTCAGAATGATCCAGCGTTTGCATACTGTTTTAGGCTATATCCTATAATACAACCTATAATAAAACTAGGCTGTCCTGAATCCCTGGTAATGGAAATTTATCTTTATACCATGAAAGTTGGGAAGCACCAAAATCCACAAATGGAGTGTGCCCAGGCAAATTATAAGGAGCTTAGGTCATAAGACCAAAAGTTCTGATGAGGTTGTCTAAAATGCAAAAGTATGTCAGCAGTGCCCATGGTGGTTCCATGTGTGTGAAATGTATCTGTGACATGACCAAGCATGCTTTTTTGATTAAGGAGCAGAAAATCACTGTGAAAGTGTTGGAGGCATAAGCACAGAATCAGAAAGCTAAATTTAAAAATGCAGCTTTTTTGAATAATAAAAAATAAAAAGGATATGTATATATATGATATACATATAGGCCAGGCGGGTGTGACTCAATGGTTGAGTGTCAACCTGTGAACCAGGAGGTCAAGGTTCAATTCCCAGTCAGGGCACATGCCCAGGTTGCGGGCACAATCCCCAGAGGAGAGCATGCAGGAGGCAGCTGATCAATGATTCTGTCATCATTGATGCTTCAGTCTCTCTCTCCCTTCCTCTCTGAAATCATTATTATATATATATTAGAGGTAAACACTGGAAAGTCTCCCTCCCTTCCCTATGTCCCATCTACGCTATTCCCACCTCCTACCACATTGATTGCTTTCTTGTTATCCCTTTTGTGTTTCTTAATTCAAATAAAGCAAATATAAATATAAATATTTTTATTCCCTCTTTTGCCCAAAAAGTAACTTACCAGACATGCTGCATTGTACTTTGCTGTTTTACTTATTTTGAAGATCTTTCCACTAGTACATAAAGATCTTATTCTTTTTTACAGCTCCATATTATTCCACTGTGTGTATGTACCATTCTTTATCTAACCCATCCCCTATGATGGGTTTGGCTTGCTACCAATCTTTTTCTTTTTACAAATGACGCTTCACTGTACAACCTTGTGGATATATCATTTGGTACATCATTTCGTAGTACGTTGGTATATACCTCAATCTGTTTCTGATTTTTCAATCAGCACTGATTTTAACATCTATTATGCATCAGATCCATTGTGTCTAACTATTACATAGCACAATATTCACTTATCCTTTCCTCTGATGATGAACACTTAGCCTTTGCTTCTACGAACACTGATGAAATAAATATCCTCATATATGTTCTTTTAAGAAACAGTGTGAAAATTTCTCTGAACTAACTACATAGGATAGTGATTTATGGCTTATAAGTTACTAGAGGTCCAGTGCACAAAAATTTGTGCACTCGGGGGGGAGGAGGGGGTCCCTCAGCCCGGCCTGTGCCCTCTCGCAGTCTGGGACCCCTCAGGAGATAACGACCTGCTGGCTTAGGCCTGCTCCCGGGTGGCAGAGGGCAGGCCTAATCCCTAGGTGCAGCCCCTTGTCAGGCTCAGAGCAGGGGCGATTGGGGAGTTGGGGTGCCGCCCCTTGTCATGCACAGAGCAGGGCAGATTGGGAGGTTGCGATGCCACCCTCAGTCACACTCAGGGTAGGGCCGATTGGGGGGTTGGGGCACCGCACCCTGTCATACTCAAGGCAGGGTCGATGGGGAGGTTGCGGCGCCACCCCATGTCACACACAGAGCAAGACCCTTCAGGGGGGTTGGGGCTCCGTACCCTGTCATGCACAGAGCAGGGCCAATCAGGGGGTTGGGGTGCTGCCCCCTGTCACGCACAGAGGAGGGCCCATCAGGGGGTTGAGGAGCTCCCCCCTGTCACTCACAGAGTAGGGCCGATAGGGGAGTTGAGGCACCGCCCCCTGTCACACTCAGGGCAGGGCAGATCAGGGGGTTGGGGCGCCGCCCTCTATCACCCACAGAGCAGGGCCGATCAGGGGGGTGGGGCACCGCCACTGTCACACTCAAGGCAGGGCCGATGGGGAGGTTATGGCTCTACCCCGTCACACACAGAGCAGGGCCCGTGGGGGGTGGGGTTGGAGCGCCGCACACTGTCACACACAGAGCAGGGCCGATCAGGGGGTTGGGGCACCTTCCCCTGTCACAAACAGAGCAGGGTGGATAGGGAGGTTGTGGCCCCGCCCCCTGTCACACACAGAGCTGCAGGGCAATCAGGGGGTTTGGGCGCTGCCCCTTCACACTGATCCTGGTGCCAGGAGGCCTCTCGGCTCCGCTGATCCCGGTGCTGGGAGGCATATTACCCTTTTACTATATAGGATAGAGGCCTGGTGCACGGGTGGGGCTGGCTGGTTTGCCCTGAAGGGTGTCCTGGATCAGGGTGGGGGTTCCCACTGGGGTGGCTGGCTAGCCTGGGTGAGTGGATGATGGCTGTTTGAAGCTGGTCACACCCCCTTCAGGGTGGGGGTCCCCACTGGGGTACCTAGCCAGTCTGGGTGAGGGGCTGAGGGCTGTTTTCAGGCCAACTGAAGCTCCCAACTGCTCCTTTTTTTCTTTTTCTTTTTTATTCTGGGCCAGCTTTAGCTCTGGCTCCAGCTCTGAGGCTTCTGCTGCTGAAAGAAGGTATCCGGTTTGTTTCGGTTCTATAATCGAAACACTGTATAACTCCAGCTGTGAGATCCCGGGCTCGCTGAAAGCAGGTTTCTGGGTTTTTGTTTAGCTTCTATATTTGTTACAATGTTTCTTAAACTGCAGGCTCAGAGGCCGGCAAAGCAGGCGGGGAACGTTGGTTTCCTCCATCACTGAAGCAAGCAAGCCTCATGTTAGTTTCAAGCTGCCTGGCTGCCGGCTGCCATCTTGGCTGGCAGTTAATTTGCATATCTCACTGATTAGCCAATGGGAAGGGTAGCGGTCGTACACCAATTACCATGTTTCTCTTTTATTAGATAGGATGTGTTTATTTCTAGTTCTTTTGACTGGACACCATAACATTGCTTTCCAAAATGTCCACTTCGGTCTGTACATGAGGGATTCCTATATTTGTTCTTTTTTACTAACACTTTGCATTGATATCCAATTTTCATGTTTTTGGCAGTTGATGGGAGAAAGTATCTTGTCTCAATTTGCTGGTGCAGGTTTTGGGGATCCCTGGTTTCTTGAGAGGTAAGATAGTGACATGCTCTCGCAGGCTAGTATTGTGATTTCTTTAGACATTTATTTTTCTCAAAAACTTAATAGCTTTTTAAGCTTCTTATTTTACTTGGGATCCATTACAAGTAACTACAGCCAGAGAGCTTATTTGGTCAATAATAAGCCTGAAAACTCTCCTCTTTTATTATGCCATCTCTGCTCAGCCTCTTTCCTCTCCAACTTACGGCAGTTATCTAAAGACTGCGTGAAACAAAAAGCTTGAATCTGATCCTTCCCATTGGGATGGATCTCAGCGCCTAGCTGAGAACTTAAGAAGTTCTACAAAAAACCTTGAGGTCACAGTCTTACCCTCCAGCTACTTAGATGTAGAAGTAATTGGCTTTTTCAAACCTCGCAGATTTTTTTTTTATCCTCACCTGAGGATATGTTTATTGATTTTTTTTTAATATATTTTATTGAGTCTTTACAGTGAGGAAAGGAGAGAGATAGAGAGCCAGAAACATCGATGAGAGAGAAACATCGACCAGCTGCCTCCTGCACACTCCCCACTGGGGATGTGCCCGCAACCAAGATACATGCCCTTGACCGGAATCGAACCTGGGACCTTTCAGTCCACAGGCCAACGCTCTATCCACTGAGCCAAACCGGTTTTGGCATGTTTATTGATTTTAAAAAGAGGAAGGAAGAGAAGGAGAGGGAGAGAGGAAGAGAGAGAGAGAGAAGGGAGATAGAAACATCCATGTGAGAAAGAAACATCGATCGAGAGGCCCTGACTGGGGATTGAACCTACAACCTAGGTATGTGCCCTGACCAGGAATCAAACTTGCAACATTCGGCCAGGGCTCAAACCTTGCAAATTTAACATTATTGGATTCTCAGTCGGTTTAGATTGCAGGCTGTATTCTAAATGCAGATGAAAGAGAAACCTTTCATCTCTGCACACTGGCCAGCACCAACAAGAAGTCACTGATACACACCAACATTCTTTTTCCAGACTCAGGAAGCACATAGTCTTCCAGACCACAGTTTTACCAAATATGTCACCAAGGTCGAACAGGAGTCAACAGCTTTCTAGTATGTTATACCTGTGCTCTTTTTCCCACAGCCTGACATCTACCAGATTTGTGGTATCCTGCTTCTAGGTATCAAAATCTGGATTAGCGCCCGGCCGGTGTGGCTCCATGGTTGAGCGTCAAGCCAGGGACCATGAGGCCACCAGTTTGATTCCCTGTTGGGCACATGCACGGATTTTGGGCTCAATTCCCTGTGTGGGGCATACAGGAGGCAGCCAATTAATGTTTCTCTCTCATTGATGTTTCTATCTCTCTATCCCTCTCCCATCCACTCTCTCTAAAAAAATTAATAAAAAAATATATATATTTAAAATCTGGATTAGTAATCATATATATTGCAAAGGCTATAACAAAGACTCAAACAGTGGCTTATACAAGATAGAAGTTTTTTTCCCTTTCACATAACAGCAAGAGCAGTCCAGGGTTGGTATGCCAGCTCCACAATGTTGAGGATCCCTCTAATCTTGTGGCTCTACCTTCCTCAACACACAGCCTCTCTCTCTGGGACTAAGGTAACTACCACAGCCCCCACTGTCGTGGCTTTCTCTCTTATCAACACAGGAGAACATAGACAGGAGAAGCATGCTCATTCCTTTTAAGGTCATGATGCAGCAATGGTACACATTACTTCTACTCATATTTTATTGCAATACTTAGTCATATAGCTGTACTGAGCTGCATGGGAGTCTGGGAAATGTAATTGTTAGCTGACAGATACTTGCCCAGCTAAAAATCTATTATTGTAGAAGAATGAGAGAGCAATACCTGGAGGTAGCTAGCAGTCTCTGCCCCTGTGCATTTTTCTATTGGGTTTTTATTTTTTTTGTTGTTGTTGGATGTTTTAGTCTCTTCTAGTGGTTTTAATTCTTATCTTAATTGATTTGCATAAATATCTTATTATAGAAATTGGTCTCTTGTGGTTTTAGATATCACAAATATATTCTCCTGATCTGATATTTGTCTGTTAACTTTGTCTTCCACTGATGCTTACTAATGGATTATTAGCACTTGTTTGATTTCATTTCTTTCTTGTAGGAACTTGTCTAAAGTGGTTCGAACAATACATTTTAATATTTTTTAATTACAGCAGGTCCCCAAATAATGTCATTTTGTTCAGCATTGTTTCATTATAACAGTGATGAGATGCCATAGGAACTTAACTCTTGTATCTATCAATTAACCTTTGGTAAAATTGGTTTCATTATATGTCATTTCAATTAAAGTTGCAGAACTCATTGACAATGTTAAGTGAGGACTTACTGTACTCTCCATAGAACTATGATCTCAAAAGACACCCTTAAGTTAAAAAAAATCCTTCATTTCTATTTAATAAAATCCAGTAGATTTTATATATTTGAGTCAGTACATTAGTTTCTTGCCCATATATGATAATAGTAATTTTCATTACCATTTATGCATATTACATATATGTGTAATATATGTCACCTACACAAATATATGTAATAATGAGTATATACACAGATACATATATTTGTATACTTATAAAATGTATACATTAGAAGTCATACAAAAATCAGTTATTTTCTATATTTGATTTCATCTGACATTTAATTCTCCATCCTTGCTTGATAAGAAAATGAAAAGCTTAAATTTGTCCATTCACAGCGAATGACAGAATGTTCTAGTTTTTAAAAGTCCCTTTGAGCCATTGATTTAATTTCAGTCACTTCAAGATTTCAGCCTCTATGGATCCTAGATTCTTACCCTTCCCCTCTTTCTTTTTTCCCCCCGGGGAAGTGATGCAAGTCTTCAGAAATTTTCCGTATCATCCCAGCATCTGGAGGGGGATAGCTGATCTTCCTCCATGGTTCTGATTTTCCTGCCTGGTTCCCAGGCATCCAGCAATGTTAGTATTAGGTACAGCCAGCCCTTCCTGGTCCGTTGAGGCTTCTGTTGGCACCTGCCACTGAGGTTTGCCATCCTGGCACCCATTACCACCTTGTATAAGGTTAGGCACCCTGTGGCCTCTCTATGTAGTAAACTATTTCTCTTTCACCAGTTTCCCCAACACTTACCTATTCCTGACCAGGACACAGGGACCATTTGGGTTCTCTATCTGTTCTGCATGAGCCCTGGGAAGTCTGGGTGCTGTCTCCAGTCTATTTGTCCAGATACCAGTTTGGGTCATTTCTAATTTATGGCCCAGAGAGGTGCCTGTTGCCCTGATGTTGTGCTGGACTTGGAGCCTCTTTAGGGAGGTTGTAATAGACTGTTAGCAAGGAGCCAGCCGTGCAGCTCTGGAATTGCCGCTTATGTATCTGGATATTTCTATCATATATCCCTACCCCTGTAATCCGGCTTCCTTCTCTCCAAGGGGCAGGGGCAGGAAGATCAAAAGATAACTGAACCTGATTCTCTGCCACTTTGGTTCTTGATTCCCGAGGTTCCTCCACCTCATGGCACCAGGATCTTTTCTCCTCCTGGGCAGCAGGGACTTTATGTCATGCCTTCATCTCTTCTACTATAGGGTGTCCCAAAATTCACACAAGATTTGGATTTTGCGTGATCATTAACAACAACAACAAAAAATAAAAGCCTAATTTTACTTGGTTTATTGAATCAGATTCTAATATCTGTTGCCCTTTGATTTCAATCCCTTCAATTTTATAAGCATTACCAAGTACCAATTATGGCCCAGGAGCAGGGACAATGAAGACCAATGAAGACCACAGCTTTGCATATGTGCCAGCAAAGCTGTGGAGGCCATTTACCTGATGTGCTATTCCGTACATAACCCTATGCTGTATACTTTATGAATCAATAAAAAAATTTACAATTTTTAATTATAAACCTGTGTTTTCTACCAAAATGACTTCTTGCGTGAATTTTGGGACACCCTATATAAAGCATAGTTTTAAAAAACTTTACACTTGAAGCTTCTAGATTTGGAACTTTATCAATTCCACTCTGTACTCCACTTTTCCAAGTTTGGATATATATAGATGACAGCTTGGTAATTTGAGAAAATTCTTTTCTGTCTCAACGCAGCCTGGGCTTTACAACTCAAGTGCAGGTATGTTCAGACTGTTATCTTGCTACTGACCTTAAGGACTATTTTAAAACTAAAAGGTAAACACGAACGCTTTTTTCCTAGGTGAATCTTATCTCTCCTTTCTGTGACACAGCAAACCCCAAAATTGTCCTCATGGCAACAGCAAGGCCGTGAATGAGAAGGAGGGGAGAAATGGAGGATGGGGATGAGTTACAAAGATGTGAAAGGTAGTCTTGTGGATTCTGCTCTGTTACACTATTTCTCTACTTCGTGTTTCTCACTGAAGGGAGGTGGAAAGTCAGAACCCTGATTCCTGATCTTCAGGAGACACGTGCATGGGACGTTGGTCTTCTTCCCTTTTTCTGACTTCCCCGGGGACCGTGGAAGACAAAGCTGAGGCGAGGTCATTAGTTAAAGCCCAGCTCCTCTCTTGGACAGGAAGTGCCTGGGAGAACAGGCACTCATAGGTCCCTTCAGCATAGAGAACGTGGGATAAGCCAGTAAGGTCGCTTAGAAGCTTCTTTTCTTGTGCCTGCCTTGTGTTTTAGAGAGACCCATACTCGGGAAATGCCTTTCTGCCCGGTGAGAGCTCCAGTGAGGATGACGAGCCTTTGGAAGAATTATCAAAGGAGGAATTGTGCATGAAAATAAAAAGCCTGAAACAAAAACTGACAAACACCCGGAAAGAAA
Organism: Myotis nattereri; assembly: GCF_964212035.1. Classification (NCBI taxonomy): domain Eukaryota; kingdom Metazoa; phylum Chordata; class Mammalia; order Chiroptera; family Vespertilionidae; genus Myotis; species Myotis nattereri. The sequence goes on from NC_138081.1 coordinate 26,925,489, forward strand.
ACAGCCGCCTTCGACAGTCTTTGGTGATGCTTCAAGGTAAACTGAGAAAATTGACATCTTTAGATGAAAGGGAAGATACATTATGAGTGGAAAGTGTTGCATATCCACTGTCAAGAATGAAAAAGAACATCAAGACCTTAGAGAAAAGTAACAAAAGTCACATTTTAAGAAAATGTATGATTGCATAATTTAATATGGGAGCACCCTGTTGAAGCTGCTAGTTTATTGTTTAGAAAGTTTTAAATTATTCCTACAACATACTTAATATTGTGTTCATTTAACAAATGTTCAACGGACATTTATTGAGCACTTACTATATATGCCACTCACTGGTAGGCCCTGGAGAGAAAAGATTAGTAAAACAAATAAGTTAAGGTGTTCATGATATACTTAGTCCCCTTTGCTAAGGAAAACACTAGAAAATGGGGCCTGTTCTAATCCACTATAGAACAACTGGAATTAAAGAGTCCATGTATTAAATGTTAGTCTTGGAGTTGGGAGGAGTGGTTTGAGAAAATCATCACATTCACGGAAGGCTTATAAAGGAGAAAGATCAGCATAAGCTCGTTAAAAACCACTTGGCATAGTGCCTTTTCGTAGTATCTTCTGTTGTGTTTACGTGTTTATTTTTCAAAAATTGTGTCTTCCATTTGTAGTTCAGCACCATGCACTACTGTATACAGCTGAGTATATGGCAGTTATAGCCTATGTTGGGCAGCATTCTGTTGTAAACAGTAACACACAGAGAACATTTTGAAATAAACAGTAAACACACAGAGCATTCTGAAAGAAAGCCCCCTGGCTGCCGTGTGCAGAATGAATACAAGTGACAGAAGAAAGAAAATGAGGACGAACTTGAAAGGTATTGCAGTCATCCAGACTAACATGATGGCAGCCTCGCCTAGAGCAACAGTTCTACAATATTTTTCGAGTCAGAAATAGTGAGGCAGATGGAACGTGGTGGTGAGCGAGGTCGACAGAGTAATGGCCCATGTGCTTTCCTCGGAGTAGTTATTAAACTGAAGCTTTATAGTTTTAAGTAGAAGCAGCCACATCTGAGTGGAAATGTAATGTTTATACCAAGCCATTATCTCTTTATTTTTTCAATTTGAAATGTTGTATTTTTATAACCGATGGCTTTCTCTGGTGAGGTTTTGTGATTTAAAACAAACAAACAAACAAACAGAAGCAGATAACTCTCATGTTTATATAATCTGTTCCAGAACTTAGAGTAAGATGAAAAGCTTTATAAAATTAAAAAGCCTGAAACCAAAACTGACAAACACCTGGAAAGTTAGCATAAATTGCTGGTTAAAAGTATCGATTTTGGAGGTGCAGACCTGGTTTTAAATCTCAACTCTGCTTACTAGCTATAAAACTTTGACCATGTCACTTTATGTACCCTCAGCAGCAGGTTCAATTTTCTCAGTGGGGGTAGTATATCATTTTCCTGTTTTTATGAAGATTAAATGATATAATGGGAAGAAATTACTAGTGGTATATGATAGCTGCTCAATAATGGTAGTTATTGTTACTGTCTCTGCTTTTATTGACACAAGGACTTGACCTAAAAGCACCATCCAAAAAATTATAGACTGATTGCTGTTATAAATATAGGTGAGAAAATTCAAATTAAAGAGTAGCAAATCAGTTTCAACAGTCTGTGAAAAGAATCACTTGCTATGACCAGTTTCTTCTCCCTCGCACACTCCCAGATTGCCATTTCATTTTCTCCTCGCTTGCCAACTCCCCACATCTCCTCCCTTGTTCTCAGTCTCACTTGATGACTTCACTTCCTACTTCATTGAGAAATTGCAGGATATGAAGACTGTAATCTCTCTACACCTGGACTTGTATGCTCCACTTTTTCTCCTGTCACTCATGAATGACCTATTCTATTGTTCAGCCAAAGGCAATTATCTCTATCTGTGCATCAAATCCCATCCTCTTTCACCTAATCAAGGATATAGCTACAGAGATTTTCCCACTCTCTCCTATATGATCAAGTTTTCTTCACTAATGAATCATTCTGATTAGCATCAGACATATTTTTATTTCTCTCATTAAAGGTAAAATAGAAAAGATTTGGGAAAATCAAGAATTTGTTCAGGAGGTAGAACTTCCAAAGACAAGAGGTCCTAAAAGAGAGAAAACAGAAGAGGTATAAGTTATTTTTAAAATCAATATGATAAAGTTCTAGAACTGAAGGACATACATTTCTCAATCAAAAGATACCACAAAAAGAAAAAAGGCTTGTCCAAGGCATAACATTGTGAAATGTCAGAACACCAGAAATAAAGAAAAGATTATAAAGTTTTCAGAAAGAATAAACATGTCACATGCTAAGAATTGGGAACCAGAATGGCATTGGACTCACAAGCAACACTGGAAACTCTAAGATAATTAAGCAATGCCTTCAAAATTCTGAAGAGAAATTATTTAAATCTATACTTTGCCGAAACCGGTTTGGTTCAGTGGATAGAGCGTCGGCCTGCGGACTGAGAGGTCCCGGGTTCGATTCTGGTCAGGGGCATGTGCCTGGGTTGCGGGCATATCCCCAGTGGGAGATGTGCAGGAGGCAGCTGATCGATGATTCTCTCTCATCGATGTTTCTAACTCTCTATCTCTCTCCCTTCCTCTCTGTAAAAAATCAATAAAATATATATTTAGAAAAAATAAATAAATAAATAAATCTATACTTTTATACCCAGTGACATTATCAACCAAGTGTGAAAGGGAAATAATATTTTCAAACTTGTAACCTGTCAATAATGTACTTCCCATGCTTTCTTTTAGAAAAGCTAATGGAGGATGTGGTCCTCCAAAATGGGTGTGGAAAGTGAAATAAACCAATCTGAGAAAGGCACATATCACATGATCTCACTTATTTGTGGAATCTAATGAGCAAAATGAATTGACCAAAAAAATAAGACCCAAAGCATGGAGGCATGGAACAGATTGACATACCTCAATGTGGGGTTAGGGGAAGGGGGGTGGGGAGGAAGAGAAGAGATAAACTAAAGAACGCATATACTTACATGCATAGCCCATGTACATGGGCAATAGAGTAAGGAAGACCTGAGGGGGTGGAGAGGGGCTGGAAAGAGGAGGGTGGGAGGGGTGGAATGGGAGATATCTGTAATATGATCAACAATAAAAAAATATATGTAAGCTGTAACTGGTTTGGCTCAGTGGATAGAGCATTGGCCTGCAGACCGAAGGGTCCCAGGTTCGATTCTGGTCAAGGGCATGTACCTTGGTTGCGGGCACATCCCCAGTAGGAGGTGTGCAGGAGGCGGCTGATCGATGTTTCTCTCTCAATGTTTCTCTCTCATCGATGTTTCTAACTATCTCTCTCCCTTCCTCTCTGTAAAAAATCAATAATATATATATGTATATATATATAAAAAGAAAAAAATGGGAGTGAATAGAGAAAGACATGGTAATCAGAAAACAGGTGGTCCAATTCAGGAGAATGACCAGAAGGAGCTACAGAATGATAGTGAAGGGCAGTTCAGGGGTGACAAGTAGCCTAGGAGGAGCTAGTCCAGATTGTGGAGAGGCATGGAGGGTTCCTGGAGAGATATCTCCAAGAAAAAATTGAAATTGATAGGTGACATAATGTATCAAAACATACTGAAAGGAGAGTTTACCCCTCTGGTAGGAGGTGTAGAGGTACATGAGAGAAGCAGTACTTGTCAATATTAAATAGCATGAAGTTCCAGTAATTAAAAGCAGCTTTCCAGTGCAACTGTCAGCAGACTAATGGAGCAGAATGCAGATCTCACAAATAGGACCTCTTATGTATGATAAAGAAACTATCCTAAAGGCACTATAGCACAGAGGTAAAAAGTAAGGATTTAAAGGGGCCAAAACACCTGGATTTAAACCCTGGCTCTGCCACCTCCTGGCTGTATAAACTTGTGCGAGTTGTTCAGCCACTCTAGACCTCAGTTGCCTCCTCACAAAATTAAAAGCAATAAAAGTGATTGCCTAGGTGACATGTAAGCATTCAGAACGGCGCCTGGCAATAGCAAATGCTATGTAAGACTTGCTATTATCGTGTTCCCTATCACAAGTCACGGGTGTGCCACCTATGCCCTTGCACAGGGCCCTGCTCTTAGGGAGGCTCCACATAGTGGTTAAAGGCTCTGTCATTACCATATTAAAATTCTTAAGGAGCTCTAAGGAGTCTTGAATTTTCATTTTGCAATGAAATCCTGCAAGTCAATCAGGTAAAAGATGAATTATTCAACAAGTAAACCCCAGTGTGTTGTAGGGGGAAGGACAGGTTCGAGTTGGGTTCTCATTTCACACCACGTGGCACACTAAGAATAGTTTAAAATGAAATCTCCATGTTCTGAATTTAAATGGGAAGTACCTGTTTAAATAATACGATGAAATTTGTCTTTAAAAATTAATAATAAATACGTTCTAATATTGTTCACTAAATAGGCCTACACATAAGAATCCAATACCAAAAAGCACTCCTGACCTGGACATGGTCTTGTAATATAATTTTCCACTAAAAGGAGCTAGTTTCTTTGGAGAAATGGCTAATTCTCCATCTTGTACAGGAGATGAACAAGATGAGCCTTGTCAGCAGGCTTGAAGAGGACATACTCTAGTAGTACATGAACATCTTGTCATCCCAGGAAGCAAAGAAGTTAGCAAAGACTATGTGGACATGTCAACTAGAAGAGGTTCCCACTGGCCGCAAGTGGGACAGTTTGAGCACCAGTAAGAGTAATAACCACAATAGATAGAAACATATCATGCATGATTTATAATGGTATGCAAAGAAGAAAAACCTGAATGGTCATCAGACAGAAACAACATTATTTTGAAAATTAGCAAATACAGACAAAAAAAACAACATTTGTTCTGCCATTACTATATGAAATGAACTGCCAGGTAACCAAATATTTGAAAAAATGAAGTTTCCCTTTGTAGAATTCCAGCTAATAAGTGAAGAAGAAAAAACTTAGAATATTGGCATTGCAACCTCTATGGCATAGCACATCTAAGCAGCGATCATCAGTGGCTGCAAATATTACACAGACAAACGGTAGCCATGCATTAAATGCCACCTGATGGAAGTAAAACACTACCAACATCTGATCAAGCCCCGTAGACCTAACTACCAATTTAAGCCTAATACAGGGAACGGAAGACTATGTTAAACACCACTTAAGGGGCATAATCCAGAGCCAGGGGTCCTCAAACTACGGCCCACGGGCCACATGCAAATACAAATATTGTATTTGTTCCCGTTTTGTTTTTTTACTTCAAAATAAGATATGTGCAGTGTGCATAGGAATTTGTTCATAGTTTTTTTTTTAAACTATAGTCCGGCCCTCCAATGGTCTGAGAGACAGTGAACTGGACCCCTGTTTAAAAAGTTTGAGGACCCCTGATCCAGACTTTGGGAAACTTGGCTGGACAAATGACGCACTTTCTTCAACTAATAAATTGCAGGGAAATATGAGGGAGAGAAAACTTACAGTTTAGAAGAGACAACAACAAATTGTAATGTATGGGCCTTTTTTGACTCCTGCTTCAAACTAACTTAAAAAAAAAAGAGAGAGAGACAATCAGAGAAATTTGGACATTTACTTAGTTTTTTAAAATGACATTAAAAAGTTATTGTTGAGTATTTCTGGCTGTGACATAGGTGTTATAGTTATATTTTTAAAATGTCTTACATTTGCCCTAACCTGCAGACTCAAGGGTCCCAGGTTCAATTCCGGTCAAGGGCTTGTACCTTGGTTGTGGGCACATCCCCAGTAGGGGGCGTGCAAGAGGCAGCTGATCGATGTTTCTCTCTCATCAATGTTTCTAACTCTCTATCCCTCTCCCCTCCTCTCTGTTAAAAAAAATCAATAAAATATATTTTTAAAAAAATAAGTAAAATGTCTTACGTTTTAGAAATACACATGGAAACATTTACAGATGCTATGAGATGATGCCTGTGATTTGTTTCAAGTACTAATAATCTAGAGGGCAGGGAAAAATTGGATGGCGGTATAGATGAAAAAAGATTGCTGTGAGTTAAGACTGGGGGATGACTATATGGGTGTTTACTATTTTTGTATTTAAATTTTTCCATTAAAAGTCTTAAAGATAGAGAAACTAAGATGGCGGCATAGGGAAACACCAAAATTGCTGCCTCCTACAACAACTTCAAAACACAATAAAAAGACAAAACGGACATCATCCAGAACTTACAGGAAGGCTGGCGGAGTGGAAATTCTACAACTAGAAGGAAAGAGAAAAGCACATTGAGGGTCAGGAGCTGCGGAAGTAAAGTGCAAAGGTACAGAGGCTCGAGAGTGCGCGGAAAGGGGCTGGTACCTGAGGATGCGCCTGTCTTTTTGAATCGGGAGGGAGTCACAAGCTCCCGACTGCTCTGAACTCTGGTTCCGGAAGTCTCTGGGCACCCAGGACTCATACAGGGAGAAACTGGACTGTCTGGCAGCGGGCAGAACTCGGAACTCGAGGGCGGCTTTCCCTAAGAGGTGCTTGCAGCAATTAAATTATCAGGACACTGAGACGTGCGAGGCCCATTAGGGCAGGGCTGAGAATCCGCCATAGTTCCTTGCTCTGCCCTTTGATTCCCTGAGACCCCGCTCCACCCAAGCTGCAGCAGAGGCTTTTGCATATGAATGCCCCGGCCTTTTGCAACCTGAAAATTACCTAACAAACTGCAGCTGGGCCACAGACCCAGAACTTCCAAGAGAAGGCCCAAGGCCCCACAGCAGCTTGCATTGCTTCACAGCTGGGCCTCATCAGGGCACCTCCAAACTCCAAAAAAGGAAGGGGAATCTGCAGTTCTCTTCATAGCTCCTGCTGGGTAACCTCCAAGAGCCAGTGTACCCAGTGGTCAAAGGGGGACCATCCGGATTATAACTCCTCAGATCCATAAGGGACACACCCAGGGGGCAGACTCAGTGAGCACCAAAGCCCCACGGAAGCAAGTCTTGGCCCAGAAGGGTGTCTTCAGCACAGAAGTTCTCCCACTGCAGACACAGCCGATTCTCACTGCCAATTGGCCTGGAGGTCAATTCCTCCCAGTGATCCTACAACAATCAAGGCATAACTACAACAAGACTGTGCACAAAGCCCACAAGGGGGTGCACAAAGAGTGTCCACCTCAGGTAACGGGGGAGGCTGAGCCACTGGGCCCTACAGGACACCTAGCACACAAAACCACTCTACCAACACAGGGAAGCATAAAAAATGCGGAGACAAAGAAACAGGTCACAAATGACAGAAATGGAGGAAAGCAAACGACTGGATATAGAGTTCAAGGCCACGTTTATAAGGTTTTTCAAGAATTTTATGGAAACCGCTGATAAATTTAGTAAGACCCTCAAGAAATCTAGTGAGACCCTCGAGGATATGAAAAAGGACCAACTAGAAATTAAGCATATACTGACTGAAATAAAGAATAATATACAGAGATCCAACAGCAGACAAGAGGATCCCAAGAATCAAGTCAAAGATTTGAAATACAAAGAAACAAAAAATACCCAACCGAAAAAGAAAAAAGAAAAAAGATTCCAAAAATATGAAGATAGTGTAAGGAGCCTCTGGGACAGCTTCAAGCGTACCAACATCAGAATTATAGGGGTACCAGAAGAAGAGAGAGAGCAAGATATTGAAAACCTATTTGAAGAAATAATGACAGAAAACTTCCCCTACCTGGTGAAATAAATAGACTTACAAGTCCAGGAAGTGCAGAGAACCCCAAACAAAAGGAACCCAAAGAGGACCACACCAAGACACATCATAATTAAAATGCCAAGAGCAAAAGATAAAGAGAGAATCTTAAAAGCAGCAAGAGAAAGATAGTCAGTTACCTACAAGGGAGTACCCATACGACTGTCAGCTGATTTCTCAACAGAAACCATGCAGGCCAGAAGAGAGTGGCAAGAAATATTCAAAGTGATGAATAGCAAGAACCTGCAACCAAGATTACTTTATCCAGCAAAGCTATCATTCAGAATAGAAGGTCAGATAAAGAGCTTCACAGATAAGAAAAAGCTAAAGGAGTTCATCACCACCAAACCAGCATTATATGAAATGCTGAAAGGTATTCTTTAAGAAGAGGAAGAAGAAAAAGGAACTCTTACCATTTGCCACAGTATGGATGGAACTGGAGAGCGGATAAATACCACATGATCTCACTCATTTGTGGAATATAATGAACAACACAAACTGATGAACAAGGACTGATCCAGAGACGGAGAGGCATTGATTGGACTGTCCGGCCTTGGAGGGAAGGTAGGGGAGGGTGGGGATAAGGGGGAAAGATCAACCAAAGGGCTTATATGCAAGCATATAGGCCTAACCAATGGACACGGACAACGGAGGGGTGGGGGGGAGGAAGGAGGGCATGAGCGGGGGGGGGGGGGGTAGGGGGTAACGTGGGGATAAGGACACATATGTAATATCTTAATCAATAAAAAATATTTAAAAAAATAAAAATAAATAACATACTAAAGCAAAGACTGCTACTTTAACCCAAATAAAAACTAAACATGTGTGTCATATTCCAATGAACAGATACACATTTCTGGCCAGTACTTCCAATATATTTACTGGGGGGAAAATTCGCATATAAATGGACCAACTCTAGTTTATAGCATGAAATTGGCAGAGTCTGAATTTGAATCTTGGTTCTTCTTCTCACTACTTGGGTTGACCCTGGATGGGTTATTTAACCTCTCACTGCCTACTTGTCCTCATCTATAAATTAGGGATAATGATGACACCTATCTCATAGAGTTGCAATGAAGATTAAATGAATGAACATGAGTAAACTTCCCAGAATAAGGCCTGTCACAGAGTAAAAGCTAGATTAATGTTTAATATTATTAAATGCTCAATAAGTAATTTCTGAATAAGTGTCTGGCAAAGGAGAGGTGCTTAGTAAATATTAATTGAAATATATAAGATTTTCTTCTTTAGTAGATTTTCCTATTAATATAGTACCAGATGTATTAATTTGGACATGTCATCAATATACCTGATTTTCAGCTCTCAAATCTTATATTATTCTAAAGATTATAGCTCACTGATATGTTTAAGAAATATACAAAAAAAAATTCTGTCTTTTGTCCTTAACCATAAAGTGAGGAGTTGAATTAGATAGGGTTCAAGGTGGCTTCCAACTCCAACAAAATGTTATTTGTCCTTAGGAAAAAAACTAAATATAACAACAGAGAAGACCATTTAACATGGAGACATGAAACGTTTGAATGTGTAAGTTTCTACTGAAAAAAAGAAAGGACATTCAGTTAATTACCAGAATTCATCTTTGATATATGAAAACATAGATTTGAATTGTGTCAATGAATTTTTATTAGTTTGATGGAATTTGACTCCATGGCAAACCACACGCAGAGGTCTTGGAAAATTTATTTTAATCTGTGAGAAATGGTTTAGTTTATCTTGTCACTTAAGCTGGCTTAATGTGAGTATCTGGAAGGTGATTGGTAATAGAATCAGTAATGTCTCCAAACACATTAAATACTTTCAAATAATGCTATTAGAAATTAGAAAAAATAATCAATGTGCAAAAACATTCATTTTTATTACAATGTAATGCATAAACATTTAAATACTGTCACCAAATATTTATAAATTGATTTTTTATTACGGAGCAATTACTAAATTATTTAATAAAAAGTAAATATGTCCCAACCACTTTTCTTACCATGTTTGTTTTCCAAAGGTAGCAAAAGTTAATGATTTGTTCTACATATGTCTATGCATATACACACAATAAGAAATGTATATATGTCCTGTTACTAAAAAAAAAATATTTGTAAAGTGTTACTTTTTCTTGCCATTTTAGTGTTACCACAAGCAGTTACCCAGTTTGAAGAATTGGTTGGTATGGCAGAGGCCGTGCTTAAGGGTCGCGGAACCATGTTTACATCTGCATCTACCCTCTGGAGAGCAACAAACAACTCCTCGCCAGATTCATTTGCCTCCATGTGCAGTAATTCTAATTCTAATTCTAATTCCAGTTCACCAATTTCCTTGAAAGCTGAAGAAGAGCATCACACTGATGAGAAGCAGGTCAGTGGGAATACCCACCCTATCTTTCTCTGGGATAGAGTTAAATACAAAAATTAAAATAAGAGCACCACTAGCAATAGATCCTAAGAATCCCAAAACACCAGTCAGAAAGAATAGATGCACCCCTATGTGCACAGCAGTGCTATTTACAATAGCTAAGATCTGGAAACAGCCCAAGTGCCCACCAGTAGATGAGTGGATAAAAAAAGCTTTGGTACATTTACACAATGGAATACTATGCAGCTGCCTAAAAGAAAGATCTCTTACCCTTTGAGACAGCATGAAGGGATGTGGAGAGTATTATGCTAAGTGAAATAAGCCATTCAGGGGAAGACAAGTATCACATGGTCTCACTCATATGTGGAATCTAATGAAGAAAAATAAACTGATGAACAAAATAGATCCAGAGACATGGAAGCATGGATCAGACTGATGAATCTCGGAGGGAAGGGGGTTTGGGGGCAGGAAGAGATTAACCAAAGAACTTATATGCATATGTGCATAATCCATAGACACACAATAGTGCAATGAAGGCCTTGGGGGGAGAGAGGGGTGAGGGGATCAATGGGGGGAAAAGGGGACATCTATAATACTTTCAACAATAAAAAATCATTTTTTTAAAAAAGAGCACAAAGTGACCATTGTTTTATCAGATACTTTTAGGTAACTTTAGATCACAACCATAACATTCCTATTACATAAAACAGTAAATCTAATATTTGTGAAACAAATATCCAGGTTGTTTCTAAAACTAAAGCCAAATTGTAGGCAGTATGATGTTTTAAAACTAGACAATTCTAAATCCAATAACAGAAGGATTACTGTGCATTAAGGGCTATGAAATATCATTGGAAAGAGGTAAATTTCATCCTCTGCATGCTGTCTGGACACAGTTCTTTTGCTACTTCCTCAATTTCTCTTAATAAAAATATAGAAGCTAAAAAGACAGGAGTTTTGTTTGAATCAGGTATTATTGTTGGAAAATAAGCCTTCAAGAGCAATATTAAATACTAAAAGTCTATCATTCAGAATATTTGAATCTTAGTGTATTCGTTTCCTTCTGCAATCTAACAGGTTACCACAGAATTAGTAATTTGTAAGAATACGGTTTAAGTATCTGAGAGTTCTGTAGGTCAGAAGCGTGGTAATATCAAGCTATTGGCAGGGGGCTCCTTTCCGGAGGCTCTATGGAAGAACCTGTTTGCTGCTCCTTTGGGTTGTAGAATTCAGCTTCTGTGGTTGTAGAACTGAGTTCCAATTTTCTTGCTGACTGTAAATGGAAGGCCATTCCTGCTTCTAGAGGCAACCACCTTCCTTGTTTGCAGCCACTTCCACCATCCTCAAAGCCTGCCATGGCAAGCAAAGTTCCCCTCACTCTTCCAGTCTCTCCTCCATCATGTCCTGTTTTCTGACCCTTTCTTCTGCCTCCCTCTTCTGCATAGAAGGGCTCCTGTAATTAGGTCAGGACCCACCTGGATAACCCAGGCTAGTCTTCCCATCTCAAGATACTTAACGTTAATCACACCTACAAAGTTGTTTTCCCATTCACAGTTTCCAGGGCCATTATTCTGCCTCCCACACTTAGTTAAGTATTGAGGAGGGGACTAATTCTCAAAGCACCAAATCCAGATTCCATAACAAGAATATGTATATATTCTGTATATGTATATACTCACAAATATTGGGAATTTTCTCAAAGACAGCATTTAACTCTAACACTTGAAATGTAAAGTATACACTAAAAGTATATTGCCCTAACCGGTTTGGCTCAGTGGATAGAGCATCGACCTGCGGACTCAAAGGTCCCAGGTTCGATTCCAGTCAAGGGCATGTACCTTGGTTGCTGGCACATCCCCAGTAGGGAGTGTGCAGGAGGCAGCTGAACGATATTTCTCTCTCATGGATGTTTCTAACTCTCTATCCTTTTCCCTTCCTCTCTGTAAAAAATCAATAAAGTATATATATTTTAAAAAGTATAATGCATCTCCTTAAAGAACATTGATTTTGTTTTCTGGTATGCCTTAATTATTAATACATTCCTCCAGATTTTACTTCCTTTTTCTTCTTCTCCCAATTTCATTCTTTTTTTTTTTTTTTTCAGTTCAAGATTGAAAAATGGCAGATTGCTCGTTGTAACAAGAGCAAACCTCAGAAATTTATTAATGATTTAATGCAAGTACTTTACACAAATGAATACATGGCCACACACAGCCTGACCGGTGCAAAATCCTCTACTTCAAGGGAGAAAGCGGTAAAGCCAGCTATGAATCAGAATGAAGTTCAAGAAATCATAGGTGATAAAATGATTGTATTATACTGTCACATGATTTTGAAATTATTTTATCCTTCTAGGTTAAGTTATTCTTTTATGATATTTTCCTTCAAATTTATATTTCTGTGAAAGAAAAGTCGGAGGACAATCTAAACCCTAGTAAATATGGGAAATTTTATAGAAAAAATTTACTTTAAAAGTAGATATTAAACTAAAACTAAAATTGAATATTACTGAAAAGTTTGGGTTCAGAAAATTCATAGCTTTAGAAAAGAAAATTTTCAAAATCCTTTCAACCAAAATTTCATTAACAGTTTGTATCTTATTTTCTCTTTGTCTTAGTTCTATCCCTTATCTTTATTCTAGGAAGAAAGAGGCTAATTTGACTTTACTTATGGTTTTCAACTTACTGATTCTCCTTAAATTTAATAATCTAGATTGTCAATAATTTTTTGAAAATATCTAACAAATTTAGGGAATCACTGAATCCCAGCTCTCTATATTTTAATAGTATGTAATTTCTTACTTGGAAAAGGGTCAGACTCAACTATTCTAACTGATGTTGGGATAGATACAATTAAATTCCTAGCATTTTGGAGCAAGGAGAGATTTCAGAGCAAGCAGTAAGGTTAAAGTTGAGTGGTACCATAGGAAGACAAATACGTAGAACTTTGTAAAGCCTTCTTATCTATTCATCTATTTAAAGATCTCATGGGTGTTTGGGCTACTTTTGCAAAATGAAGACAAAATTGTAATGTGCTTCATGTTTTATCTCAGTTCATATCCTAAGATGCAAAGGCCTCCTGAAGTGTTTTTGTGTGCTGCTGTTGTTTTTTACAGGAGTCACAAAACAGTTATTTCCCAACACGGATGATGTCTCGATCAGAAGAATGATAGGGCAAAAGCTGAACAACTGTACCAAGAAGCCAAATTTAAGCAAAAATATGAACTCTCAGGATATTAAGTAGGTCCTTGTGGTAAGTATTTTCAACCTTCACCATCCTTCTGATGTGGCAAGAAGATGCAATACTTTTATCCCTGAAAAAGCATTTTCTGAGCACTCTACTCGAGAATACCAGTGGCCTGTGAAATGCTGATATTCCTGGGGGTGAAGGTGGGGACAGGGAAGGGAATTTAAATTTGGGAAATGATGACTTCAGTCACACAGATTTTTCCTTCCTAAAAACTCCCAGGTATTTTGATACCCTTTAAGATGCCCAAGTGCACCCAGAAATCTCCAAGGAGAGCAGATAGTAGTATGTAGTGTTTTCCAAGTATGTTTTATTGAGGACCTTTTTTCCCTTCACAGAACACATGTTAAGTTGTGGGTAGGGGTAGGAAGGAGCCAAAGGAAGAACACATGACAATTTACAAAGTTTCTCTAGAACACATGAGATACACATCTTTGGGGAAAAGCTGTGGCATGTCAATGAGACTGAACTCACAGCTCTAACCCAGCGATCGGACCTGTGTACCAACTCCTGGCTGGAAGTATTGAGGGGTTTCCTTCACCACCCCCCATTCTGCTTCTCATTGTCTTTAAATCAGGTGTTATAGCTTGCTTGTTGGATGAGGATTTTTACCAAGATGTTTGTACTAAACTAAGGAAAAGAATTATTTGTTTACAATGAGTTTTACGGAGATGCACTTTAGAGTCAGGCCCAGCCCCAGGCAAACCCTGAAATAGAATTTTGTGTTTGCTTTCACAACCCCTGGCTGTTTCACTTGTGCTCACCCTTCCTCTCCATTATTTTGATGGAAAATATGTAAAAATATGCATTATTATGTTATCCATTTAAAAAATATATATTTTAATTGATTTCAGAGAGGAAGGGAGAGGGAGATATAGAAACATCAATGATGAGAAAGAATCATTGATCTGCTCCCTCCTGTACTGGGGATCGAGCCCAAACCTGGGCATGTGCCCTTGACTGGAATCAAACCTGGGACCCTTCAGTCCGCAGGCTGATGCTCTGTCCACTGAGCCAAACTGGCTAGGGCAATGTTATTAATGTTTTAATTGGTAAATAGAGCCATAGGGTAAACACCGGAGGGCAGGTTTTTTTGTCCATTTAACTTCTGCTTTGCCTGTTCTCCGTCTAACTCTATCATTTGTGAGACTAGTTTATTTGTCTTTTTCTTCTGACTGTGTTTTAAATGGGATGTGGAGCTGTGTGGATTGCAGTAATTCAACCGACCCACTCTCCACCCATTGCAGACTACCACCCCATCCTTCCTGAGGGTCCTTTACTATTTTGCTATCCAAGTAAGACTACTGATAAGGGTCAACAATAGTCTCTCTTCCTTAAAGACAAACAAACAAAATTACTTATAACAACTGCAGAGGGGTTCTTTCCCTTGGCTCATATATACTGGTAGACTAACTTAAAGATTTATAAAACATAAGGACATTTTATCCCTCATGATTAAAAATTTAAGTAGGTTGTGAATTTCATATTTTCTCAGTTAGTAGATAGTATTTAAATGAGCCCTCAGAACTTCTCATTTTGACACGGGCTACCTTATTAATGTGTATAATGGCCAAGTTCCCTCTCTAAATACCATGCAACCACACACACGAGTCATAGAGCTATCTTTTGTAGCACATTATCACATTTCAGGGTTCTCCAAAGCATTTAATATTCTAACTTCTGCCTTTTTAATATCTCAGACTGCCAAGGGTAAGTACAAAACTCATCTCTGACAAGATCAGTCAGCAGAGTGTTGAAGAAATTTAGTTTTGCTTGTGCTTGCCAGGAGTAGTGTTATTAAATCGCCTGGGTATGGCCTCAATTAACATTTTAAAAAGGAACAAATCTCTTGCTATGAACTCAATATTTTCTTGTGCCTTCTGAGCCTTAGCCTTGCTTGGTTGTCAAGTTGCTTGGAATGGAAATGGATATATTTTGAATTAGAAATAGAGATTAACAAGGTGTCAGAAGTAATTATGTTCTGAATGGGAAAAGTTTTTTTAATTGACAGGTATCTTTCATTTGAAGTATAGCTCAATCAAAATTATTTCAAAAAGGACTGAGAAACTATATGGGGAAGAGCAGCATATTTAGCCATACTTGATGCATTAGTCAGATATAGCACCATCTAGTGGTCATTTAACTAACAGGAACCCCCAAAGTTGACTATACTTATTTAGGTAAACTATGTCTCCTGCTTAACCAACCCCTGTCCCTCAAAAGTATTCTTTGGAAAAATAATTCCCTTGCATTACTATTAACAGAGAGTATTCTTCAAAGTCATATAGACTTATATGAACTCCTATTCGTTCCAGAAGCCTAGCAACCCCCACCGACGTACCCTGTGGCTGACTGTGCCCTCCACCCAGTACTGAGCTCGAGGTTGCCATCGGTGGCTTGGATTTGAAAGGACAGCCATTTCCCAGCTAAGACTTAGTTCTTTGAGGATTAATACTCAATTACATCCTTCTCCCTTTATCATCTATTCTCTCACATTCCTGTGACAGCTGTTAGGCCAAAGTGAGAGGCAACAAGCATTTTTTGAGATCCAAAAGAACAGTTCTTAGAAAAGCACCGATTTGGGCAGAAAGCCAACTAGTGTTCCAATTAGGAGGGGAGGCAAGGGGTGTTTATGAGAAAGGGAAGGGGGAACAATTACATTAACAGAAGGAAGGATTTCTATTGTGCAAAAAAGCTAACACCGTGATGCTAATTCTAAAGAATGTTTTCAGTTTTCAGTCCGGTAGTCATCATACCTGCTTTCTTATTATCTTTGCAAACAACTGTCTGGGATACAATGCTGCTTTGGGTTCTTTTGCCCAGTTTTCACATTCCAATGGGCTGAGAAATAAGTAAGACATGCAGTTCCTCTGGGATGGCAGTTCTGACTCCACTTAAAAGTGGCTCCATTTATATTATTTTTCACTGCCCTCAAGTTGCCTGAAGCTCACACTTTGCCAAGAGCTTGATGTGGCCAATCTTTCTGGCCTTTCTCCATTTTCCCCTCTCTCTTGTAGGAGCTGAAGAAAATTTTATTTATAAGAATATTAGCGTACCACCACCTCTATACCATTCCTCTAAACAGCCTTCTCCAGAAATTTCCAAGTATATATAATTTGTACTATAATGTTACATCTCATATATTAAAAGTTAAAGTTGACTTAACACAGCAGTGCTGAAATGGGATTGAAGGGATTTTTGTCCCCTGCCCCTCAACTGGGGGATATTTGCAAATGTCTGGAGATATTGTTGGTTGACTCACTGGGTGATACTACTGACATCTAGTGGACAGAAGCCAGGGATGCTGCTAAACATCCTAGCCCAAGTTACCCAGCCCAAAATACCAACTGTGCCAAGGTTGAAAAATTCTAGTCTAAATATTTTCCTTATTTTAGAGATAATGAAACTAAAGCCTAAAAAGGTTAAGTGAATTGACAAGGTCATACAATTACTAGCTATTAGAGAGCCAACATTAGCATAAAGTTTTTCGTATTTCTTTTTTTTTGGCGGGGGGGGGGGGTGGGGGGAGACTTTTAAACACACACACAACACTTTACTAAAATCCAGGGGGCAAGTAAATTATAGAAACTACATACAACATAAAAGTGGCCATGTTTGCAAAGCTGCAACCTTGATCAACGACTGGCCATAGACACCACATGGAGCTTATCAGTCCCAAATGCTCTCATCTGTGCTGGAGGGGCCGGTTCAGTGGAGGTTCAGTTGGGTCAGACCGGGTTTCCTGACCTGTGAGAGCTGGCCGGATAACTCGGTGTGGCTCAGTCCCAGGCGAGCACAAAGTGGCCCCTCTCCAACCATGACGGGCTCTGTGTTTTATTCAGTACTGAAGAAGGTTGCTTTGTACTCCTGACCCTGACCTATCCCGGAAGTATCCTGAGATCTGGAATTTGTAAGGTTCTTCTCGTTCTTCTGGCTGCTGATGGCCAAAGTGAGACTGTGGTCGCAGCGCAACAGCTCCTCCTGGTGTGTGGATAGAAGTAGCTCTCTCACGGGGAGAGGACTGGCTGAGCAGCCCACAACAAGGGCCTCATGAGTGGCCAAAGGCCCTGTGGAGTGGACACTGGGCCATTGGCGGAGGGCCTGGCAGGTGAAGGTGCCAACCTGCAGCAGATGCAATGCGGGCCGAGGCTTGGCCATGAGGAGCACGTCAGAGAAGAGGAAGAATGTTGGAGTCCAACCCCAGCAGGTCCAGGGGTTCCCAAAGGTGTGGACGGAGTCGGCGAAGAAGGAATGACACGGAGACAGCGTTCAGTTGATCAGCAGCCTAGTCAGGTTCTTTAGTCAGGTTCTCCGGCCAGGTTCTGTCTTTATTCTCCTGTTACATCTGTATTTATACCAGATGATTTTAAACCTATCCATTCTATTCCAAAGGTGAGGGCGTTTGTTATCTCCATTCCAAGGTCACTACTCTATTGTTCTGTTAAGCTACAAGGAAGTAACTGAAGGAGATTATCCTAAGTAAAGATTATGTAGCTTAAGCGTGATTGTTCATAGTTAAAGTGATTAACTACTCACCTGGCACTTAGTTAAGGGGTTTTACTGATTTATTCCCTTCCTTAGTCCTGTTAATCCCTAACTCCAGGGGAAAATCCCCACCTGGGGAAACAACCTTTCTCAGAGAGGTGACCTTGGTTAAAACACATAGCGCCAAGAAGGGGAGCAACATATTAAGAACAGTATGCCATATATACCAGGTCCCTTGAAACATATGCTGTGCAGATGTTTCTTCCCTGCAGCGACTGTGTCAAGCAGCAAGGATGGACTGGCTTCTGGCAAGTTCCCCCTTTTTTATTTTTTAAATGATAGCGCGTGTACATCAGTGGCCACCTCTCGGATTGGGTTGTTTAAGACTCGGAAGAAGACTGACAAGCAATGATAGCGAGCATAGCTATAAACATAGTGGATGGAGTGCACAAGGAGCCTTGTTCCTGTAGAAGGTTGCTGGCCTCTTCAGTCAAGGGATTTCAGCTGTCCTAAAGTCGGTGGTTTGGTTGTCCTCGTTGATCTGGCTAGCGGGCGTCATCGCTGGCAATGGGCTTCGCGAAGCATCAGCATGTTGAACTGCTGGATCAACGGGTCCATCAGGGCCATGCTTGATGGTGGTGTCGGCGTCCTGGGAGGAGTCAGCTGTGCCCTCTGGGTCGGCTGATATGGATGATACGGGGAGGGGGGCAGGAGGGGAAGGAAGATGAGGCAGAGGTGGAGGGCGATGTGACATGAGGTCAGACTAGACTAGACGGTCTGGAATCCACACAGGTGAGTCTGCGTCCTGTGGAAATAGACAAGCATATCCTCCCCCCCCCCAGGCTAAAAGTACATCAGGTCCCTTCTAGGCTCATGCAAGCAAGTCTCTCCATTTGACGAGGGCTTTAGGTTTAGTTAGATCAGGGTTCCAATGTCTGTATATCAGAGAATTTCCCTCAATCTACATTTAGTATATTAATTACAAACAGAGTATGTTGTAGAACATGATGAGGAGAGGAATATTTAAACTCATTTTCTTGTAATTTTTTAATTTGTGTTTTTAAAGTTTGGCGAGCCCTTTCTACGATTGCTTGGCCTTGAGGATTGTAGGGTATTCCTGTAGTATGTGCGATGCCAAATGTAGAGCATACGTTTTTAAAAGCTCTAGAGGTATAGGCAGGCCCATTCTCTGTGTTAAGTGCCCTTGGTATTCCTAGGTAGGAAAAGCATTGGAATAGATGTTGACTTACATCTTTAAAGGCTTCTCCTGTACGTGCAGAATCAAGGATAACATGAGAAAAGGTATCAATACAAACATGCACATAGCAAAGTTTGCCAAAAGATGGGACATGAGTAATATCCATCTGCCATAAGTCACAGGGTCTAAGTCCTCTTGGATTAACTCCAGTAGCAGGGCTAGGAAAATGAGTAGGACAATGGCCGCAGTCACGCACAATACTTCGAGCAGCTTCTCTAGATATGCGATAATATAGACGGAGAGCAGAAGCATTTTGATGGTGAATGGCATGAGACCGCCAGGCTTCTTCTAGAGCTGCACAAACTACTGGGCAGAGTTAGTAAATCCGCCTGATAATTTCCTTCGCTTAAGGGTTCTGGTAGGCAGGAATGAGCTCTAATATATCCAATATAGGAAGCCTTTTCTCGTTTATGAATGTAAGTTTGTAGCTGAGTTAACAAAGAGAAAAATGGCTGTTCTTCCTTGTGGGAGAGAGGCAGTCTCAATATGAGGAAATAATTTAACTATATATTGAGAGTCAGTGTACAAGTTAAAGGGAACCTGTTGCAATTGACTAAGATCCCCAGTAATGAGGTGGAGCTCCCGTCCTAATATTAAACGACACTTCCCTCAGGCAGCGGCCCAGACACTCCTGTAGGAATGGCTGCTAAGGGCGAGTCTGGGGTTAGTATTGCGTGGGTGGCAGAATGGAGGTCTAATCCTGCACTGCCTGGGGTTGCCCTGAAGAGGTCACTGACTGATTGAAATTTGCAGAGGGGTTGAGGGTTGATGCCCCGATTATTGCAGGGGCCTGGGGCTGACCCCCTCTCAAGTTTCCCGATTGAGGTGATGGGATAGAACCTCCTTGGGAAAGGTTTGTAGAATTTAAAGGCTGACCATTTTTATGGTATTTTGATCTGTATGTTTATTAAAAATTTAAGTCAAAATTTGTAATAGACACACACAAAAAAAAACTACTGCCCCTGTTAAAATACTCCAAGAATTCTAAAATAGAATTTGCTCTGTTTTTTGAAATGTGTCCTTTATAGGTACTATACGTATCTGAAATAAAGCACCTCCAATTTTAAATGTAACGTTGGATTTTGTTGGAGAATCTGCAGCCTCCCTGGTGAGCACAGAGGGACAGGTGCAGAGGGACAGGCTGAGACAGCTCTACCGTCGATGGACTCTCCTGATGGAGCAACAAGCTTGCTGAAGAAGTTGCATGTAGATTCCACCCTAAATACCCACGATGCATCAAACTAGAGAATTTCTAGCAGTTAAACAAGCATGCATTATGGTTTCTTGCCTTTTTCTGTCCCAAAATCTTCTCTGTACAGCTAACTTAACAGGAGAGTCAGAGCTCTTATCACAACAAAAAAACGTCAACCCTTAAAATTTGTCATTGCCCTCATCAATTGCTGTACATTTATTATCCCCAGTCACTCTCCATGTTGGTTTTCGGATCTTTAGCATGAGCACATGTGTGGGAAAGTACAGGAAATAATCACTGTTCACAAGTAGGAGAGCAGCAGAGTCAGCCTAAAATCTGATGAGCCTATCTAACCGAGCCATAGTGTTTGAGCAGTAAAATTACAAGGTAAGTCTGTTACTTAAAATATATAGAATAGAAATTTTTTAAAATGAGAGCAGCAAGATCTTTTATTTTAATATGAAACTGTTTCATTGTACTCCTACAAAGGAAATAAAGGAAATAAACCCCCAAATTTGTAATTGTTAAACAATGCATCAACTTTCAGAAAAATCTTTTATGTTTGCTTACATGCCTCTAATTTTTTATTGCCCGGAACTATAAATGCAGATATGCAATATAAAACACCAATGTGATCTAAAACGGCCTATGTAAGACATAATATCCTATGTATTTGGTTATATTAGTACATTGCTTAGTTTTAACTGGTTTGTTTTCATAACATCAGAAGAAAAAATAATTAAAATCCTATGGGGTTGATAGTCACACAAAAAGAAAAATACCATTTTGCAAATGATTGAAAGGTAAAACTTTCTTCCTCAAGAGGCTTCTCCTTTGATGTCAGGTTGGCAGGTGACAGCTCTGCATCGCTACGCCATGCTTCTTCAAGTGCACAAGGTTATGCGTAAACTTGTGAAAAACGATGCATATAATAGACAGTTCAGCGCTGAAGACCCAGGGAACATTCCATAAACGTTGCTCAATAACTATGTAGTTGTACAAAATGACTATTCCTAAGGAAATAACTGATGTTAACATTTGCTACTTTTACTTAAAAATAAACAAATCCCATTGAAAACATAAACAGTATTTGCTTGTTTCTTATTAATGTATAAAATCCAGGGGGGAGGGGAATCCCTTTCTAGATTGATGGCTTCTTTTACCCACACATTGAGGCACTACCATTACAGTTGGGCTGTGTGGCTCTACCTGGTTTGTCCTCGAAAGAACCCTCATGCCTGACCCATGTGGCTCAGTGGTTGAGTGTCAACCTATGAACCAGGAGGTCACAGTTTGATTCCTGGTCAGGGCATATGGCTGGGTTGCGGGCTTGATCCCCAGTGTGGGATGTGCAGGAGGCAGCAGATCAGTGATTCTCTCTCATCATTGATGTTTCTCTCTCTCTCTCTCTCTCTCTCTCTCTCTCTCTCTCTCTCTCTCTTCCTTCATCTCTGAAATTAATAAAAATATTTTTTTTAAAAAAAGAGCCCTGCTATGCAGAATAAACAGACAATATCCATAATAAATATTCATTCTGTGTAGGATATTTACACAATGTCCTTATATTATCTGTATTATTTCCTTAAAAAATACTTTGTAACATAAGTTTTGCCTACTAAGTGTTAATAAAATTTCCTTTGCAAAACATAACTATATTATTCAACTGAAATGTCAATGGTCCTTCTTTAAAGGAATTTGAGATATGTTGATATTTTTATGGCTAATAGAAGATATGCATGGTTTTTAATTCAGCTTCATATATTGGTTTTAAATTAGTTACAAATTAAGAAAACTAATGAAACTGAATAGAGTGACCAGAAAGCAATTGATATTCATATATGTGTAAGGTACATACTATGTATTCACATATATAAAAATTTAGAATATGATTAAAGTAGAACCTTTAATAAGTAGGGAAAGGGAGGTTTACTCAATAAATGACAGACAATTGATGAATGAATATTAAGTTATATTTCTACTTCAAACCATATTTCATAAAGAGTTCCAGATTATAAACTGATGAACAAAAACAGATCCAGAGACAGAGAAGCATTGATCAGACCGTCAAACCTCAGAGGGAAGGTAGGAGAGGGTGGGGGTCAGGGGGAGTGATCCACCAAAGGACTTATATGCACGCATATAAGCCCAACCAATGGACACAGACACCGGGGGGTGAGGGCATGAGTGGGGGAGTGCGGGGGCAATGGGGCGATAAGGACACATATGTAATGCCTTAATCAATAAAGAAAGGAAAATTTTTTAAAAAAAGAGTTCCAGATAAATAAAAAGTAAAAATGGGACTAAGATGCAAAAATACAGGCCTGGCCGGGTGGCTTAATTGGTTGGAGCGTTGTCCTGTACACCAAAAGGTGGTGGGTTTAATTCCCAGTCAAGGCACATACCTAGGTTGCAGGTTAGATTCCTGGTTGGGCACCTACAGGAGGCAACCGATCGGTGTTTCTCTCTCACATCAATCTCTCTCTCTCTCTCTCTCTCTCTCTCTCTCTCTCTCTCTCTCTCTCCCTTTCTCTCTAAAGTCAATAAAAAACATATTTTTTAAAAATAAGAAAAACACCTGAATAGACATTTTGCTAAAGACATACAAATGGCCAACAGTTACATGAAAAGTTGCTCAACATCATTAATCATCAGGGATCTTCAAATCAAAACCACAATGAGCTATCACCTCACACCAGATAAGATGAGTATTATCAAAAATTCAAAAGATGACCAGTGTTGACCAGGATGTGGAGAAAAGGGAACCCTCTGCACTGTATGTGGGAATGTAAATTAGTAAAGCCATTATAGAAAACAGTATGGAAAGTTCCTCAAAAAATTAAAACTAGAACTAACACATGATACAGCAACCCACGTCTGGGTATATTTGTGACGGAAATGAATTAGTTTCTTAAGAAAACATTTATATTCCTATGTTCACTTCATCATTATTCACAATAGCCAACACATGGAAACAACCTAAGTGTCTGTCGCCAGATGACTGGATAAAGATAATGTGTTGGAATATTATTCTACCTTAAAAAGAGAGTGAAATCCTGCCATCTACAGCAACATGGATGAACCTGGAGGACATTATGCTAAGTGAAATAAACCAGACATAAAAAAACAAATACTTCATGATCTCAAGTGTGAAATCTAAAATAATTGAACTCATGGCAATAGAGAGTAGAATGCTTCTTAGCAGGGGCTGTGGGGATGGGGGAAATGGAAAGATGTTGGTCCAAAGGTACAAATTTTATTTTTATTTTTTATTGAATGTATTGGGGTGACACAGGTTAACAAAATTATTCAGGTTTCAGGTGCACAATTCTAACACTACCTGATTTTGAGACGTATTGCATAGCCACAGCAATCAAGACAGTGTGGTAGTGGTATGAATATAGATAAACTCATCAATTGAACATAATAGAAATTTCAGAAATAGGCCCACACATATATGGACAACTAATATTTGAGAAAGATGCAAAGGTAATTAAGAGGAGAAAGGATAGTCTTTTCAACAGTTGGTGCTGGAACAATTCTATATCCATATGGAAAAGCATGAACTTCAATCCACACCTCATACTATATACAAAAATGAATTAAAAAATGGACCTAAGCCCTGGCCGGTTTGGCTCAGTGGATAGAGCGTCGGCCTGTGGACTTAAGGGTCCCAGGTTCGATTCCGGTCAGGAGCATGTACCTTGGTTGCGGGCACATCCCCAGTGGGGGGTGTGCAGGAGGCAGCTGAAGGATGTTTCTCTCTCATCGATGTTTCTAACTCTCTATCCCTCTCCCTTCCTCTCTGTAAAAAATCAATAAAATATACTTATTTAAAAAAAATGGACCTAAAATTAAAACCTAATTCTAACATTTCTAGTAGAAAACAAACGAGAACATATTTGTAACTCTGCGTAGGCAAAGACTTCTTAGATGTATGACCCAATAAAGTAAAAACTGATAAATTAGACTTCATCAAATGTAAGAACTTCTCTTTGAAAGATAATGTTAAGAAAATGAAAAGACAAGCTATAGCCCAGAAGAAAATATTCGCAAATCACACATCATGTTAACGACTATCCAGAATAAATAAATCTCAAAATTCAATAATAAGAAAATAACCCATTTAAAATAATGGTCATACGATATTAACATACAATGAAGATATTATGGATGGTAAATAAACACATAAAAAGAGGTCAACGTTAGTAATTAGGCTAATGCAAATTAAAATTACGATGTGGTATCACTAATACACCTATTAGGACATCTAAAATGAAAATGACTGTCCTTGCAATGATTACTGAATTGAATGGAGTGAGTGTATTTGGGCTCTAGCCACATATTTACTGCTTGTTTTCCAAGCAATAAGGCAAAGTACCCAATTCAGTTGATACAAATGCAACTGTAGTTTTAGTGTGCTTTGTGGAAATGTAAAAAAATATAACAGATTCAGCTAGTACTAGCTACAAACATAAGTAATTACATGCCATGTTTTCATTTAGACCAGCAAAAACAGGCCGCTGAAAAGGTAAATATATGCTGGGCTCACATATTAGATATGGATGAAGTCAGCTGGAAAATTAAGAGATATTTCTCCCAAAGAAATTCTGCACTTATAGAGTCAAGGTGACTTTGGCAAACACTGCTTTCATACTCAATAAGAAACTTTGTTCTCTGAAATCATAAAATATCAGATACTTTGTTGTTCAAAAATGTATCCGTAACAGTACTCTCTCTTCCTTGGCTCGTCATCTTGGCACACAGAACCAGCCTCAAATTCCAAACCCAGTTCAGGGCTACAGATTAGTATCTGGGCACAATATTTAGAATTGATGTTCACTTTGTACTTTCCAAGTTAATAGGGCCATAGGTCCACACTGCGGTCCAGACCTGATTTAAACTCACACAGCCTTCATTGGCTTTGAACCTACCAAACATTGTTTCACTTAAATTTCACTTACCTTTAGTCTTCATTAAAATCTTCTAATAAAACGATTCCTTTGAATGGTGACATGCCTGACGCTTCCTCTGTTTTATGACTTCACTCATTGTAGGCCTGGGTCAAAATCATGATGGTGATTTGGGGGGGGGGCTATAGATTTGTCAGACTACAAGTGATCTCGGGCTGATAGGGCTAGCAGAAAAACTTTTGAAAAAATGTTCTCAGTTAACATTTGTTTTCATTCATTTTCTCTGTTCACAGTCGTTTGTAAATAATGAAGAGGAAGAAGGTCGGCCACTATTTTAAGAAAGTAATGTTTGAGTAAAACAAGAACAAGCATTTGAACACCACTGATCTATTCTCTACACCAATATCTGACTGTGAAAATAAGAGAGATTGAAAGAGAAAGGCCTCCTATTATCTCTTTTGGTAGAATAACAGCCTAGAGAAACACAAGCGCCATAGCTCAGCGTCCTTGTCCCATCTTCAAACACACGTGGAGCGATCTCGGTGCGATGAGAACTACAATTCCCAGCGTGCAGCGCGGTGCGGGGGTGGGGTGGGGGGAGGATAGGAAGGTCGGGACTATAGGAGGCTCGGAAGGAAAGCGGGCTGGGGCTGGGCGCTCCTCCTCCTGAACGGTTTCCCAAGTCTTTGAGAAACGGGAGACCCAGGGCCCAAGGCGAGTAGGAGACCGCGAAGGGTTCTGTGTTTTGTTGGCTGAAGCCTGGTTCTCGGCCGCCCAGGGCGCCCTGGCCCCGGCACCAACCCCGACTGAGCTCCTTGTTGCCGCTGCTCCGTGCAATGCTTGCTCCTCAGCAGGGAGCCTGCACCCCTCATTCCTGAGCTGGTGGGGGAATCCCGAGGGGCTCTTAGCAGGTTTTCGCTGTCAGACGTGTGCTGGCTTATTTCTGTAGATGATAAAATCTGTCCCTCCAGCGGGGCCTGGGGCATCTGAGTCCACAGCGGATGAAAATGAAGACGACATTCAGTTTGTGGGTGTAAGTAGCCACATTTCGGGTTTTTCGTAAAGTCGATGACTGCGTGGTAAGCGGTTATGTGACTACACCTCACCTGTTCATTCACCATCCAACAAATATGTATGCATGTCTGATGGGTACCAGACAGTGTAGAGCAGAGGGTTAGGAAACTGACCAAAAGAGGTCTCTGAGCAACCATGGTGGCCATCACAAAGACTGCTGGTCAAAGGACATGTTGTACACTCAATCACTCTTCTCATGCCTTCATGTGGGGCCATTTTATACTTAGGCTGAGCAAAGTTCTGGTCTCTTAAGACTGTGTATTGAAATGGATCTAGAGCAGTGGTCGGCAAACTCATTAGTCAACAGAGCCAAATATCAACAGTACAACGATTGAAATTTCTTTTGAGAGCCAAATTTTTTAAACTTAAACTATATAGGTAGGTACATTGTTATTAAACTTAATTAGGGTATTCCTAAGGCTTAGGAAGAGCCACACTCAAGGGGCCAAAGAGCTGCATCTGGCTCGCGAGCCGCAGTTTACCGACCATAGGTAGAGTATCTTCTAGCCCTAACCGGTTTGGCTCAGTGGATTGAGTATGGGCCCATGGACTGAAGGGTTCCAGGTATGATTCTGGTCAAGGGAACGGGCCTCATTGCAGGCTCCATCCCCGGCCTGGTCCTGGCACCTGCGGAAGGGAACCAATTCATGTCTCTCGCACATCGATGTTTCTCTCCCCCTCCCTTCCACTCTTTATGAAAATCAATGGGAAATATCCTCAGGTAAGGATTAACAATAACAACAACAACAAAGGAGTATCCTCTAAGAGATGACATTGACATATAGGTGAAGGAGAAGGAACAGCTAATGATGAGGAAGGATGTTGAAAACAAGAAGGGTTGTAAGAACTCAAAACCTGAGCTTCCTAAGGTGGAGGCAGATAGCTTGAAGGTGTCACTGATCTCTGAGGTCACGATGTTATAGCATAGTGAAACCCAAAATGTGGTGGTCCAAGTTGGTTGCTGAAAGGAGCAGCAGGAAGGGGGCCCAAAGTGGGTTACGCTGAAGCTTCCTAGTCTAGTGGTAGGTATGTGCTCTGCTGGCTTCTAATTGGTCCTTTAAAGAATCCTGCACATGCCCTAACCGGTTTGGCTCAGTGGATAGAGCATCGGCCTGCGGACTCTAGGGTCCCAGGTTCAATTATGGTCAAGGGCATGTACCTTGGTTGCGGGTACATCCCCAGTGGGGGGTGTGCAGGAGGCAGCTGATCCTGATCGATGCTTCTCTCTCATCAATGTTTCTAACTCTCTATCCCTCTTCCTTCCTCTCTGTAAAAAAATCAATAAAATATATTAAAAAAAAAAAAAGAATCCTGCACAATATCCAATCATTTCAGAGCTCAAGGACCTGATTGAGGACTGCCACTTCAGATCCAAAATGACATCACTGTTCCCACCTAGGCGGTCTAGTTACACCCCCCTTCTCCCCTCCTTAGCAACTCCTGCCTACGTGGGTCTAGTTCTAGGTCAGTGATGGCGAACCTTTTGAGCTTGGCGTGTCAGCATTTTGAAAAACCCTAACTTAACCCTGGTGCCATGTCACATATAGAAATTTTTTGATATTTGCAACCATAGTAAAACAAAGATTTATATTTTTGATATTTATTTTATACTAGGGGCCCGGTGCACGAAATTCGTGCACTGGGTGTGTGTGGGGGGGCGGGGGGGGGAGAGTGTCCCTCAGCCCAGCCTGCCCCCTCTCACATACTGGGAGCCCTCAGGCGTTGACCCCCATCACCCTCCGATCGCCTGATCGGCCCCTTGCCCAGGCCTGACGCCTCGGCCAGACGTGTCAGGCTTGGACAGGGGACCCCCATCTCCCCCCGATCACTGGCTCTGGCCCCCGCCCAGGCCTGAGGCCTCTGGCCCAGGAATCATGCCTGGGCAGGGGACCCCCATCTCCCTCTGATCGCTTGCTCCACCCCCCCGCCCAAGCCTGATGCCTCTGACCCAGGCTTCAGGCCTGGGCAAGGGGACCATCATATCCCCCCAACCCCCGGCTCCGCCCCCCCACTCAGGCCTGATGCCTCAGCCAGAGGAGTTGACCCTCATCACCCTCCGATCACCAATCACCGGATCAGCCCCTTGACCAGGCCTGAGGCCTCCGGCAGAGGTGTCAGGCCTGGGCAGGGGACCCCCAGCTCCCCGCGGTTGCAGGCTCCGCCCCTGCCCAGGCCTAACGCCTCTGGCCTAGGCATCCGGCCCAGGCAGCGGGGACCTGCAGTGGCAGCGGCGGGCGCCGCAATCGTGGGCTTCGCTTTAGGCCCAGGCAAGGGACCCCTAGCTCCCGGGACTGCCAGCTTCGACCGTGCCCAGCTCCCATCGCTGGCTCCACCCCTACTTCCTGCTATCACTGGCCAGGGCGGCAAAGGCGCCTGATTCTCCGATCATGGCTGGGGGGCAGGGCAAAGGCGGCCCCAGGGCCGCCTTTGCCCTAACCCCCAGCTCTTAGCTCCCCCCTGGGTTTCCGATCACTGTCAGTGGCAGGGGGCCTCTTCCTGCTTTCCCTTTCGCCTCCCTGCATTGTGCCTACATATGCAAATTAGCCGCCATCTTGTTGGCAGTTAACTGCCAATCTTAGTTGGCAGTTAATTTGCATATAGCCCTGATTAGCCAATGAAAAAGGTATTGCCATACGCCAATTACCATTTTTCTCTTTTATTAGTGTAGATATTTAAATGCCATTTAACAAAGAAAAATCAACCAAAAAAATGAGTTCGAGTGTCACCTCTGACATGCGTGTCATAGGTTCGCCATCACTGTTCTAGGTCCTTTTGTTTGTCTTGTGATACAGTCAGCAGACTGCATTCTGCCCTTATCTACAGCACCCCACTCCGTCTCCACCCCCTCCTTCCTAGTCCTGTCCCTGACTGCCTAGCCCTCCTTTTTGATCTCCTCAATAGTACAATTGATGTTCATAATGAAGATCCCTTTGGGACAGTAGTTTTCAAGCATTCATAAATATAAAAGTTGCCTTCCGCACACGCCAGGACCAGGGCTGGGGATGGAGCCTGGACCCCACTCCAGATATATTGAATCAGAATTTGAAGGCGATGCCTAGGAATCTGCATTTGGCACAAATACACGGGTAAACAAGTCAGCATACTTTGTAATTGCTTTCGAAAACATATGGGGATATTATGTTTCATTTTGATATGATTTCCACCAAAAACTTAAATCATTACAAAGTCTATGTTTAAAGAGATAATTTAGTTCACTAAAATCACTTCTCCAAACCATTCTAATTTCTGTTATGAGTTGAGGTTTGCTGTTAAAGGTGCATACTTTAAAAATGAATGCCTGTATAATTGTGTGTGTGTGTGTTTTAGTCACTCTATGTTCAGAGTAACGTCGTAAATCATTTGTTCTTTAAATAAAAAATTTTTTTCTCCCTAAACATTGTGTTGTTAATGTTGTTTGTTGTTCTCATAGGGATTATATAGAAATTCTTTTTACAAGGCCATTGCCTTGACATTCTTCCCCATTACTCAGTACCAAGAGGGTTTGTATGCTGGCTTGGCCTCCTCTGTGGTGAGGAGTAAATGATGTAGCTTTGAAAAGTGAACAGCCACTTTTCTGTTTTTGTACTGAAAAACATTTAAAGAGGATTTTATAGGTCTTTAGGAAAAATAATTTCTTTTATATTGACAGAAATGAATGGGACACTATGATCTTGGTGGTGTTTTACGTCACTATAATTAGGAGTGACACACGTGTTTATGATCTGTGTACCTTGAGAAACAGAGACGGAATCTACAAAATTAAGGTTGAAAAAAATAGTTATATGTTTAGTTAATACTCTGAGGACTAAAAAATTATATCGTAAGTTCCGACTGAGTTAATATATCAGCTTGTGTTCAGCTGAGTTCAAAAGCCTTTATTTAAATTTTATTTTAAATATGGCAGTCTTTTGTGTTCTTGCATCCAGAGATTTGTATATTCAGCTTGTATATTTAATTTTGTTTCCAAATAGAGGGTGGAAGATTTGAGCTGGTAGCGGGGTGATAGGAAGTTGTCTTTGTTCAAATACTCTTGCCTTTGTTGCAGAATTTTCTGATTTTTCTTGAATAGATATTTTATTTGCTGTTTGTCCTTAGTACCACTTCTATATGTATTAAATGTTGTTGTTGTTGTTTAATGCAATTTTCACCAGTTTCACTTAGGAGCAGGTCAGCATAGCTCCTCTTGCTATTATAACAGACGTATTCTGTACTATTGAAGTACGGTAGCAACCATCTCAGGTAGAAATTATGGTTTAACTTTAACCCTGCTGTTTGGCTTATGTACCTATTTGCTTTGTTTAACAATGGACTGGTTATTTTGGTTTTCTAAATTATATAAATCATCCCATTCGATTAAATGCCTTATTGATTGTTATGTGAATATCCCATGGGTTGTGGTCACACTGGTCTTAGAAAGCACATTTTCCTTTACCTGGGAAGGACAGCACAGTCATCCTAAGGTCAGAGGGCTCTAGACCCAAAACTGTAATTGAGATAACATGCCTAAGTTTAACCCAGGTTACCCAAGGGCTCTAGACCCAAAACTGTAATTTAGGTAACATGCTGTTTATGCTTCTGTAAACTGCGCTTTTGCAAACCAGGTTCCTCATTCCAAAACCTGGGATGTAATCAATACCTTTGTGATTTTTTGCCTATATAACCTTGGAGCTGCGACCATCTTGTTACTATGAGATTTGGGGAATGGCCCCTCATAGTACCAGATTGCAATAAATGTGACTCTTTAATTTGGCTTCTTGAGGCGTCCTTCTGTGATTCGCTGGGTACATTACAACACTTTTTAAAAATACATTTTTATTGATTTCAGAGAGGACGGGAGGGGGAGAGAGAGATAGAAACATCAACGATGAGAGAGAATCATTGATGGGCTGCCTCCTGCACGCCTCACACTGGGGATGGAGCCTGCAACCCAGGCATGTGCCCTTGACCAGAATCGAACCTGGGACCTTTCAGTCCGCAGGCCGATGCTCTATCCACTGAGCCAAACTAGCTAGGACCTCTGTACTATTTTTTACAACTGCATGTGAGTGTAAAATTATCCCAAAAGAAAATAAAAACAATGAGAACATACATATATAGCATGGGTAAACTACATCTAAGACAAATATTATAAGTTTCTTGGTAGATAAAGTAGACCCACAAGAAAAGCTATTGGAACCCCTGATATTGTAACCAGACAACCAGTGGGTCTGGGCTGCCATTACTTGAGCCAATTAAGCAGTGGTTGGATTATATTTGAGTATATAATGCCAGCAATATGGGAGAGCGCAGGTCACCCACGAAAATCTGTTCTACATCCCTATAAACCACTCTTATATTGGATAGGACAAAGAGTACATGTGGAAGTAGGCAAAAGGAATAAGAATGAGTATAATGGTTACAGGGTACAGGCAGTGAGCCTGGGGAAGGGCGCCATTGCTGGACCAACTAGGTTGTTAATCTTTTCATGATAATAAGCAGGTCTGGGATGAGAATGGACCACAGTGCAAGGTTGACTCCTAGTTCCAAGCCAGGTACGAGGAGTCGGGGGAGACATACAACTCTCAGCCAGGTTAGAATGTGCTTCCTTTAGCCCAGCGGCATGGCTCAGTGGTTGAGTGTAGGTCTAGGAACTGGGAGGTCACGGTTTGATTCTCGGTCAGGTTGCTGGCTTGATCCCCAGGGTGGGGCAGCGATGGATGACTCTCTCATCATTGATGTTTTTATCTCCTCCCTCTCCATTCCTCTCTGAAATCAATAAAAATATATTTTTAAAAAAGAATGTGGTTTCTTTAATCAGAACAGAACAATCACTGTTAACAGAGTATGATTAATATTTCTTTTAATTATAGCTAGTCTCCAATATTCTATTTCTTCCCCTAACAAATGGTGTCTCTCACATCAGTGTTTCTCTCTGTCTGTCTCTCTTTCTCCCTTCCTTCCACTCTCTCTGAAAAGCAATGGGGAAAATATCCTTGGGTGAAGATTAACCAAAAAATATATAAATAAATCATTACATAAGGAAATAAGTTTCATGAGGAGCATGATGTTTTTGCATGGTGGTGAAAGTATTTTCCCACAGATTGCTTATTAATTGTAAGGGAAAAAACTGCCTAGTGATGATACTGGGTGACACCTTGATCAGATGATTACAATTAATATCCTCAGTGATGGTTGCCAGAGGGGAGGGGTGTTGGGACTGGGTGTAAAAGGTGAAGGGATTGAGAACCACAGATTGATAGTTACAAAATAGTTATGGGGATGTAAATTACAGCATAGGGGATATAGTCAATAATATTGTGTTAACGATATATGGTGCCAGGTGGGTACTGTAAATATCAGGGGGAACACTTTGTAAAGTATATGATTATCTAAACACCATACTTTACACCTGAAACTAATACCAAATAATGTTGAATATAAACTATAATTGAAAAATAAAACTTAAAAAATGAATATCCTCAATGAGGGGCAGATAGCCTTCATGTGCTTCTAGATATGATCATCATCTCAAACACTTCATGTCAGTATTTTGTCTGATAATGCACAATTTGAATATAATGAGAAAAAAACTCTGACAGACCAAAATTGAGGACTATTATATAAAATAATTGGCCGTGGTACTTCAAAAATATCAATATCATAAAAGACAAAGGCTTAAAAACTGCTGCAAATTAAAGAATAGGGAGACATAAACTCAATGCATTAATGTGATCCTGGTCTGGACAATTGATAAAATGTGATAAGGACTATAGATTATAAAATATACTAAGTCAATGTTAACCTTCCAGATTTTGATAATAGTACTGTTATGGACTGCATGTGTGTGTGTCAACCTCCGTCCCCAATTTATATGTTGAAACCCCAACCCCCAATGGGACTGTGTTTGGAGAGGGGGGCTTTGGGAGGTAATTTAGGTCATGAGGATGGAGCCATAATGATGGGATTGATGTTTTTATAAAAAAAGACACAAGAGAGCTCGCTTCTCTGCTGTCCACCCTGTGAGGATAGAAGACTGTTTGCAAACGCGGAAAACTGCCCTCACCAAGTATCCATTCTGCTGCACCTCCATCTTGGACCTCTCAGCCTCCAGAGCTTCAGAAATAAATTGTTTAAGCCACCAAGTCTATGGTAAATTGTCATAGCAGATTAAGCAGAGTAAACAAGTATTATGGTTATGTCAAAGGAAATCATGGTTCTTGTGAAATATACACTGAATAGTAAGGGATAAGGAGGCATGATACATGCACATTACTCGCCAGTGAGTCAGAAAAAACATGTATACATATGCCTCCGTATAGATAAGATAGATAGGGAATATGATAAAACATGTTATTGCAATTTTCTGTAAGTGAAATCATACGGAGATGTCTTCTGCTTAGGATTTTTCACTCTCCAGCTTGTGGGAAGAAACAAATATTACTTATGCCTGCCTTAAATTTCTCCACAGTCACTCCTTAGTAAATAGATATTTACAACTATTCTAACACATAGATTAGCACAAAAGAGATTAAATAAATCTGAAAACATATGACCTGGCAACGATATTGTTACAATTATATCCACCCTTAACACTATGCAACAGACTAATTCTTTAATAAATACAAACCAGTTCTAATACTTTTGGTTGTCCATGATGTTTTGAAAACCCTTGTAGTCCACTATAAATCAAACCATACGAATTCTTGTTCAGTAGCCTTACATGGAGGAATAGTATTACTATAATGCAAACACAGTGAATGATGACCTTCCAAATATTTCTAGAAAGGGGGTAGGAAATTTTGCAAATTACTCAAAATGTGCAATAAAAGCACCAAACACTACTGTTTTCAGTTTTCTAATAAGGGCAAATACATTATTACTTGAAGGGAGAATATCCATATTCTAAAGAAGGAAGTATGCCCTAACTGGTTTGGCTTAGTGGATAGAGCATCAGCCTGCAGACTCAAGGGTCCCAGGTTCGATTCCGGCCAAGGGCATGTACCTTGGTTGCGGGCACATACCCAGTGGGGAGTGTGCAGGAGGCAGCTGATCAATGTTTCTCTCTCATCAATGTTTCTAACTCTCTATCCCTCTCCCTTCCTCTCTGTAAAAAAATCAATAAAATATATTTAAAATAAAATATATTTTAAAAAAGAAGGAAGTAATACAGCTTGCTCTAATGAGAAAAGTGGCTTGTACTTACGAACCAACCACAGAAATAAGTCACCCGCTTTTGTCCTGTGCTTCAACATGTTTATTTTCCTTATGCACAACACTTGTACAGAATTCCAGACCTGAGAGGAACAATGAAATTGCATTATAGACCTCTCGGTTAGTCTTTTATGTTCTTACTAGTGTCCCGGTGCACGGATTCGTGCACATTGAAAGGAAATTAATTAGAAGGTGGCTGGTGGGGTGGGACTGGGTGAGATGGACTGGACATGCTCTGGAGCCAACCTCCCATGGTCCCTCCCCGGCCAGCCACACCTGGGGCGGCGCCATGGATTGAAAGGTGGCTGAGGAGTGAGTGGGGTCCCTCGGCCTGGCCTACGGGAATCGGGCTGAAACTGGCTCTCCAATATCCCACAAGGGGTCCCGGATTGCAAGAGGGCAGTTCTCAGGTAACACATCCCAGAATCGGGCTTCCTCCTCTCTGGTTCCAGGTGTGTCACCCGAGAACCGCCACTGCCAAGTCACTGCAGCACGGCAGCTCCTGTGTTGACTGTCTGCCCCCTGGTGGTCATTGCATGTCATAGCTACAGGTCAAACAGACAGGCGCTTAACCTTTTATATATATATACTAGAGGCCCGGTGCACAAAAATTTGTGCACTCGAGGGGGAGGGGGGGTCCCTCAGCCCAGCCTGTGCCCTCTCGCAGTCTGGGACCCCTCGGGAGATAACGACCTGCTGGCTTAGGCCTGCTCCCGGGTGGCAGAGGGCAGGCCCAATCCCTAGGTGCAGCCCCTGGTCGGGCTCAAAGCAGGGCCGATTGGGGAGTTGGGGCGCCTTCCCCTGTCATGCACAGAGCAGGGCAGATTGGGAGGTTGCGATGCCACCCTCAGTCACGCTCAGGGTAGGGCCGATTGGGGGGTTGGGGCACCGCCCTCTGTCACACTCAAGGCAGGGTCGATGGGGAGGTTGTGGCGCCAACCCCTGTCAGGCACAGAGCAGGGCCCATCAGGGGGGTTGGGGCTCTGTACCCTGTTATGCATAGAGCAGGGCTAATCAGGGGCTTGGGGCGCTGCCCCCTGTCACGCACAGAGCAGGGTCAATCAAGGGGTTGGGGAGCTCCCCCCTGTCATGCACAGAGCAGGGCCGATCAGGGGGTTGAGGAGCTCCCCTCCGTCACTCACAGAGTAGGGCCGATAGGGGAGTTGGGGCACCGCCCCCTGTCACACTCAGGGCAGGGCAGATCAGGGGGTTGGGGCGCCGCCCTCTATCACCCACAGAGCAGGGTTGATCAGGGGTTTGGGGCACCGCCACTGTCACACTCAGGGCAGGGCCGATGGGGAGGTTATGGCTCTACTCCATCACACACAGAGCAGGCCCCGTGAGGGGGTGAGGGGGGTTGGGGCGCCGCACCCTGTCACACACAGAGCCGCAGGGCGATCAGGGGGTTGGGGAACTCCCCCCTATCAGGCACAGAGCAGGGCTGATCAGGGGGTTGGGGCACCTTCCCCTGTCAGGAACAGAGCAGGGCAGATAGGGAGGTTGTGGCCCCTCCCCCTGTCACACACAGAGCCGCAGGGCGATCAGGGGGTTTGGGCGCTGCCCCGTCACGCTGATCCCGGTGCCGGGAGGCCTCGCGGCTCCGCTGATCCTGGTGCTGGGAGACATATTACCCTTTTACTATATAGGATACAGTCCTGGTGCATGGGTGGGGCTGGCTGGTTTGCCCTGAAGGGTGTCCTGGATCAGGTGGGGGTCCTCACTGGGGTACCTGGCCAGCCTGGGTGAGGGGATGATGGCTGCTTGCAGCTGGTCACACACCCTCCAGGGTGGGGGTCCCCACTGGGGTGCCTGGCCAGCCTGGGTGAGGGGATGATGGCTGTTTGCAGCTGGTCACACACCCTTCAGGGTGGGGGTCCCCACTCGGGTGCCTGGCCAGCCTGGGTGAGGGGATGATGGCTGTTTGCAGCTGGTCACACACCCTTCAGGGTGGGGGTCCCCACTGGGGTGCCTGGCCAGTCTAGGTGATGGGCTGAGGGCTGTTTTCATGCCGACTGAAGTTCCCAACTGCTCCTTTTTTTCTTTTTCTTTTTTATTCTGGGCCAGCTTTAGCTCTGGCTCCAGCTCTGAGGCTTCTGCTGCTGAAAGAAGGTATCCGGTTTGTTTTGGTTCTATAATCGAAACACTGTATAACTCCAGCTCTAAGATCCCGGCCTCGCTGAAAGCAGGTTTCTGGGGTTTTGTTTAGCTTCTATATTCGTTACAATGTTTCTTAAACTGCAGGCTCAGAGGCCGGCAAAGCAGGCGGGGAGCGTTGGTTTCCTCCATCACTGAAGCAAGCAAGCCTCATGTTAGTTTCCTGGCTGTCAGCCGCCATCTTGGATGGCAGTTAATTTGCATATCTCGCTGATTAGCCAATGGGAAGGGTAGTGGTTGTACGCCAATTACCATGTTTCTCTTTTATTAGATAGGATAGATAGAACCAAAGGTCTTCGTTCTGATTCCATAACTCTCAGGAAATGTTGATGACAACAGATTCCATAAAAGCCACCTTCTTCCCAGAAGAATATTCTGTTTTGGAATAAATACCTATAAATTTACTTCTTACTTCATCAGAAATTGTTACAGAGGTAATTTCAGTTGCCAGATTTTAAAACCAGAGCATTTAATCCAAATCAAATATGGTTCTTTATGATAGAATTGCTTTGGAATTGTCTGTGCTCTTACTAAAGTATAAGATTTGGTGCTATACTGATATATACATGAACTCTTTTACCCAAGTCAAATTATCCTTAAGTTACAGGCTTATACTAGCCATTTCCTCTCCCCCCTTTTTTGAGATTTATGAATACTGGATAATGATTCTTAATGAGGGTTTGAGCTTTATTAATGCATTTAATTTGCAAGAACCAGGTCTCCAGAATCTTAAATGCTGCTGTGCAATGTTCAGACAGATGGTTCTATAAATAACCATCCAACCTGAACAGCAAGAAAATTAATAGAAAACTAATAAAAACACAACTAAAGTTGAGCCCTAACTGGTTTGGCTCAGTGGATAGAGCGTCGGCCTGCGGACTGAAAGGTCCCAGGTTCGATTCCAGTCAAGGGCATGTACCTTGGTTGCAGGCATATCCCCAGTAGGGGGTATGCAGAAGGCAGCTGGTCGATGTTTCTCTCTCATCGATGTTTCTAACTCTCTATCCCTCTCCCTTCCTCTCTGTAAAAAATCAATAAAATATATCTAAAAAAAACTAAAGTTGAAGCTATTATTTTCTTTGTTGCATAATGAGTTGAAGAAAGAATATCAACATAATGCCACTGATATAGAGATCTGGAAATCTATTATGATGTTGCTTAGAGAAGTAAATTATGTTGATCTAAGAGCAGTAAATTGGTTATCAAACCCACTGATGGGCTCCCTTCAAGATCTTAACTCATAAAGCAAAATGATGGCTCTGCATCCCAAGTAAAACAGAAAAAACATTTCCTCAGTCACACAAAGAACATTTCCCCATAGTTGTCTCCACTTTGAATCCTGAACCAATCAGCAAACAACTCTACTGCTTCCCATTCTAAGTAGTACCCTACTTCATAGACTGACCTTAAAATCGTCCAACCCAATCTCTTCTAAATTTCCTAGGACTGAAAGACTCCCAAGCTTTGCCTATGGTTTGTTCTCCTTTGTTACACCAATCTAAATAAACTACAGGCATGTCTGAAAACTATGTTAACGGGTTTCAAAGGATTTTCTTATAAACTCATAGTCCAGCTAGCCAGAGAAAATTATTATTTAGGTAGGTTTCTTATTTCAGGCATGGTTTGCTTGGTAGCTAGACATGGTTCTGATAATATTATAAATGTTTCATTTTTGAGAAATCTGCTCTTAGAAATTTTTGCTACACAGTCGAACTCTTCCATTCCCCAATCAGACATTTAGAGGTCTTGCAATTAAAAAAAAATTTTTTTTATTGATTTCAGAGAGGAAGAAAGAGATAGAAACATCAGTGATGAGAGAGAGTCATTAATTGGCTGCCTCCCGCCATCTTCCCCCCCCCCTTACTGGGGATGGAGCCTGCAACCCTAGCTGTGTGCCCTGACTGGGAATTGAACCTTGACTTCCTGGTTCATACATTGAAGCTCAACCATTGAGCCACACTGGACAGGCAGATGTCTTACAACTTTTCCTATTACAAACTAACCTGTGATAAATATTTTTCATAAAACTTCTCACGGATTAAATTATGTCCTCAGGATAAATCCTTGCAATGACAACAACTGAATTGAAGGATAGGAGAATTTTTGGCCTCTAGCCACATAACGCTTTCTTTTCAAGAGTTTTATCAATGAACTCCTCCTACCTGCAATCCATTAAAGTAAATGTCCCACTGACCTTTTCCCAGCACATTCGGAGAAACTTAAATACAAGTTTTGCTCAGACATTTAAAAGTTTTAGATATTTACATACAGCTTTTGCGGAACACAACAGGCGGGGTTCTCATTCTCAATTTGCCTCTAAATCTCTCAAACTGACTAGGTAGAAAAGCAACTGAAGTCACTACACTAAAGCACTTGGAGGAAAGTAGAAAATAGCAAATATTATGCAATAATTATTACAAGCATAGGTAAGTGTGGTCAGATGGTAGGTTTGTATATATACAGACAAAAACAGGAATCGAAGATATAAAAGACTTTCCAACTTGAATTCTTTTCAAACCCTTTGACAATTGTTGATGTGTAAAAAAAGGTTTTTGTAAGGTGTTATGTGAGAAAAAATTAAACACACATAGTTGAACATAAGTGAATTATTTTATTGACTGCTTTTTGAGTGTGAACGTTGTAAAAAGGTCAACTATTTTATTTCACAAAGGTAATAATTGAGACTATATATATAGTTTGATCCTCACCCAAGGATATTTTCCCATTGCTTTTAGAGTGGAAGGGAGGAGGGGAGAGAGAGAGAAAAACATCTATGTAAGCGAGGCGCATGGATTGGTTGCCTCCCACTGAAGCCAGGAACCCAGGTACCTGACCTTGTCCGGGAATCCAACGGGCGACCCTTACTTAGGTTCTTGGGCCGAAGCTCTAACCAAACCGGCCAGGGCATGAACGCCTTTTAAAAGTACATTTTAAAATCGTGGTCTGGGGCTGAGTGATCAGGTTAGCTGGGCCTCTCAGCTTCCTGTCCTATTGGGCCCTGGGCTCTCTAGCATTGCCCGGTTCCTTCATGCTAACCTGGAGCGCTAGTCCTCAATTTCCTGTTTTCCATGCTGGGGAGCCCTTGAGTAAGGCACAACATGTCAGATTCCTTTCCCGCTCTCAGACTTCTGCTAAAGCTCCATGATCATGGCCTTTTGCAAAAAAAAAGAAAAACTGAGACATCCGTCCCCATCACCACCTGAAAGTGACCTTCACTTCCAAATCACGCAAAACCCAACCCGAAACCTTCTTCCCATCTCTATTCAACAGAACCAAGCCCACCCACCGCTCGCTGGAAGTGCTGTGACGTCACCGCGGAGAAACGCATGCGCTGGGCCTGGAGGCCCTTTTCCGCTCTTTTCCAATGAAGCTCGGGCGTCCGCGGGTGCGACGAGAGAACTACCATTCCCAGCGTCCTGTGCGGTGCGGGAGAAGGGAGGTTGGGCCCGTGGTTAAGAGGCTCCGGAGGATAGCGGGCCCGAGCCGGCCGCTCTTCCTTCCGAAGCGGTTTTGCACCTCTTTGGCCCGCGGCGTCGGCGGCGTCGCGCTCACGCAGGGGCGGGTCACGGCGGCGTCAAGCGGGGCTGGGCGGGAAGGGAGGTCGTGGCGGTGGCGGTGTCGGCAGCAGGGACAACAGCCACAGCGGCGGCCACGGGGACAGCAGCAGCGCCGGTGCTGTCAGTGAGGCCGTCGGAGAAATGGGAGACCCAGGGCCGGAGGTGAGTGGGGGGGCCGCGCAGGGTTTTGTGTTTTGTGGGCGGAGGCCTGGTGCTCGGTCGCAGCCTCGGGGCGATGCCCTGGGCTTCTCGGCCGAGCCGGCGTTGAGACCTTGCAGGTCTGAGCAGGAACCAGCAGCAACAATGGCCGCCTCGGCCCCCGAGCTCCTTGTTGTGGCTGCTGCGCCGACCGGCCTTGCTCCTCGGCAGGGAGCCTGCGTCCCTCGTCCAGGAGCCGCCGGGGGGATCCGGAGGGGCCCGTGGCTGGTTTTCGCCGGCTGGTCCCGACCCCCCCACGGAGGCAGAGGCACAACCCGACTCCGGGGAGCTCTGCGCTTCGTCGGGTTTGCGTGGAATCGTGCCCTTAAGTTTCTTTGGGAGCTCTTCCCTTTTCGTTCCTTTTGGGGAAAACCTCTTCCTGCAAGTACATGGCTGTATAGATAAGCGTGTTCTGGCTTATTTTTGTAGATAATAGGATCTGTCCCTCCAGCGGGGCCTGGGGCATCTGAGTCCGCAGCGGATGAAAATGAAGATGACA
Source organism: Myotis nattereri (assembly GCF_964212035.1). Classification (NCBI taxonomy): domain Eukaryota; kingdom Metazoa; phylum Chordata; class Mammalia; order Chiroptera; family Vespertilionidae; genus Myotis; species Myotis nattereri. Next base: position 26,966,338 of record NC_138081.1, read on the forward strand.
TTCAGTTTGTGAGTGTAAGTAGCCACATTGCGGGTTTTTCGGAGTCGAAGACTGCGTGGTAAGCGGTTATGGGACGACACCTCACCTGTTCATCCATCGCCCAGCCAATACGTGTGCATGTCCGACGGGCCCTGGACAGTGTGGAGGTGGCAGTGGGGTAGGGAACCGAGCGACCTCCGTGGCCATCACAAAGGCTGCCGCCCGAGGCCGCGCTGTGCCCTCCATCGCTCCCCTCCTGCCTCCACGGAGGGCCATTTTCTACTCTGGCTCAGGCCGAGATCTGGTCCCTTAAGGCTGTGTATCGAAATGGGTCAGGAGCAGCTGCTAAGCCTGCAGCGGTTCTCAACCTGTGGGTCGCGACCCCTTTGGCGGTCGAACGACCCTTTCACAGGGGTCGCCGAAGACCCTCCTGCACGTCAGATATTTACATGACGACTCATAACAGTAGCAACATGGCAGTGATGAAGTAGCAACGAAAACAATGTTACGGTTGGGTCACAACATGAGGAACTGTGTTTAAAGGGCCAGAAGGTTGAGAACCACTGTAAGGGGAGACACCCAGGTGAGGGAGAAGGGACAGCTGAGGAGGAGGAAGGGTGTAGAGGAGGAGGAGGAGGGCTGTAAGAACTCAAAACCTGAGCTTCCTCAGGTGGAGGCAGCTAGCTTGAAGGTGTCACAGATCTCTGAGGTCACCATGTTACAGCACAGTAGTGCAGTTGATGTGCATAATGAAGATACCTGCATCACCAGGAACTCACTGTGTTTTCTGATTTTATTCCCGTGGAGACCGTTTCCAAGCATTCGTAACAAGTGTATATATTCCTGGGCCTCACTCTGCACCTATTGAGTCAGAATTGGAAGGTGGGGGTCTAGGAATCTTCATTTTGGAGAAAAAAATGCAAGGATAGACAGATCTCTGGACCACACTTTTTAAAGCGTTGGTTTGGGGAGAAAGTGGATCTGATGTATTTTGGGGATGATTTTCACCCAAAACAAAGTCTGACAAGGGCTCTGCTTGGAGAATACCTCTAGTCTAAAGTACCCTTTGAATCCTGGAGTTGAGGTGTATTATTAAAGGTGTATAATTTTTCTTTAACAGAGTATTTGTGTTTGTTTTGGGGCAACTTCGTATAAAACTGGTTATTAAACAATATTCGATAGTATCACAACATTAGGGCCATGTGATGATCTATTGTATTGTGTGTTAATGGGTTTGTGTAGGAGTCTTTCACAAGAGCATTTGTGGCTTTTTCTCCAGTGCTAGCGTATATGGTCCTCTTTTATTTCAAACTTTTAAAGTTTTGGGTTGTGGGAGGTTAGAAGAATTGTATCCTGCCCCCAGTCTCTGTGGACTGAAGTATGCTTAGAAACAGAATTCCCTGGCTCTTTAGGACAAATATTTCAGGTTCTTCCTGAGTATTGGTATATTTGTGAATGGAGAGTACTTATTTTGATATTTTGTGCAAATTAAGTAAGAATGACACACAATTCTTTATGAACTACAGGCTTACTTTGAAAGTCACTGATGGAATCTATTAAAATAAGATTTCAAAAATATTTTTTGTGGTACTCTGGGATGGAGAATTGTAGCTAGTGACTAATACAAGCTTGTATTAAGTTGAAGTTTAACTCTAAGTTTTATTTTAAATGTAGAGAATCTGTTATATCTTTCATCAGAATAAAAAATATACAGTCAGTTTTGTGTATCCAGCTTGACACAACTTATATTTATTCTTGTTTTCAACTATAGGTTCAAAGGCATGATAGTTCTAAATGGACAAATGAATTATATGTACCATGTACAATTATAATACGAGAAGAAGCCTATTCGACATTCCCTCTGTCTTTGTAATGATAACACTAAATGACAATGATACCTTAATTCTATTTTAAAATATGTTTAGAGACAGACTCTCCTACTTCTTTCTGTGACCCAATCTTATCCTCTAGGTAATGCTTATCCAATTAAATAATAAACAGTTCCCTGGTTAACTTAAGATTAATTCAGATACAGAAAAGAGCATTATGATGTCGTTTCTTGATTTATTATGATTTGGATTTCTTAGTTTGCTGTTAATTTAATTTTTTAATCTTTGATCCATATGATGGCACATCATTCTTTCTGTGGTTTGCAGAAATAGAATCTGAAACTACACAGCATGCTGAAAGAAAGGAAGAATATAGATGTAGAGGTCTAAAATGACCCCTTTCATTTATATTTTAGTGAAATTAACATTGAACTCAATTCGTAAGTGTACTGTTTGACTTTTGCAAAGCCAGTACACCTGTGTAAACAGTGCTCAAATCAAGAAACAGAATATTACCCTAACAAAAACTTTTCATTTAGGTCTTTTTCTCTCATTTTCTGTTTAATTTAGTAACATGACTCTTTTTTCAGCCATCTTTATGTCTTTCTTTGAAACTGGATATTTTAATTTACTCACAGAAAATTGTTTAGTGTAGAAGCCCATGACATGCTTTTTCACAGAGCTACTGTAGATACAAAGGTATAAAAACTGCTGAGACAACCTATCATAAATTTGAGAACAGCACATGAGCCTTGGCCGGTTTTGCTCCATGGTTAGAGCATCAGCTCTGGCTCTGAATGGTCACGGGTTCGATTTTCGGTCAAGGACACCTGCCTCCATTGCCGGTTTGATCTCCAGTCCCAGTTGAGGCATGTTGTGCGGGAGGCAACCAGTCAACTTCAATGTTCCTCCCTCCCTCCCTCTCTTCCTCCCTTTTCTGTTTCCCTCACTTCCCCCTCCATCCTTTCCACTCTCCAGAAATCAATGGAAAAAATATCCTCAGGTGAGGATTTAAGAAAAAAAAAACAAAAAAAAAAACAGCACATGAGATTTATGTTTCAGCCGCGATTATTGGCTTAATGTGGAATCGTTGAACCTGTGGAAATAGTGAAAGAAATTGTATAATTTCATAAATAACTTGAGCACATAGCTCAAGTGATATTTCTCCAGCAGTAGAATGGGTCATAGGCAAAAAAAATAAAAATAAAAAAATAGGATATCTTTTGTCTGGTTGTCTTAAGGGTGATAATTAGCTTAATAAAAATAATGTTGGAGCTCATAATATGTCATGAATTAAGTACTTTGGAGCTACACATACTAATTGGAAATACATTTCACCCAAAAATATCAGTATTTTAGTGTGGGACATGAAATAGGAGATGAGAACTATGTAAATAATTCTAGTAGAAATTTCTTTTATAAAAAACAAATGGTGCTGTCACCAAAAAAAAAAAAGTCCTTCAGTTTACTACTTTGCCATATGTAGCAGTTAGTATTTGTACATGTTTAAAGGTTATTTTTAGAAGAAATACGGAAAGGCATCAAAATTGGAAAAGCAGTTTTTTGTGTAGTAGTGGAAGATAAGATTTTTTTTTTGCAAGTGGGAGAGGAAAGGATGGGCTAGAATAGTATAGATCTTGAATTGTGGACTACATTTGAACTTAAAGTAGGCAATTGGGAACCATTTGAAATTTTTGAACTCGGCATGACTGAAGAAGTAAACTATGCCCCTAACTTATCTATATGGAAAAAAAACACCCAAATGAATTATTTAGAATTTTAGATTAGATTTTTGCATCTGTGGTTAAATCCATATTTGTTTTAGACTGAGGTAAGCTTTTTTTGTGTGTATATCTTTGTCTATTGACAACACTTTCCAGTTAGTCGGCAATTGGTGTTTTGGATTTGTGTGAGAATTTTCTAATAACAGAAATGAAACCTTTATTTAAAACAAATTTGTTTTTAAACTTAGATTATTAATTCAACTGTGTTCCTAATCTGTTTTGCTTGTGCCTGTGCTTCTGCTCCTAAATTGTGTGGCCTTGGAAGTAGAATCCTTTGATTTGGTGTTGGTACAGAGGAGATAAGAATGACTGTTTAGCCCTAACTGGTTTGGCTCAGTGGATAGAGCGTCGGCCTGCAGACTGAAAGGTCCCAGGTTCGATTCCAGTCAAGGACATGTACCTTGATTGAGGGCACATCCCCAGTAGGAGGTGTGCAGGAGGCAGCTGATCGATGCTTATCTCTCATCGATGTTTCTAGCTCTCTATCCCTCTCCCTTCCTCTCTGTAAAAAATCAATTAAAAAAAAAAAAGAATGAGGGTTTACTAGTTGATGTATGGAGCATTTTCAAATAAAATACCTTGTAAGTGGAGGACCACATGCATATATACTTGTTAGGGATATAAGCAGTCATTATAAATATTAGAAATTATTTTCTCTTGGTCTTTGTGCTGTAAACATTACTTCTTTGGGGGAGTTTATTTATTGGTCAGTGTTACAAGTTACTCAGAGTTGGGGATAGTAGCAGGTACTCATTTTTCTCTTATTGAAAAGTATCTTATCTCAGAAACTTAGATAATAAGCATAGATTTAAAAATATTATGTATTGCCCTAGCCCAGGGGTGGGCAAACTTTTTGACTCTAGGGCCACAATGGGTTCTTAAACTGGACCAGAGGGCCGGAACAAAAACATGGATGGAGTGTTTGTGTGAACTAATATAAATTCAAAGTAAACATCATTACATAAAAGGGTACGGTTTTTTTTTTTTTTTAGTTTTATTCATTTCAAACGGGCCGGATCCGGCCCGCGGGCCATAGTTTGCCCACGGCTGCCCTAGCCAGTTTGGCTCAGTGAATAAGAGGGTCAGCCTGCGGACTGAAGGGTTTCAGGTTCGATTCTGGTCAAGGGCACATGGCTTGGGTTGTGGGGGGTTGTGCAGGAGACAGCCGATAAATGATTCTCTCTCATCATTGATGTTTCTGTCTTTCTCTCCCTCTCCCTTCCTCTCTGAAATCAATAAAAATATATATTAAAAAATAAAATAAAAAACACCACTATTGCCGGGACCGATTTGGCTCAGTGGATAGAGCGTCGGCCTGAGGACTGAAAGGTCCCAGGTTCGATTCCGGTCAAGGGCATGTACCTTGGTTGCGGGCACATCCCCAGTGGGGGGTGTGCAGGAGGCAGCTGATTGATGTTTCTCTCTCATCGATGTTTCTAACTCTCTCTCTGTCCTTTCTTCTCTGTATAAAATCAATAAAATATATTTAAAAAACAACAACAACAAAAAAAAACACCACTATTAAAAAAAATTATGTTTTGAACTACTTCAGAGTTGCATTGGGCACACAGCCAATTATGTGTTTAGAGAACCAGGTATGTATCTCACTTAGTTTTCTTACTTGTTAAATGGGATAATGGTAATTCAGTATCTTACCTTGTCAAGTAATTTTGAGGACTAAATAAAATCATGTGCATGAAAAGTTTAGTACAATCCCTTTATAGGGCAGGATGACAAATATTACTGATTAGTAGGAAAATAAATGGAGTACTAAAATGTTTTGATTACCTCATTATGGTGGAAGTTTTTCTATATCCACTGTGGAAATTAGAGTATTTGTTTATAAAGTAATCTTTTCCTTGGGGGTACTTACCTTTTCTTATTTTTCCACTCAGCCTCTTTGTCTTTTTGGAGGCCTCGGACACTTTTCTACCATTCTATCACTTACAACTCCATAATTATGTGTTGAGTAATGAATAGGTATCCTAAATGACTCCTGCTTTTTCTCACGTCTGGATTCCCTATCCTGATTTCTTTTTATTCTTTTTAGTTAGTGTGAATTATATGAAGTTGCCATTGCTTAGTTGTGCATATCAGTCCAATGGTTCCTCCAGTAGTAAATTTCTGGTAGTTCTCTTGTTTGTTTTCATTTCTGCCTCTTCTACTATTTCTTGACTTAACCTTTTAATCCTATTTGTTACCATTTTCGTTATCCTGTTTTTTCTGCCCATTCTACTTTTTGCTTTGTGCCTGTTACTTTCTTTCATCTCCCTTATTTCTTTACCTACTATCTGTTCGTGGAAATTCTGGCCCTACCTCTGTTTTTCTGGTAACCTAAGGACTTTCTTGGCGTGCTATTTCTGTGGGCATGTAATAAAAATTATTTAATGCAAATTTCCTGAATAGTGCAAACTCAGATAATTATATGAACAGTCGAAGTTATTTTTATCTACTCTATTTCCTTTTTGGATTAATTATATAATCTTGATGATCTTTATACCAGTGGTAGGTTTTAGTCTTAAAATACGTGATGTACCTCTGTTGACAATACGTTGGAGAATATCTGTCCCTCTTTTCCTCCTTTTTAAACTTCCATTTTTACAGCTTAGCAAAAATCCCAATTACTTTGTTACATGATTCCTGCCCAAAAGTTTTGCTCTGGATCACTACCTGCAAGGATAGTAATTTTCTGCTTGCAGAGAAGTTGTAGCCCAGGGGAAAAAGAAACAAGCTATCTTTTAGACTGGATGCTTCTTTCAGGAAGAGGATCTTTAACTAGATCTTAGCTTCTGTCTCCAGATCTAGAATCTTTTTCTGTTAGTTTTTCCATCGAATTAATCACTTTGGCTTGCCAACAGTCAACTTTCTCTATCCTAAGAAGTCTTTCTTCAGCCATATTCTCCTCCTCCTATGTTCCTTCCTCTTGTTCTCAACGTACTAGATTTGTTTTTAAATTTAAATTCTTTATTGTTTAAAGTATTCCATAAGTCTCCTTTTCCCCCATTGACCGCTCCCTGGCCACCCCCACCCCCTAGCACGTGCCCTCACCCTCCCCCCCCCCCCGATTTTTTTTAAAGAATACTCTCTACTCATGCCCTTTACTGCCTTATTTTCTATTTAATTTTTAGAGAATGGCTCCTGTGCTCACTACTTTCTTGACGGTTGCTCTCTCAAAATCTTTTTGCCGAATTCAGTGACACTTTTTTTTGTGTGTGTGTGTGTTTTGGGTCATATTTAGCATCAATAACTTTTCATCGAGGTTCACTTTATCTTTAGCTTCTTCGGATTTATGCATTCCTGATTCTTTTCCAATCTCTGATTACCCACATAGCTCTTCTTCCTAAATCCTAAAATTCTAGCATTTCCTCAAGAGCCTCCTTGAATTCTTCTTTGTCCTCTTTGCCTTTTTCTTTGGCTACTCATAGTTTCAATTTAAAGCTACAGTTAATAGGCTTTTAGGGGAGCCACTCCCCAATTTCTATTCTCAGTTACTTCATACATCCAGATTACAGGCCTGCATTTCCAGCTCTGCCAAATACCTCTTTGTGCCGTTGGCATATCACATCATTACGTGCAAAAGAATATCAGCATTGTGTTTCTGTATTCCAAGTTTATATTAATGGCATTAGTATCCTTCTAGTTACCCAAGCTTGAAACCTTAGGGGATCACTTTTTTACTTCTAGTTGTTGTTGGGATTTTGTTTGCCAATCTTCGCGCTTCCCCCTCCCCCACCTCTCCATTATACCCATATATTCTCTTCTATATGCACCACCACACTATTCTTGCTGTCACCACTACTTTAGTTCTGCATTTTTATGCGTCTGGACTGGTTAATTCTGCCTTTTCCACTCTTCATACTTCTTTATGTGATTTATCTTAGAGCACAAGTCTCATATGTTACTCCCATGTTAGTTTTTATTCTCTTTAGCCTAAAATCAAGACTTTTAGAATAAAATCAAGGCTTTTAAGCCTAGCATTCAAGGCCTGGTTCATGATAAGAGTCAGTATGGATGGAAAGAAAGGATGGAGAAGAATTAGGTTTAATATTTCTCTATAGAAGTGGGAGATAAAGCTGAGCTCTTGGTCAAAGAACTCCATGGTTTTGAGCTTAGATATCTAACAAACCATTGATACCCATCACATTTGAAAAGTACTGGCTTATAATATCTGTGTCCTTATAGCCTGTTTCTGTATTAATTGACATAGTCCCAATACTCTTATTGGGGTTTAGGGTCCTCCTCCTAGACCTTGCCATCGTTTCTTTCTTTCTTTTTTTTCTTGTCATCATTTCTTATTCATGTACATACTCTGAATATTTTTCTCTGCATTTTGATTATTTTCTGCCAGCCATAAGGAATTAAGAGGAATTTTTGCCAATCCCAACAAACATTGTTTAAAATGCTAGTTTAGTTTGAATAATTCTTCATGATTTGTTAATTTGCTCAATTCTTTCCTAGGAAGGACCATTAAGACCTGTTCTTGAATATATTGATCTGGTCAGCAGTGATGATGAAGAACCTAGCACCTCTCATAGTGATGTAAGTACATTATATTTGATTTGTATTTCTTTACTTCTGTCATTTTATAGGCATTCTCTAAAGAGAGTTATCAGATCAATGACGGTTGTGTTTATTGCTTTAGAGCAGTGATGGCGAACCTATGACACACATGTCAGAAGTGACACACAAACTCATTTTTTTGGTTGATTTTTCTTTGTTAAATGGCATTTAATTATATAAAATAAATATCAAAAATATAAATCTTTGTTTTACTGTGGTTGCAAATATCAAAAAATTTTCTATATGTGACACGGCACCAGAGTTAAGTTAGGGTTTTTCAAAATGCTGACACGCCGAGCTCAAAAGGTTCACCATCACTGCTTTAGAGGATGGACCATTTCTGTTAGGATGGGCCATATGGGTAGTCCAAGGAGTTATTTGCCCAGAATATCTCCTACTGTTAGTTTTGTTTCTTCACTTTCAGTGAGGGTGTGAAAGGATGACATGACGCAGGAAAGTTCTAAGCCTTGGTGATGATATCTGATAAAAGGGAAATGGAATAAAAACTGCAAGCTTTTTGGCTCCTTGTGTCCTTTTCCTTTCCTATTTCTCTTCAGATGCCCTATGGAACTGGATGCTTTTCATCCAGAACCATGTAGCCACAGAAAATTTGTTTTATCTTGGAAGAAAGAATATGAGAAGATCCTTTAGAAAATGGCATGTAGGAAGGGTTATAGGTGATATATTACTTTAGACATCATATCTTTTAACCTCTTCTATCCCCCATATTTGGAGTTTTCTCTCTTACGTGTGATTTTTTTGGTTGTGGGTTTAACCCTTTAATACTTTCTTTACTTTGAGAACTGAAGCAGCTGAGCCCTTTGTAACACTCTTGTCCTACATTTGTTGTAGCCCAAATTGCTACTAATGGGCTATTTTCTTGGTGGATTACAGAACTCCTTGGTCTTGTTCAAGGTGGCCAGAAGCTTCTGCTCTGTAATAAAAGAGGATTGAGACTTGGACTTGGAATGAAAATACCTAGGTTTTAGTCTCAGCTTTACTCCTTATTAATTCTATAATTTTGGATAAATTAAGTAGCTTTTTAACCTTAGTTTCTTTATCAAATAAAAATAGTACCTACCTCACAGGGTTGTTGTGAGGATGAAATGAGGTAACAAAAATATATTTGAGCTCTTTGAAAACTACAAACCATAAAGTAGGACTATGCAACTGGAAAGTTTTGTTATTCGTGGAGAGTGAATGGGAGAATTTTTAAAGGGGCTTAAAAGTGATTCTACAATGGAGGACTTTTTTAAAAAACTTTTTTTTTTCCCCCCCTCAGTGGGACTTATCCCGAGTGTTTTCTGCAGTTATTAGCTCCTTTTATTGACTTAAATATATTGTATAGGATTTTTTTTTTAATTGTTATCACCAATGATCTAACCACCTCTTATCCTTGTATGGGACCAAGCAGCAGGCTAGGATGGCACCACTTGAACTGGGCTTGTTTATATTCTCTTTTTTCAGGGACAGAGTCCCAGATTAATGCCAGTAGTTGGTATTGGGTCTTTGGGAAAGTGAAGCTTGTGCAATTGATTCTTGTGATCCCTTGCTCACCAATAGTGGATTGCATCATTCATTATTTTAATTATAGTAATTTTTAAAAATTGAATTCTACTTACTGGACATGCATCTCTGCACTTGAAAGTTAACATATTAAAAGCATTTTTTTTTCTTCCTTGGTTTTCTTGTTCATGTGGATAACCCAGAGAATGCCTGAGTCTAAGGTGCCATCCTCTGAGAATCATCGCCCAGAAATGTGCTCTAGCTGCAATGTGCCTCTTCCCATTGGAGACAGCAGCTCCTCTGGGAGTTGTACCAGCAGTCCACAGAGGATAGTTTCTCAACCTTCTTCTGTTGAGAACCCATTGGAGAACCAAAAAAATGATCAAAATAATTCAGATTTTAAGATCTCTGAGACAGATACACTTAAACCATCACAAAATTATCAGAATCTGCCTTCATCTCCACTTCTGGTCCCCCAAGAATCTTTGGCCTCTTCACAGGTCAAGGAGGATTTACTGCCAGAGTCTTCAGCTTCACAGCATGGACAGGATGCCATCCTCTATCTCCAGACACAAGTGGCTGAGATGTCCCGAGTGATACGTGATCTACAGTCCAGGAGTTGTTTCAGATTTCACCATTCTAGGCCAAGTGAGAACTCCTCAGTTCCTTGGGACATCACCTCCAAGGAAGAGAATTTATCCACAGTTGAAGAAGAAGCAGACTGCAAATCCCCCTCAGCTGATGACAAAGGACAGCCAGCTGATCCCAGTCAGACCAGTTTCACAGGTCTTTTGAAGAGAATGGAACAGAGAGGTGTTATAAAGAGAGTAACATTACAATCTGAAGCAGAGTCATGTGACGGGAAACCTGATTATGTGACTTCTAAAAAACGTCTGGTTCCTCCGCTGCATCCTCTTCTGAGAATTGCCACCACTGAGGTTTTTAAAGACCCTGCTGATTGCCATCCTTCTTCCTTCATGGGACACAGGGTATATCCTGTGGCCAAGGATACCTCTCCTTTTCAACCAAATCCTCCAGCTGAGGGTCCCATTGTAGAAGCATTAGAGCATAGCAAAAGAGGAAGCACAACATCTCTTCTAGATTCTACCTCAAAGGAAATGGAGGTCATGGGTTGTAGATTTTACCATGCTGCTTCCATTGCAGCCCGAGCTGCTAGCTACATGGCCTATATGACTCAATATCAGCGTAAACTCTGGGAAGACATGGAGGATCTGGTCCATGACCCAGAGTTTGATCGTGGAAAAGCAAGATGTATAATATCTGATGGTATGGATGCAGGCCTTTGGCAGCTTTGTACTACTAGGGACATAATGGACTCTGTAGTCAGAGTTATGGCAATGGCAGTAGACTACAGAAGGCAAGCCTGGCTCCGACTTACATCTCTCACTAAGAAAACCCAGGAGAAGATCTCACACTTGCCCTTTGATGGCACTTCCCTCTTTGGACAAGATGTGAATGCTGTTGTTGCAGAAGAAAACAGTATAAAAGAAAATGACTATAAAGACCACAACAAATATTATAACCAACATCGATACTTTTATAGTCATGATCAGAAAGCACATTATCACAATAGAGGGTACTCCAAAGGGGATTGGTACAAATCCCGAAACCACCCCTATAGATATAGAAAAAAGGGAGAATCTCCAGAACGCCATGGGTACAAGAATTAATAGCCTGTTTGTTTAGCAGTATAGCCATCCAGCATCCTAAGTATTTTACTTGCTCTTCCTGACTTAAACAGATCTACATGTAGATGGTCACCTCAAAAACTGAATGCATGTATGGAATTGCTTCAGCTTACATTTAAATTCTAGACTGTTGGAATGAAGTATATAATAAAATCATGCTTATTGACCAAGTGAGCAGTGGAGACTTTTCATCTAAGTAGGGTTGGACAGAGATTTACCCATTATTTCTGATTCAAAGTAAGTACAGAGTAAGGTACTCAGGAATCAGAATCCTCTTGTGATCAAAGAAAAACATAAAGATTTGTTCCTCAGGAAAATCTTGCTGGTAAATTGAGGACCAGGAGATTTATGGCCTGGAAATAACCCACTAACCAGATCTCTGTTTAACACAGAGACAAATCCTTCATGTTTAGGTTATCAGTGCTTCCTTGTTCAGGCTTTGCTTGTCAGATCTTCACAAAATGACAGATCTCTATATCAGGATAAACTCACTGAGTGCATACAACTCAAGCTCTGTGAGACTTCGAAATCAACCATGAAGCTGTATATCAAGAACTGGAATTCAAGTCAAATTTTGCCAAATCTAGTTTGCTTCCAGTGGGATGACTAGATGTTACAGGTCTACAGTGGGCACCAGCTGGAAAAAGACTTCTACCCATAATGTCTTTAAAAATTTCACAGTTAACTCTCTTCATCAAGATTGGTTGCTATCATACCATTACCACTCCAAGTTACATTATGAGAGAATTCTTAGTTGTTGTCACTTATAAGCCTCTGACATATCAAACTCGTATCAATCACCAAGCTGTGAGACCCAGTAATGGTGTTCTCTCAGGATAATCTGGACCTTTCAACAGGATGACCTTCTTAAACCCACCTTCTAAACAGTTAAAATTTTTGAGCTTGATAATTCATCACACTTTAAATACAAAACAAGATATGTATATTAGTGACCTGGAAATAAAGGATGTTACACCATCTAGGCATGCAAATCTGAACTCTAAAAAGAGCAAGAATTCCAAACATGCCTGACAATCCAGTTCTCTTACTGTAATAAAGAAGAATGCCATCAATTGATGCTATTGAGAAACCCATAAGTTTTAGACTATAAATGTTGATGTAGTAAAGAGAACATCTCACACAGTTCGGTTTCTGGATATCTATTTAAATGATATATCTTTTAATAATTTCTTAAAAGTCTGAAATCAAGACTTCAGTGACATGTTCTTTGTTTATTGTTCCCTTAACCTAGTCAGACTTTTACCATGAGAGACGACCTTGGTTTAATTAATAGTTCTCCACTATCCTGGAACTAGCAGCAGATACCTCAAATACATGTCTCACAGTATCTTTTCAATCTCAAGGGAGTGGCTGTACTGTATACCAGGCCTTACATCCTTGTCTTCGCAGCATGACTTCAGAAATGGAAAAAATTGTCAAGTTTGAGGGGTCTGAATACATGACCCAGTATTACTTGCTTGGCAGCCAAAATAGTTTTTTTTAATTGACAGACTTATAACTTTGTAACTTGTTTGTCAAACATCAACATCTTTTTATCTGCTTGATCGAAATATTTTGGGTCTACTGTTAGTGGAATATAACACTGTTTTAGGATTCATGTGGTTTCAATTCCTTGCCATAGTTCTTGCATAATGGTAATTGACGGTTTTCCTGGAGCCCCACTTTTTAATAGCTTATTGAAATCTCATTCTTTCTCTCCATCATAACCATATTCAGCACCATATTTGTGCTATAGAGGTTGAAGAGGCAAAAAATCCCAACTTGAAAGAAGTTATTTACTTAGATACTTTAAGGGTATTGTATTAGTCCTATTTGTAGATTAAGTCTAAACTACAGTCTTGAGAGCATCATCTTGCAAGTTTGGTCATATCTACGGTTAATATTTACCTTTCTATTTCTGAATTTCCACAAAGTTTTACTTCTACTACTTTAGCTCCATGCCGATGCTATAGGAACGGTCTTTCAAATTGAACTTTAGAAGCGCATTAATTAACTGCCTATAAAGAATCAGGCCTTAGAAATCATACAAAGATTTTAATACATGATATGTACTACACCAGTAAAGTAGTCTTATGATCCATCAACATGAGACTACAGTTTGTTCTGTGAAAGTACTAGGCACTGGAGAGAGAGAGAGACCTTGGAACTGCTCTTTATGGCTGCACATAGGTATTCCAAATTAGCTAAGGCTACTTCAGAGTGCTCCCACTTTTCCTTTCCTTCCTTGAATTAAATACTGGGCCACAAACTCGATGGTTTTTGAAGTACTCTTATTTTCCAGAAACCAAGCCAAACTGAATGATACTTTAAGTATGATTTTTTGAAATTGCTTTGGCACTTCTGCTTAATATGCTCCTCCTTTGTAATTTTTTATTGTAGTTTAAAGAAGACAACCTAAAATTGACCACATGAACCATTTTTAAGTGTATAGTTCAGTAGTAGTGTTAGCTATATGTACATTGTTGTGTGTAGCTCCTCCTTTCTTAAATATTTCTAAAACAGCATTGCTATTCTCTTTCTCCTATGTTATGTTGCTCAATAATAAAGCTGAAAACATTGCTTTATCACTCTCTAATTGCTATGTCCAAGCCTCTCCAGGGGATTTTCCTACAAGTAAAAAGGTATTTAGAAATTCTTGAATTTCGATAATCAAGTATGTAACTTCTGAAGGGATTTGACAATTGAGTGGGGATAGGGACAAAATGCTGTAGAGTTGGGACAGTTTGTAGTTAAAATTAGTTTCTTGACTACAGAAGAAACATCCTTAACCTGTTTGATTTTTGTTATTTTAAAATCTTTCCCTGCATACTTGAATGATAATGGTGTTATGAAACTAAAAATGAGGACTTGGTCTAGGGAGACAACCCCAGTAGCGTATGGAACTCATAATTAGATAAGTTTTCATATTGTGCCTGTGATGTGCAGAGCCTGTGACAAAATTCTCCATTAGGCTAACCTCTTACGTTTAAATACTTTAGGTTTTCTAGGAGGCCTTGGAATAATTGTAAGTTAATAATTTGGTATTCTCAAAAGGGATGCATCTAATCCTTTTTCTTCAAAATGTTATTTCTTGACTAGACATAAAATATATGTGGACACAATATGATTTCTTGTAGTTACTGTGTATGGAGAAATACTGTTTCCATTAATTGTTATATGAAGTGCCTTTTTCAATTTCACACTTGTTTAAAAGTTAACATTTTGATGTCTTGCATATGTTGCTGGTGATAAGTGAATTTTGTACAGTGATTTTTAATCTTGTAGTTTATTCATTTGTACAATTAATTGCACTATCTAAATGTACTCTCCTTCTGAATGTTTTTTTTTATAGCACTGTTTATCCATTTCAGAAGGTTGTAGAGTATGTCCCTCCTTTATTTAAATAACTTCACAATAGTACATTTTAGTTAATAGTGATTGGCTCAGTTTTTTGGGCATTAAGGCAGCTTTGTTTTCTACCTGTAGGTTGTAGGCTTTCCGATTGAGTCATTTGTCTCCTATCTAGCCATGGTAACACAACTTATATTTGACATTAGGAAAAAGTAGTAAATTTGCCGACACTTTATCTTTCTATTTTTTTTAAGACTGTGTGACAGCTTCCTTATCACTGTAATTGCAATTTAAACTTTGTAAAATTGTGTGGCAGCTTCTTTATCAGTATAATTTTATTATTTACTTAGTCCTCAAAATTGCATTTGAGGGGAGCATAAACTCTGTCAGGCTACTTGGATACTATTTAGTATATCACATTAGTACTGTACTGAGTGATCTGATTAGTAATGTCCTTGAGGTCCCAATACATACAGGATAAATTCTCAATTACCAAATACAAGGAGGTTGGAATAGGCACAGTCCAGAATCCCTTCTAGTTATAAAATTGGATACAGAGTTGAATGACATGGATGAACAGCATTAAATGCTACATTCAGTATTCTTGAGGATGTCATTAATTGATAGGAATTCTAATGAAGGGTTGAAATTATGGATTAGATCTTTGTAGAAAGAGTTTTAAAGATTGCAATAATTGAAAGCTTTTTTTAAAAAATGTGAGGCATATTTTGCCCGTGACTTGCACTATTTAGGTTCCCTCATCTTTTGAAATTTATAATTTTTTACCTAATGTTAACCACAAGTCCAATGGTCATATCTGTATGCATCAGCCAGATCCATTCTATATAGTTTTTCATTAGTGGATACACTTAACAAAAATATACAGGCGGAAGTTATCAGTAAACTGATGATCACTGCATTGAATGCAAATATTTTAGTTATTTTTTTCAGATAGAACAAGTTTTGTAAGCCATTAAAATATCCTTAATGGAATTTTTCTTCCTGGGTGAATGATGAGAATATTGTTTTATTACATCTTTTTTCTCTTATTGATTAGTGGGATGATATTTTTGTACTGCTTTGTCTTTTCATTTGCTTGATTTTATATAATGAAAACTTTTTTATAGTATTGTTTGGTACCATTGAAGTATCTTATTACTGGAAATTATGTTCGCTTACAGTTGGCTATAACTGGAAGTAATCACAGTCCAACCATGACCTTTTGATGGTAGCATATCAGTTCACTCTTTGTATTGATCTTCTTTATGTAACACCTCTTTCTACAATGGTGTCTGATCTTCCCTTAATCTCTTTGATGTAGATTATATTTTTCATTCTGCCCGTATAACTAGCCAGGATTTTGATGTGGCTTTATGTTTGTATATGTAAATACAATGCCTTCAGCATTATTGTAAGAGATTTTCTAGTTTTCTCTTTTAATGTCTTTAAAAAAAAAAGTAGCGAGTCCAGTCTCTTAAACTATTCCCCATCTATTGAACCTTCATTAGTTTTAAATGCTTTCTTGTTTAATGGTAGTATTATTTTCTCATTTCTATATATTCTTCACACAAATGTATTATTACATATAGTTTGTGGTCAATTGCATCTTTTCTCTGTATAAAGATTTTAGGGCCTTCACCATGAATTTATAGTTAGTACAGTTCTGAGATGTGTACTGTATCTTAAAGTTAGCCCGTTTTCTCTAGGTCTTAAGGGCTTTACTGGTTTTGTTGAGGTAACTAACTGTCCATTTCAAATGGTCTCTTAGACTTTCTGATGCCTTGTTAAGAATTCAACAAGAGTTCTCAGGTTGTCTGTACTTTTAGGACTTTGGAGCTCTCTCAAGTTGTATTGAGTTTTCATATATTCCTGAATATATTCCTTGGTAGAGGTGAAGTAAATGCTTTATATCTGGTAATAATTTTAAAATTTTTCCTCTGACCTTAAGTATTTCAAGGGTTATTTTATGAGTTTTGTTAGTTGTCCCTTTATAAGACTAACTTTGAGATGCTATTTTCCCCCCAGGAGCTATCATATGCTTTCTGTTTTGCCCCCCTCCCCCACCTCCGGCCCATAAGAGTGGTTCTATCACAGCATTCAATTTTAAGGGCTACAATTAGACCTCTTGTTAACTCCCATTTTTATTTATGATGACTATGTTTCACAATACTTTCATTTATAATGTAGTAATGTGTTAAAATAACTAGTTGGTTTGTGGTCAACTTTATCTGTACTTATTTTAATTAGTGAAGTAACAATGATGTAAACAATGGGGGCAAAACATTTTTTGTCACCAGTTTTAAATTTTCAGTTCTATTTTTAAAACATTTATTTACATTAAGCTTCCTGCTGTTAGGTGTGCAGCCCATTCCTTTCTGTCTTGTGTAGAATATAGTTAATTTGTGATTAGTCTCATTTAGAATCTGAGCACAGAGTTGCATGCATGTTGGTCTTTGTTTAATAGCTTGAAACAGCACCTATTTTCTTTTACTTTTGGCAAAAATATATTTTGACAGATCTTGGAAGCACCTTGATAGCCTTGAGTCTAATTGTCATCTGCCTGAGAAGGAAGTAGAGGAGAGAAACTTCATTTATAGAACTTATATTTACTAGGCTGCTAATTGCAAGGCACTCAAGGTGGACATTCACCCTTATTTTGTAGATGAGGAAATGAAATTTACCAATAAGCCACTTGTTCAAGCAGTGGAACTGAGCTTTGAATACAGATTCTATTCCTTCATAGTCTCAAGTCAACATTGTACTAGGGTGCCTCCCTGTGTTTTTCAAGGTTCCACTCAAATCTTACCTCTCTGATTATCTTATTTGAGATATACTAATCTTTGTCTTCCATGATATACACTAATCTTTGATATATACTAGTATTTGTATTTGTACTCTTGTCCCTTAGTATTTGATGCCTTATATTAACTAATTCCTGGTTATTTCGCTTGTCAGATAAAAAACCCCGAACATCTTAGTTCTCCCATTGAAGTTTTACTGTGCTAGGCTAAGATTATTCTTGATGCATAGTCATTGGCTTCTCTTTCATATGTTGCTTATTTGCAATTCTATTTATTTTCAGCACTGATTGTTTAAGTCAGTGGTGGGGAAAGTCTGGCCCTCAGGCCACATAAGGCTGTGAAATCATTTGGTCTGGCTCTGCTAAGGCATTAGAGGTGAATTAATTAAATGTTTGACCAAATAAAGCAGGCTAATATTTAAGTTGATAATTTTGTATGGCCCGAGACTGATGATATAAATATCCAACTGGCCCATGGCAGAAAAAAGGTTCCCCACCCCTGGTTTAAGTAATGGTTCTTACTGCTTCTTTTTTCTTTGTTCTATCCTTTTTGTTACACCCATTTTGTTTGAGATATACACTTAAACACTTTTTTTACTGGTAACTTGAGGATATTGGCTTAATGGAAGGAAGGTAGAATGATGCAAAGCATATAGTATTTGAATTCCAAACACCTTGACCTGAGTATTAGCAAGTCACTTATTTTCTGAGCCTCTGTTTTTCTACTTTCAAATGAGGTAATGCCTAGAAATACTTTGAAAACTCGAAAGCCCAATATAGATTTTCTTCAGTAGTTCTGCTATTTCTGTTCATATTGGTAGATTTCTTGTTACTGTGGGATGGTATTGAATATAAATACAGATACATCTTAAGATGTATTTAATAGCATGTAATAGTTTTGTGTCATCAGATCATGTTCTTCTTGTTTTCAGTTTTTTAAGGCTGAATTAGACTATATTGCAAGCCCAGCAATGGACTCTCATTGAAAGACATTTAAATAAAATAGTCTCTTTTCTCAAGAGCAAGCTAAGAAATGTTCATAATAAACGATAAAAAAATTAAAGAGAATGTAGAATGAAGAGCTAGGATATGTAGGTATGTGTATACAATTTTTGATGGATGGTATTTTGTCATTTTGTGTCAGTGTTGAAAACTAATCTTTTTATTTGTCAAACATCTCTCAATAATTGCCATGTGCAGGCAGGTACTGAGGAATGTCTGGGGATGCTGGGAGTTAACACATTGTGGACCAGTAGTTTTATTGCTAGCTTTACCCAGTGGCCAGACAAGTTTCTCTTGAATGAGTACAAAAAACGTTTTACATAAATGTTAAAGGCACGCTTTAAAATGAAATACCCATTGCATTTTGAAGTTATTTATTACATGTGCTTACAAGCTAATGTCTTTTTAAAGTACGATTGGCTACAAGCCTTAGAACGGACAACATGAGAATTCTCGTGATCTGTCCGCAATGTGTTAAGAGATGTTATATTAAGAGAAAGGAATACCAGTACAGTGTAATTATCCTGTTTAGAGAAATGCCTGTCATGAAGTTGGGACAAAAGAGAGATTCATCTGGAGGGTCAAGGAAGCTTTTCTTACCAAATTCTTGAGCTGAAGTTTGGAACATGATCAGAAAAGGGTGTTGGTGTTGGACTAGTGGAGAATAGGAGCAAGGCAATTGGGTGAAGGAATCAGTGTGTGCAGGGCATGGGAACATTTTGTTTCTGGTTTCAGAATTGTAAGAAACGGCCCTTAGAGGCTAAAATTGGAGGAGATTAAGTTGAAGGAAGAGGATACATTACCCATGAAATCATTGGTTCCTATCTATTCAGAGTGTACTGTTCGTGTGTAGCCTTTACTTGTAGAAAGTAAAGTCTGTCTATAGGTTGGTTTGTACTGTAGTCCACTGTAGACATCCAGAGCAAATATTTTTCTTCCTGAGCTGAGTCAAAGGAGAGCTCTCAATCAGTGCACCTCTAGCCCTAGGGACAGCTCAAGCATTGAAATAGAACTGAGATAGTGGTTGAGAATAACTTTGAAGATGAACAGGATAATGTCCCTGAAGTGGAATGTGACATCCCATTATGGGTGTATAGTTGCATACTTTAGGATTGTCTATTGGCAGTGTATCCTCAGAGTAGCTAAATGTGGGTAATTTGCCTGTGTGTTGGCTTACAGATCATTTGTGGGTGGACTTGGGGAAAATGAAGATATTTCTAAAAAGTTGCTTCATTGTAGTTATGAGGTATTGTATTGAAGGAAGGGCCTGTGAACTTCGTGCAAGTGGTATCTCCAGTGGCACCCAAAGCACATTTTGCCAACTTTCTGTTTGTTTTTTTCTTTGGTTTGATTTTCTTGCTGCTGTTGTCACTTTCACCGTTTCTCTCTGCATAATTCATCCTTTTTTTTTTTTTTTTTCTTGTGCCAGAGGTAGAGCAGTGGCACTCAGGATTAAAATGATGTAACTCTGCTTTGCTTTGCTTTGCTTTATATTCAGAGATATTTTTTAATTCCTTTAAGTTCCAAAGTTACATTTATTTATTTATTTTTGCCCTATACTGAAGGAGAATCAAAGTCATCCTTCCTAGAAGGGATTTTTATACATACAGATATTGGCAGTTTACCCAAAAGACAATACAGGAAGAACCTTGTTTAACAGGCTCAATGGTAGTAGCCTTCTGAACTTACTAAATTACAGAATGGGGTATAGTTGTATGTATGTTTTAAAATTTGTTCATATAAAGTAGATGAAAAAAAAATGAAGTAGATGTTCTGTGTACTTTGTATTTGTAAACAATAACCATTTGGAGAAGGAAGGAGATTGCTTTGTACAAAAGGCTTGTTTCCTGGGTCCAAAGCTTTGCTGCTGGAGATGGTAAATAAATATTGTATTGCTTTGCTGTGTTTATTTCTTCTGCTTTATCTGTATTTGAATATAAAATTCTTGAGGAAAATTGTTGCTTTTCAAAATGTTTTTCGGCATGTAACTTGAGTTATGAGTTGGGCAGAAGAAACTTCTGGTAAACAGCACTTCTAGGGGTGCAAACTTCAGACCGAACTATGGACCAAAGCTTTAGGATGGGCAATTTGACTTTGTATGAAGTAATGCAGTTTCAGGAATTCTTTTCAAGTGCACTAGTCAGATGTATAATACAATTTGCAAAGTTAATTTATGCTACTTTTGCAATTGGTTGCTCCTTTGAGCTTTTTTAAAATTGGGATCCCTTACATAGAAGATAAAGATATAGGTGATCCTCCTATTGGTGCTCCTCTGACTAATCAGTGCCAGCTGACACTCAGATATCCTATATAATAAAAGGCTAATATGCAAATCCACCAAACTGTGGAAGGACTGGTCCCTACAATGTGCACTGACCATCAGGGGGCAGATGCTCAATGCAGGAGCTGCCCTCTGGTGGTCAGTGTGCTCCCACAGGAGCGCGCTGCTCAGCCAGAAGCCAGGCTCACAGCTGGAGACTGTAGCAGTGGTGGTGGGAGTCTCCCACCTCCGTGGCAGCACTAAGGATGTCTGACTGACGGCTTAGGCCCATTCCCTGCTAAGCCATTTGTCAGTCGGACATCTCCTGAGGGCTCCTGTTCTGCGAGAGGGTGCAGGTCGGGCCGAGGGAACCCCCAGAGTGCATGATTTTTGTGCACTGGGCTTCTAGTAACAATGTAAATAAACCTCTGCCTTGTATTGTTTTATCTCTATTCCCTCTCCCTTTCTTCACCACCCTCCTACCTCCTACAACTTTCATCTTTTTTTATTCCTGGCTTTTTTTAGTAGCCAAAAAGTGCTTTGGTGAGTCAGGGAACTGGGTTGTTGCATCACTTCTCTGGATAATAACTATTTTTACAGAGTGTTTTCTCATAGGGTCTGTCACCTGGTGTGGGACATAGAGCAGAATTATTCTATTTCACAGTGGTCCAGTAACTATATTCACATTTTTCATTAAAAAATGCTTAATTTTTATCATTTTTGTTAGTTACTCAATAACTAAAGTATTTTTTAGAGATTAGTAATAATGATTTTAAAATATAAATCATTTGTCTATCATTAAAGAGCCACAAAATGATCTGTGCCCTAGCTAGTTTGGCTCAGTAGGTAGAGCATCGGCCTGTGGACTGAAGGGTCCCGGGTTCGATTAGGGTCAAGGGCACATGCCCGGGTTATGGGCTCAATCCCAGCAGGGAGTGTGCAGGAGGAAGCTCGTCAGTGATTCTCTCTCATCTTGATGTTTATATCTCTCCCTTTCCCTTCCTCTCTAAAGTCAATAAAAATATATTATAAAAAATGATCCATTGCCACAAGCTGTTATAAAATGATAATTTCTCCTGTGCAAGACCCACTTTTCATTACTGAGTTTCTAGAGATTGCTTTACAAACGAAGAATTGCTACTTATATCCTCTATTTTCTTTGATTTGATCTTGGCAAATATTTTTAGAAAACTGATTTAGCAAGTTATGGCAATAACAAGTGACTTAGAGGCTCTACTTTTGGGTGAGCTGATGAGTGGAAAGTAAAGTGAAAGATCTGCCTGTATTTAATTTGAGAAAATTTGGATGCAGAAATTCTTACCAAAATATTTCCAAACTAAATTCTACAGTAGATATGTCCAAGTATCATACAACATAATCAAGTGGGATTTATTCTGGGGATGTAAGGATGGGTCAACATTTGCAAATCAGTCCACATGAACACCACATTGACAAAATGAAGGATAAAAATTATATAGATACAGAAAAAGCTTTTGACAAAATTCATACATTTATGGTAAAAACCCTAAACGAAGTGGGTATAGAGGGAATGTACCTTGGCATAATTAAGGCCATATATGACAATCCCCCAGGTAACATAATTAACAGTGAAAAGTTGAAAGCTTTTCCTCTGAGATTAGGAACAAGACAAGGATGCCACTCTGCCACTTTTATTCAACACTAGAGGCCCGATGCACAAAATTCATGTAAAGAGCGCGGCCCTCGCAGCCTCGCCTGGCCCTTGCAGCCCCTCGCAATCCCGGCTTCATCTGGAAGGTCGTCTGGATGATTGTCCTGCTGTTCAATCTAATTAGCATATTAGCTATTATAGTATAGGAATTAGACCAGCAAAGAAAAGGCATCCAACTAGAGATCAGAAAGGAAGAAGTAAAACTCACAATTTGCTGATGATATACTATATAGATGGTTCCTGATTTAAGATGGTTTGCCTTTAGGATGGTGTGAAAGTGATACACATTCAGTAAAAACTGGCGGGGCTAAGCTATGTTTGGTAGCTTAAGTGTATTAAATGCATTTTTTACTTACAATCTTATCAACTTAAGATGAGTTTATTGGGACATAAACCCATTATAAGTCAGGGAACATCTATATGTTGAAAACCCTAAAGACTCCAGCAAAAAAACAGGACTAATAAATGAATTCAATCATTAAAGTTGCAGGATAAAAAGTTAATATACAGAAGTTTTATACACTAATAACGAACTATCAGAAGAAGAAATTAAGAAAATTCCATTTATAATTGCGTCAAAAAGAATAAAATACCTAGGTATATATTTAACCAGGGAGATGAAAGACCTCTACACTGAAAAGTATAAGACATTGGTGAAAGAAATTAAAGAATGCACAAATAAATGAACAGATAATTTTGTGCACATGTATGAGAAGAACTAATATTATTAAAATGTCCATAGTATCCAGTGCATACACATATTCAATGCAATTCTTATTTAATTCAAACAGCATTTTTCACAGAGCTAGAATAAGTCCAAAATTTATATGGAACCACAGAATACCTTGAATAGCCAAAGTAATCTTGAAAAAGAACAGAGAGAGCACACTTTTTGATTTCAAACTATATTACAAAGCTATAATCAAAACAGTATGATTTTGGCATAAAAACTGATACATAGATTAATGGAACCAAAGAGCCCAGAAATAAACCCACATATATATGGTCAATTAATTTATGACAAAAAATCTCTTCAATAAGTGGTAGTAGGAAAACTGGACAGCAACATGCAAAAGAAATTAAACTAGACCACTGTCTTACACCATGCACAAAAATTAACTCAAAATGTTTGATTACAGACTTGAATGTAAGACCTGAAACCATAAAACTCCTAGAAAGAAACAGGCCCCTTGACATCAGTCTTGTCATTTACTTTCTGATCTGACTCCAAAAGAAAAACAAGTGGGACTATATCAAACTAAAAATTTGCACAGCAAAGGAAACCATCAAAATGAAAAGGCAGTTTACTGAATTGGAGAAGATGTTTGCAAATTATATATTCAATAAGGGGTTAATATCCAAAATGTATAAATAACTTAAAAGCAAAAAAACCCAATTCAATTAAAAATGGACAGAAGATATGAACAGTTTTCAAAGAAGGCTTACAGATGGACAACAGCCACATTGAAAAATGTTCAACATCACTAATTATCAGGGAAATGCAAATCACAACCACAATGAGCTATTACCTCACTTCTGTTAGAATGGTGGCCATTATTAAAATGACTAGAAATAAGTGTTAAAGTAGATGGAGAGAAAGGGGAACACTCATACACTGTGGGAATGTAAATCGATGCAACCACTATGGAAAACAATATGGAGATGCCTCAAAAAATTAAAAATAGCACTACCATATGACCTAGCTATTCCACTTCTGAGAATTTGAGAAAAGTAAATCCCCCAAAATACTAATTAAAAGCAGTATATGCACCCATATGTTCATTGCTGCATTGTTTATAGTAGCCAAGGTATAGAAACAACTGAGTGTCTGTTAATGGATGATTAAGAAAATGTGATACACACACACATACACACACACACACACAATGAAATAATAGTGAAGTAAGTTAGACAAATACTGTCTGATTTCACTTGTATGTGCAATCTTTAAAAAATGAAAACAAAACTTATACAGAGAACAGGTTGGTGGTTATCAGAGGGGAAGGGTTTGGGGGTTGGAGGATGGATAAAATGAGTGAAGGGACTTCAATTGTATGGTGACAGTTGGTTACAATACTTATTTTGGTGATTACTTTGTATTGTGTACAAAGATCAAATTACACCATATACTTGTAACTAATATAGTGTTATATACCAAGTTTACCTCAAAAATTAGTATAAAAATAAGAAAATATTTGAGAAAATTATTCAAGAGACCTTCTTTGAAAAGTTTTATAAAACAGTTTATAGCCAGTTTTTTCAGCATTCAATACCAGTTTGTAATACCAAAGTGGGGTTGACAAGCATGTGGCACTTAATTTTCTATTCTATAATACATTTCGGGATTGAGAGTGAATATTTAATGAAACAGGCATTCGCAGACCAATATTAAAAGGAAGTCAACTCATAAAGTCATTTCAGTATGCATTAATGAAGACTAGACAGTTGAACAGAAATTTGGGTTCTAATAAAATTTCTTTGTGACTTAATTAGCTTCCTTTTGAATAAATCTATTAAACATTGAGGAATTATATTTATGATAGGAAAAGCTAATGATTTTACTTTCTATATTTAAAATCCAAACCAGAAAAGCAGTAGGTCAGGTCTAAGTTGAATAATACTTTTAAGTTTTAAGTTTTAACTTTTAATTTGACTATATGTACTTTTAATATTTTAAATACATTTTAAAATACAAATCAGTACATGTGCTTTGGATTTTTTAAAAGCATATATGTAATTAAAGGGAAATACACACTTATGAGTATGTTTTAGTAATGCTTTTTGCTTTAAAATAGTAATGGTGTTTGACATCAGAACTGTGTAAAAATATTTACTCAGTAGCCATTAAGCCTGTTGAACTGAAAATGACTTACCCTAATTCTTGCTTAATATCTATTTGTTAGGTTTGGAAAGTAATGTAACCTACTTATTACATTATTAGAGACAAAAATCTAGAGGGGAAAAAAATACAATTTACTACTAGATTATGTTCCTTCTAAATACAAAATTTTCATCTGTCTTTATGAAGAGTATATGTTAAATGTAGTTTTATAAGGCATAAATTAGTGATTTAAGCCAAATCCATTAACGTTTTCAAACAAGAGATTGGGATTCTCAACAGTTTTTGTCCTTATACAGTCTTGTTCATTGATAAGTGAAATTTTGTTAATTTTATTACATTGCTGATTGTAGAAATATTAGAAAGTAGAATTTAAAAAAGAGAAAACTCTCCAGACAAAAATAACTATTAACATTTTTATTTATACCTGCTAGATTTTACTTACATATTTTTAAAGGAATCATTTTTACTTTTTTTAAAAAATAGATTTTTATTGATTTCAGAGAGAGGAAGGGAGGGAGATAGAAACATTAATGATGAGAGAAAATCATTGATCAGCTGCCCCCTGCACAACCCCTACTGGGGATCGAGCTGGAAACCTGTGCATGTGCCCTGACCAGGGGTTGAACCATAACCTCCTGGTTAGAGAGGGTCGACACTCAGCCCCGAGCCACACTAGCTGGGCTCTAATAGAAAAATTTTTAAATTAAGATTTTATTTATTTATTTAAAAAATTTTAGGTTCACAGCAAAATTCAGATGAAGGTACAGGGATTTCCCATATACTGCCTGTTCCCAGACATGCATAGCTTCCCCTATTATCAACATCCCCCAAAATAGTGGTACATTTGTTATAATTGATGAACCTACATTGACCTATCATTATCACCGAAAGTCATTAGAGTTCACTCTTGTAATTCTGTGGCTTTGGACAAATATATAATGACAAGTATCCACCTTTATAGTATTATACAGAATAATTTACTGCCCTAAAATTTTTTTGTACTTAGCTAATTTATCCCTCTCTCCCTTTCCACAAAGCCCCTGGCAACTACAGATCTTTTTTTACTATCACTATAGTTTTGCCTTGTCCAGAATTCCATATGGTTAGAATCATGCCTTTTTAGATTGGCTTGTTTCCTTTAGTGATATGTATTTCCTTTTCCTTCATGTCTTTTCATGCCTTGATAGCTTGTTTCTTTTCAGAAAGAATAATATTTCATCACCTGGATGTACCACAATTTATTCATTCACCTACTAAAGGACATCTTGGTTGTGTTCAAGTTTTGGCAATTATTCATAAAGCTGCTGTAAACATCTAATTATACAGGATACTTCACCCCTAACTTTGCTTATTTTATTTGCACGTTTTTCTTAGGAAGATCATATCATCTGTGAACAAAGAGGGATTTATTTCTTCCTTAATTTGTGGTTTGGTGTCTGACATTGACTTGGGAAAATTCAAAGTTATTATTGTTTCCTATGTATTCTATCCCTTTCTTCTTCCATTATTCCCATTATGCATATATTATATCTTTTGGAGTAGTTTTTGGATATTCTGTTGCATTTTTTAGTCTTTTTTCTCTTTGTTTTTCAGTTTTGCAAGTTTCTTTTGACATATCCTTAAGTGCGAAGTGTGCAGTAGCAAGTCTATCAAAGCATTCTTCATTTTGATTAGAGTATTTTTTAAAATCTCTCCAGATTTCTCTTTGGTTCTTTATTAGGATTTCCATATCACTTACATTACACATCTGTTCTTGCATGTTGCCATTTTTCCATTAGAGCCCTTAGCATATTAATCAAAGTTGTTTTAAATTCCTGATTTGATTATTCCAGCATCCCTGCCATGTCTGCCATTCTGTGCTTGCTCTGACTCTTCAGACTGTTTTTTGCCTTGTAATTTTTTCTTGAATGGTGGACATAATGTACTAAGTAAAAGAAACTGGTAACTAGGCCTTTAGTAATATAGTGGTAAGGTATGGGAGAAGTGGTGCCATTCTTTAATCCTGTGATTAGGACTTCGTCTTGGTGAGCCTGTGTCCTGGGACTGAACTTCAGCAGTGCTTCTGAGTCCATCCCCGCAGTGGGGCAAGCTAGTTAGAGGGGCCTGGATTGGGTATTTCCCTTCTCCTATGTGGAAAGCGGAAGGGAGTTGAAGTTGGGTATTTCCCTTCCACCAGGTTTGTTAAGCTCTGATAAAACTCTA
The DNA here is from genome assembly GCF_964212035.1 of Myotis nattereri. Classification (NCBI taxonomy): domain Eukaryota; kingdom Metazoa; phylum Chordata; class Mammalia; order Chiroptera; family Vespertilionidae; genus Myotis; species Myotis nattereri. The sequence continues at coordinate 26,993,852 of NC_138081.1, forward strand.
ACAGGTTCCAGCCGTGGGCAAACTACGGCCCATTTGAAATGAATAAAACTAAAAGAAAAAAAAGACCGTACCCTTTTATGTAATGATGTTTACTTTGAATTTATATTAGTTCACACAAACACTCCATCCATGCTTTTGTTCCAGCCCTCTGGTCCGGTTTAAGAACCCATTGTGGCCCTTGAGTCAAAAAGTTTGCCCACCCCTGGGTTAGACTCTGGTAAAAGTTTCTCTTGAGCACAGACCTTGTTAAGAAGAGAAATATCTGGCATATTCCCCCCAGCTATTGACAGCATTAGGGGATTTTGGTCCAGTCTTCACTGTGAGAACCTGGTAAAACTCCTGGAGGTAAATTCACAAAAGTGTGAGGGTCTCCCATGACTGGATCCCCCTGGAGTTTTATTCACACTGAGCTTCAAGCAATTCATCAATTATAGTTCAGGTTTTCCTACTCAGTAGCGGTTCCTGCTGTAGTTTCTACTCATGGGTTTCCTCACTACTCAGTTGTGATTCTTTGAATTTGCCTCCTCCCCTCCCCCATCTCTCAGTACTGTCACCTCACTTTGATGAATTTCAGAGATGTTGACTTACCAGTTTGTTCAGCTTTTTGATCATTGTTAGGATGGAATGGCAACTGCTAAGCTCCTTACATGTTGGACTGGGAACTGGAAGTTAGATCTACTTTTTTAAATCAATAGTTTCTCTTAAATGAATACTGTCCTGGCATTGCTGAAAAACTAGAGCCAAGGATGTTTGTACTTTTTGACTGTAAACTAATGGCTTGATGGCATTACCTTATAGACTCAGCACAAAGCAATGCCCAACTTCTCAATATCCAGATGATGATAACGTAAATAAAGATGATAAATGTCCTACCCGCTAGTTTATCTGACTTTGAAAACCAAGGTGCTCGTGGGTGATGGGCTGACCTACAAAGTAACACAGGAAGTATAAGATGCACAGGACAGTTTCTTAGAGGTTTGATAGTGGTAAAGGTAAGTACTTCTTTAGTGCAACCACTCTTTTGTAAATGGATATATGTTACCCCAAAGCTAAATTGGTTAAAAGGAATGAAAATTGTTTTTTAATTATAGGGTGATGTTAAACATAAAGACCATATTGACCACCAGAAGGATAAAGTTGCCTTAACTCTGGCTCGTCTAGCCCGCCATGTTGAAGTGGAGAAACAGCAGAAAGAAGAGAAGAATAGAGCATTCAGGGTATGTGGCTATTTTAATTGGTGTTTTACCAAATTATAGAATTGTTTATAATAAATTTGTAAAGAGAAGTTTGTAATAAATGAATAATTGAATCCATGTTCAGTGTGGATTCTAGACATCAACTTAGTAGTAATTCATAATAGCTTTTTACATCTCTGTTTTTAGTTTGATAGATTCTGATCATATATGTATATAGGAAAAAAAGGATTACGTTAGTGGATTTTATTTTTGGAAATTAAAAATCATTTGATTACTCAAAGCAAATGAGCAATTAAAGTGTTTCTGGTTACTTTATCACAAGAGTGAAAATTGTTTATCAGATTTGTATGTATAAACTGTTGAAAGGTTATTTTCTACTAAATAGAGACAGTCCACTTTCTCAGATTTCAGCCTGTCCTTTCAGATTAAATCGATTACTAAAAGAAATAAATTTGAATCAGGGTTGTAGAAGAGCTGCTGTGTGGAAAGTGAAGCCTAATTTAGAATCTCGTGGAATATATTTTCCTTGACTTGCTGAAGAAAGATCCAAATGAAATTACTTATAAAACTCCCTCAATATTGATAAATGTCTATTAGGAGTAGAATGTTGATGAGTTGGGTAAAAATATAAGCTTCATAGTAGGATTTTAAAAATGGAAATTGAAATCAGGGCTCCTCCAATAGCTGTTTGGATTTTAGCAGGTCACTTACCTTTTATAGACTTTGAGCTTCAATCTGTAAAGGGAAAGAGTTGGAGATGATCTTCCAGGTTGGGATAAGTTCTATGATTTTATAATCTTAACATCTGTTTTTTTTTTTTTCTTTCATTACTTATTCATTGGTTATTATAAAGGAATGTATATATTTCTATAGCTTGTGTTTTAGTATACCCTAATTTGATATAAAATAATTAATCTTTAAATTTAGAACTAGGTTTATTTGGGGACTTTAACTTTATCATGTAATACCAATTAAATTAGAGCATAGTCTTCTAATTGTATATTTATGATATTTAGTGGATAGTGATATTTAAAAAATAGGATTATTTCTTTTCTGGTAGAAACATGATTTAACTTTAAGGAAGATTCTTTCCCAAAACTATGTTAAATGTGTTGCTTATGGGTCATGGAGAAAATCTCTTTGAGAGAGATATGGTTTTTGAGCTGTCCTCCCATTCTGCAGATTTCCTGAGTAATGCTAGCCTAGCTTCTTTTCCCAGGCAATGTTAATGGACACATCCTATATAATAAAAGGGTAATATGCAAATTGTCTCCTCTACTGGGATTTCAACCAGAGTTTGACCAGGGGGTGGGGCCAGCCTGCCAACCATCTAGGACCCCTTCTTCTGGCCTGCCTGGTCCGATCGGCCCCGATTGGGGCAGGCCGACCAGACGCCACTCCTGCACGAATTTGTGCATCTGGTCTAGTAGATAATAAAACTTTCATGACGAGTTCAGAATCTTATAGTCACTATGACAACCAAGGGTTTTCTCAAGGGAAGTTTTAACCTCCATCTATGTTCATTTGTTATATTAAAGACTTTACCTTAGCATTGAAGAAAGTTTTTTGAAATTTTTGTTTAACCAACTGTAAAGAATAAATTTATGTTTTCTAAGAGAAGCTGATCGACACAGATGTTTTAGCTCATTGATTGTTATCCATACATGATTTTTTTTGGTTGTTCCTATTTGGATAAGTTTGTGTTTTTTTTAAAACATGGATAAGTTTTTTTGTTTTTTTTAAAAACTAGATGCCAGACAACAAAAACAAATTACCCAGAAAGGAAGATAATGAAACTGAAATAAAAATAATTCTTGCCCAGCCAGGTGTGGCTCGGTGGTTGAGCGTCAACCCAGGAACCAGGAGGTCACTGGTTCAATTCCGGTCAGGACACATGCCTGGGTTGCAGACTCAGTCCCAGTGTGGGGCGTGCAGGAGGCAGCCAATCGATGATCCTTTCTCATCATTGATGTTTCCATCTCACTCTCCCTCTCCCGTCCTCTCTGAAATCAATTAAAAAATTTTAAAAAAATAATTATTGAAAAATTCTAGTGGTTGATAAATAACTCTGAGTAAAAAAATATATTTGTGAATGTTGTCTCACTATTAAAATGGATTGTCCATCTTCATGATGTTAAATGAAAGGAAAAGAAAATTCATTCAAGTCTTTGTTGGATAAATAACATTCAGAGATAATGTGCTGTGCTGACTAGATAACCAGCTAAGCTCCCACCAGCTTAGCTTATATTTCAGGAGTTACGATGACGTGCAAGAAGTAATGTAACCCTAAAGTTTATGGAAGTAGCTTTGTGATATAGAAAAAAGGGCAGCACATTTGGAGATGATTTCAGCCAGCAAACGTTTTTTTAGCATTGACTTAGGCCACAGAGTTAAAATTCTATTGTGAGAAATGGCAAAGAACATTTTTTAAAAACTTCAAAAAAAATTATTGGTATTGTTTAACATAAGTAGACTACTTGCTGGCATGCAGTAATATTTAACATCAATATGGTAATTTAATTTAAAGGTTTTTACTGTGATAGATTTTTGTAAGGAATGTCAATACATGTTTAATTTTGTAAATAAGAAAAAAATCTTTATAGCCTCCTGGAAGTTTGCCATATTGCTTTCTTTGGATAGACTATCTTTGTTTCCCATAGCATGTTATTCAGAACACTGATCCTGTAGGATATACTTTGAAAAAAAGTAATAAGTGATTTACTAAGTTGGGATACTGCATACTCTATGGATGAAAAATCACAGGCATGTTATCGTACCTTAACGTTTTGGAAGTCCTGCAGGAAAGGAGCCTTTTAAACTTGATATTAAAACCAGTCCTATATAATAAAAGCCGAGGTGGCGTCGCACGACGTCACAAGATGGTCGCCACAAGATGGCCGGAAGGGGAGGGCAGTTGGGTGAACAGGCCAGCAGGGGAGGGCAGTTTGGGGGGACCAGGCCTGCAGGGGAGGGCAGTTGGGGGCCATTGTGCCAGTAGGGAAGGGCAGTTGGGGGCGATCAGGCTGGCTGGGGAGGGCAGTTGGGGGTGAGATCAGGCCTGTGGGGGAGGTCAGTTGGAGGTGAGATCAGGTCGGCAGGGGAGGGCAGTTGCGGGTGATCGCGCTGGCAGTGAACAGCAGTTGGGGGCAATCAGGCCAGCAGGGGAGCAGTTAGGCATCAATCAAACCGGCAGAGGAGCAGTTAGGGGGCTATCAGGCTGGCAGGCAGAAGCAGTTAGGGGCAATCAGGCAGGCAGGCAGGCGAGCCATTAGGAGCCAGCAGTCCTGGATTGTGAGAGGGATGTCTGACTGCAGTTTTAGGCCCGATCCCTGTAAACTGGCAGTCGGACACTCCCCGAGGGGTCCCAGATTGGAGAGGGTGCAGGCCAGGCTGAGGGACACCCCCCCCCCCACCTACGAATTTCGTACACCGGGCCTCTAGTGTTTCTGTTACTTATGTTGATACAGAGGATTTTTTAATATAACAATGCATATTAACATCTTTGAGAATATGTCTTCTATAGCTGTATTTGAACAATATTGTAAGATTTTTTTCAGATGAAAATTTTGAATCTCCCTATCCTTCTACTTACTCTTCTTGACAGAAGATCCTGTTATTGCTAACTAGGCCATTCATTATTCTGACCTATGTCTTGAAAATGTAATGTTCATGAATTTGTCATTTCTTGTTAAGAATATAAGCTTTTTGAGACACAATACTGTTTAAGTGCATGGATCCTACTATCATATTACAAGAATTTAAATCCTGGAATTGTTACTTATCCTTCAGCAATTTATTTGACCTTGGTTTACTTCAGTTTCCCATTATAAAATGGGAACAATAGCCCTAGCCGGTTTGTTCAGTGGATAGAACGTTGGCCTGTGGACTGAAGAGTCCCAGGTTCAATTCTGGTCAAGGGCACATGCCCAGGTTGCTGGTTCGGTCCCCATTGGGGGGTGTGCAGAAGGCAGCCAATCGATGATTCTCTTTCATCATTGATGTTTCTCATCTCCCTCCTCCTCTCTTCTCTAAAATGAATAACAAAATATATTAAAAAAATAAAATGGGAACAATAGTACCTATCACAGAGTTATTGTGAGAAGTTCCTCACATGGTAGGTGGTTAATAAGTGTTAATGATTAGATACAGCATGATTAGAGAATATGCAAGTAGATTTATAGGTAATCTAACTAGAAAGATTTAGAGACTCTTAACGGTCTGAAGTATATAATTTAGTGGTTTGCACTGGCCTGCTCTGCTGTCTGTTTTGTAAATAAATTTTTATTGGAACATAGCCATGCCCATTTGTTTACATATTATCTGTGGCTGCTTTCATGCTACAGTAGCAGAGTTGAGTAGTTACAATAGAGACTGTTTGGGCTACAAAGCCTAAAATATTTGCTATCTGGCCCTTTATGGAAAAAGTTTGCCAATCCTTGATCTAGGTGGCAATAAATGCTTTATATTGGCATATATTAAGTACTAATTAAGTGTCTGCTCAAAGTAATGTTATTCACTGAACAACTATTTAATAGGCTTCTCTTCATTTCACACTGTACAGGGTGGGACAAAAATAGCTTTACAGTTGTGAGTATGAGAAACAGTTTATGTTTGTATTATTATTTATTTATTATTGTATTATTTTTTTTAATATATTTTATTGATTCTTTACAGAGAGGAAGGGAGAGGGACAGAGAGTTAGAAATATCGATGAGAGAGAAACATCGACCAGCTGCCTCCTGCACACCCCCCACTGGGGATGTGCCCGCAACCAAGGCACATGCCCCTGACCGGAATCGAACCTGGGACCCTTCAGTCCGTAGGCCGACGCTCTATCCACTGAGCCAAACCGGTTTGGCTATTGTATTATTTTTCATATGAATAACTATAAACCTACTTTGCCCCACCCTGTAAAAGAAAAATTGGGGGGGAAGTACAAAAGTTTTTAACCAATGGAACCAGACAACAGGGGCGTGAGGGCATGAGTGTGGGGGGGGATAGGGGGTAATGTGGGGATAAAGGACATATATGTAATAACTTAATCAATAAAAAATCATTAAAAAAAAGTACATAAGTTTAAAAATGCAACTAATCATATCTCCATTCCGAGATTTAGCCATTGAATTTAATATATTTATTTTCAGCCTTGTTCCCCTCTGTAGATAAAGTTACACATATCTTGATATTAATCTTTGTTTATATTTGGTCTTATTTGTTTTATACTACTTGGTGGCTTGCTTGATACCAAAAGTATGTTTCTCCTTCATAAAAAAGGGGTTAGTGTTTCTATTGACTTTAATGAAATGTATTTACCATAATATACTTAACGAGTGCCCTATTGTTGGAGATATAGGTTGTAGTGAACTTTGTGCAGATGTAGATAACATTAGATCAACATGTTAGAGCATGAACCTTTGTTTTGGGACCTAGGTGTGGAGTTCCAAGGATAAATAAAAGGTAATCAGTACTTACTGGTGACTTATATGTCAAAATCTTTTCTCCAGGAAACCAGATTAGTAATCATAGTTGATTGATTTTTTTCTTAATATCTTTAGGAAAAAGTTGATTTTCAGCATGCTCATGGGTTGCAAGAATTGGAATTTATTCGAGGACATTCTGATACAGAAGCAGCAAGACTGTGTGTGGACCAGTGGCTAAAAATGCCAGGTACTCTTTAGAGATGAGTGGAACATGAAGGTTCCCTAGCTTCTCTACAGTTTTAAGACATTATGTTCATTTATTCGGTTGCTAATGAATATATAAAGTATTGACAATTAATTTTAGTGAATCTTAATAATGGCCTACTTTACCAATTACTTTCCTACTTTGGCAAAAGTATATTTTGAGTGTAAATAGTATAGATCATCCTTGAGCTCATTAGACAGTGATTCTCAACCTTCCTAATGCCGCGACCCTTTAATACAGTTCCTCATGTTGTGGTGACCCCCAGCCATAAAATTATTTTCGTTGCTACTTCATAACTGTAATTTTGCTACTGTCATGAATCGTAATGTAAATATCTGATATGCAGGATGTATTTTCATTGTTACAAATTAAACATAATTAAAGCATAGTGATTAATCACAAAAACAATATGTAATTATATATGTGTTTTCTGATGGTCTTAGGCGACCCCTGTGAAAGGGTTGTTTGACCCCCCAAAGGGATTGCGACCCACAGGTTGAGAACCGCAGTATTTAGATATTGCTTATTTAATAATTTATAATTTCATAGTTATTACATGAAATAGTATATGTGTCTATGGGAGGCTGTGTAACAGGTCACTTGAGGTCAGGAAAAGCTTCTCTGAGGAAATGGAATTTAAGCTGAGATTTAAAGGATGAGTGTTTACATATTTGTCAGTGCAGCCTATGTAGATATTCTGTAACTGTCTACATGGTAGGCTCATCTAAAGCATTGGGTAGCCTCTTCTTCACTAACTCTTTGCAGACCTGATATTCCTGGAAATCTCACTGTAAAGCATTTTCCCTTACTAAATAATTTGGTGGAATTTTTAAAAGCTAGTAGAACTGTTCCTCCATGGCAACTTTTCTAGTCTGTCCTGTAGAAGACCCACTAAGCCATTAAAGCAGTGGTTCTCAACCTGTGGGTCACGACCCCTTTGGGGGTCGAACAACCCTTTCACAGGGGTTGCCTAAGACCATTGGAAAACACATATTTTCAATGGTCTTAGGAACCGAAACACCGCTCCTCTATCCATCTCCAGGCGGTCCGCCCACATGCAGGTATGCCCACGTATGAGTATCGGGCGTGATGACATCATCGCGCCAACCCCATCACATACACTCTCTACAAATACAGGTGTATGTGACAGGGTTGGTGCCATAATGTACTTATGCGGACCAGTCACACATGTGTAGAGAGCAGCTCCTGTGTAGAAAGCAGCTGCTGTGTTGAAAGCAGCAGTATTGAAGGTAAAACGACACTTCCTGAATTATAATTACTGGGTAAATGTAAAATCATGTACTGTAAAATTAGCAACTACTGCAAAAAAAAAATATATCTGTACCATGGGAACTTAATCTGGATACTGATCGGTCTTTTTATATTCAGCTGTGGTTGATGTGAATACTGCCCCCTTGTGATAGTAACAGGTATGTAAAAACAACAACACAGAGAATGGTAAATCATAGGAAACTTTAATGAACTGTATTGACTGACCTATGCTGTGTATCATCTTTTGTATTATTAAAGGTATTGTTATATATTATTTTCATTAGCAAATCACCCCATGACAATGGATCGTGTAGAGAAGAACGTTAAGAAAAGAAAATATAGTGAGGATTTTTTACAGTATGGTTTTACCTCAATAATTACAGCAGGAATTAAGAAACCGCAATGTGTTATTTGTTGTGAAGTTCTATCAGCCGAATCTATGGAGCCAAACAAACTAAAACGCCATTTTGATAGCAAGCATCCGAGCTTTGCTGGCAAGGATACCAACTACTTTAGAAGCAAAGCTGATGGACTCAAGAAAGCTAGACTTGACACTGGTGGCAAGTACCACAAACAAAACATAGCAGCCGTTGAAGCTTCATATTTGGTGGCACTCAGAATCGCCAGAGCTATGAAACCTCACACCATTGCTGAGGATTTACTGTTGCCAGCGGCCAAAGACATTGTTCAAGTTATGATCGGAGACGAATTTGTTTCGAAATTGAGTGCAATTTCCTTCTCTAACACTGTCTGCAGAAGAATAGATGACATGTCTGCTGATATTCTTGATCAGGTAATCCAGGAAATTAAATCTGCTCCACTTCCAATATTTAGTATCCAGCTTGATGAATCTACAGACTTTGCAAACTGTTCACAGTTACTGGTTTACGTGAGGTATATTAATGATGGCGACTTTAAAGATGTGTTTCTTTTTTGCAAACCTCTTGAAACGACAACTACTGCATGTGATGTATTTGACACAGTTGGTTCATTTCTGAAAGAGCATAAGATCTCTTGGGAAAAGGTTTGTGGTGTTTGCACAGATGGTGCTCCAGCTATGCTAGGATGTCGATCTGGATTTCAACGTTTGGTACTGAATGAGTCACCAAAAGTCATCGGAACTCACTGTATGATTCATCGGCAAATATTAGCAATGAAGACGCTGCCACAAGAGTTACAAGAAGTAATGAAAAGTGTCATAAGTTGTGTCAGTTTTGTAAAGGTGAGTACTTTAAACTGTCGACTGTTTTCGCAACTGTGCAACGAGTTGGATGTGCTGAACAATGTTCTGCTATTTCACACTGAATCAAGATGGTTGTTGAGAGGAAAAATTTTAAAATGTGTTTTTGAGCTTTGTGATGAACTCAAAACGTTTTTTAATCAGCAAGACCGCAGTTCGAAGCACTTTTCAGCAATAAAAGTGAACTGCAGAAAATAGCTTACTTGTTGCCATCTTTGCCATCTTGAATGAGTTAAATTTATCACTGCAAGGACCAAATGCAACATGCCTCGATTTGTCTGAAAAGATCCGATCATTCCAAATGAAACTTCAGCTTTGGCAAAAAAAAAAAAATGGATGAAAATAAGATTTACATGTTGCCTACCTTATCTGCTTTCTTTGAGGAACATGACATTGAACCAGACAAAAGGATAATGATGATAATTTCTGTGAAAGAACACTTGCACATGCTTGCAGATGAAATTTCATCGTACTTTCCAAATCTACCTGACACGCCATTTGCACTTGCCAGAAGCCCATTCACAGTCAAAGTTGAAGATGTTCCTGAGACAGCACAAGAGTTCATTGAACTTATTAACAATGATGCAGCGAGAACTGGTTTCTCTATAATGCCAGTTACAAAATTCTGGATCAAGTGTTTGCAGTCATATCCTGTTCTGTCTGAGACTGTGTTGCACCTTCTTCTTTTGTTTCCAACAACATATCTTTGTGAAACAGGGTTTTCCAGCTAGTTGGTTATCAAGTCTAAATACAGAAGTAGACTTGTTGTGGAAGATGATCTTCGTTGTGCTCTTGCAAAGACTGCCCCAAGAATTTCTGATCTGGTGAGAAAGAAGCAATCTCAACCTTCCCACTGACGTTGCCTTTTTACACATACTGTCGCAAAATGTAGCAATGTAGTTTATTGTTGTTATATTAAGACTGTTGTTACCCATACTACACCATGCTTCAGGACAAAATTTCATTTATTTGTAATTAGAAATAAATATTTCACAATATATAATTACATAGTTTTTGTGATTAATCACTATGCTTTAATTATGTTCAATTTGTAACAATGAAAATACATCCTGCATATCAGATATTTACATTACGATTCATAACAGTAGCAAAATTACAGTTATGAAGTAGCAACGAAAATAATTTTATGGTTGGGGGTCACCACAACATGAGGAACTGTATTAAAGGGTCGCGGCATTAAGAAGGTTGAGAACCACTGCCTTAAAGGCTTGAGATATCCACATAAACCTTAGCTGTGGATTTAATTCAGCAGGAGGTTTAATTGCAAAAAGTCATTAGAAATATCTAAATATCTATTTAGAAATGCATGCAACGCTCAACTTTGAACCTGGATATCTTGTTCTAAAGTTAGTTTTTAGAGGACTTTTTAAAAATAGTCAAACTACCACTTATAAAATAGAGTAATTTGTAGATATTTTGACACTTGGCCACTCCCTGAAACTGTATTTCCTTATTGCCACCTAATCTGTTTGTGCTTGGCAGATTCCAACTTCACCCCATCCTCCTTTTAAATGCCTTTTCCTCTTTTTTCCTTCTTACTTGCCTGTGGAAATAGCCCCACAGGTAATACTCACCACCAGAGGCTGCTAGGTTTACTAGTATTTATTCTACACTAGAGGCCCGGTGCACAAAAATTTGTGCACTCGGCGGGGGGTCTCTCGGCCCAGCCTATGCCCTCTCTCAGTCTGGGACCCCTTGGGGGTTATCCACCTGCTGGCTTAGGCCTGCTCCCCAGGGGGATTGGGCCTAAGCTGGCAGTCAGACATCTCTCTGGCAGCCCGGGAGTCCTCATGGGATGTCCACTTGCCAGTGGAGAGCAGGCCTAAGCTGCAGTTGGACATCCTTAGCGCTGCTGAGGAGGCGGGAGAGGCTTCCGCCATCACTGCTGTGCTGGCAGTCGTCAGCCTGGCTTGTGGCTGAGCAGAGCTCCCCCTGTGCGAGTGCACTGACTACCAGGGGGCATCTCCTGCATTGAGCGTCTGCCCCCTGGTGGTCAGTGTGTGTCATAGTGACCAGTCGTTCCCAGTCTTTCTGCTGTTAGGGTCAATTTGCATATTACCCTTTTATTATATAGGATAGAGGCCTGGTGCACGGGTGGTGGCTGGCTGGTTTGCTCTGAAGGGTGTCCCAGATCAGGGTGGGGGTCCTGCTTGGGGTGTGGCCAGCCTGGGTGAGGGGCTGAGGGCCATTTTCAGGCTGGCCACCCCTATGGGCTGGAAGCTTGTATCTGGGATTTATTTATCTTTAATTGAAACTTTGTAGCCTTGAGCAGAGCCGAGGGCTGGCCAGGGCAGGTGGGAAGCTTGGCTTCTTCCATCGCCAGGGGCAACCAAGCCTCCTGCTCGCTCCAGCTCCGTGGCCGCCACCATCTTTGTGATGGAGTGATGGTTAATTTGCATATTACTCTTTTATTAGATAGGATAAGTTTGGTTGCTTAGCATTCTTTGATCCCACAATGCTTTATTCATTTCTCATATAGTTTTTATCCTGTGCTCTGTGGCAATGGAGACCAATGCTTATTAATCCTATTTTGTGTGAGTGCCTAAAAAGAAAGCTCAGCATAGAGATGCTCAATAAATATTGGTTAAATATTTTACCAAAGGAGGCTATATAAATGTTTGCACATGAACACAGAATACAAGCCTAGAACTTGGGCTCCAAATGTGACTTCATTCAGCTCTATAAAAGACTTGATATTCCAGACCTATTTTAGCAAAAGTGACTCAGAAATTAAGGTAAATGGTTTTGCTTTTTGGAGTGTTCTTTTAAGGCTATGGTTATTTTATTTTATTTTTTTTAATATATTTTATTGATTTTTTACAGAGAGGAAGGGAGAGAGATAGTTAGAAACATTGATGAGAGAGAAACATCGATAAGCCGCCCCCTGCACATCTCCTACTGGGGATGTGCCCGCAACCCAGGTACATGCCCTTGACTGGAATCGAACCTGGGACCTTTCAGTCCGCAGGCCGACGCTCTATCCACTGAGCCAAACCGGCTCTGGCAAGGCTATGGTTATTTTAAAAATCTTTTTTGAGCCCGGCTGGCATGGCCCAGTGGTTGAGTATCAATCTATGAATCATGGCTCTATTCCCAGTCAGGGCATATGCCTGTGTAGCGGGCTTGATCCCCAGTGAGGGGTGTGCAGGAGGCAGCTGATCAGTGATTCTCTCTCATTATTGATGTTTCTATCTCCCTTTCCCTCTCTGAAATCAATAAAAAAAATATATATTTAAAAAATCTTTTTTGATAAGCATTCATTTCTCAGTAGTTGTTAATGATTAGCTCTTTGGTTTCACCTTAGCTGCATCAGAATCAATTGGGAGCTTTTAAATACATGCCTGGGCCTCACCCCAGAGATAATTAGAGCACCTGTAGTTTTGAGATGATTCCTGGATGATTTTGATAGGAAAATGGACTGAAACTACATGCATGAAATTATGCAGGAAAGGGTGTGTGATGCCCTTATTTAACGTGCAAGTTTTATTGACTTTTTTGAGTGAGAGCTTTATCACATCTAAGATCTCTTCTAAAAATCATTTATCTCATATGAATCTAACACTTTCAAGTCTTGTCCAGAATGGTTAGGGGCCAGTAATATGCCCCTTTATGCCTAATCTCTTGCCTCCAGATTGTCAGAATATTTTAATTCATTGTAAATTGAATGCATGAGCATCTGTTTGTATATTTACCTGAGCAGTCCAAGTGGGAACAAATGAGGCAGTTAACTGTGTTTTTACATATCTTTAGGTCACACCTGGTACATCAGTGGCTGATAAGCTTGAACCTGGAGTTTAGGTCTTTAGTTTTGCTCTTTTCATGTGATTGTTTCATCTTTTTTGCTTGGTCCTTGCAACACTATAAAACTGAAAGTTGGGATCTATTGCTAGAACAGCTGCTTTAGTGTTGGGCTATATTTGGTATTTATCTTTCCCAAATGGGCTTTAGAGAATGTCGGGGTCTTTGAAGAGTGTATAGCTGAGGAAAACAGAGATGACAGTGTATCCTTTAATTTTAAAAAAGTGAGATTCTACTTCTCAGTAACATTAAGGGACTCAGTCTATTCCAAAGTATCCAACTATTATAATTCAGTTTTTGATTAGAAGTAGTTTAAGTACTTTATTTATAATTGCTCTAACTTTAGAAATCTACCTTTTATAGACCTTTACAGTTAGGCCAGTTTGCATACATTTCAATACTTAATAACTTAAAAACTGCACTCTCTATACCAGCGGTTCTCAACCTGTGGGTTGCGACCCCTTTGGGGGTCGAATAACCCTTTCACAGGGGTTGCCTAAGACCATCGGAAAACACATATATAAATACAAATTGTTTTTGTGATTAATCACTATGCTTTAATTATGTTCAATCTGTAACAATGAAATTGGGGGTCACCACAACATGAGGAACTATATTAAAGGGTCGTGGCATAGGAAGGTTGAGAACCACTGCATACTATTTAAGGAAAAGAGCTGTTTAAATTTCTCTGTACTTTGCCTTTCCATGGGTAAAGCTTATTTTCTTTCAACTGATTGTTTTCTCTATTAGCCAGAGCCTCTGTTTAGCCAAATAAAGGTCATAATGTACGACATCTGGAATGTGGAAGGACAATAAATAAAAATTGTCCTAATTCTGACTGCATTAAAAATTTAAAAATAAAAAGGCATATTGTCATTTACTGCCTCTTTAAGATTAAAATATGATTAATGCTGTACTGTTCATTGTTTGTTGGCAGAACACATTTATAAGTATTTTGGGAGCTTTTAGTAGTGGTTTTTCCCCCCAGAAGGACTAAAAGAGCAGAAAGGCAGTTGAAACGTTAAGCATATATAACTATTTGGAGATCTTAAAACTAGATGATGTTAAAAGGATAAAATTCTCTAGTTAAATGCTTAACGGGCTTTGTAGAAACTGTCATAAAGATAAATACGCACCCTGGCTGGTGTGGCTCAGTTGGTTGGAGTGTTCCATACACCAAAAGGTTGTAGGTTTGATTCCCAGTCAAGGCACATACCCATCCAGGTTTCGGGTTCCATCCCCCATCGGATGCATGCGGAAGGCAGCCGATTGATGCTTTTCTCTCACACATTGTTTCTCCTCTTTCTTTCTCTTTTTGTCTCTTTCTCCTCCTTCCTCTCAAATCAATTTTTAAAATAGTATTTAAAAAAATACCTAGTTTTCTGTTGTATGAAATATTTAAGACATCCAATTGAAACAATCCATAAGAAATAATAATAAAAGAGAAACAATAGTCAAACTACCTTTATGTTAGAATCCTCCTGGCAATTTTACAGTTCTTTATTCATACAACATAATTCTAAATTTTCCATTGTATATCATGTATTGGGAGTTACATGGGAACAAAATTTGGCCAGGGGTATTAGTCTCAAAGATTGTGTGATTGTAAGACCAAGATTAGAAAGAAAGAAAGAAATAAAGAAAGAAAGGGGATGAAGAATGAACCAGAATAAGAGGGAATTAATTCAGAGAAGGTAATGATGGGCAAACTATTTTCTAATTGACTTTGAAAGGAGAAAAAGGGAAAAGACAAAATAGGGTAAATTGGAAGAAGGGAGATAACAAGTAAATCTCTGCTTTGTGTTCGATAAATGTTATTACTGAAACCTGTATTACTTGATGTCCGGGTTGGAGCTGACTGATCAATAGCTGGATTCCTCAGAAAGTATCACTTGCTCTCCTTCTCTCCTTGTCATCTCCACTTCTCTTGCCTTCTCAGCTTATTGTTTAACATAATTTTTATAGAGCCCAGATCCTCTATAATATAGCTATGCCTTATAATGTGTTTAAGATGGTTAAAAGAGAAAATAAGAGAAGAAAAGATCTTTGCAAACTTATACAAATGAAAAGAAGAGAGGTAAGGGTTCTGTAGAGCAACTGATTTTCTAATGCATTTGATCTTTGATATTTCTTGGGTGTTGAATTTAAGGAAACAGATTTTTTTTCCTCAAGAGAAGGCTAATTGGAGATGTTAATTTCTCTTCTTTTCCCAAATAACTATTTACGTTTAGGTTACTAATCTTTTATAAAAAAGTTTATAAATATTTAATTATGATGCATGTGGTTGATTTTTCATTGTTTTGTCATAATTTTGATTACCAGTCCAAAGGACAAGTATCTGAAATAGAGACTTAATAATTTATATCCAATGATGCAGGACTCAAAGCAGGAACAATTAATTCTGGAACAAAAAGCTCATTCCGAAGAGGAGGAGGCCAAATGCAGGTGTCTGGAAAAGCAATTTCATGTCCCATAATGCACTGTAACAAGGAATTTGATAATGGGCACCTTCTCTTAGGACATTTGAAAAGGTAAGTGTGATATTCAGAACAGTGGACACTGAAGGTCAAGTGAGTTACAAAGTGATTTCATAAAATGAAAGCATGATGTGCCTCTGCCATTGTAATTACAGCTTTATATTTTAAATTCAAATTGTTTTGTGTTATTAAGATATAATTATTTATAATTACATCCCTTAGTTGTCCTGGAAGGTTTGGTGAAGTTAGATTCTTCTAGTGATATTTTGTCTTTAAAGACATGTGGCCTTTAAATATGTATTTATTCCTAAAATATGTCATAAAATTTTGAATAGAATTTTTGCACTGCTATGCAATTGGATCAGTGTTAGAGAAATCCAGCCCATAAATGCAAATTTCAAAAGACATAAAGCACTTACAGATATTTAGTCTAGTTAATATGACATTGCAAAATAAATGCTACAGGCAAATAAAATATAGCCAAATTAATGATAAATATTTTGCTTATGAAACATCTTATTAACCTACTGCACTTTTGAATATTAGAGCAAGAGAAAGTAAATATCAAGGAAGACAGTATTAAAGTCATTAAACATTTTTATCTTTACAATCCCCTTCTAATAGTTTAAAGATGTCTCACCCTACTTATGCCTTGCCTTACCAAGAGAGATTTCTAGAGGGAGCTTCAGTGGTCTGTGAATAAGTGGGCAGCATACTGTATCTGAACTATTTTAAAAAGTCTTCGAGGCAGTTTAAAATGACACAAATTTTTAATTATGTTAAATGAACATTAGAAGGATTAAAAGCCATTTTTAGGAATCGGGTGTGTCAGAAATCTTGACTTGATATTATTATTCCAGTGGTTCATTTTAAATTATTTGTGAACTTTATGGTAAATAAGGCAAAAGAAACGATGATGGCTCTGTAGTTTTCAAACTGGAAATGCACCAGTTTGGCAAGACATGCCTGAATCTATTTTATTGGATCTTGAGTACTTTTATGAAATCTTAAACTAACTGTAGGTCACTGTCTGAAGGGGTTGCAAGCCTTATGGGAACCATTGATATTTCTTAGTAGAAAAGTGTGAGTTCTGATTGTGTGTATGTATGTTTATTTAGCTTAACAAATGAAACTAAATAGTTCTGCCCCTAGAATGTGAGCTTTTCTAATGTTCCCTCTCTTTTGCCAAGTAGGTTTGATCACTCTCCATGTGATCCAACAATTACACTACATGGACCTTCCATCAATTCCTTTGCTTGTGTAGTATGTTATAAAAATTTTGTTACTCAACAACAATATAAGGAACACCTTTTTTCTAAGGTAAGAACATGTCCTAAGTTAAGAGTAGGCATTATTTTTCTTGGTGCTCTTAAGCTTGCAATCCCCAATGATATACATAAGGATCAAAATTCTGATTGTTTATGAAGAGCAAAATGATTTGGAACATTTAACTGTTGGGGGCAGGCAAACTTGATAGGTGAAAACCAGCAGTCCTGAAGATTACCATAGAAACCCTACTTTTTATGGAGTTGCTTTATGAAATTAACGTACCTTGTTTAAGATGCTCTGTGAGTTAGTCACATGGTGAGAACTAGAACCTTCTGAAGTCTACTGCTTTTCACTGCATGTTGAACTGTTGGAGCCATATAGTGCCTAACAATTATTTTATTAACATTAGTATTAAGAAATAGATCTAGGGGGGGACAAAGAGACTCATGTAATACTTTAAACAATAAAGAATTTAAATTAAAAAAAAAGAAATAGATCTAGTACTTAGAAGGCTGTGCTATGTAACTCTTATTGTTAAATCTCAAGGGACATACATAAATTCTTGTAATGTAGAACCATATTTGATATTAGATATAACTCTCAACAAATACTCCTTATTGCTTAGTCTTTGGAGTGTGTCACAAAGACCCTTTCCTTTAAACTAGTTTCCTTTAAACTAGTATGCAATTGCCTATCTTGAATCAGCCAGAAGAGGCCGCTAGAAGATCATATACCACTGATTTCTATTTTGTAAAGATCACATTCTCTAATGAAAGAGAGTGAAATTATCCAGTTTGCATTATTTGTCTTGCTTCCTCCTCCTTTTTCTTTCATCTCCAATTTCTTCCATCTAGACTAGTGCTTATCAAACTTTAATGTGCACCTGAATCACTTGTTAAAAAATGAAAATTCTGACTCAATAGATCTGAGGTGGGGCCTTAGATTCAGGATTTCTAACAAGCTTCTAGATCAGTGGTTCTCAACCTGTGGGTCGCGACCCCTTTGGGGGTCGAACGACCCTTTCACAGGGGTCGCCTAAGACCATCGGAAAACACATATATAATTACATATTGTTTTTGTGATTAATCACTATGCTTTAATTATGTTCAATTTGTAACCATGAAAATACATCCTGCATATCAGATATTTACATTACGATTCATAACAGTAGCAAAATTACAGTTATGAAGTAGCAACAAAAATAATTTTATGGTTGGGGGGTCACCACAACATGAAGAACTGTATTAAAGGGTCGCGGCATTAGGAAGGTTGAGAACCACTGTTCTAGATGATGCCAGTGCTGCTGGGTCACACTTGAGTAGCAAGTCTAGTGTTTCTTTTCTTTTTTTTTTTAAGTCTAGTGTTTCTTGAACATTAAAGTCATCCAATGGGCCTGGCACTAGATAGCTTCCTGCCTTTCTCCCATTTTGGTGGTGGTAGGTGTACTGTAAGCTTCAGTGTGCCTCAAGGTCACTTGCGGGTCAATAGGTACTACCACTGTTTCTCATTCTGTTCCAAGGCCATTCTGTCATCAAAGGTTATTTTTCCCCCTTGCTAGCCTATTCTTCCCAGCCCTAGGAAACCAGTTAACTACTTTCTGTCTCGTTGGTTTTATCTTTCCTGGACATTTCATATAAATGGAATAATAGAATATGTGCCCTTTTGGTGACACTTACCATAATGTTTTTAAGGCTTATCTGTGTTGTAGAATGTATCAGTACTTTATTCTTAATTTAAAATATATATATATATATATATATATTTATTTCAGAGGGAAAGGAAGAGGGAGAGAGAGATAGAAACATCAATGATGAGAGAGAATTATTGATTGACTGCCTCCCACATGCCCCCCCTTCGGGGATTGAGCCCACAACCCAGGCATGTGCACTGGGACCCTTCAGTCCATTGTATGGATATATGCCACATTTTGTTTATCAGTTCATCTATTTGATAAACACTTGGGTTGTTTTCACTTTAGCTATTGTGCATAATGCTACTATAAACAAGCGTGCAAGTCTTTGTGTGGATATATGTATTCACTTCTCAGGTGACTATTGGGTCATATGGTAATTATGTTTAATTTTTTTTTTAATTAAATCTTTATTGTTCAGATTATTACATTTGTTCCTCTTTTTTCCCCCCATAACTCCCCTCCTCCCAGTTCCCGCCCCACCCTCCGCCCTCACTCCCCACCCACTGTCCTCATCCATAGGTGCATGATTTTTGTCCAGTCTCTTCCTGCATCTCCCACACCCCTTTTCCCCCCAAGAATAGTCAGTCCATTCCCTTTCTATGTCCCTGATTCTATTATAATCACCAGATTATTTATTCACTTGATTCTTAGATTCACTTGTTGATAGATGCATATTTGTTGTTCATAATATGTATCTTTACCTTTTTCTTCTTCTTCTTCCTCTTCTTAAAGGATACCTTTCAGCATTTCATATAATACTGGTTTGGTGGTGATGAACTCCTTTAGCTTTTCCTTATCTGTGAAGCTCTTTATCTGACCTTCAGTTCTGAATGATAGCTTTGCTGGATAAAGTAATCTTGGTTGTAGGTTCTTGGTATTCATCACTTTGAATATTTCTTGCCACTCCCTCCTGGCCTGCAAAGTTTCTGTTGAGAAATCAGCTGACAGTCGTATGGGTATTCCCTTGTAGGTAACTGGGTTTCTTTCTCTTGCTGCTTTTAAGATTCTCTCTTTGTCTTTTGCTCTTGGCATTTTAATTATGATGTGTCTTGGTGTGGTCCTCTTTGGATTCCTTTTGTTGGGGTTCTCTGCACTTCCTGGACCTGTAAGTCTATTTCTTTCACCAGGTGGGGGAAGTTTTCTGTCATTATTTCTTCAAATAGGTTTTCAATATCTTGCTCTCTCTCTTCTTCTGGCACCCATATAATTCTGATGTTGGTATGTTTGAAGTTGTCCCAGAGGCTCCTTACACTATCTTCGTATTTTTGGATTCTTTTTTCATTTTGGTTTTCCGGTTGGGTGTTTTTTGCTTCTTCGCATTTCAAATCTTTGACTTGATTCTTGCACTCCTCTGGTCTGCTGTTGGGTGTCTGTATAATATTCTTTATTTCAGTCCGTGTATGCTTAATTTCTAGTTGGTTCTTTATCACAACATCGAGGGTCTCATTAGATTTCTTGAGGATCTCACTACATTTATCGGCGGTCTCACCAGTCTTTTCGAGGGCCTTACTAAGTTTATCGGCAGCTTCTAGACAGTTCTTGAGAGACCTTAAAAGTGTGGTTTTGAGCTCTATATCTTCCATTTCTGACATTTGCGTCCTGTTTCTTTGTCTCCACATTTTTTTATCTTTTCTTGGTGCACCCCCTAGTGGTCTTTGTGGGCAGTCTTGTTGTAGTTAAGCCTTGATTGTCGGCAATACCAGGGGTGATTTGACCTCCAGGCTAACTGGCTATGAGAGTCAGCTGTGTCTGCAGTGGGAGAGCTTCTGTGCTGGATCTCTAGGGCGGTGCTAATCTAGCCTTTGCCTGAGGCTATCTGATAAATGGCTCTGCTCAGGGCTTGGGCGCGGTGGGTCCCTGGGGATCTACAAGGTGGGCGGAGCAAGCAGTTATGGCTGCTCTCAGTCCAGTCCGCAGAGGCTCTGCCTCTCAGAGTCCCAGCAACCGCTGCAAACCTCGGAGAGAAAGCTGCCTTCGAGTTCCGACCGAAGCCAGACAGTCCCGCTTCTTCCGTTTGAGTCTGGGTCCCTAAAGACTCGCCCGGATCTGGAGCTCAGAGTCTGAAACTCCCTCCCGATTGAAAACAACAACCGCGCCCTCCGCCGCCAGCCCGCTCCATGTGCGCACTCCGCACCTGAGTATTTCAGTTCAGCACTGCGCCTCCTCTGAGTCTGGGTATGATATTCTCTTTCCTCCTAGTTGTAGAATTTCCACTCAGCCAGCCTTCCTGTGATTCTGGATGGTGTCTGTTCTGTCCTTTAGTTATATCTCTGAAGTGGTTGTTCGAGGCAGCAATCTCCGGCGTTAACCTATGCCGCCCTGTTTAATTTTTTTAAGAACTGCCAAATTGTTATCTAATTATTGTACCATGTCACCTTCCCATTAGCAATGTATGCAGCTCCAATTTCTTCTTATTCTTTTTATTTTTATTAATTTTAGAGAGAGAGAGAGAAACATCAGTTTGTTGTTTCACTTATTTATGCATTCATTGGTTGCTTTTTGTATGTGCCCTGACCAGGGGTCAAACCCATAACTTTGGTATATCAGGACCATGTTCTAACTAACTGAGCTGCCTGGCTAGGGTCTAATTTCTTTACATCCTTGTCAGAACTTATTATCTGTCTTTTAAAATAGCTATTTTAGTGGGTATGAAGTAGTATTTTATTGTTGTTCTAGTTTTTTATGTATGTGTGTGTGTGTGTGTGTGTGTGTATACACACATACAAAGTTTTATGATGTATGTTATTTTAATGTAACCAGATATATAATAGTAAAAATAAATTTAGCACTTGAACTTACCAGACATTCTGTTTCCCATTCTTTTCTCTAGTTTGTAGATGGTATTTGCAAATATATATCATTTATATAACAGTTATATTCCAGTAAAATTTTATGTAGAGCCACATTTTTGTTTTATTGAACAAACCATTTAAATGAGCATTATATGGAATACATTTATAACTCAGAATTGAACTAAAAATTATTTTATTTTTTTAGTTTAGAGGTCTTCATTAGGGGTCATTTGTATAAATTGGTGGTTAATAAATGCTTGTAGTGCTCTTAACTTTTAGAACCTTCTAATGAAATACAAAATATCTTCCCAGTGTAATCTTTTGTGTGGCACTTGCCAAATTAAAATGGGATGATAATAGTGGATGATAAAGAGCATAGAATTTGTAACCAAAGATATAAAGCTGTATTTGAATGGTAGTTTTGTCTCTTCTATGGTAACACCTTGGTTTGAGGAATGGTAATTTTGTTGACTTAATCACAGTTTCAACTTTCTTATTTATAAATGAATAAATTAATATTCCATGGGATTATTATAAGAATTAAATGGAAAAGCACACTTTGAATCCTAATGGTGCTTGCTTGACATGTATTTAGTATAAATGTAAGTTTACTGATCCTCTTCTAGATTCATCTCTTAAGACTACACAAACTACTTTGATATCCCTAATGTAAATTTAAGATAGTAAATTTAAGAAGACACAACTTTTAAGGCTATTACTCTAAAGACCATTAACAAATTTCGGGATAAAGGAGGCTCTTACTAAGTTTGGAAACTTAGATGCTAAAAAAGACATACTTGTTTCACTACATCAAAATTTTAAAGTGAGCATATACAGAATTCATTAACAGATGTTTGAAAATATTTGCAAAATAGAGGATTGGACAAAGAATTTTGATAATGAAGTTGACCAAAAGGAGAGAAAACAAAACATTGAAATATGAGGATAAAGAATATGAATAAGCATTCTACAGAATGTGGAATATCCACAGAATTATATGAACAAATGCTCAAACTCCCTCGTAGACAGGAAATGCAATTAAAGTAACAATGAGTATTCATCTGTCAGACTGCAAAAATAATAGCTATTGCTGCCAGGCTAGGAGATACGTGAATTGGTAGAGCCATTTTGAAAAGCAAGCATATAACATTTTTTAATACTCAAAGAATATACGTTTCAATCCAATAGGACCACTGATAATGAGAGAAAGCACCTATAAATAAGGATATATACTCAAGGATGTTTACAACATTATTGTTTATAGTGGCAAAAAATAAGGCCTCAAAATGAATACTTGACTAAATCATAGTAGATCCAAAGATGGAGCAGTTGGCAATTATTAAGAAGAATGAATTAAAGTTATACCAGTTGCGTCTTAGGGCTTTCCTTTAGATATTGTGGAATAAGAAAACTAAGAGGCAGAAGAGTCTGTAAGTTGAATATATTTGATAAAACAATGGCAATCCCCCTTGTATGTTTGTTTGTATATGTAAATTATTAAGCATGGAGCTATTTATGGATAAATACATATTTGTAAACAAAGGTTATATTGCAGAGTAGATTGAACAAAGCAAAACTTTAGAAAAAGTGTATGTGATGTGAAAACATTTATGTATTTATATAATATTGCATATGGGTATGTATGTAAAAAAGGAAAAATACATAGAAAGCAAATATACTTGTATATTTATTGTCACAGAAAGATAGTTATAATTGTTTTCAAGGAAAAAAATTTAAAAATTTTGTATATGGGACCTCGTTTATGAGAAAAGCTCCATTGTTCACTCAGGGAAGAAGTTTTCATGTTAAAAACAGATCGAGAATATTCCAGATAATAAATACTTTGAAAGTTAATTTTAAGAATTTGAATATTGGTTGATTTTAGTTGTCTATAATTCATCTTTGCCTTATGTTTTAGGAAGCTGCAGATGATGGACATAAAAGCAACCTTCTTCCTCAGATTATTCAGTGTTTTGCATGTCCAAATTGCTTCCTTCTTTTTAGCGGCAAGGATGACTGTTTGAAGCACATGTCTGGAAAGAATCATTTCCATCAGCGTTTTAAACTGGGTGGTATGTTCTCTGTAAATTATTAAACCACTTTAATTTTTGCTGAGTTTGAGATAATTTTTGAGGTTTCTTATCCTCACTTTAGTATGCAAACTGTGAAAGTGAAACATTTTTAATTCTTTTTTTTAAAGAAAAGATTCTCAATACTTATCTGTACCTAAGAATAAGGTTTACTTTGAGAAATGAAAAGAGACTTGGGAAGAAAACATTTATTCAGAATAATGTTTTTACATACAAGATATCTGGGAATTTGGGTGGTTTTCTATAACTTTTGCACTTAAGGCTAGAAAATGACTTTCAGATTTTTTTTTAAAATATATTTTTATTGATTTTTTACAGAGAGGAAGGGAGAGGGATAGAGAGTTAGAAACATCGATGAGAGAGAAACATCAACCAGCTGCCTCCTGCACACCTCCCACTGGGGATGTGCCCGCAACCAAGGTACATGCCCTTGACTGGATTCGAACCTGGGACCTTTCAGTCCGCAGGCCGACGCTCTATCCACTGAGCCAAACCGGTTTGGCAACTTTCAGATTTATGTAAATATCTTTTACTTATTCCAGCTGATATTGAGGAAGACAAAAGGGAGGAAAGGTTGGGTTAGTGTACTCAAATCTTTGCAAGTTATAACTTTTTTTTTTCAGATGACAGGAGAATAGCATATCCAATATCATTTCCATCTTTTGCAAAGAAACTTTTGATCTCTCTGTGCAAAGATGTTCCATTTCAAGTTAAGTGTGTGGCCTGCCACCAGACACTGCGTTCCCATATGGAGCTCACTGCCCATTTCAGGTTTGTAAGGGAATCCTGCCCAATAAGCTCTTCACCAGTGGGATTCAACAAATAACGCTCTATTCCATGTTTCTCTCCTTTTGAAACAAGAATGTGCATTTGCCTGTAAATTAACCAAATTAGCATAGTGAGAGAATTAGAGTTATGGAAGAAGTGGATATATTGATATTGCTGTGAATATAAAACAAGCCAATAGTTATAAGTCTGTGTGTAATTTTTCTCTGTGTGTTCTGTGAGTGTTATATATAGGGAAGGAGAGGGTTAAAATAGAACTATGGCTTTAAGTCAACCAGAATGGAACATATCATATCTATATGAAAGATTAAATTTCATGAAAGGCCAAATTTATCTTAAGAAGATTTCAGTATGATTTTTTTGTCTTTACAAAGGAAATTATCAAGCAGTTTACAAAAGGAGAATAGTGTAATGACCCCTATATACCTTTTGCACATGGCAGTGTGTTTTATTTATATTCTCATCCCTGTAAATTATGTTGAAGCAAATCATGTCATTTTATCTGTAAATATTTCAGTATGTGTACATAAATGATAAGGGCTCTTCTCTTAAAAATTAATACCATTATCATACCTTAAAAAATGAATAGTTTTTTAATATCATCAAATACCTAGTTAACGAATTTTCTTGATTATGTCATGAAGTTTTTTTATATTTGGTTTTTTTGAATCTGGATTCAAACATAGTCTGTACTTTGCATTAAGATGCTTTGTCTCTTAGGTTTCTTTTTTTCTATTATTTCTTTAAAATACATTACAAGTTTATCTACAATTGCATTTGTTTAAAATTTTTTTAAATTGATTTTTAGGGTGAGAAGAACTGAGAGAGATAGAGAGATGGAAACATTGGCTGCCTTTTGGATGCCCCTACTGGGGATCAAGCCCATAACACAGGCATGTGCCCTGACCTGGAATTAAACCAGTGACCTCTTGGTTCATGGGTTGATGCTCAACCGCTGAGCCACACTGGCTGGGCTACAATTGTACAATTTTAACTTTCACAATTTGACAAACTAATACTTGTGTTTAACCTACACTTTTATCATAATACTAGAGGCCCGGTGCACAAAAATTCATGCACTGGGGCAGGGAGTCCCTCAGCATGGCCTGCACCCTCTTGCAGTCCGGGATCCCTTAGGGGATGTCCACTTGCCAGCCTAGGCCCACTCCCCAGGGTATCAGGCCTAAGTTGGCAGTCAGACATCCCTCTGGAAGCCTAGGAGCCCTTGAGGGATATCCAGCTGTGGCTTAAGTCCGCGGGGAGTGGGCCTAGGCTGCAGTCAGACATCCTTAGCGCCTCTGAGGAGGCGGGAGAGGCTCCCACCACTGTGCTGTGCTCGAAGCCATCATCCCGGCTTGTGGCTGAGTGGGGCTTCCCCTGTGGGAGTGCACTGACCACCAGGGGGCAGCTCCTGCGTTGAGTGTCTGCCCCCTGGTGGTCAGTGCACATCATAGTGACCAGTCGTTCCTGGTCATTCTGTTGTTAGAGTCAATTTGCATATAACCCTTTTATTATATATAGGACTAGAGGCCTGGTGCACAAAAATTTGTGCACCGGGGAGGTGTGTGTGTGGGGGGGGGGGCCCTCAGCCTGGCCTGTGCTCTCTCACAGTCTGGGACCATCTGCTGGCTTAGGCCCACTCCCCGGGAAATCGGGCCTAAGCTGGCAGTCAGACATCCCTCTGGCAGCCCAGGAGCCCTCAGGGGATGTCCACTTGCCAGCGGGGACCAGGCCTAAGCTGCAGTCGGACATCCTTAGCACTGCTGAGGAGGTGGGAGAGGCTTCCGCCATCACTGCTGTGCTGGCAGTCATCAGCCTGGCTTGTGGCTGAGCAGAGCTCCCCCTGTGGGAGTACACTGACCACCAGGGGGCATCTCCTGCATTGAGCGTCTGCCCCCTGGTGGTCAGTGTGTGTCATAGTGACCAGTCGTTCCCAGTCTTTCTGCTGTTAGGGTCAATTTGCATATTACCCTTTTATTATATGCCTGGTGCATGGGTGGGGGCTGATTGGTTTTCCCTGAAGGGTATTCCAGATCAGGATGGGGGTCCCACTGGGGTGCCTGGACAGCCTGGGTGAGGGGCTGAGGGCTGTTTTCAGACTGGCCACACCCCTTCAGGGTGGAGGTCCTTGCTGGAGTGCCTGGCCAGCCTGGGTGAGGGGCTGAGGGCCGTTTTCAGGTTGGCCACACCCCCTTCAGGGTGGTGGTCCGCACTGGGGTGCCTGGCCAGCCTGGGTGAGGGGCTGATGGCTGTTTGCAGGCTGGCCACCGCCCCCAGCCACCCAAGCTCCCAGTGGAGGCTGGCTGGAAGCAGGTATCTGAGATTTATTTAGCTTCTATAATTGAAACTTTGTTGCCTTTTGCAGAGGCCACAGTCAGCCAGGGCAGGCAGGAAGCTTGGCTTCCTCCATCGCCGGGGCAACCAAGCCTCCTGCTTGCTCCAGCTCCATGGCTGCCGGCCGCCATCTTGGTTGGGTTAATTTGCATATAGTCGCTCTGACTGGCTGGTGGGCATGGCATGGGGCTTAGCGAAGTTACGGTCAATTTGCATGTTTCTCTTTTATTAGATTAGATGTTACCTCTCTGGGAAGTTCCATTGTGTCCCTTCCCAACTTTTTCCACCCTCTCATTTCCAGGCAATGTTTATTCTGATATTTTTTATATCTTACATTAGTTTTATCTCCTCTTCAACTTTATATAAATGGAATCATATAGTATGTACTCTTTTGTATTTGTCATAGTATCTGTGAGATTGATCCATGTTGTTCAGTACATTGTTCCTTTTTACTGATGAGTAATACTGTATTCTATTGTATGAATATACCACGATTTGTTTATTCATTCTCATGTGGATGAACAGTTAGATTATTGACAGTTTTTAGCTATTCTGAGTAATGGTGCTATGTACATTTTGTCAAATCTTTTTATAAATATACTAGAGGCCTGGTGCACGAAACTCGTGCATTGGGGGGCGGGATACCCTCAGTCCAGCCTGCACCCTATCCAATCCAAGACCCCGTGGGGATGTCCGACTGCCGGTTTAGGCACCTCACAATCCTGGCAGTCAAACATCCCTCTTACAACCCTGGACTGCTGGCTCCTAATCACTCACCTACCTGCCTGCCTGGTCGCCTCTAACTGCCCCCTCCTGCCAGCCTGATCGCCCCTCACTGCCTCTGCGTGTTAGCCTGATTGCCCCTAACTGCCCCCCCTGCTTGACTGATTGCCCCTAATTGCCCCCCGCTGCCGGCCAGGTCTCCCCCAACTGCCCTCTCCCTGCTGGCCTGGTCGCTCCTAACTGCCCCCCTGCCAGCCTGATCACCCCTCACTGCCCCCCCGCCAGCCTAATCACCCCTCAGGCCCTCCGCTTCCAGTCAAGTCGCCCCCAACTGTCCCCTCCCTGCCGGCCTGGTCACCCCTAACTGCCCCCCCCCCACCCACTGGCCTAGTCGCCTCTTACTGCCCCCATATGCCGGCCTAGTTGCCCCCAACTGTCCCCCTCTGCTGGCCTGGTCGCCCCTAACTGCCCCCCACTGATGACCTGTTTGCCCCATGCAGTCTGCTGTTCAGTTGTTTGGTCGTTTCTCACTAACCCCCCTGCCATAATTGTGTATTTAGTTTTATAAGAAACTACTAAACATTTTAGTGTGTATTTCCAGCAGCAAGATAGGAGAATTTGAGTTTCTCATTGTGGTTTTTAATCTGCATTTTCCTGATGAACAATGATGTTAGGCACTTTTTCATGTACTTAGGACCATTCATTTATCTTTGTGAAATATCTGTTCAAGTCTTTTGCCTATTTTAAAAATTAGATTGTTTGCCTTTAAATGTGAATTGGGGTTCTTTATATATATTCTTGATATAAATCTTTTGTCAGGTATATGTACTGTGAATGTATTCTCTCCCAGTCTGGTGCATATTCATATTGTTAATTGTGTCTTTTGATGAGAAGTTTTTAATCTCATTAAGTGTAATTTATAGATTTTTCTTTTATAGTTATACTTTGTCTTGTCTGAGAAACTTTTGCTTATTCTTGTTTCAGGAATATATTTTTTTGTTTACTTCATTTTTTTAAAAAGTTCAGCTTTTTAAAAGCGTTTACGTTTATTTCTGTAATCTATCTGTGAACAAATTTTTGTTGATCTTTAAAACAACCAGCATTTGATTTCACTGATGATTGATTCTCTGTTATTTTCCCATTTTTTACTTTGTTGATTTCTGCTCTTTAAACTTCGGGTTTAATTTGCTTATCTTTTTCTAACTTTTTTTTTGTATCCAAAATGTATTTATTGGCTTGGTTTCCTACTCTTCTTGATCTGAGGTGCTTTTAGTGCTGCTTCCTTCTGAAGGAGCATCCTTCTATAAGCCTTGCTTTTCTTCCTGTTCTGACAGAGAACAGTGGAGCAACCAACACACAAAACTACTTGTTGTGCGTGGTTAAAGACGGTGGTGATTTTATAGCATCCTGGGCTTTTCACATCCATGAAGGAGGAACTGGGGCTCTGCGCCAGGCACTTTTTGTGTTTCCTCTCCTCTCTGGAGAGGGAAGGAGGTTCTTTTGTGAGGCATGTTTTTGTGGGGAGGTCGTCTCCGCGAGAAATGGGTTTTATTCTAGCTTTTTAAGGTAGAAGTTTAGTTTGACTTTGGACCTTCTTTTTTATATAAACATTTAAAGTTAAATATTTTTATCTAAGCATTGTTTTACCTGCATTCCTCAGATTTTTATAAATTGTTTTTATTTTCATTAAGTTAAAAATATCTTATTTTTTCTTTCAATATTTTCTTTGACCCATAGATTTATTAGAAATGTGTTGTTTAACTTGTAAAGATTTAGGGTTGTAATTTCCAAATACTTAGGGATTTTTATTATTATTTCTTGTTTTCAGTTTAATTCCACTGTAATTAAAGACCATACTTGATAAATAACTTCCCACTTTTAAGATATACTAAATATATGGGATGATAGCAGGTCTGTTCTCTTTGGAGTTTAGTAGTGAAAGGAAGACAGTTGAAGCACAGTTCCATTTTTCTTTTTCCCTAGAGAAGATGATTTATTTTCAGTTAATTTTTGGAATAGTGTTTCACTTAGTTGAGCCTGATTCTTTAATATAAAAGTAACTATGGACATGGCATATTCCTGACATAAAGTAAATAAATCAGTTCTTAAGGAATGGGTACCAGGTTATTGAGAATCTTACCATAGCGTTCCTCCCCCAGTTTAATTATCAGAAAGAAATTATTGCTTGTCTGATAAGGTCCTCTGTCAGTGTATTTGATTCTGTTCTTAGTTTTTAAAAGTTTGTCTGATTTTTAAAAAATCTTTTGATTGTAGTTTTACCCGTTTGTATATAGGATAGAAACAGACAAAATGTAGGTAATAATACTCAGGTACATTGAACTGATAGAATATTATATAACCTGCATCTTTACTGAGAAATATCTTTTAGTGCTTATGTATATGTTGTTTATTTTATAATTCCTACAATAAAAGCAGAGATACTGCATTTAGAAAATATTTATGAAAGAGTTTTTCTTATCCATTTTATTTTTAAGTCTTTTTTAATTGAATTTACTCCAGTGTCATTGGTTAATAAAATTATATAGGTGTCAGTATAGAATTCTATAATACATTACCTGTATGTTGTATTATGTGTTCACAACTCCAAGTGAAGTCTCCCTCCATCACCATTTATCCCACTCTTCTATCTCCCCCTACCCCCCTTTCTCTCTAGCAGTCACCATACTGTTGTTTGTGTCTATGAGTTTTGTTTTGTTTTGTTTTGCTTAATCCCTTCACCTTTTCTTATCCACTTTAGAGTTCGTTGTCGGAATGCTGGTCCTGTAGCTGTAGCTGAGAAAAGCATTGCCCAGATTGCAGAGAAATTCATATTAAGAGGTTATTGTCCAAATTGCAACCAAGCCTTTGTGAATGAAAGCAGTACCCGAAACCACAAGCAAAATTTAGGACACAAAGTCCGAATTATTAACTCAATGGAAGAATCAGTCTTACTTTATAGCTACATCAGTGAAGGGAACAAATCTCCTTCTGACTTGAATCTATTGCTAGATCAATCGAAATTTTCATCACTTAAAAGAACTATGTCTTTCCAAGAATCTAGCTCGCAAGATTGCAGTATCATTCCAAAAAAAAAGATGAACTTAGAAGATAAAAGCCATGAAAGTACGGTTTGTGTCCAGGAAGGAAAGTCAGTTGTTAAAACCTGGTTTTGTGAATGTCATCAACGATTCCCAAGTGAAGATTTAGTAGAAAAGCATGTTTTCTCAGCAAATACAATGTGTTATAAGTGTGTGGTTTGTGGAAAGGTTTGTGAAGATTCAGGTGTAATCCGTTTACATATGAGCCGGATTCATGGAGGGGCACATTTAAATAACTTTCTTTTCTGGTGTCGAACATGCAAAAAGGAGTTAAGAAGGAAAGAAACTATCATGGCACATGTGACTGAATTTCATAGTGGTCACAGGTATTTTTATGAGACAGATGAGGTAGAAAGTGAAACTTTGCCATCATCCTCTACAACATTGGGGAGTAATTTGACTGTTAAGAATCCTTCTTCAACTGTTCCTATTGTTGATCATTCCCCATCAAACAGTCCTCCAAGGGGTAAATGGCAATGCCGAATCTGTGAAGATATGTTTGATTCCCAAGAATGTGTAAAACAGCATTGCATGTCTTTAGCAAGTCACCAGTTTCATAGATACAGCTGTGCCCATTGCAAAAAGACTTTTCACAAGATAGAAACACTTTACCGACATTGCCAGGATGCACATGACAATGAGATAAAGATTAAGTACTTCTGTGGGCTTTGTGATCTCACCTTTAATGTGGAAGAAGCATTTTTGAGTCATTATAAGGAGCACCACAGCATTGATTATGTGTTTGTGCCAGAAAAAACTGAAATTTCAATTAAAACTGAGAATGATTTTCCTGTGCTAGAGACCAGTAATCTGTTAACCTGTGGTTGCCGTGAGAGTTACATCTGTAAAGTCAACAGAAGAGAAGATTATAGTAGATGTCTCCAAATGATGCTGGATAAAGGTAAATTGTGGTTTCGCTGCAGTTTGTGTTCAGCAACAGCACAGAATGCAGCTGACATGAACACTCACATCCATCAAGTGCACAGTGAAGCAAAGAGGGTGGAGGAGGAGCAGCAGTATGTAATCAAGTGTGGCACCTGCACCAAAGCGTTTCATGATCCTGAGAGTGCTCAGCAGCACTTCCACACAAAACATTGCTTCTTACAGAAAGCCAGTGTGGCACATTTTGGATTTGAAAAAACAAGCCCGTACAAGTTTGCTGCCAATGCCTCACGTACAGAGAGAAAACTGAAACAGGCAGTAAGCTATCCAAAAAATTCAGACATGGAGAAAGAAGCCGAGAATGACCTCAGCTGTCAGAATATAGGTATGCTTTACCACTCTAATGTCTGTGCAGGTTTCTATATTAATGTAGAAATGTGTATTATAGCCATCATTTTTGTGAAAACTAATGATTCAGTTTTAAAGCAACAAGCATGATTGAATGAAACATTAGTTAATTACTGTAGCATATACTGTGTAGGGATTTATATTCCTACTACTACATCCAGCCAGCCATTTTCTAAACTTCAGGGGACCAAGAGTGTATGTTAGCTTTAAGTAGTATATATTTTAGATAACATTTTTTCTTTTACAAAAAGCATGGGGATTTTGAGAGATGAAAGAACTTTAGTGTTTCAGAAAGTAAGATTTTAAAGTTATCCTGGACATATTATTTTGATTTTAGTTAATTCAAGTGATGATAAATCAAGTAGAATTCTTTTTTTTTTCTATTTTGGCCTTATTCTATAAGTACAAGAAATCTTTAAGGTCACTTTAGAATTTGTATATTTTTGTTATGATTTATTTTTAATCAAAGCTTTTTTTTTTTTTAAATATATATTTTATTGATTTTTTACAGAGAGGAAGGGAGAGGGATAGAGAGTTAGAAACATCGATAAGAGAGAAACATCGATCAGCTGCCTCCTGCACACCCCCTACTGGGGATGTGCCCGCAACCCAGGTACATGCCCTTGACCGGAATCGAACCTGGGACCCTTGAGTCCACAGGCTGACGCTCTATCCACTGAGCTAAACCGGTCAGGGCCAAAGCTTTTACTTATAGTTAAAATAGGAATTAGAGGTAGAGTTACAAGTGGTAGCAAAAACCAGGGAGAGAAATAAGATGTGGATCTCTTGTTTGTACTTACTCTAGACTTTTCCTATATGGTAAGATTAAGTAAGCATAGAAGAGTGCAATTTTTTTGTTTAGAGATATAATTTGTTTTGTTTAGAGTATAATTGCAAGTCTATATCCTTTAAAAAATTTTTATTGAATTTGTTGGGTTGACATTGGTTAATAAAACTATATAGGCTTCAGATGTACAAGTCTATAATACATCATCTATACAGTGCATTATGTGTTCACCACCTCAAGTCAAGTCTCCTTCCATCACCATCTATCCCCACTTTACCCTCTTCTACCTCCTCCTAATCCCCTTTCCCTCTGATAATCACCATATTGTTGTCTGTATCTATGAACTGTTTTTTTCTTTGTTTAATTCCTTCACCATAAATATTAACTCTTAATAAGTTTTACCATGTAGAGTGGAGACAATGAGGGTATCTGAAAAATTTGGCTAATAAAGTATTTTTATGAAATATTGAATTTTTACAGGCTTGCTGTCTGGCACATGTAGATCTCAGCATCACCTTTAGTCATGGCATATTTTATGTAAGAAATTATTAACTGACATACTACAGACCTATTTAACACTACTTCAAACAGTAAACCTGTGGTTACCCCGTTTTATGTTTTCTTTTGCTTTTCTATTGCTCTTCTGATTATTTTTTGGGAATTTGGATTGGTTGTGTTTAATAGAAGATGATTGTAGTATCTAAATCTACAATAATTAGAATTTTAAGAAAAGATATAAGATGATGGGTGGCTTGGAAATGGGAGGGGATGCAGTAGTATATTTGAGGGAGTCTCTGTTAGGTGGAGCAGAAGATATTTATTTTATAAATAATTTAACATTTTAAGGTTTTCATTGCTACCACTAGAGACTTTAAGGCTTTGTCAAGGTAGAAACGTATGAAAGAAGGGAAAGGAAGGGAGAGTTGGAGTGTGGTAGAGTATGAAAGAATCTGAGAGAACCAAGAAAGATGTGCTTGTAGTGAAGGTACTGAAGTGTCACCAGTTCCTATTATGCACCACTTTATGGTGCAGGTTGTAGGTTATCTCATTTCTGCTCCATATGGTGTTTAATCACAAGCGAGAGGGCTATTAATAAATCAGTCTATATTAGGAAAAGAATGAAATTATCCAACTTAAATGTACTGTGTCATGTATAGGTTTGAACTTTACAAAAAGGTTTAGATGAGAATAACATGCAAGATTAGTATTTTGCATGCTAATTCTCTGGGAAATTAAAATGTTTTTAGCTAATTCTTACTGAATCCATATTAATTTTTTTTCTTAGATGAAGTTGTTGAGCTTCCAGATTTGGATTACCTGCGAACCATGACTCATATAGTATTTGTAGATTTTGATAACTGGTCCAACTTTTTTGGTCATCTACCAGGGCATCTTAACCAAGGAACATTTATTTGGGGCTTTCAAGGTATGGTTAATAAGGAAAACATTTGAGGCAATCCCCGTTTTGTTTTCTTCTTAGAATATGGTTCACTTTAAAGGACTCCTCTTGAACCTTCCTGAATTGAACATAGGAACATATTGCAATATTGTCAATTTACATGATAGTTATTCTGCTAGAAATTTTTTTTTCTACATTTCTCTATGGTAAATGTTAGCTCTTTGGTCACCCAAAATTTATCGATCTTTAGATACAGCTTGAAAAAGCCTTTATTTAATATCTTCAATGTGCCAGGTACTATACTTGGTGCTAATGCATGCTTACTGATTTTAAAATACAAAGAAGTAGGCTGAGAAGTTTATTTTTTTTCTGAAGTATAAAACTAATAAATAGCAGAGTTAGCTTTTGGACTTGGGCCTTGTGGCAACTATGCTACTATTAAAAAATGTGCAACTTTATCTAAATCTTTTTACACACCATTGACCAAACCTTGGAAAAAGACTTCTTTGACTTACAGAAGTTTAGTATAATGAGCATCTGATATACTTCATGTTTGATAGGAAGCCACATATAAAGAGAATTGGAATTTAAGATAGAAACATAGTGACCTGGATAAGTTAGCCAGTACAACCATTTCGTAAATCTAGCTTTGCTAATTGCCCATCATGTCTCTCCACAAGACAGCCTTGACATATTTGTGAAAAACCACTAATGCTTACATTCATATGGAACAATACCATTCAAAAAATTTTCACACATTACTTTTGATTCTCCTTAATATCCCTGTGAGTTTTCAGATGAATAGGCAGATTCAGGGAAGTTGGTCTACGTTCCCAAGATTGTAAAGCAACAAGATGCTGATCCCTGTACTAGAACTGAGTTCTTCTGCATTCTAATCTGGTACTTTCTCTCTAGAACACTTTTTTTCCCCCTAGTGTGTTTTCTTGATAAAATTTTAAGTTGTATCTAGTGTTTGTTTTTTTTTCTCCCATTTGACTATCATTTATGCCTTTTTAAAAAATAATAGGAGGAAACACCAACTGGAAGCCTCCACTCAACTGTAAGATCTATAATTACCTGAATAGGATTGGATGCTTCTTCCTTCATCCTCGTTGTAGTAAAAGAAAAGATGCTGCTGATTTTGCCATATGTATGCATGTGAGTCATTGTTTTACTCCAGATTTAATGTGAATCTAGGACCCATTTGGATCCCCCCCCCCCACTTTAATCATAACGAGACTGTAGATCATTCTTCAGTATTATATTTTTGTATTAAACCTCCTATATCAGGTTTTACTTATGACTACTATAAGGGCAGAGACTAGAGCTTAATTATTTACTGCTTTTTCCCTAACTTCTAGCAGACTCTTAGTTACCATAGTAAACTGTCAACTATTTATGGAATAAATGATCAAGAGATGACACTGCACTTGAGGTATACTAAGACACTTTCACGTTTTAACATCTCTGAAATTGGGAGGCAACTTAACAATCACTGTTGGCTAGGCAGGATTTGCATTTGTTTCTGCTTTGCAAGTCACCCAGAGAAACAACCAGCCTGAGACCAGTTTAAATTAAATTCTCTGCTTAAAGATTTATGTGTCACATTTCTAACATGAATTTACTCTGAAAACTTGTTGAATGATGCTTATGTTTTAAACCACAAGAGATTTCTTTTTCCACCTATCCAGTGCCAATATTGAGTGTGATAGTTATGTTGCTTACCTTTTCTCTGTGGTTGATTTATAGCATTTCAGCTTTAAGATAGGGGCCTCCTATTGGACTCCTTTTGGCCCCTCCCTTCTTCTTCCCTCCCTTCTTTCCTTCCCTCCCTCCTTCCTTCCTTCCACATAAAATAGCTTATCTTGCAGTTGATGGTATTTTACATTTCATTAAATGTGGTGTATTTCATTTATGAAGGAGATCTTGACTTTGGTGGGAACTAGGAAACAATCTATATCCTTCCTAGGTGTGTATTCATTCTGAAATAGATGTAACTTTATTTGAAACTCAAATGATAACTTTTATCCACATTTGCTATTTGTTCCAACTTAGGCTGGCCGTCTAGATGAACAACTACCCAAGCAAATTCCTTTCACCATCCTCTCAGGAGATCAAGGTTTTCTGGAGCTAGAGAATCAATTTAAGAAGACTCAGAGGCCAGCACATATACTAAACCCTCACCACTTAGAGGGTGATATGATGTGTGCCTTGTTAAATAGCATATCTGATACCACCAAAGGTATGCAGCTGCAGTCACAGTGTAAACCACCCAAGAGGAGGAGACTTAACTGCTGAGAGAAATAATAAACTGCTGTCCACTCGTGAACTGTTGCCTGCTCACTAAACCATCATGCTCTCATACTTCTATTTGTTTTTTCCTTACCTCACTTCCATTCTTAAGTTTTTTAGACTAGAATGAATTCATAATCTTTTGAAACATTTTTTTTATCTAATAGAGAAAATCTACATTCATGTATATAACATATTCATGATATGAAATAATGTTAGGACAGTTTTACAAAACTAAGAATCTAGACCTTCACTTTGTTTCTGAAATTCCAAATTTATCTTTAATATTTCAGAAAACAAAGTTCTTAAAAGTGAATCCAGAAAGCAATAAATAATAATATGTCAGTATCCCTCCTCCCCAAGAAAAAGACCATTCAAGAATTTGACAGTGACAAAATGAAGCTCTGAAAGATCTTCTTTTAGTTTTCTTTCTTTTTTTAATATATTTTTATTGACTTCAGAGAGGACGGGAGAGGAAGAGAGAGACTGAAACATCAGTGATCAGAGAGAATCATTGATTGGCTGCCTCCTGCATGCCCCACACTGGGGATTATACCGTGACCTCTAGGTTCGTAGGTCAATGCTCAACCATTGAGCCATGCTGGCCAGGCTCTTTAGTTCCTTGGAAGGGCTAGGTACTCCCCATCCTAGTCCTGAAACTTACACTCTCTTCTCTGTCTTTCTGAAATTGTTCAAAGAAAGAGAGTACTGTTGTCCAGTTTCACCAGTATTTAAGAATGTAATTCTAGATGTTCAGAAGGGGTTTTCTTTTTTTCCTTTTTTTCAGAATTTCTGAAATAAATGTGAGTAGAAGAGAATAAAATAATACTTTTTAAATGCCCTAGAATTTGCAGTTATGAATAAGAACAGAAGGTATTGATGAATGACCTCCATGAAAAACTAACTACTTTTTGGCATTTTTATTATATGCCTTTAAGTTTTTCAACTTTGCTCACCTTCTAGCTATTTTTTTCATTCAACTTATTTGGAGCCACATTTTGATGGAAAACCCATTCTGAGGAATGTTGCTGAGTCATTTATTACAGTGAATTAATTCGCTTCCACAAACTTAGGAGTCATTCATTAATCAAGATCAACTATACACTTTAAAGGAAAATTAACTTTTACATATTTGTGTCATGTCTTAGTATTGACTTTTATCTTTCTGTTCTGCAGTTTTTGGTTTTACCTATTCTTTTATTTTAAGCTTTGGTGTTATTGTTGTTTTCCAAATGTCTTTTTTTTCTACTCTTTTGCCATCCTTTTTTTCTTAACATTTATTTAATATCCTGTAAAATTTATACCTTTGCTATCATATGCCAACCCCTTTTCTTCTTTTTTG
Source organism: Myotis nattereri (assembly GCF_964212035.1). Classification (NCBI taxonomy): domain Eukaryota; kingdom Metazoa; phylum Chordata; class Mammalia; order Chiroptera; family Vespertilionidae; genus Myotis; species Myotis nattereri. The sequence goes on from NC_138081.1 coordinate 27,031,436, forward strand.
CTGATGCTTTTGGGAGTGTTAGTTTTGCAATTTAGAATGTGAAGCCTTTTAGACTTGCCTTTATTTCAACTTTGGAATGAGAACTGCATATGAGTAGGTCTGCATGGGTATATTAGGGATGGAGGTAAGATACAGGTTATTGTTATATGCTGATTTTTCCCTTCCAAATGCCTCTTTTATGCTCTAGGTTTTTGGGTTTTGTAATCATTTGTTCACAACGATTGAACTTACTGCTCTTTGGGAGCACATGTGTACTTTATTCTGAATTTTTGTGAAATGCAGAGATCACGCAGTGCATAAAGAATGGCATGGGCTTTGGTTTGAATGCTAATTTTGCTGCTTCCTAGCTTTGTGAGTTCAGGCACGTTACTCAACTTTTTATGAGTCTCGCTTTTCATATCGATAAGGTTGTAGAAATTAGTGATATGTATAAAATGCTGTAGGTACTTAATAAATAGCAGCTATTTTTATTAATACTGTAAAAAGAAAATATGATTCCTAGCCAATAGATTTTTTTTAGTTTTTTTTCCAACTTTTTAAAATTGTAGTAAAATGTACAAAACATAAGCTTTATCATCTTAATCATCCTGAAATATACAGGTTAGTAGTATCAACTGCATTTATATTGTTGTGTAGCCATCACCACCATTCATCTCGGAACTCTTCTCATCTTGCAAAACTGAAACTTTATCCCCATTAAACAATAACTCTCCATTCCCCTTTTCCCCCAGCCCCTGGCAACCACCACTTACTTTCTTTTTCTGATTTTGACTGTCCTAAGTATTTCATATAAGTGAAATCTGCAGCACTTGTCTTTTTGTGACTGGCTTATTTCACTTAGCATAACATAATGCCCTCAGGTTTCATCCATGTTACAGCATATGTCAGAATTTCCTTCCTCTTTACAGCTGAATAATATTCTAATATATATATATACACACACACACACACACACACACTCCATTTTGGTTATCCACTTATTAATCGGTGGATACTTTATTTATTTATTTATTTATTTTTAATTTATTGCTTAAAGTATTACAAAGGGGAATACTTTAATTGTATCCATATTTTAGCTGCTGTGAATAGTGTTGCAAATAATGTTGCAATGATTGTGGGTATACAAATATCTCTTTAAGACCCTGCTTTCAATTCTTCTGAGTATATACCCAGGAATGGAATAGCTGGATTATATGCAAATTCTATTTTTAATTTTTTGAGAAACTACCTTACCGATTTTCACAGGGACAATACCATTTTATTTACATTCTCACCAACAGTGCACCAGATTCCCAATTTTTCTACATATTTGCCAGCACTTACTATTTTCTGCTCTTTTAAAAAAAATTTTTTTTTTATTTATTTCAGAGAGGAAGGGAGAGGGAGAGAGAGTAGAAACATCAATGATGAGAGAGAATCATTGATCGGCTGCCTCCTGCCTCCTGTTCTCCCCCTACTGAGGATTAAGCCCATAGCCCGGACATGTATCCTTGACCAGAATTGAACCTGGGACCCTTCAACCAGGCCAACCCTCTATCTACTGAGCCAAACCAGCCAGGGCTATTTTCTCCTTTTTGTTTATTTGTGTTTGATAGAAGCCATCCTAAAGGGTGTAAAGTGGTATCTCACTGTAGTTTTTTTTTTTTTTTTAAATATATTTTATTGATTTTTTACAGAGAGAAAGGGAGAGAGATAGAGAGTTAGAAACATCGATGAGAGAGAAACATCGATCAGCTGCCTCCTGCACATCTCCTACTGGGGATGTGCCCGCAACCCAGGTACATGCCCTTGACCGGAATCGAACCTGGGACCTTTCAGTCCCCAGGCCGACGCTCTATCCACTGAGCCAAACCGGTTTCGGCCTCACTGTAGTTTTGAGTTGTATTTCCTTAATGATTAGTGATGTTGAGCATCTTTTCATGTGTCATGGCCACTACATTTTAAGTCATGAAAATTGTTAATATTAAGTAGCCAAAGAAATATGTCCTTAAATCATATTTTATTTAGATCTAAATTTAAAGATGCTTTTGTAATTCTAAAATTCAAAAAAATAAGTTATGCTGAATCATAGTATTCAGTTACCTGATTGAAGACACAATTTTTTTCTTCATGAACAACTTAAAGACATCGAATTGCCTGATAGTGAACTTATGCAATAGTACCTCCCTCCCTCCCCCACCCCATCTGTGGGGGTGTTTTCTAAGACTGCCAGTGGATGCCTGGAACTGCAGACAATACCAAACCCAATATATACTATGTTTTTATAAAATACATAACTTTCCACTTAAAGGGAACACTTTATGGCTCCTCTTTGGCATATCCAAATTGCCAGCATTGCCATTCAAGCTTTGGGGCCATTATTAACTAAAATAAGGGTGACTTGAACACAAGTACTATGAGGTACCCTGACAGTTAATCTGATAACCACTACAGCTACTCAGTGACTAACAGCATACATATACAGTTGTCCTTTGCACAATGCAGGGGTTAGGGTTACTGACCTCTTGTACAAAAACCTGCGTATAACTACAGTCAGTCTTCTAAATATAGATTCCCTACCACAGGGTAGACCCTTGAAGGTCAGTTGAAAACGTCCATATATAAGTGGAGCTATGTAGTTCAAACCAGTGTTGCTCAAGGGTCAACTGTACAGTGTAGGCACCGGACAAGGGATGATTCATGTCCTGGGTGGGGATGGAACTGGATGGCATGAGATTTCATCATGGTACACAGAACAGTGCACAATTTAAAACCTATTATTGTTTATTTTTGGAATTTTTCATTTAATATTTTTTTAAAAATATATTTTATTGATTTTTTTACAGAGAGGAAGGGAGAGGGACAGAGAGTCAGAAACATTGATGAGAGAGATCAACCAGCTGCCTCCTGCACGCCCCCCAGTGGGGATGTGCCCGCTACCAAGGTACATGCCCCCGGCAGGAATCGAACCTGGGACCCTTGAGTCCGCAGGCTGACGCTCTATCCACTGCGCCAAACCGGTTCGGCTCATTTAATATTTTTGAACCATGGTGGACCACACGTAACTGAAACCACAGAAAGTAAAACCGTGGATACGGGGGACCTAATGTAGTAATAAACTCAAAGAACAATCACTTTCTTGGATAACTTTATCACATTTCCTAACAAATGGCTTTTTGAATAGTAGAGTAATAGTTTCTATTAAGGAGTGTGGTCTTTATATGGATTGTGATTTAGAAAATCAATGTCCATAAATATGGTAACTCTTGTTGTGCCTTTAGGTTAATTTTGGTTACCACAAGAATGCCAGGATCGCTTCTTCATCTAGCTTCTTAGCATATTGTTCCCATGTTCAGATTTGGCAGCCAGCCAGTCTCTTAACAGTGTGGTTTTCTGAGCAGAATCAGTGAATCTTTTTGAGAATCTGACCAAAGCCTTTTTACCATAAAAGCAAACATGTATATACAAAATCACATACAGTTTCAGGGGATTTGTTGTCTCAAAGTTTCTGGCTACCAACAAACTAACCAACCCATACAACTCTTATTTTAGAATATGACAAAAGTTCATACTATAAGTAACATACAATAGAAGTTCTCACATGTTTATCATTATTTTATAAGCAATCTGGCAACTTTTTGGGTTTTTAAATCACCATACTATAGACAAATGATATAAGTTTGAACCTCTTATTCTCTAACTTTTCAGACATGTTTCATTATTTGGACCAGAAAGTGGTTTTGTATAACAGGAAGAATCTGTTAAATAGTGTCATGAGAATCAGTGATCATATGATATTTAATACTTTGAGAATTTAATCTTTGCCAATTTTTCAGTTAATTGAAAATTTTTTCAGGAGGTACTTATTTCAGAAAAAGTAGAGAGATTTGGAGTTGCTGGTTTCATATATAGATGTCCAGTCATTTGGCCATAAGGTACCACTCTCTTGCTTGGTAGGAAGGGAACAGGTAGGTAAGCAGCTTTACTACTGGTACATTTTTAGTTCTCTGACTTGGTTAGTTAAGCTAAATCAGTTACTCTTTGTAGCAAAGTGAGCCTTTATACTAATTTTGAGATTTAAATACGTCATGGTTTTTAGCCTGTAAATTCTCTCTCCTCCTAAGCATCAGAGTTTTAGTACTAACATTCTTATTACAGCTATGATATATAAAAATACTTATATCATTATAGAGATATTTTAGAATATTAATCTGTCTTAATTAACACCGTTGGCCCCCTTATCCTTCATTAATTTTATTTTATAATGTACTTCACTTTTTAAAAAATTTGCCAAGATACATGGATCCTAATTAGAGGAGCCAGGTAGAGACTCTTTTAGACCTTTTACATTTTTCCCCCACAAATATATGTTAATTAATTTAAGCCTCATGTTTCAAAGGTGCAAATATCACTTGTCACATAAATGTTGTTTCAGAGAAGAGTAAGGAAACTAACCTTTATTGAGGACCTATTATGTGCCAGCTATCAAGCTAGCTGCTTTTTATATTTGTAGTGTTAGAATATGTTTAAAGAACTTCTTCCACATGTTGTTTAATCCTCTTTGCAACATTATGAGTGATGTGTTAAGTACCCCATTTTATAGATGAGGAAGCAGGGGTCCAGAAAGCTACATGTGGACACATGTGTTTTTACCCCCCATCAGTATCACCAATACAAATGCCTAATTTTATGGTATAGAGAGACTCCAGTGTGAATTATTGTCTCTCAACATATCCTGGAAGAGTGAAGATAATGAGAGTCTTTCTGCCGCAGTCTGACAACATTTGCAGAATCAATTTGGTAAAGACATCAAATAGAGGTGTTTTGTTTTTTTAAATAACATTCAGGAAGATGTGGGATTTTGTTTTCAGAAGATAAAGAGATTTGATTTTGGATTCTGGTAATTAAAAAAGTAAGCTGATTATATGTCAATCATAGCCAAGGGAAGTGATCAGCATTATAAGATCCCTGGGATCTTTTGTCTCATAATTTAACAAATAAGCCCCATTTTCTTTTCTTTTGACTGTAGAAATGCAATCTCAATGTGATGAGTGCATGCTGAGTTATAGAAGCCATGCAAGCACCACTTTTCATTTACCTTGTATGATGTTGCTCCCATGCTTATAATCATTCTCATAAGATGAAACGACTATGCTTCTTGTTCTTACTACACTGACCACACATTTTAAGAGTTTCTTGTTTGGTTTTATTTTCCAAAGTGTTAGATTATTACACCTACCTTAGACAAATGTGTTGATTGAATTTCTGAATTACTATTTTTTACTGTTTCATTGCTTATATAAAAAATTTTGTGGGCTCTTAATGATCTGTTTATATAAAAGAACTTGACCATATCTTGTGGCTTAGTGGAAGAACATTAACTTGATTAATGTCAGATTTTCTTTTTAAAGACGTTTTATATATTTAATACTTTATCATTCTTACATAAATTAAACATCCTCTTTGCAATTTTATGCAAAGTATTACCTAGAATATTTTTTTTAAATATATTTTATTGATTTTTTACAGAGAGGAAGGGAGAGAGATAGAGAGTTAGAAACATCGATGAGAGAGAAACATCAATCAGCTGCCTCCTGCACATCTCCCACTGGGGATGTGCCCGCAACTAGGTACATGCCCCTGACCGGAATCGAACCTGGGACCTTTCAGTCCGCAGGCCACGCTCAATCCACTGAGCCAAACCGGTTTCGGTGAATATTTTTTCTGAGGTAATGCAAAAGTGAATTTGAGCATAGGCTGTTTGTTATACTAGTGAATTCAAGTTGAGAACACAGTTTACTATGCTTTAAGAAAATTCTTGTTGAATCTGAATACTCTTCTTGGTCTTTCTGGTTTATGGACCTAGGACATTGTTGTATCTACTTTGTTGTATCTACTTTCTTTGGGAATGAATGGGGTTAGGTATTAAGCATAGGTGGTATGTATAGAATCATATCTGTTACATAGGTTTTAAAAGCCTTATTAAAAGTTGAACATAAAAGTTCACTCATGCTATGAAAGTACAGATGACTGAAGTAGCATCAAGCTCTATGGAACAGGCATTATGTAAAACAATGGTTGAACTTCATTCTAAAAGTCTACCTGCCTGTTGTTTCCTCAGCCTGTTAATGAAATTATATGTTGTTTCTTTGGACACCATCTCTAAAATCTATATGCTGTAATTCTGTTCAAAGTTCTGAAAATAGGATAAAATTCTCTACTACTGGTAGAGCTGATTGAGGAGAGGAAATCATTTTTAATTTTTGCAAACTAGTAACAAACTAAGCTTAGTATCAAGCGTTCAGAATGTCAGCAGCAAAGCATTCAGAATGTCAGAATGCCACCAGGACCAGGGCTATCTAAAGACACATGTAGTGGTGTGTTAAAAGAGACACTATACAGTTTAAAAACAAATTTTACACAGCCCTACATTTCGATTTAAGAAAAGGGGTGAATTGTATATAAGGGGGTTAAATGCTTCATAGACGAGGAAAAAAAATGCTAGAACCAACTGATTCATCTTCCTCCTCATTCTCTTCTTCTTCCTTCTTTTTCTTGCTTTTTTCAATCAGGTTTTCCTTTAGCTTTGAATGCAGCAATATCCTTTCCATGTTTCAGTTTAGCCACCTTTGTTTTCATCAGGCTACTTGTCACCTCCCGCAGTGTTACTTCACACCTCTCCCAGCTTCTTTGCAACATCACCAATGGAGGCCAGGAGCTCTCCTTTTGTTTTGGGATAATATTCAGAACAAAACAAGAGAAAGGCCAAAGGAGGCCTCTTGGGTGCTTTGGGATCTTTGAATTGCTTTTTGGTTTCCCTTTTAGGAGAGAGACGAGTTTTCATTTCTCTTTTATAATGGGCCTGTCCACCTTTGGCCATGCCTTCAAATTTTCCTTTCTCTTTAGCAGACATGGTCTTCCACCTCTCTGAGCACTTCTTAGAAAATTCTGAGAAGTTGACGGAAGCATCTGGGTGCTGCTGCTTGTGCTCCTCCAGGCAGGTTTGCACAGAGAAAGCAGATGACATTTTGCCTCTCGGCTTCTTAGGAGCCCCTTTACCCATAACTAGTCACTTTTCCTCAGTGAGCACAGCGTCTCCCAGTGCCTGTCCTGCTCACGCTTGACCCAGCACTGTCTCTGTGGAGCTCATGTCCTGCAATGGCTGCAATGATGAATTGTTTAGACCAGTTAAGACATTCTGCTTTTGACAGGCCTTGACTTTGAATTATGATAGCAGAAAGCTTGGGTATTTTATCTTTGTACCCAATGTTTTAAACTTAATTTGTTATTCTTCAAGTTGTAACTGTAATGTTTTATTTTCCTAAAACATTGCTTGGAATATTTGAAGTATCAGGTGCATATAACAGAATGTAGAAAAAGCAATAGTATTTTTGCTGGAATGGCAAAAGATAACTTCTAATAACAAGTTTTTGCAGCAAAGGAATATAAGGGATATGCAGTGATTTTTATTTATAAACAATTACAAGTCTTTAACTTTTAAATGTATATTTTAAGTTTTTAAATATTTCTAGAGAAGCAAATATGTCCATTTGACTTGTATTTAGGTATTTAAACCCTGTTGCCATCATTCTGAGCTATATACAGGGTGGGGCAAAAGTTGGTTTACAGTTGTTCATATGGAAAATAATTAAATAATAATACAAGAATAAATTGTTTTGTATACTCACAACTATAAACTTACTTTTGTCCGTGTGTGTGTGTGTGTGTGTGTGTGTGTGTGTGTGAATGTAGTTAAAGTAAAAAGCCAAATATTAGGTCATTGATACACTATGGTTCAAATTTGAAGTGATGTTGGCAATATCTGGTCAGTCATATCATTTTCATAAAGCCTTAGCTCTCATTATAAAAGCATATAAGACAGGAGTAAGTTTGTCCCATGCAGAGGCATTGTTAATTCTCTGGTTTCTATAGAGGTGAATGCATATGATTTTCAGAATATAGGAGAATTTTATATGGCACCAAGGTTGTCAGATGATTTCATGCAAGTGAAACTTTGGAGTTTACTGGTATCTTATAATTTAGTTTTTTTAAATACTAGAATTTTCTATTCAATAGCTATGTTAAAACAATTTTTTCAAATAATTCTTTGACTATAGAACTAAAATTGAATTGCCTATTTCATTAGTTTTTATTTTATTCTTGATTTATGTAATGTAATTTGATAATCATTTAAAAAAAATAAACAACAACAACAAAAATAAACCTAAAGGGAAATTGGTGTTCTAATGGATGATAATTAGTAAGCATGGCTATGGGAGAAGTCATTGATAAATGTTGTTTGAGAATACATAAATTATGGCACAATAACTTCTTCAGAAATTCATTTGCATTTATTGATTCTGCCTTATAGAATGTGACAGTGATGACAACCTGGGTATAAAAAGTACTCCAATGGAAGAAGAATTCAGATCCACAGAAGGTAACCTAATGGAATAATTAATCCTTTCCCTTCTTGAGTGTATCTCATCTGGTTTTTTATTTTCTCCTCTCATCTGTTCATTCCCCCTATTCCCTCCTTCCCCTCAGCTTAAAAATAGTTATTTCCTCATTCAAAGGATAGTTTGCATTTTCTCATGTAAGATGATTTAGGTGTAATACTAATTTAGGAGGCAAGAACAAGAATCAGCCAATTATGGCCCTTGGACCAAAGCCAGTTCACTACCTAGTTTTTAAATAGTTTTATTAGAATACACTCCTGTTAAGTATTGACTGTGTTGTGGCTATTACATTGCAAGAGCAAGGTTGAGTAGTTGTGACAAAAACAGTATAGACTATCCCCCATCCCTGCCATAGCCTAAAATAATTATTTTCTGACCCTTTGCAGGAAAAGTTTGCTAACCCCTGGGCTTAGAGAAAATTTTGATTTCCTAATTTTTACTTTGAGTAGATTAAAAGTTTTATTAAAAGTTTTGCAGAACTATGAAAGCAAACTCTTACGTCTAAATATTAATGGGCTGTTTCTATAATTAATGGGCTGTGTCTAAATATTAATGGGCTGTTTCTATAATTAAAAATTTTCCCTCTTTTTAAAGGAAAATCTACATATTTCCTTTCACAGGTTAAAGAGAACTTTACAACAAATAATTTACTGACTATACCACTATTTGTCTATGTCATATGCCCATTTTTTTACTTTGGCTTTTCCATCATATACTGATTTTAAATAATCACAGGAATAAATGAAACAACGGATTTTTGAAAATACTTTAAGCTTCACTGATACTTTACATTGGTATCTTCGACATAAAGGACAACAGTAGGAGTGAGAATGTGGCAGTTCGAACGTACGGAGGGAAATGTGGCTACACAAGCACACACAGTGGCCTAACTGATTTGTTTTCTGTGTATTTGCTTGATCTCTCATGTAATGAAATTAGTTTGAGACCATACTAGAGCTTTGTACTCTCAGGAATTTGGGAATCTGAGTCTGGCAGTGGAGTTGATTCATCCATTTAATGAAGTAGAAAATGAACCTCTCTCTTGCAGCCAGAATTACTGGTTCAGCAAAGTAAATCTGCAGCCTAATTGGAAGCAAGCTTTTTGACAAGTTGTTATCCCCATCTTGGTCTTTCAAAGGACTAGCTTAGTGCATAGCAGCCACATAATAATGAGTTAAACAAATGAAAGAACTTTTATGATTTTTAAATAAAAACTGCTAAGTTATTTATCAAGGACATTACAAGATAAACATCATTGAGCATCTACATAGTTCAGACTTTGCAACCTTTATTTGCCACACACACCAGTCCCATAGAAAATGCCAGACAAAATTATAACTTTTAAATAGCCACATTTGGGGAGCCTTTACAGTTTTGTGGGCTCCTAGCTAATCCAGAAAATTCTGAGATGTATAAAAACTGAATATGTATCAGAATTTCCAGCATAATCTATGTAATGTATTATATGGTTTGGAGATTTGGAGAGGTTTTACATTTTTGTGATTCCTTAGTTTGAAAATGGATTATCATTAAAGGATGAAAGAGAAGGTACTTTATACTTTTAAGTAGTTGCCTAAGAAAAATCAAAAGGGTGTTGTTATGGGTGTGTTGTCTTTCATTTCTTGCTGCTATACATATATTTTATTGTATATAATGATTATATACATTATTATATTTATTATACATAATAAAAGTGAGAAGCGTACAGTGTTCCATGTAAGTTAAGGAATCTGATCTCCTCTGCACTCTCCTCTAATACCCTTACTTTCCCTTCTTCTTTTACCCAACAGGAACTAGCTCAAATGTTAACTCTTAGGTTGAATCATATATAATTATTATTTGTGTAAGCAATTTTGTATGGTCAATGCCTCTCCTAAATTTTCCATCTTTAGAGAGCGCTAACTCCTGCTTCCTCTAGGCTCACTCTGTACCATACCAAGTGGCTTTAAAAAAATTTTGGTCTGACCAAAGCCAGCATGGCTCAGATGATTAGAGCGTCTTCCCATATACCTAAAGGTTGCAGGTTCAATCCCCAGTTGGCACACATATAGAAGGCAACCAGTAGATGTTCTCTCTCACATTGATGTTTCTCTTTCTCTTTCCCTCCCCCTCTCTCTAAAAGTAATAAACATATCTGTGTCTCTCATCTTTTTTGAACTATGAGCTCCTCAAGGGGTAGTAGGATCATGTTTTATTTACCTTTATTTCAACAGCATCTAACACAGTGTTTGGCACTAAATTGAATGAATAAACTTATAAGAAACTTAAAGCATGTTAGAGCTGCCAAGACTCATCTCTCTGTAATTGGATAAGGGAAATTAAGACTGAGGCCATTTGGTTGGGGAGAATTTAGTTGATTTTGCTAACCTAGTACCATGAAAGCAAAGTGATGTTCTGGTCCAGACCTGATAGCAAAACTCAAACAAAATAAATTCTCAAGTCTCTCTTTCCCTTCCTAACACAACACTGTAAAATACATGCCTGACAAATGGTGGTAGAAGTCAGGATAAATTTGCATGTGGCTTTTTACCTTGGGGAAAGGTAGCTCCCCTATTCCCATCTGCCCCCGCCATGACTTGTCATATTTTTTGTTTTCTCAATAGGCTAATCAGTCTCTGACTACCCAGGCCAATCATAAAGATAGTAACTTTTTTGTATACCAGATAGGAAATAGAGCCCAAATAGTGTGGTGAACAGTGCAGATTTTGGACTTGGGCTGCCTGGGTTAAAACTCAGCCCTGCCACTTATAAGTTATGTACTATTGGGCAAGTCACTTAACTTCATTTGTGTCAGTTTCCTCATTTAAAAAAGGGAATACTGCCCGAGCTGGTTTGATTCTGTGGATAGTGTCGGCCTGCGGACCAAAGTGTCCCTTGTTCGATTCTGGTCAAGGGTATGTCCCTCGGTTGCAGGCTCCTCCCCAGCCCGGACCGGACCCTGGTTAGAGTGCATGCAGGAAGCAACCAATCGATGTGTTTCTCTCACATCAACATTTCTCTCTTTCTCTCTTCCACTCTCTCTGAAAATCAATGGAAAAATATCCTTAGGTGAGGATTTAAAAAACCCCCACACAAAATAAAAAAGGGAATACTGGCATACCTATTTTATTAGAATAACTTGACACATGGTATTGATTGCTATGGCTATTATTGTGATTTTGATCATTATTATTATTATCATCATTACTCACCAAATCTGAGGTTTGCTTTGTAAATAAGCCTACTTAACAGAGGTATTCTGACTCAAATCACTAAAATAGAAAGAGGACAGCATCATGTGTGTGGTTGCCAGTGCAAAACCGCCTTTCTGTAAATGTCAGCAGTTTGCCTTAAGAGTTCCTTCAATTAATAAGTTATCAATGTAATTATTAATATTATAATATAAATAGTAAAACACCATATGTGGCCAGTTTAAAGACCAAAGAAAGGCTAAGAGAGTAGTGTGTTCATTTTTTGATTCAGTTAATGTTTATGAAAAATTTAATACTTTTGCAACTGCTCTTAATCTTAAAAATTTGTAAAAGGCAAAACATTCATTTTACATAAAAACTTAGCTCTCTAAACCAGCAATTTTCAACCTTTTTCATCTCTGGCACACATAAACTAATTACTAAAAATCTGTGACACACCAAAAAACTTTTTTTGCCAATCTGATTCCGCCCCCCCCCCCCCGCCTCCCCCCGAAAAGCCATAATTTTGTTCCATTCACACCAGAGGGCTATTGTGTTGGCTGTTGTCATTTTTTTATTTGACAACCTAAGGGAAAAGAGGTCAGTGCCCCTGACTTAATAGGTATTGCATGTTTTAAATTTTTTGCAACACACTGGTTGAAAATTGCTGCTCTAAACATTAAGTTATTTGCCTTCAGATTCACAGATTCAAAGTGATTGGGGCATGACTTATATATAGGTCTTCTAATTCCTATTACAGTATTCTTTTTTATTTCCATAATTACCTCTCTTTCAAAGAGAATGAAATGAAGCCAGAGACAAAGGAGATAAGGAGAAACATAGACTTAGCCACAGAAAAAAACAAAGACATACTTCCTACAAGTGTCTTTATTTGTTCATATAGCTTCAATTACTGTCTATTGTTCTTTTGTTTCAATCTGAAGGGTTTCTGTTAGGGTTTTTTTTAGGGCAGGTCTACTAGTAGACTCACTTAGCTTTTATTTATCTGGGAATGTCTTAATTTCTCCTCCATTCTTCAAGAATAGTGTTGCTGGATATAGACTTTTTTTCCCCTTTTCTTTTAGTACTTTACTACAACAAAATGTAGTAAATATGTTAGTAAATATGTTAATCTCACTGACTTTTGGCCTCCATTGTGTTTGGTGAGAAGAGCTATTAATCTTATTGAGGATGTCTTACATGTAAGAAATTGCTTCTCTCTTGCTGCTTTTATTTTTAGCTTTTGACAGTTTGACTATAATGTTGTCTCAGTGTGGATCTTTGAGTTTCACCTGCTTGGAGTTTGTTGAGCTTCTTGGATATATAGATTTATATCATTCATCAAATTTGGATATTTCCCCCCTACTTAAATTTGTTAAACGCCTGTAATGAATTTTTCATTTTAGTTATACTTTTTAGCTCCAGAATATCAATAGAGAGAAATTATGAAATAATTATGAAATAACATTTTTTTAATAACTTTGTTTTCCTGGTTTCCTTTGTCCATGGTTTACTTTATTGCTTACAACATATTTAAGTTTGTTGATTTAAAGTCTTTGGCTAGTAAGTTCAATGTCTAGGCTTCCTCAGGGAAGTTTAACTCAGTTTTTTTCCTCTTTAAATGGGACATACTTTCCTGTTTCTTTGTATTCTTTGTGTTTTTGTTGTTGTTGAAAACTGGGTATGCAAATATTATAATGTAGTACTTCTGGAAATCTGATTCCAGAGTTTGCTGTTCTTGATTATTGAAGGTTGCAGTTTTCCCAACCATTTTTGTAAAAACAATATTCTTTGTCATGTCTGGTCACTGAAACCTCTGTTCCTTTAGCGTGTGTTCAGCTAATATTTTGACAGAGATTTCCTTGAAGACCAGGAACTGAAAAAAAAAAAAAATCTCTCCCGTCTTTACATATTGGCATGGTGTTGGGGCCCCTCACTGAGCATACAGTGAAAGTTTAGGGTCTCCTGAGCATGCACCCTGTCCTGAGCATGTGCCTGGCTTCATAAATTCCTCAGTACACATAAGTGCTTTTGAATGCCCTAATTTCTTGGAGAAATTTTCTTTTTTTTTTCTTTTTTTTATTTTATTTTATTTTATTTTATTTTTTTAATTAAATCTTTATTGTTCAGATTATTACATTTGTTCCTCTTTCCCCCCCCCCCCCCATAACTCCCCTCCTCCCAGTTCCCGCCCCACCCTCCGCCCTCACTCCCCACCCACTGTCCTCATCCATAGGTGCACGATTTTTGTCCAGTCTCTTCCTGCATCTCCCACACCCCTTTCCCCCCCAAGAATAGTCAGTCCATTCCCTATGTCCCTGATTCTATTATAATCACCAGTTCATTCTGTTCATCAGATTATTTATTCACTTGATTCTTAGATTCACTTGTTGATAGATGCATATTTGTTGTTCATCATTTGTATCTTTACCTTTTTCTTCCTCTTCCTCTTCTTAAAGGATACCTTTCAGCATTTCATATAATCCTGGTTTGGTGGTGATGAACTCCTTTAGCTTTTCCTTATCTGTGAAGCTCTTTATCTGACCTTCAATTCTGAACGATAGCTTTGCTGGATAAAGTAATCTTGGTTGTAGGTTCTTGGTATTCATCACTTTGAATATTTCTTGCCACTCCCTTCTGGCCTGCAAAGTTTCTGTTGAGAAATCAGCTGACAGTCGTATAGGTATTCCCTTGTAGGTAACTGAGTTTCTTTCTCTTGCTGTTTTTAAGATTCTCTCTTTATCTTTTGCTCTTGGCATTTTAATTATGATGTGTCTTGGTGTGGTCCTCTTTGGATTCCTTTTGTTTGGGGTTCTCCGCGCTTCTTGGACCTGTAAGTCCATTTCTTTCACCAGGTGGGGGAAGTTTTCTGTCATTATTTCTTCAAATAGGTTTTCAATATCTTGCTCTCTCTCATCTTCTGGCACCCCTATAATTCTGATGTTGGTACGCTTGAAGTTGTCCCAGAGGCTCCTTACACTATCCTCGCATTTTTGGATTCTTTTTTCATTTTGCTTTTCCGGTTGGGTGTTTTTTGCTTCCTCGCATTTCAAATCATTGACTTGATTCTTGCGCTCCTCTGGTCTGCTGTCGGGAGTCTGTATATTATCCTTTATTTCAGTCAGTGTATGCTTAATTTCTAGTTGGTTCCCCAATATAAGATCGAGGGTCTCATTAGTTTTCTTGTAGATCTCATTAAGTTTATCGGCGGCTTCTAAACAGTTCTTGAGAGACCTTAAAAGTGTGGTTCTGAACTCTATATCTTCCATTGACAATTTTGTCCTGTTTCTTTGTCTCTGCATTTTTTTATGCTTTCTTGGTGCACCCCCTAGTGGTCTTTGTTCGCAGTCTTATAGTTAAATCTTGATTGTTTGTAGCTAATTCCAGGGAGGGTTTGACCTCCAGGCCAAGTGGCTATGAGAATCAGCTGTGTCAGCAGTGAGAGAACTTCTGTCCTCTAGGGAGGTGCTAATCTGGCGTTTGCCTGAGGCTATCCGGCAAATGCCTTTGTGCAGGGCTTGGGCGGGGCGGGTCACACAGGATCAACAGGGTGGGCCGGAGAGAGCAGTTATGGCCGCTCTCAGTCCTGTCCCCAGGGGCTCTGCCTCTCTGAGTCCCAGCAACGGCTGCAAACCTCGGAGAGAAAGCTGCACTCGCTCTGACTGAAGCCAGACAGTCCCGCTTCTCCCGTTTGAGTCTGGGTCCCTAAAGACTCGCCTGTATCTGGAGCTCAGAGTCTGCGACTCCCTCCCGATTGAAAACGCCAACCGCGCCCTTCGCCGCCAGCCCCGCGCACTCCGCACCTCAGAATTTGACTTCAGCACTGCACCTCCTCTGAGTGTCCGTATGCGTTTCTCTTTCCTCCTAGTTGTAGGACTTCCACTCAGCCAGCGTTCCTGTGGTTCTGGGTGATGTCCCTTCCGTTTTTTGGTTTCACTTTTGAAGTAGTTGTTCAAAGCAGCAAACTCCGGCGTTAACCTATGCCGCCATCTTGGTTCTCCCTCCTAATTTCTTGGAGAAATTTTCTTAACGGCTTTTCCTCCTAGGTATTAAACAGTCTCAACCATAATCTTTTGCCCAGTCTGTGGGTTTTTTTTTAACCTTACAATGTTGTTGTGCAATGCCTGCTTCTTTTCTGTCCTGAGTGGGTTCTGAGCTAGACAAAATAGAGATGAATGCCTTATGTCATTCCTTCAGGTAGCCCCCAGACAGATTAGAACACAAACACAATAATTTGTGAGTAAATTCTACTGTGCTCCATCTGGAATAATGGACTAGGGTCCCAAACAAGGAGGTAGTGGGGAAAAAAAAAAGGCAAGTAAAAATGCCAGTATCTGCTTCATTGCTGTGAACCTTTAAGTGTTTTCCAGACTTTTGACAAAGTTGTTTCTGATGGTTTCTGCTTGCGTTTCAATGTTTCTGTGCAGGGATGGATTTTTGGAGCTGCCATTTTGTTGAATTTACTCCCAAGACTGATTTTATCTCTTCTTTAAAAGTTTTATAGAATTCACTGGTGCAACTATCTTGGGTGGAGTTTATTTCTAGGAATTCTTTTATTCTTTTAAATAATTTTATTGATTTTAGAGAGGAAGAGAGAGAGAGAAACATCAATGAGGAGAGAGAATCATTGATCAGCTGCCTCCTGCATACCCCACACTGGGGACTGAGCCCACAACCCTGGCATGTGCCCTGATTAGGAATCGAACTACGACCTCCTGGTTCACAGGTTGATGCTCAACCACTAAATTGCTAGCTGGACAATTTCTAGGAATTCTTTTCCTAATAATTCTTTTGCTAATAAATTTATTTTCATATATATATATATATATATATACATATATATATATATATAAAATAGACAAATATAGTATTCAGATTTTGTGTGAGTTTTGTAGAATTGTTTTTCAAGAAATTTACCCATATTACCTAAACTGTCAAATGTATCAATGTAAAGTTATTCATAATATTCTATTACATATTTTTATTTCTGTAGGATTCTTTTATATGAATATTTGTGTGCTATTCCAGTGATATTCAGTAGATTAGATATTCTAGCTGGTTTTATTTTTCTTCAGCCTAAAGAGATGCAGTTTTGCTAGTAATGAATATTCTGATTTCATTTGTATGAAAACATCTTTATTTTTCCTTTAATCTTGAAGGACATTTTCTCTGACTTTAGGATTCAGGTTGACTAATACTTTTCCCTTCAGCTCTTTAAAAATGTCATTCCATTGTCTTCTGGCCTTCATTGTTTTTTTTTATGATAATCACTCTAACTTGCGTTATTATTCCCCTATGTATAGCGTGTCTTTTTTTCTTTTTTCCTTTTGCTGCTTTCAATATTTCCTCTTTGTCCTGGGATTTTAGCAGTTTTTAAAAGTCTCTCTAGGTGGAGTTGTCTTTCTATTTATCATGCTTGGAGTTTTCTTAGCTCCTTGTATCTGTAAGTTTATAGGATCCCCCTGTTTTTAGAAATTTCCAGTTATCATTTCTTTACAATTTTGCCTCACTTTCTATCTCCTTTTCTTTTGGAACTCCAATTACACACGTGTTAGACAGCATAAATACACATCTGTTCATTTTTTCCCAATCTTTTTTCTTCATTTTCAGTAATTTCAACCTTCCCGTTTTATTGACCCTTTTTTCTGCTGCCTCTAATGTTAAACCCACCTAGTGAATTTTCCATTTCAAATATTGTATTTCTCAGTTCTGAAAGTTCTAGTTAGTTCTGTGTTTTTTCTCATAATTTTCATTACTCTATTGAGGTTTTCTATCCATTTATCCGTAAGTTCGTGAAAATATACTAGTAACTTTGCTAATATCTTTTTCTGCTAATCCATACATCTTAATTATCTTAGAGATTAGTTCTGTTTACTGTGTTCATCATAGTTGGACAACAAGGCATGGTCTATATTCTTTTATGTTTGAATGCCTTCAATTAACATTGTTTTACAGATTCATCCAGATGTTAGCATATAGTTTTGGTTTGTTCATTTCCGATACCTGTATATTCTATTTTATGTATATATCACAATTTATTTATTACTTGTAGTCATTTGGTTTGTACTTTTCAGATAGTATAAGTAATACTTAAATGAACATTCTTGTACATGTCTCTTGGTGTACGTATGTCCACATTTCTAGTAATATATACCTAGTTGCTTATGTTCAACTTTAGTAGGTAATGCCAAGTAGTTTTTCTAAAGTAATTGTTCTAATTTCTTTTCTTACAGTAGCGTATATGAATCCTCATTGATCTAAGGTTTCACTAATCATTGAAGTAAATTAGTCTTTTTAATTTTAGTTAGTGATGGGTACATACTGGTATTTCTTTGTGGTTTTAATTTCTATTTTTTCTGCTGAGTTATATTTCACTACCATTTTGACACAATGTTTTGTCAATGCCTTTTCAAAATTTTTGACAGTTTTCTTTTAGATTATCTTTTTATTGCTTTTTCTGGGTTAAAAATCTTTCACTTCTTTCTGGGTACACAAGTTTCATGTATTGCACATATTTTCTCCCACTCTATGGTTTGCCTTTTTATTCACTTAATGGTGTCTTTTGATGAATAAAAGTAATTTTAATACATTCCAAATTACCATTCTTTTTCATAATATTTTTTGATACACCACCATTTATTAAATTAAAACGACCATCTTTTCCCACCATTCTGTAGTGCCACCTTTATTATAAATCAAGTTTCCATATATTTATGGAAATTGTTTTTGAGATATCTAAGCTGTTCCTTTGGTCTACTCATCTATTCTTGCACTAGTGCCACACTCTTAATTACTATAACTTCATAATGAGTTTTCATATCTTTATAAATCTTGTCATTTTAATTCTCCTTGCTGAGAACCTTTTGGCTTTTCTTTGTACTTCTTCATCTCTCTGAATTCATCTGAGGGCAAACCACTGACCTAGAACCTAGGTTTAACTTAAACACAGTATATACCAGCTTATAGTATTTTAAACTACAGACAACATAACACCAGTGTCCCAGCTCAGGAAGGTATGTATAGCTGCATCCTAAAGGTATCACTGGTCCTATGAACCAAGTAGGCTTTGAGAGGCAATCTACTGGGTGGGATAAGATAAATCTAGTATAAGAGGCTAAGGAAAGCTAAGAAATTGACACCTAATTTCACCCTCCTGGTCGTTAACATCATTCTCAAGGAGGAAATGGAGAGACCTGTGAACCCCAAAATGTCTCTTGTTCACTACTGTATTTCTGTGCCTGATATACAGTGGGCATTTAATAATATTTGTTCAATAAATGCATATGTGTATCTATATATATTAAAGGCTAATATGCAGATTGTCTCCTCGGGAGTTCGACTGGGAGTTCGATCGCTTGCTATGATGTGCGCTGACCACCGGGGGGTGGCATGGAACAAAGAAAGGCCCTGTCTGGCAGCCAGAAGGCCCCGATCGGCCCTGATTGCCCCTGATCGCCAGCCAGGCCTAGGGACCCTAACCGTGTACAAATTTTGTGCACCAGGCCTCTAATATAATATAGGCTTCTCAGAAGACATTATATATGTAGCCATGAGTTTCACTCTTTGCCTTAGAGACTAGGAAGCTTAAAACAAATTTTAATGGCCTGTGAGATTTTACCATTTCATGGTTTTGCCTATTTCTATTTTGTCATATATGCATTACATCAAGTCTTTTTGGAAATAAGTGCATGGATTTTTTTTAATGTTTAGTGACTACCTATCAGTGATTTCAGAGATTTGTTAACTATCTACATTCCTAAGTGGAAAAAACTTGAAAGTTCCTTAGCACATTAAGTTCATATATGTTATAACTCAGTTTGAGGTTATATCCAGGTTCTCATTTTCTGAAATATTCAAAGTTTATGGAGAAACTTCCAAGTTGTTACCATAAGTTTCTCCATTTTGATTTTCATTTACATCTTTAAAAGACAGATGTAGTTGATGGGACTTAAATAAAGTACGTGTTTATTAGTTTTCTGCCCTAAATATTAAAATTCTCTGTTTTTTAATGCAGATGTAGAATTAGAAGAAGCTATTAGAAGAAGCCTTGAGGAAATGTAATTAAAGATATTACCACACAGCATCAAGTAGCCTTGAAGATACTCAGGATAATGAATTCTTGAATTTGTTTTCTAAAGAAGGCCAGCAATCTACTAACTAGTACAGATGTATTTGGAACACTGCTTTTTTTGCTTTCTCATGTTCAAAATTTTATATTTGCTTTGTATTTTTGTGTTTTTTTAAAAAAATGTAGAGGAATAAAATACATGTTAATACAAATATATAAACTATGTATTTTATTAGAGGTATGACAGTTTCCCAGTTAACTTGGAATTCCTATATATTTAGGTTACAAGAATTGAAAAATAGAAAAGCTCTTGACTATTGTTTATATGTTTCCCAAATAGCATTATTTCTTTACTTGTACAGTATAGGTGATTCTAGTTTATTTTTTTAGGAGTGAAAATGAAAATAAAGCTGCCATAGGTTAGTTTTTCTGTAAATTCTACTTCTCATGTGGCACTAATCTATGTATATGATTACCTCTGATTTCTCTGTTTATGATTATTAGAAGACAGTAATAGAAACTAATCGAGGAAACAGTTTAAAAGTGTTACGAGCACTGTTCTTTGTAGGTTTCACTCAGCGGTGTAATTCCTGCTTTACTTAGAGAAGCACATTGCTGGAATAAAAAGAATACCCTAATTTCTTTGAAATAATTAAAAAGAAACCTTTTCTATTCCTTTTACCTGCTTAGACTTTTATGTGACTTGCATTACCTACTGTTTAAAGGGAATGTTGTCAAAATACTTGCATAAAATTAAACTTATTTTTAATAATAATAGTCTTTTTTATATATTTGTGTAAACATAATCTTTAAAAAAAATAATGTTCCAGGTCTACTCAGGAATAATCTTCCTTAACCCTTTAAAATTTTTATTTCATATGTATCTTCATTTTTTTATTCATTAAATTGTTTTCAGTTTCCTATGTTTGGTATTTAATTTTTAAATGTTGAGGTCCCCATTGTGAATAAAATATCACATAATTAGACTAAGAAGGGTTGTTATACTGTCTTTATATATATGCTTCATGTCATTTGACCAGAAATGTTACCCCAAAATTTTTGAGTAGTAATTGCTTACCAAGTTGAAAATTTTCTATAATTTTTTTAAAGAAAAAAGTCATGGCTAAAATTTTGTTCTTTTTCTGCAGTTACATATTTTAGTGTGAAATAGCATTGCTATATTTTTTTATTACAGCATAGTCTTTTTACAGTATAGTCTTTTCAACCCACATTGGAAATCAATTTGTGTTTTTATTTTTTAAGATATCAGGTCTAGCCCAGCCAGCGTGGCTCAGTGTTTGAGCATCGACCCATGAACCAGGAGGTCGCCGGTTCAATTCCCAGTCAGGGCACATACCTGGGTTGCGGGCTCGATCTCCAGTATGGAGTACAGGAGGCAGCGGATCAATGATTCTCTCTCATCATTGATGTTTCTTTCTCTCTCTTCTCCCTCCCTCTCTGAAATCAATAAAAATATATTATAATATACATATATATCAGGTCTATTCTATCTACTTGTATATATTTTTTAAGTAGAGATTATAGCTTGAGAATTTACCAGTCATTTTTCCAAAATGACTACGTTGTGCTTTTAATTTGTATGTTAAAGTGGTCAAGTAAGGCCTTAGAGGTAATCCTTGAGCCAGACCTTAGGCAGTGGTTCTCAACCTTCTGGCCCTTTAAATACAATTCCTCATGTTGTGACCCAACCGTAAAATTATTTTCATTGCTACTTCATAACTGTAATGTTGCTACTGTTATGAATCGTAATGTAAATATCTGATATGCAGGATGGTCTTAGGTGACCCCTGTGAAAGGGTCGTCCGACCGCCAAAGGGGTCGCGACCCACAGGTTGAGAACTGCTGCTAGAGACACCTGCAGGAGCTTGCACAATAGTGAGAAGCATAAAGGACATTCCAGAAAGAAGTGTGGCTAAACAGATGTGGGGAAGAAGAAACAACACCTTTGTGCCAGAGCTGCCACAGTCAGGTGTGAGGTACACTGATGCTCTATGAAGCAGCTTTTCATCATGACCCTTACAAAGGTAATTGAATTGTTTAATATTTTAATTAATTGTCAGTGATTGTGTTTTACCTGTTAAGCAATTAAAAATAATTTTTAAATTTTTTATTATTTGAATTTAGCTACAAAGGGGAGGGAAGATTTAATCAATGGATAACATTACAGAAAGTTATGGATAAATTACCAAAGTAAACGTGTCTAACATTGACAACGATGCTTATCTTTTTGTTTTATTCATTTACTCATTCATTCACTCACAAAATATTAATTATTTGCCAGCGACTGACTGTTCTAAGCACTTGAGGTTTATTGGTGAGCAAAACAAAGCCCACTCTGGAGCACACACTGGAGGAGAGGAGGTTGGCTAGAGTGTCAGATAATAAGCGAGCCAACCCAATGGTGGTAAGTGTAATGAAGGGATATAGGGAGGGGAAAGACAGTGGGGTGGGAGGCTTATTTTTAGTGGGGTGGTCTGGAAGGACCCTGACCATATGAACTTGAGCAAAGACCTGAAGAAGTTGACCGAGTGAGCCATGGAAATATGTATGAGGAAGAGAACGCCAGATGGAGGGTGAAAAGATCTAAAGGTCAGCTTGATATATATATATATATATATATATATATATATATATATATATATATATATATATATATATATGGAAAAGCAGGAAGGCTCTTATGAGCTAGGACAATGGTTGGCAAACTCATCAGTCAACAGAGCCAAAAATCAACAGTACAACGATTGAAATTTCTTTTGAGACCCAAATTTTTTAAACTTAAAACTATGTAGGTCGGTACATTGTTATTAACTTAATTAGGGTACTCCTAAGCTGGCCTTTGCTAAAAACGTCCTCAATCTGATTGAGGTACGTTCGCTGAGGTCGACCCCTTCCAACTCTCCCATCCACACTCGTCCTGAATACTTGTTTCGTCTGTCTCCTTTCCGAAAACCGACTTCTGCGCATGGGCCACGAAGTTTCAATCGCACTGTACGTGCGCCCGCAGGTGGTATTTTGTGGAAGAGCCACACTCAAGGGGCCAAAGAGCCGCGTGTGGCTCGCGAGCCACGGTTTGCCGACCACTGAGCTAGGAGAGTAATAGAGGAAGTTCCTGAGGCCTTTTTAAAGATCTTGGTTTTGACTGAAATGAGGAGCCATTGAAGGTTTCTGAGAATAAGTTGTGTGCTCTGCCTTATTTAGAAGGATTTCTGAAGTAATGCAGTGAGAGCATACCTGAGAGGCAAGAGTAGAAGCAGGAAGACCAGAGAGGAGGTACTGCTGCAGTATCTATCATACAGGTAAGAATTGGTGGTGCTGGGACCAGAGTGGTGGCAGTGAAATCGGGGAGATGAATTTGGATACATTTTGAAGGTAGAGCTGCGGGGATTTACTTAAGAATTGGATCTGGCATATGAGAAAAAGAGAGCCTAAGATGATTCTGAAATTACTGGATAGACTTTTAAACCAAACACAAAATATATTTGCATTCCAAGTTTGTGCCATGACAGGACAAAATATATTTATCAAGGTCAAGTAATCCCGTACACCAAGAGTTTATTAGTGTTGAGACTGAAGTCTGAGGGAATTGGGTTCCAGTTTTAAGGGCCTCATCTCTGTTCAAGTATTTAAATGGCTTTGATCTCAGATTAAAGATTGCGATTCAGCTTTAAACTGCTATTACCTATCATTCTGTGCACTCTGTACATTCTCATCCTTGCAAGATGAAGCATAGAGCTATAATAGGAGCAAATCCTGAGTGTTAAAAGTAGGTAAAAAAAAGAAAAAAAGTAGAGTGGAAGGGAGAGGGAAACGCCGATTGGCTGCCTTCCACATGCGCCTCGGCTGAGGTACATGACCTTGACCAGAATCCAAACCAGACCCTTCAGTCCCAACCAGCCAGAGCCAAACCAACTAGAGCAAAATTAGATAAATCTTTGCACTCCCAGCCCATTCCACTTCTACAGATTTGCGTAAATTGGGTGTAAAATGGGCCTTAATGGTTACCAGTTATTTCACTCAAAATTCCAACTAGAGCCCTAACTGGTTTGGCTCAGTGGATAGAGCGTCGGCCTGTGACTGAAGGGTCCCAGGTTCGATTCCGGTCAAGGGCATGGACCTTGGTTGCGGGCACATCCCCAGTAGGAGGTGTGCAGAAGGCAGCTGATCGATGTTTCTCTCATGGATCTTTCTAACTCTGTCCCTCTCCCTTCCTCTCTGTAAAAATCAATAAAAATATATATTAAAAAAATTCCAACTAGAATAATTTTTAATAGGGGGGAAAAAGCTCATTAAAAATCCCTCCCTTGGAATGGGTTTGAAATGAAGTAAATTCCGCTTGCGGAAGTCGGGTCTGTTTTTCCTTTCCCTATTCCTTCGGCGGTGCTGTCCAGGCTGTCCTCCTCCTCTCGGGAAAGGGGCGCAGGGGCGCAGGCCAGGAGCGGCCCAGGAGCGGAGGCCAAACGCCCTCTCTTCCCCAAGGGACCTTTCTCCGCGCACCCGGGGACTGCAGCGCTTTGGTTTTTGCTGTGGATCATGGGGGCGGGGAGGAACTAAGCGAAGCCATCTCTGAGCGGTCCACCCACAGTCCACCGCTAGGTCCCTTCGCGTGGGGGCGATCAGAACCTCGGGCTGCGCGGAGGGTCGGGCCGCCGGGGGAGGGGTGTGGTGTGCGTCTCCTCAGCGGCCGGTGTTGCGGGGTCCGCCGAGCAGGGGCCTCGCCTCCGCGGCCGCCCCTCCAGGGGGGGGCTCGGCCGCCGCCCGGCTTCGCCCCTCAGGCTCCCAGAGCCCACCCCGGCCCGTGCGCGGCGAGGGCCCCGGCCGGCAAAGAGCCCCGGGCCTGGGCGGCGCGCCTGCCCTTGTTTGGCCACGCGGCGGCGGCGGCGGGCCCGGGCTCCTCCCGGCCGCCCCCCGCGGCGTCAGAGGGAGGCGGAAGCCCGGGTGCCTGCGACGCTGCGGCCGCCGCTCTCCACTCGCCGCCGCCGGAGAGGCCGGTGACCTCTTGGCTGCCCGCCGCGGAGCTCCGATGGCTCAGGCGAAGATCAACGCGAAAGCCAACGAGGGCCGCTTCTGCCGCTCCTCCTCCATGGCCGACCGCTCCAGCCGCCTGCTGGAGAGCCTGGACCAGCTGGAGCTCAGGTGCGCGGGGCGGGCGCGGGGTGCCGGCGCCGGCCGGCCGCAGTCTGGTGTCCGGGACGCGGTGCAGTGTGTTTTGGGGCGGGGGCGGGGGGGTCCCACTCCTCGTCCGAGAGGAAGCGCATTCGATCTAAGGAGAACCGTGCGAGCGCCCGCCCGCCCCACCGGCGGCCACGTGCTCCCTAACAGAGCCAGCGGTCCGAGCAGAGGAAAAGCGGAGACGGGGAAAGTGACGTCATTTGCGAGCAGGGACGGTGGCAGTCCGGTCCCCAGAACTTCTGGAACCTTCTGGGGGCCGGTGTACGGTCCTCCACGTGTTTTCAACTTAGTCGTGACCTTTTTATGCATTATTAACAGAGGCAGCAGTTGAGCGGTCCGTGATGGGGATGATCAGTTTCTTTGCTCCCAGACACTTCAGAGCAAAAAAATTTAAAAAGCCAGGAACTCCTCCGATAGCAAGGGCTGGCCAGGAGGAGGAGGACACGTGAGGGCCTGCTGGGGGACCGGCGACTGGGGATCTGGATTTAGACCCTGCCGCTTCCAGCTTTCCCCGCCATCCTGCCTTCAGCCCTCACTAGTCCCTCAGCGTTCATTGTGCACCTTCTTCCAGGCGCCGGTCACTGGCCCCAGAGGATGAGATGAGTTTTTGCCTCCTAACTGATGACGGTGTTATTAACTAGTTAAGGTAGTGGTGGGCTTGTATAGAATTTCTGAGTAAGTCATATTACATTTGGAAATGTTTCTTTCCTTTAACAGTGTAGGAAGCCATTTGTGTGATTCCTGGCTGCTGTGGAAATTGTGTGCAAGCGGAGTTAAATGAAATCTCATGAAGGCACCCGCAGCCTCCGGGAACTACACAGGGTTTCCCCCATAGTTCTCACCAGGCGCTGGGTGGATGAAGGAGTGTGTGAGCCAAACCTTCTAAGAAGCATTTCATCATTTCTTTATCTCCCTGAGTTAATACAGCAAACCAAGAAGAGGTGTCTATTCCCCAAGTCCGTGCTTTAATAACCACCGTGCGTTTATCTTAGCGAATGAGGCATGTGTTACTACCCCAGGAAAGGAGTCCGAATATGAGGAATTCTCCACCCACAGTGATTCCATGGATGGCAACAGTTAGAGAAACCAGAGCCAAAACCACTTTCTGGGGTTCTGCTGCAAATGAGACAAAGAAAACAAGAAAAAAGCAACGCTTCTCCATTACTTTTAACACTAACACTTTTACATCAACCCCCAGACAAAGTGGAGCACAGCTAGAGATCAGTGGCCTCAGCTACTCAGTGTCCCTCTGGACAGTAGTTCCTTCTATGTAGCAGCATAACAAGAAACTCGCACGCCTCCCCAGGTCTTTAGAGCTCTGAGGGTGCGTTCTCAACCATTTGGGGGGTTCTCTTCCCTGATCAGAAAGAAAGGATGTTTCCTTAAAGCAATGAGGTCATTGCCCCTCCTTCTCCAAGCTGAGTCATTGTCCTCAAACTGGAATTAATGCCTCATGTGCGGTAGGTACAGAAAGCCAGGTTCTCAGCTGGTTGCAGCGTTGACCTGTATATACACTAATAGGTGCTGGGTTTGATTCCAAATCAGGGTACATGCCCAGGTTGCAGGTTTCACTCATCCCAGTCCAGGTGTGTTTGGGAGACTACTAACTGATCTGATATTTCTCTCTTACATTGATGTTTCTCTCTCTCTCCCTTCCTCTCTCTAAAGTAATAGTACTTTTTTTTTATGTCAAGAACTCATCTCTAAAAGAAAGCCTCTGGATTTGAGTTTATTATAGTCTAATATTGATTAATATAACATGAATTCTGATTACTGTATACAGGTGATTAAACTGTAACTTTCTTTTTTTTAATCTTCCCAAGGATATGTTTTGTTTTTTAATTGATTTTGAGAGAGAGAGAGAGAGAAACATCGATCAGTTGCCTCTAGTATGTGCGCCCAGACCAGGGATTAAACCCGAAACCTTGGCATTGCCCTGACTGGGAATCGAACCCAAAACCTTTTGGTATATGGGAAGATGCTCCAACCCGGCTAGGGCTAAACTATAACTTTTTAAATTAACCCTTGAGCTGAGGAGGTAAGATTGATTAATATATGTTGAATTGTTCATTGTAAGGACTTTCTTCATCATTTTAGACTTTTGTAAGCTTTGTTTCTTTCTTTAAAAAATAAGTAATATTAACATTAATGTTAACTATGGAAGTGTTTTAGAGAATAAGTAAAAATAGAAATGCTAATGCCTGGACAAAGTCACAGCACTACACTGTTAAAAACTAGAAGAATTATGTCTACAAGGTGAATTTTTAAAAAGAAAACATAATATTCATATGTAATTTGTTTCTAACATTTTACCGGGGCACTAGCTTATCTTTTTCAACTTCTTCTAAGAAGGTGATTCCTTTATCTCCTGGTTTTATTACCTATTTTAAGTGGTGTTTGTTTTTTGCATTCATCAGTGGCGCATAACACCATGCTTAAGTTATTGTAATTATAAATAATGCATGCTAACATTCATTTAATGAGCACTGACTATATACCAGACCCCATGCCTCCATTCTCCAGGTGGGAAATTGAAACTTAAGTCTTGTGCAAGGTCACATAGCTAGAACCCAGGAAGACTAGCTATAGAGCTTAATACTTCATTACTAGTTTTCTTAAATATGTCATATTTTAAAATGTGGGAATAGTGTAAGGATGAATATATGATTTTACTGAAAGAAGTGAAAACTCCATTTAAATTGGTGTTTAATTCAGTAAATATTGAACGCCCACTCTGTGCCAGGTATTGTGGAGCTCCTTGTCAGCTCTGGATGGTGAAGATGGGGTGTGGGTTGTGGAGAAGGGCACAGGGCTTGATGACAGGATGGGAGATTGGCTGTTCACACATTTCCCCACACTGATCATATTGTGGCTCCTTCTCCCTCTTATCAGCCATTTGCAGTGGCTTACATGGAGGGTTGGGTGAGCGAAGTGGGTGATATGGATCATTTGTTGGCCGGAAAGTTTCTGGTTGCTCAAAAGTTTCTTAGGGTGTGGCAGTGTCCAAGGAGTCATCAAACAAGATGGCACCATAGTTAATGTACAACAGCCTATAATTTAAAAGAGCACTTTTCATAAACATTGTGATTTGAACCTTAAAAACCCTTTGGCTAGGAGGGCAGATGTTATCTCTCTTGGAAATGAGGGATCTGAATCCAGAGGGACCGACAGTAGCGTGAGGAGCTACTACTCACAGTAGCTCCTCACACTTTCTACACCAAAGTGTCTCGGTAGTGAATGTCATTTAATATTTTGGTTATGATCAGGAAAACCCTTCAAAATTTTACATTGCCTAAAATATGAGTGATCATCGTAGTATTTTTTAGATACAAGAGTACTGAATAAGAGACACGATTTTTTTAAAATTCTTTATTGTTTAAAGTATTATATATGTCTCCTTTTCCCCCATATTGACCTCTCCGAAGAGACATATGATTTTTTTTTAAATTTTTATTGTTTAAGGTATATATGTCTCCTTTTCCCCCCATTGACGTCTCTGAAGAGAGACATGATTTTAAGAACCCGTTTTAGAAATTCTTTCAAATAAATCCATGATAGGAGCACTTGCCATTTTCACGCCTCTTTATGAAAACACAAATTCTTGTTATTTATAAGCCCAAGTTCATGATGTTCACCAGCACCCATTCTGGGCCCATTGCATATATCTCTACTCATGTATATATTTTTTTAGTTGATGTTGTCAGTCACTGTGAAAACTTGTTTACTTGCTTTACTTGGTTCAGTCACAACCACCATCTCGTTATCCCTGTTTCATGGATGAGGAAAATTGAGGCGAGGAGAGTTTCAGTAACTACTCAGGGTTCGAACAGCTGGACTGGAAGCCCTTGCGGTGCCCACTGCCCTGTATTAGCTGGCGGGGAGCAGGCCCAGTCAGGGGAAATCGCTGTTCGGTCTCTTCTAAGTCTCCCGACTTGGTGCTCTGATCCCCAGGCTGCCGACACCTGCAGGGTGTCGGAGACGTGAGGACTAGCTGAGGATAAGAGCCGTTCAGTTCTGTCCTTGTGTGAATATTCTGA
This sequence comes from Myotis nattereri, assembly GCF_964212035.1. NCBI lineage: Eukaryota > Metazoa > Chordata > Mammalia > Chiroptera > Vespertilionidae > Myotis > Myotis nattereri. The sequence continues at coordinate 27,060,342 of NC_138081.1, forward strand.
CTGCAGTTTACTGTGGTGAAAGCCTGCTTAGTTGTGATCTCATGCAGGGAGTTTCCCAGAAGCACAGCCCAGGCCGGCCTTGATGTGAGGATAGGTCCTTCCCCAATTTGGACGTGTGGCTGCTTCCACGATCTGTTAGTGAAAACAGAACTGCCCTCTCTGCCAAGAAAAGTGCTGTCGAATGATGTGTTAAAAAAACAACCATGAAGGATAAAGTGAGAGAGTCCAACAGTGTCTACCCAGAGTTCCAGAAGAAAATAATGGAGTGGAGGACAGGGAATATTCAAAGATACAGTGGCTTACAATTTTCTAGAACTAGAAGAAAGGTAGATTATACGAGTTGTATTTAAGATACCAGTAGCTGAAAAACAGTACAAATTTACTTAAACAAGCTAAGTAGAGATCTGGGTACAGCTTTTTAAAAGAAAAAATTAAAAATACAATATTGTCCATACACTAGACAGATGTACAGTAGTGCCAAGGGAAGCACTAACCAATGCTTCTCAAGCGGGGGGTGGGGAAGAGGGGGGTCAGTTTTTAAGGAAACAGTTCCTGTGCAAAGGATTGGGTTTTGAAAAAGTTCCACCAGTGGACAAGGGTCAAAGATAAGGAAGGTCGCAGAGGAGGGAATAGCAAATGAAAGGTCAAGGATGCCAAAAACTAACAAAAAAACTTTGGTTCTGAAGACTGACATTTTACCTTTGCTATGATATGAAAAAGGCATATGTGAAAATATACATAAGAAGTTCTGTAAAAGATGAAATCTGTTTTTCACAGGGAAAAAGCCCTGTCCATTTCTAGTCTGTGGTGGCGGGGGTGGGGTAGAAGGGGTTGGGGGTTGTGGTGGGGGTGGTGAGGGGGAAACCCATAAAAGTTCCATCTAATTTCCTTTATATTTGGTCTTGTTTAATAACAAAATACTTCTTCATGGGACAGGTTATATTTTTTTCTAGAATGTCTCCTTTAAACCATTTTTTGTTAACAACACCATGAACATACTGTTGTAACTTGCTGTTGTAAATGAAGTGTCCTTTTTTAGAAAAACTTCCAATTCTTTATCACCTGCCATTTGAATGTAAACTCGAGTGTTAAGAAATTAATCTCTTCTTTAGAATCTTCTCAGGTACCAGTCACATGGTTCATCTGTAGACCATGGTTCATTTAAATACTAGAGTCATGGTTTGCGTTTTTAGCATAAATATTTCATATTAGTGCCAACTCAGTCTCTTTCATGTGTACTAGGCCCTAGTTTATCTGAGAGTTTGCAAATGTAAAATGTGTAAGTACATCATGAATGGTGCTAGAAGAAGGCCTGATACTGCATTATTCCTATTTTATAGATTATTAATTTTCATTGTTTCCTAGCCATATTATGTAGTAAGATTCTTTCCAGCTCTTTGCTTTTACTGGCTTTTATAAATGCAAAGTCCAACATATATTTAGTATCTTGATGAGTAAAGGGACCCTGTGACATTTCTGCTTATGAGTGCTATTTTGGGGTGTAACAGGTGGGTGACTGTTGGGGAAAAGGCATATGTGTGGTTGGGGTGAGGAGGGGGGATCCTTATAAGGAATGGACACATGCTAAAACATTGGTGAGGTTGTTCCTTCTGGGCCCACTTCAGGCAGCAGTCAGGATTAGATCTTCAGTGATCTTGGGTTTCTAAGACCATCTGGATACTGGGGATAGATCTGTTACTGTTTATTTTGGAAAGGTTGGCAGCTTGTGTAATTGTAGGGTAATATATAGCAAGAAAGTGCCCTGGAAACAGTGCACTTTAAATATACAGAATTTCTTTTTCTTGCTCTCATGATTCCACATGACTGGGTGTGTTCATGCATATGCGTAGTAATAAGTACATGGATGTATATAGTTGGGGAAAGTAGTACTTCTATAGCCTGGTCATGGCTCTGTACCAAAACCAACAGAGGCATTCCCTTTAAATTTGGGAAAAGGCAAAGATGCCTTCTCTTACAATTGCTTACAGTACTAGAGGACTGTAGTCAGTATTATATAAAGAAAAGTAGGAGCTAATAGCTCTGGTGGAGTAGCTCAGTTGGTTAGAGCGCCATCCTGATATGCTAAGGTTGCGGATTCGATCCCCGGTCAGGGCACATACAAAATCAACCAGTGAGTGCATGGATAGGTGGAATGTCAAATTGATATTTCTCTCTCCTACTCTCTAAAATAAAAAAAGAAAACTAGCTAATAGCATTGAAAAGGAAGAGATAAAAACTATCATTTTATGATCATCAATCTAGAAAAGAAAAACCAATAGAATCAAAAGACAAACCATTAAAATTAAGTATAAGTCATGGTTGCCAGCTAAAAGATGAAACTAGAAAAATAACATTTCTCTAACCAGAAATAACCAACTAAAAAATATCATTAAAAATATATTATTCACAGTAGCAACAATATCCACAAACTATCTAGAACACTGAAGAGTCCACAAGACTACCATCCTTCCTATATAATAAAAGGGTAATATGCAAATTGACCCTATTGGCAGAATGACTGTTCACTTTGATGAGTACTGACCACCAGGGGGCAGACGCTCAACGCAGGAGTTACCCCCTGGTGATCAGTGCACTTCCATAAGGGGAGTGCCGCTCAGCCAGAAGCCGGCTCGTGGCTGGCCAGCGCAGTGGCAGTGGCAAGAGCTTCTCCCGCCTCTGTGGTAGCACTAAGGGGAGCAGGCCTAACCCGTTAGTTGGACATCCCCTGAGGGCTCCTGGGCTGCCAGAGGGATGTCTGACTGCTAGCTTAGGCCCAGTCCCCCGGGAAGGGGGCCTAAGCCATCAGTTGGAATCCCCTGAGGGGTCCCGGACTGTGAGAGGGTGTAGGCCGGTCTGAGGGGCCCTCCCCCACAAGTGCACGAATTTTCATGCACCGGGCCTCTAGTCTATATATATATAAAAGGCTAATATGCAAAGTGTCCCCTCAGGAGTTTGATCGCTCGCTATGATATGTGCTGACCACCAGCGGATGGCATGGAACGAAGGAAGGCCCTGGCCAGCAACCGGGGAAGGAAGGTCCCGGCCAGCAGCCAGAAGGCCCCAATCGGCCCTGATCGCCAGTCAGGCCTAGGGACCCTACCCACGCACGAATTTTGTGCACCAGGCATCTAGTTAAGAATACTTCATCACCAGATGAAATCACCACCTACAATGTGCAGTTCCAAGTAGTGGCTCCCGAAAGAAAAATAAAGAATACTTCAAAACTCTAATAAAGAATATAGAAGAGGATCTGAATAAATGGAGATATATCATGTTTTTGCATGGAATGACGATACAGTATTAGAAAGATGTCAGATTTGCCCGTTTTTTTTTAAAAAAACCCAATACACTTATTCTAGAGTTTACATGGAAGAATAAAAATCTAAATAGATAAGTTTTCTTTAAAAAAGATTAAGAGGCTGTTCCTACCGAATATTAAGGCATATTATAAGACTGGTGCTATTTTTTAATTAATTTTTAAAAATTTTTTATTGATTTTTAAAGAGAGGAAGGGAAAGAAAGAGAAACATGATATGAGAGCAAAACATCCATTGGCTGTCTCCTGCACGCCCCCTACTGGGGATTGAGCTGCAACCCAGGCATGTTCCCTGACCAAGAACCAACTGAGCCACACCGGTCAGGGCAGGTGCTATTTTTCAAAGTGGGTATTTGTGTAAGAACAGTCAATGGAATAGAGATTTCAGATGTAGACCATCTACAAATCACTGGGGGATAAATAGATTTTTGGTGGATCATGTTGGAGAAAAAAGTCACTATGGGGAGAAAAATAAAACAATATCCTTACCTAACTACATATAAAGGTGGGTTCTAGATGGGTTAATAGGAGCCCCGGCCAGTGGCTCAGTTGGAGCATCATCTGATACACCAGAAGAAGGTATGGGTTCCATTCCCTGTTATGGCGCATATGGGAGGCAGCTGCTCAATGTCTCTCTCTCTCTCTCTCTCTCTCCCTCCCTCCCTCCCTCCCTCTCCCTCTCCCTCTCCCTCCCTCCCTCCCTCTCTCCCTCCTTCCCTCCCACACACATCTCTCCTCTCTCTCTCTCTCTCCTCCTTTCCTCCCTCCCTCCCTCCCTCCTTTCTTCCATCTCTAAAAATCAATAAACATGTCCTCGGGTGAGGATTTTTAAAAAAGGAAAAGATATAAATAGGATAAAGGTAAAATGATAGAGTTAATAGAAGGAAATGTAGACCAAAACCTAGGGATGGGGAGACCCTGAAAAAAAATTTCAGAAGCATAAATCATAAGGCAAAACAAAACCAGGAAAAGATGAACTTGATCATTTCAAAATAAGGATCTCTGTTCAGTGAAGGGTATCCCAGCGTTAATATATTATGATAGGATGGGAGAAGATGGTTGCATTATCTGTAACCAACAAGGGATTCATATCTTGAGTATGCAAATCAACAAGAGGACAGCAACCCCTGTTTAAAAAAGAAAACAGGCAAAGGCTATGAATAGGCTAACAAGGATACAAAAAGATGTCTGAAATTATTAATGAAATAAATGTAAATTAAGTATTGAGATATCATTACACTTACTGTCAATAAAGAGTTAGAAAATTGGAAAATGCTGAGTATTGGTAGGGTTGTGGGGATATAGGGACTCCTGTGTTTTGCTGCCAGAAGTATGACCTGGTATGGCCATTCTAGAGAGCAGTCCTCGTACTGAGTCAAGTGAAGGTACACACACCCTTTGTCTCAGCAGTTCTGCCCTCATGCAGGTTTTTAAAGGGCATGTATTCATTGAAGTGTTGTTTGTGGTGGTGAATAGCTGAGGGACAAGGGGAGTGTCTCTACTGGGAGGTAAAATCAGGTGGATATACATGTGGAGAATTGGGCAACATTTAGAAGCTACTGATTAGATGGTTCTTAATAAAATAATGCTGAACATGAGAACATGAATACACAAATACATATTTTTGCAAGAGCAAACAGATAACCACTAAATAGAGCAGGGAGGGAAATGGGAGTGGGGTAAGTGGATTTAAAAAGAACATAAAAATGAAAGGATAAAAAATAAAAGGAATAAAGACATCTTGAAAAGTCTTCCTAATAATCTTTAAACTTGAATTGAATGACGGAAGGGTGAGGACCACTGATCGTCCATGCAGTAACTGCTGTTTTTCTCTATTTATAGGGTGGAAGCTTTAAGAGAAGCAGCAACTGCCATTGAGCAAGAGAGAGAAATCCTCCTGGAAATGATCCACAGTATCCAGAACAGCCAGGACATGAGGCAGATCAGCGATGGTGAGAGCTGGTTCCAAGGACGGGGGCTCGTCTTTTACACCCTCTGTGGGGTTTGTGATAAGCGTGGGTCAGTTTTTGCTTGACTTGTGGTATGAGCACACCGGATTTCAGCATTCAGTGTGAGCCGCAGGCAGCAGCTGCAGCTGTCAGTTTATTACAAGAGATCATTCTCCCACTGTACTCCCCAGCCCAGGCCGAGGCCGGACGTGATGGAAAAAGGCCTCCAAGCTCCTTTGCAGAAAAGCTGCCTCCAAGCAATAAGGCCAAGTATAGAACTTAAGTTCTATCGAAGTTACTGGAACGTAGAATTAAAAGCAGAGGGAGCCAGGCTGGAGTGGCTCAGTGATTGAGTGTTGACCTGTGAACCAGGAGGTCACGGTTCAATTCCTGGTCAGGACATAGGGTTTCGGGCTCGATCCGCAGTGTGGGGTGTGCAGGAGGCAGCCAATCAATGATTCTCTCTCATCATTGATGTTTCTGTCTCTCTCTCCCTCTTCCTTTCATTTCTGAAATCAATAAAAACATATCTTTTTAAAAAGCATAGGGAAGTCATAAGCGCTTTGGCTCAGTGGATAGAGCTTTGGCCTGCAGACTGAAGGGTCCCAGGTTCGATTCCAGTCATGGGAATGTACCTTGGTTGTGGGCACATCCCCAGTAGGGGATGTGCAGGAGGCAGCTGATGGATGTTTCTCTCTCATCGATGTTTCTAACTGTCCCTTTCCCTTCCTCTCTGTAAGAAATCAACAAAATACATTAAAAATAAAAAGTAACCTTATAAAAAAAAAGCATAGGGAAAAGGTGAGATGGGAAGGGAGAAAATGCAAGAAAATAAACTACAAGCCAAATAAAACCCCATTAATGTAAAAAACGTGCCATCATTTTCATATGAAAAGCATGACTGCCCTGGAGGAACAGGTCAGCTTGATTTGTGATTGCTGGTGATGACCTTCCTAATTTGGTGCTTCCTTCACAGAACAAGCTAGTGGGCCAGGTAGCTGTGCAGTACGTGAGCAGTCTACCTCCAGAGTCCACAATGGGGTTGGATCTCTTCGCCATCCTGGCCAAAGATCAACGAATTAGGAAGTCACAGAACTTCCCTCCAAAGATCAATGAATTAGAAAGGACGTAGGGGATTGCTGACGTTTTCATATAAATAATGAGGTGCTGACAGAGTCCCTTTTCCCATCATTGCCTCTGGGTGCTGGCTGAGACTTAGACCACTGGCCGTCTTAAATTTGTCTTGAGGGGGTGCAGTTGAGGCCTAATTTTCAGCCAGCTTTTCACCACTTTCATGGTTTTTTTTCTCAGCCCAAATTGGGGCATTGTATTCTGATAAACATGCAGAATATGCCACCCCAAAATATGCCGCTTTGGCACAAGGATATTTTGAGCTGATTATTTTTGAGAAACTGCAGACGCAAGAGAAGCTCTGGAAACAGAGAAGTTATCCTTTTCTAAGAGAAGTTTACATTTATAGAGCAACTTTCCACATGTAAGGGTGTCTCCCTCTCTATGCCAGGGAGGGGACTGTGAGTCACAAGGACTTTTATCAATGGAGAAGGTGCTGACTGTAGTTAAATCTTATTCTCTTTACCTTGCTTTTCCTGGTCACCTCCCATAACTGGCTTCCTTCCCTCCCCAGCATCTTTTGTCTTCAGCTGAAGATGGTATTTCAGGTGGTGGCGGAGCCATCGGAGAGTTCCTCGGTTTTCCATGTATACGTGAGTTATACATGTTAATAAACTTCTGTATTTTTGTCCTTGTTAATCTTTTATTCTCAGACAAGAACTCAGAAAGATAGAGTGGCAATTATTTTTCCTCCCCTCCGTGCACATCCTTTGGAGAGGTGCAGGACATCTCTCTGCAGCCTTAACCGGCACAAAACCTGGTTATGCTCACTGTTCACGCAGTGGTAAGACCTGATCTCCATCCCAGCTACAAACACATACCTGCCCAGACTTGGCAAACATGGCCACTTGAGAAGTCATCTGGTATTCCATGTATACAGACTTTCAGGGAAAGGGATTCTTTTTATTTTTTTGATTTCAGAGAGAGGGAGAAAGATAAGAACATCAATGATGAGGGAGAATCATTGATTGGCTGCCTCCTGCACGCCCCACACTGGGGATCAATCATATGCCCTGACCGGGAATCAAACCGTGACCTCCAGGTTCATAGGTCGATGCTCACCACTGAGCCACGCTGGCTGGGCCAGGGAAAGGTACTCTTCAACCTCCCTCTCTAAACCAATGCACTTCATCAGTTAATCTTATATGCTGTAGTTTTAATTTTAACTAACCCTTAGGAAATTCATAGCAGAGGTGACCACAGAAAATAGATTTAGCCACAAATAAATGTGTTAGTGTTCTTGACATTTTTTGGGTAGGAAGAAATTTTTCTTTACCTTTTTAGATCCTCTCAGCTGGACTAGTAATTAAATCAACATGAGACAGATTAACAATGGAAAAATAACCAAATTTAATTACATACGTTCATATGGGAACCCCACATACATGAGAGAGTCAGAGACACGCCCCATACATGAGCGGTAGAGGTAGAAAGGTAAAGTGAGGTATACTCGACAATGTGAGCTAAGGTACGAGATAGGGCGTCTGGGGCTGCAGCGGGGAGAGGGAGATTTGCAGGACAATAAAGAGATGCTCAGTTATTAGAAGTTTGCCCTGCCCTGTGGATAGGTCATAAAAATTATCTCTGGCAAGAATTCTTACCATGATCAAACCCCCTAATTTAAATTCTTTAAGGGAGAGGTAAGGGTTTCTCATGAACCCTCAGGGTCTCGATCGCCTTCAGCTCAAAATAATTCCTATGCCAATGTAGCACATTGTGGAGAAGCCTGTTCTGAACCCCTCAACATAGATGAGTTTATGACTCAAGTGATTGGTATTTCAAACTTTTTATGTTTAGGAGAAAGAGAAGAATTAAATCTGACTGCAAACCGTCTGATGGGACGAACCCTCACTGTTGAAGTTTCAGTGGAAACCATTAGAAACCCCCAGCAGCAGGAATCCCTAAAGCACGCCACCAGGATTATCGATGAGGTGGTCAGTAAGTTTCTAAATGATTTGGGAAATGCCAAGAGTCACTTGATGTCGCTGTACAGTGCGTGTTCGTCTGAGGTGCCGCCTGGGCCAGTTGATCAGAAGTTTCAATCCATAGTCATTGGCTGTGCACTTGAAGATCAGAAGAAAATTAAGAGACGCTTGGAGACTCTGCTTAGAAATATTGAAAGCTCCGACAAGGCCATCAAGCTGCTAGAGCATTCTAAAGGAGCGGGCTCCCTAGCTCTGCAACAGAATGCTGACAGCAGATTTAATTAGTTTCCAAACCTGAGCGCAATGATGTGAAAATAACATGCTATCTTAAGTGATAACTAGTTCTTTATGTTAGGCATAACCACTCATTTGATGAAGATGATGAAAATATTCCAGTGTCATCAGTTTTATGAATAACAATTAAAAAGTAGAAATATTTTAATTATCTTCCTGTAAGTTTTTAGATTGAATTATTGTCTTATACTAGGAACTAGCACCATATATATATGTATTTTTTACTATTCTGTGGATGAATGTTTTGTATGTGGGGGAAGTACAGTACGTGCTCAGCTAGGGGTAAAAGAACCACTGTTCTTCCTGGGGCTTTGTCTGGTGTGGAGACACACGGGCACGTGGGGCATTTGGTTGACTAGAAAGCTTTACGCAGCAGCACACGCACATTTCATGTTAGCCAAGCAGAGTGTTTACAGGGATAAAAGGAATCACGGAGTAAGAACCTTTCCCTACATTCTCACATTCAGCAGTTTTTTTAGACATGCATGTCAAATTATTTTAAACTTAAAGATTTACACATCTCATAATAGAAATAATTTCTTGATATACATGAAAATATGGCAAATGAGAAAAATTCACATCTGATTTTACCACTGGTAACAATTATACATTCACTTCATCTTTTCCACATGCATCATTTCTCTAAAATGTTAATTACTATGTAAATACAATGCTGTAACTTGCTTTTAAAAATAATTAAATGCTGCTATAAAGTCCACTTAAACTGTCAACTTAAAAACCTGAGTTACCCAGTCCCCTCACTAGACAGTTGTTTCCAGTTTGTTGCCATTACTGCATAGAGCTTTTCCATTTTTTTGTTTATTTTTTTATAAATTCCCAGCAATGAGTCAAAGGGTATATACATTTTCATGGCCTGACGTAATTCTAGTTGTTTTTCTTTGTCTAAGAGTTACCAATTTATACTGTCTTAAATAATTAAAATGTAGCTATTTCACTGAGCTTTCCAGCATTAAGCATTTTTTTCTAACATTAGATATGAAACATCTTTAGTTTGCATTTTTTTACTAACAAAGTTGACCAGTGTATTGATTATTCTTTTATCTGTAACAAATGAAGCAACTATAGAACACTTTCATTTATTATTAGTGTTATTGACACACAAAGCCCTCAACTTTCCCAAATACTACTGCAAAACAAACATTTCAAACTCAATTTTTATTAGAGCATAAGTATTCTTTCACACTGGAAAAAAGTTAAGATTTGGGTATTTATATCAATGTATATTTATCTATCAATGAAAACAATTCTGAGCTTGGCTTTCTGGACAAAAATGCCCAATTAGTCTCTCTTCATAAAAAGCAATTACAATCTAAGGATATTCATGGCTGCATTGATTGCCAGCCCCAAGTCCTCTTCATTTAAATCTTTCCATTTCATGGGGAACATTCATTCTCATTGATAATGGTGGCAAAGCCTCTTGATTTGCCAGCAAATTCTAATTTGCTGTTATCAGGTTCACTGACAGATAAAGATTTTCTCTTTGTGCCATCTGTTTCTTTATCAGCTTTTTGAAAATTAAGACACACACGATCAAGTTTTCCTCACGTTCTCAAGGACTGTCAGCATCTGTATATCCCGTCTATTTGGGGAAGTAAGTACTCCCCCTTTCCACTGACTCCACGTCAGCCAGGGACTGTACCACAAACATTCCAGCACTGTTTTGTCTCATTCTTTACAATGAAGTTTATTGGAGGCTGTTCCTTATCACAGACTCGAGAGCTGCGACCTATCTCCAAGCTGCGTCAGTCCCTGGTCTGCTGGCCACCAGCCTGAGCCACGTTCAAAGGGCAGTGACTTCAGTGTGTTGATTCTTATTTATTTTTAAGAATGGAAGTGTGACTTATTTTCAAATGACGAAACTCCCAAGCGTCACATTTTTACCTTCATTTAAACTGTCGTCTTCCATGTAGGTAGTAGCTTTGGACCATAAGGGAATTCTGAGTATATGTTTTGTCCATGTTGATATAGTCCCTAACGGCTATAATTGGGATCGGATACCATTTCTACAATGTGATGTACAATTTTAGGGCAGCCCTCTGCCATCCCTCCTGAGCACTGCTTCCCAGTAGAGTTCCCATGCCCACCCTAGTTTCTCTCGTGTGAGCCAGCAGGACCTGCAGAGGAGCCGACAAGAGCAGTCAGTGCTGCTCATTGACTGACGGCAGTGACACTGCTGCCCAGTTAGAAATCTGGCAGATATACTGGTAGAATTGACCCTCCTGGTATTTTAATGTAGGAATCTCTGACACTGAAAAAATCCCTGTGCTGGCTTCCAGCTGTGTTCCCTCCCAGTCTCAGTGTTGCATCCCCTAGGCACCGTTCACGCTGTATTGTACGTGGGTGGGTCCTCCCTTTAATTTAATGAAACATTAGCCAAGTGAGGCATATGCAGAGGGACAGCGTGCAGGCAGGGAGGACCCTTTGTGTTGGAGCTCAGTCTAGTACCGAGTCAGAACTCACCCTAACGAGGGGATCGACTCTGTTTCAACATTTTAAAACTGGAAAGCATGAGAGAATTTAGCAACCACTGGAAGAAGCAGAGGAAGGGTCTGGCACACCAAATTATACGCAACAATTTTTAGCGGGGAAACACCCGTGCATTTGTCCCTTTCACACGGCTCTGATAAACACTACTATTTTGGGAGTGCATCTACATGATAATGCTATTTTTGAAAGATGGATTTTACAATTATTCAAAACAAAAGTGGGAAGTCAGAGCTGAAAAGGCAAGACAAAGACAGCAGTGAGCCTGAACTTCTTTTTGTGTGTCTACTCATGTAACAGCCAAGCCAAATGAAACGACCTTCTGCTTAGGGACACAGCCACGTTCTTAAGTTTTCAACATGAACTAAGAGTAAACAACTTGAACTGGACCACACAAATCTTTCAATTATCCACCTCAACCCCCTAAATAGTGTAGCAAATATGCCTCTTTTGCATGTAGTGGGCATTCAGATCACTTTGGCAGTCACACGTTTGGTGAGGAGCCGATTTCAGTGTCTAGTCCAGCTTTAATGTGCCATATTCCCGGGGTGACCAGAACAGGTTAAATAAATTAGGCACAGTTTGTGCAGGAAATTTGACAAAAGGAATCAGAAAAGAGTGAAAAACCTGGGCTTAGACTTAGCATTTGGATCCAGGGAGTATTACCTCCCAAATGTAACCATCAGATAATACAAGACCTGAGACAAAACAACAGAGGCCATAAGCTTTGCTGCTGGGAAACCTGGCACAGACCTCCCACCCCCTCTCTTACCGCAGAGAGCCCCAGGCACATCCCTGCCCTCCCCAGCTGTAAAGTGGGGGTGAGAATGCTCCTGTTAGGAACTTCAAGAGATACAGCATGCAAGGTGTTTAGCATGGTGGCTAACAGAAAGCACTTGTTAAATAAATTTGAACTATATTTTGTACCACGGGACAAAGTAAATATATTTTTTGGCGGGGGGTCGGGGGAAGGGAGAGGGGCTAGTGAGAGATGCTCAAAGCACAAGGAAATGACTTCTTTAAACAGACTGATACTGATAGAAATAAAAAAGAAATTGTTTCCAAGGCAAAATTACTTAAACCACAGTGCTACTAAATTGCACTAAATATCTACTATCAATAAAATGAGTATGCTAAATATTGGCAGAGTGAGTATCTGAAATATGAAATATTTTTAAGTTGTTTTGATTTTTAAATAAGTCATATTATTCCTTTTACTATTTGGTTCCACGCTGGTGACACATATCAAACGAAATTCAGGCGTTGAAATGCATTTATTTTTTGATTATTGGAATTAATCTTTCATGAAATTTTTATTAAGTAGTATATTTTAAATTAAGCTCACGTGCATAACTGCAACCCAATAGTAATACATACAAGTGGTTTTTCATTCAAATTTACAAAAGCATTATGTAGTAGTAACAAAAATATAGAAGGGGTTGAGATTTCCTTTTAATCCAAAGTTTTTATTTTTAGACCATCTACCAGTATCCTACTATAGATATTTCAAGAGAGAGAAGAAAAGGAGTACTAATAAAAGTTATTACAGCTAATCCATCCATTTACCTGGGAATTAGGTAATTGGATATTCCAGAGTCCACTGTGGTTTTAAATAGTTTGTTAGCAAACAAATTCACTAGTAAGATAAGCTTACATGTTTTAGGGTGAAAACTTGAAGAGTGATAACAGTACACATGTTCGTAACTAGTAGTTAAAACTGAATAAATCTACCTGTTCATTAGATTGACTGTGCAGTGTGGGAAATCTTTATAATTCACTTTGTTTTCAGAGAAACAGATTATCCAGTAATGGGAGCACTTCAGCAAATTACCAGTTAACTATTTCAGAGGTTTTGAAAAGGATGCTCAATTAATATTTTACATTAAAATAGTTCACTATAAGTTGGGACATTAGGTCCTGAAGCCAACTCCTCGTTCTGAGATCTTCAGAATAGACTCCAGTCCCTAACAGCCACAGGCTCAGTGGGTGCATTAATGAGTGTTCTTTCTACACTGAGTTGTCAACTTCTGAAACAACCATCTAACTTCACTCCACAGGGAGGTGTCCATCCTCTTTTTGGTAGTGGCACTTTTTAAAAATTTGTGCAAGAGGAGGCCTGCCTTCCCCCGGCTGCCGGCACCGGCTTCCCTCTGGCAACCAGGACCCGGGCTTCTCTCCAGCCACCAGCAGGCACCCAGGACCCAGGCTTCCCTGGTAGGGAAGGTCTAATTAGCATATTATGCTTTTATTATTATAGATACTGCCTTATATGTGCTGTTCTGTGTGCTATTTAATTCAATAGGAGACTGAAAGAGGAAAAGGAAACCTCGGGAACTTTGAAATATGGCAGTTATTACAAAGCTATATGTCTGAATGCTAAACATTAGCCATAATATAAAAAATACATCAGAGCACAAATGCACAACCTCCTGGAGGCTTACACAAGTTTTCTTCAGCAACCATGGTTCGTTAGACACTAAGAGTAAAGTTATTTAAAGGAATTAAGGGCCTCAGGGGGAAAAATTAATGTTAATTTAGGTTTTATAATTAATTAAATTGAGAACGTATAATGATTAATTATGGTTAGATTTAAAATACAGAAGTGCAAATTAAAAACTCAAATGTGTAACAGATTTCGGTTCTTGCAAAAAAAAAGACAAAATAAGTACACAAAATTATATTACAAATATCAGGGGAACTGCAACCATCAGAGATTATATTTTTTATATGGAACAGTAACAAACTTTTACCAACACACATTTAATTAATATGAAATACAACTACAACATATTACATAATGTGATTTTTCTGATACTAAAAACCGTAAGACTATTTGATGCAAAATATATTTTGTGCAAAAATTAGAGAGACTATATTTCAAGAGAGTAGAAAAGGAAAGATGAATCACCAGCAGGTACCCATTGATAGGAACTGAGTTTTTCCCAACATCTATCCCACTGCCAGCAATGGGAGTGGTGACAAAAAAATAAAATTTTATATGTTACTTTGAAATACATAATGCCAGATTATTTCAATATTCTGAAAACATCCACTCTTGACCACTTAACAAAGACACGTCCCAGAAAATTCTATTAGGTTGTCAACATTAATCTGGATGGGGGATGCGAGTGGCACAGATGGAAGACTTAGGGGGGAAAAAAAGAGAGAAAAGATACAAGAGAAATATATAAAACATTATGCATTTACAAATAATGAAAAAGAACTTGATCGCACATTTTTCAAGAAGTTATTTTTACACATTTTGAAATCCTGTGAAAACAAGGTATATTGCAAAGGGTTAAAATCAAAATCCTTGATAAATGATAATTAGTTTTAACAGTTCATGCAATTATCTTAGCTGGAAAGCTACTGTCCCAAGTCACAAAATTTATGCTCTGCCACATGATTACATATTAAAATCATTTCTTAAAAAAAATTATTTTATATTTGTTCCTGACAGAGGTCTTGAGAAAGCACTGTACAAATTAAAGGTTATAGAAATTTCCAAGCGATAATGTTAAAATACCATACAAAAATGTGTAAACAAAAAGATGCTTTACAGTTGCAGGGCATTATAAAATCCATAATGTGGATTACAATAAAAGATCACCTCTTGTGCATTTTTTAAAATTGTTAGCATAATCCTAGAAGTTCAAAATTGTGTTTTCAATCAGCAGCAAAGGCGCCGGAAGCATCAGTGTGCTTCCCAGGCCTAGGGAGTAACCGCAGACGTGCTGTGTCTGCTCCAGGACTTGGCCAGCACAAGCTCACTATGCTTATGAGGGACACGTGGAAAGTTTTGCAACAAGTCTCACCTGAGAGATGATCTAGCACTAAAACATTTAAACTCCTCTTTTATCTACCCCATCAGAGAGGAAAACTGCTTTTAAAAGATATTATAAACAATATAAATTCTGATAGTAAAGCACTGTAAAAATTAGATACACTTTTTGGCACAAAACACTATTTAAATCCCAGCTCTTTTGCAAAATATATGTCTGAAATTTATTTGAAAATAAAAACTTTTAACATACACACAATGTGTAAATGATTCTATGAATGAATGAATTAGATTCTGTTTCCTTAAACACTGCACACACCTTCAATTTACTTCAATACCAAGTACCTGCATGCATACCTCCACACCCCGCCTGGTACAGATATTGCACAGTAACATTGCCCAAGTACATACTAATGCAGTCTCACAAAACTTAGGGTCTACCTTTCATTATTATTTTTTGTAAGTACTTGGATTCAATACTATTTCCCAGAAAAGCTAGATGACTAATTTCAGAAAAAGAATGCTATCTTTTCTTGACCCATAATATTACAATCTGTACCAATATATTTAGGCATTTCATTTATGTTTTCCAGCATTTAAAATTCAGCAAAACCTGTTTTTGACATTTCTTACAGCATTCCTTCAAAAACAGGAGAAGCTTCGTCTAATGTAAAAAAAATTAAAATGAGTCCACAGGGCAGTAATTTTTCCTCCAAAGATCTCACTCCATTCTGAAAAGCACTGCAGATCAATATTTAAGTCTGCCAACTTTCAAAGCATTAGGTGCAAAATCTGCTAAAAAACTTGTAACATACCATGACAGCTGGATGTAGTTCTCACTGAATTGCACAATTCTTTTCCTGCCTGTAACATTTTAGGGTATGCTACAGCTGCTAAAAGGATTTCTGCTCTTCTTGGTCCTCTGTTTGTTGGGTCTAAGATTGATGACATCTCCACCATTAAGGGTACTTGCACTCTGACCCGAGTGACTTCCACCAGATGTGTTGAAGACACCTGTAATAAATTGAAGGGGGACACAGAGATTGACAGTGACATGTCTCAGGATTACCTACTGAAGACTGCATCCAGCTTCTTAGTGAATCAGTAATATTTCCAAGTATTTACAACTTCATTTACAAATGAAAGCCTTCCTTTTCATTTCATTTATTTTTAATAGAAATACCTATGGTTCAAATTTCAAAGGGTACAAAAGGGTTCACAATGAAGTCTCCCACCACCACCCCAGTTTTATTCCCCTAAGGCAAGCATGTTTTATCAAGTTTCCTATGTATCCTTCAAGAGATATTTTATGCATATATAGGCAAAAATACATACATACATATATATATATATATATATATATATATATATTGTTTTTTCCTCCCTCTGCTACTCCAATGGTGACATATTCTACACATTATTCTGCATCTTTTCACTATTTTTGAAATATGGAATTAGTAAATAAAATAATTATAATAATTTCGCTTATTAACTTTATATCAGATAACTTCCTTAAGAATACCTGACATAGTTAACAGTATTTGTGATATTTTAAGTTAATCAAAACATTACCTATGTAAAAGCTGGTAGTAACGTAAGATTTTCCTATCGAAGCTAAACTAACAAAATGGTCTACGGATAATTAAAGTCATGAGTAGATAAAAAAGATAATTTTTTTAAAAAAAGTTTAACCATTATAGATTCTGTTTTGAACTGTGCTTGTCTTTCTGAACTATTTATCATCCTTGATACACAGAACTATGGGCCAGAGACACTATCAACAACACAAAGGTGACTGCGAGCAATTCCTGCCCACAAGACGTTTACAATCTTTAAAAGAGAAAAAAAGAAGTTTACAATCTAATAAATGAGGTTAGTATACAAAGAAATAATGATATATGTATAAGACATTCATGTTAAGTGCCATAAAAGAGACACAAGATCCCATAAATGGTTCAAAGACAGGATGAGTGACATCTAATTTATTAGAAAGGAGGAATTATAGGAAGCAGGTGGAACTGGACACCTGGCAATGTCCTGGACTTAGATCTTTGTTCACTTAAAGGAAAAGCATGGGGCCAATTACATAGCCGAGCGAGCTTTCTAGATAGTCCATGAGGAATAAATAGTTCTTTGACAGCCCTAACTGGTTTGGCTCAGTGGATAGAGAGTAGGCCTACAGACTGAAGGGTCCTGGGTTCGATTCCGGTCAAGGGCACATACCTTGGGTTGCAGGCTCCTGGCTCTGGTTGGGGGCATGCCGGAGGCAACCAATTGATGTGTCTCTCTCACATTGGTGTTTCTCTCTGTCTCTTCCTCTCCCTTCCGCTCTCCGGGTGTGGATTAAAAAAAAAAAAAGTTCTTTGACAGAGATGGGAAAGGGAGGTTATTCTTGATAGAAGAGTCAAAATGAGCAAAAGTGAAAAGTAGGACAGCCCTGGGCATGTTCAAGAAAGAGCAAGACCTCTGGTGGAACTGGTAAAAGGGGTATATACATAAAAGTGGGGCATGAAGTTGCACAGGAAGGATGGACAAAACTGTCTTTAAATATTGGGATGAAGAGAGCCTGTATTTAATGTGTTACATAATGAGAATCAATATACCTTTAATTAGAGAACTGATACTACTAAATGTAATAATCATTGATCTATCACATTCTAATCACATTTCTTAAACAACTGAGCACACGGTATGAAAAAATAGTAAATAAGATAATAATTAATGGGAAATAAATTCACCAGGTAAACATGGGTCTAAAATGTCCTGGGTACTTACCAATTTTGTTACTACTTGAATGCCTTAATTCTGGATCCTCAGCTACTTGTTTCAGTTTTTGAAGATACTTTTCAGCCAAATATTTAAAAACTAGAATAAAAATGAACAAAAAGCCTACCAGGTCAGTATGACTTATGCAGATAAAATATGTTTTTGCATATTACTTACTATAATATTTATATTATTAAACAAATTTAAAATTAAATTAGAAACATACAATCTAGTTAAAAAATTCAACTTGTAAATTTATTTCAACAATACCTATGTACAATGAATGGCAATACTAATAAACAGATAGTGGCATTTTATTAGTAAAGAAATGAAATAGTATCTGTAATCATTGGCTCTTTAGTTTTCAGTACTTGAATAGTGATTAATATTCAGCAACACTAAATGATGTCTCATTTCTTTAGGTGAAAAAAATACCTACCCAGAAAGACACCTAGGCAACAATCCAGTTGCTATCTAATATAATAAGTAGCAATTCTGGAATGAGAAAAATAACCATCCTCTTTCTCTAATATTACTTTCTTAAACTAGGAAATACTATTAATTTAAGGCTATTGTAACTACCTACTGGAATATCCACCTATTGTGGAGTTCTAAAACAATTCAGTAATTTTAAAAGGTATGCATGAAAAACACATACATGCATATACACTCACACATAGCTATACTTTTAAAGATAAAAAACAAAACAAACACCCAGCAGAGTTTTGCTGTAGAGTACCAAGTATTCCAAGACATCAGTGAATAATTAAAAACTCTAACTCAAAGAAGCATCATGCTTTAATTTTTTTCTTAATGATAGGTGACAATAAAATTCTATTCTCATCATAAATGTTTTCTAAACAACACAACAGAAAACTAAGAAGAGTAAAACAGATTTCCTGCTAAATTTTTACCTTCATTCACATTCAGATCTTCTTTCACCGATGTTCTGTAGAATCTTAGCTTTAGCTTTTTTGCCAGTGCTTCAGCTTCCTCGCTATATCAATGGGAGGAAAAAGTGCTTATAGAGATACTTTCTGATAGCTTGTTTTTAAAAAAATCACTTTTATAGCATTTATTGATACAGCTTGGGGGAGGGTGGTGTCAGATGTTCCAGACTAGTTAAAGCTGTGTTCTCAGCTTGAACAGGGTTTTGTTTTCACTACTCGTGGGAGCTGATAAACACCAATCATGAAACTGTAACTGTAAACACACACTTTTCCATAAAGTCACTAAACTCTAGCCTTAAAATAGCAAAATATCGCTTTTCTTTATGTAATACTTTAATATTCTCTTCTGGTTTAAAAACATTTGAATTTAATGACACTCTGAAAATCACATAGTGCAGTACTTATTTACTCTTACTGGCTATGAAACTACTTTGCTGCCAAAGTCAAAGTCAACAGTATAGTAAGGCTGTCTCTACAAGAGTGGACTCCTAACTTTAGTTTTATTATGACTCCTGATGGTGGACTCCTGATTTTATTAAGACTATAGTAGCTAAGCTCCAAAATGGTTCCCAATGATTCCGTCCCGTCTCCCCACGCTCCGGGTCTTCATACCCTTGTGTAGGCTCCTCCTACACCAGTGATGGCGAACCTTTTGAGCTCGGCGTGTCAGCATTTTGAAAAACCCTAACTTAACTCTGGTGCCGTGTCACATATAGAAATTTTTTGATATTTGCTACCATAGTAAAACAAAGACTTATATTTTTGATATTTATTTTATATATTTAAATGCCATTTAACAAAGAAAAATCAACCAAAAAAAAAAAAATGAGTTCACTTGTCACCTCTGACACGCGTGTCATAGGTTCGCCATCACTGTCCTACACTGTAGTCAAGGTTGGTCAATGGGATCAATAACATAGAGAAACGATAGCATGTAACTTCTGAGGCGAAGTCCTAAGAGACATGTGGCTTCTGCTTTGCTCTCTCTTGGCTTGCCGGCTGTGGGAAGCCAGCTGCTTTGTTGTAAGAACACTCAAGCAGCCCTAGAGAGAAAGATCCACGTGGCAAGGAGCTAAGCCCCTGCCAATGGCCAGCTGAGTGAATCAACCTGGAAACAGGTCCTCCAGCCCCAGTCAAGCCTGTGTGTGACTACAGCCTAGCCAATATCTTGCCTCAACCTCATGGAAAACTGAACCAGAACCACCCTCAAGCTATCCCAAATTCCTGACCTACAGAAACAGAAATAATCAATGTTGGTTGTTGTAAGCCACTAAGTTAGACTAATCTCTTGTATAGCAACAGATAACATAAGAACACATAAACAAAACTTTAATAATACAATGAGCAAATACTTATAGAAAAAAATTAGCTGGATGCTAAACTCCATTCACAAATTTGAGCATAATAGTTCTGAAAATACAAAACAATATGAAACTCATCAACATAGGCTATCTATCTACTTACTCTTTATTAAAGTATCTTTCATATATTTAAATATTTTTAAATGTTTTCTTTAGCATTATCACTAGATCTACATTTGACTTAAAACGAAGAACTGGATTTGTGGTGCAAAGACCTAAGCCTAGAATTCTAAAAGGAGCTTCAAAATTTAATCCTTTAATTTTCTCTACTTATGATTCAGTAAGAACTTTTTTTAAAACAAATCAATCACATAGAACAGCTCACAGAAATTTTAAATATAAGGCATTCTTTATATAAACGTCCCTAAATTTTGTAAGTTTATACAAAAATTAAAATAGTTTTTAACTTTATAGAATTATCGCCACCCCCTCAAAAATTGCCATCTTACTTCTTTATACAAGAATCATCCAAGAGATCAATCTTGTTTTGTACAAGCACAGTTGGTATATCTCCAACTTCAGCTACTACTTTCTCTCTCCAACTGGAAATTGCTTCAAAAGATTCCCTGTCTGTAGTAGAAAATACAAGCACACAAGCCTGGGCTCCTGTAAGGTCACAAAATAAACATATTATTTAAATTAATTTAACAATCCTGTGAAGGGTGAGGGCAACTTTTACCTAAAAACAGTTTTTCATGTAAATAACTGGTGAACTTATCTTTTAGCACTCTGCTTATTTTTTAAAATATAAACTCTATTTTCTAATTCAAAGAACCAATTTTTACCAAGAACAGTGGTTCTCAAACTTGTATAAGTGTCAAAGTTCTCTCAAAATTATAAACTTTTTTTGGGGGGGGAACACCATGAAATATTAATACATTAAATTACATTATAAGAGCTACAGAGAATGGTAAACTAAACATGAATGATGGGCTATTGCCAAGTTCTTCCTGTTAATACTTGTCATTTGCTTCTTAATTTCTTTCAGTATAGATTTAAGAAAAATCTATGAAAAAAATCATAATTCTATTTACTTTTCTAAAAATCTGTTATTATCTCATGTTGGTAGCAGAATACCAATGATGCTAACAAATATCAGTTACAAACCAGGGTCAAGAAAAAAATATATACAGTAAGAAAGGGAAATAAATGGTTTTAGTTTTTTACCGTTTAACTATATAATCCCCATACTATACTCATTGGCAATATTCTATCTATCAACTATCACATTAGGTTGATTACAGCTAAAATTAAATGTAAGCAGAAACCGTCTGGAAGAAACTCTTTTACTCTTTTTATTATTAGTTGTTGAACCAGGCGGCACAGTGACAAAAAGCAGATGTGCAGACCACTAGAAAAACTGTCCTCGGGTCCAGAGGGTCTCCGGGCATCGAGGCCTGTGTTCTTACTGTCGCACCTTCCTTCCCGATTCCTCAGGGGTAAGTGTCCTACTGAGACTCAGACATACGGACTGGGCTACCTAAGACACGCTAAGGCCAAAAACAATTTGTTTATTGCCAGAGGAAATACAGTAGAAAGAAAACGAGGAAAGAGAGAACTGGCAGTTCAGTATTACTACAAAAACAGAGGCTTCATCTGGGAAAATCTCTACTCCAGACAGGTTTAAAACCAAAGATTAAATTAATTACACAATTTGTAAGGGGAAAACAGGCAGATAGACCCTGAGACTTTGTCAAAATTGAAGGAATAAAATTGATGAGGATATTGGTAAATAAATTTTTATTTACTTGAACTCTAAATTTTACTTAAACTACAAATAAAACATTATTTATTCACACTTTAACTTTGATTTAACTAAGTTTTATTATAAAACTATTTGTTAGTTTGAAACCAAGAATTTTCTATCTACTCAATTGTCATTTAATTTGAGGGTCCAATAGGTATTTCCAGGTATACTTAAAGAAAAATATTTAAAATAAAATAAAATAAAGGATAAAAGGGGGGGGGGGTAAGAGAGCAACCAAAGGACTTGTATGCATGCATATTAGCACAACCAATGGACACGGACACTGGGGCGGTGGGGGCTTGTCCTGAGGGGCAGGAGTGGCGGGGTGGGACATCAATCCAGGAAAAAGGAGACATATGTAATACTTTAAACAATCAAATAAATAAATAGATAGATAAATAAATTTTAAAAAAGGATAAAAGAAAAAGTGTATTCATAACAACCCCAAATTACTTAGTGGGGTGCTGAGTGGGAGAGATCAAAGGAATGTGGGAATGTGCTGAAGCCCTGTCTGAAATGTGGTGGTGACATGTTTCAGTAATCAAGGGAGGCAAATAAACATTTTCTGCACTAGACACTGGAGCACCTGCACCCGCTCAGCCCCAGGTGCCACTGCAGCTGTGGAGACAGTTCCCGCCTGTTGCTAGTCCCCTACCTCAAGCACATGCTGCAGGTGCTCGCTGCTTTCCTGCCTCCGGTGCTTTCTGATGCTCCAGAGGGCCCCTGGGTTTGTGGAATTGATGCCTCTGGGGAGAAGCTTCAAGTTACGGGGGATGGGATAAATACCTGATCTTCCTGTTGGTAGGGCCTTCCTGAGGTGTGCCTAGAATGGTTCTGCACAGGGATCCCTCACTGCCTACAGTTATAATTAGCTCATTAACACACCCTCTACAAGTTTTTCTCCTGCTTTCCCTAGTCTCTTTATTTCTACTTCCTGGGATCACTTCCCAGATAAATTACTTCCACCCAGTTGTGCCAAGAACTGCTCTGTTGGTGTCTTGGAGGGAAGGGAAGGTTAAACTAAGAGAATAAGTGTCGTAAGTTACAGGTAATCACCATAATAAGAAAGAGTCAATGTGCCTAAAAAACAAGGAGAAAAGTGACCTATCCAATGTACAGCACAGAAAATAGAAAAAAGAACTACAGAAAATATAAAACCTTGAGCGAGACAACAGAAATAAGTTGTAACAAAGAGTAATTATAATCTTCAGGAAGAAGGGCACATGAATCTCTGAAGCTGTATAGTTCACTTGATACTAAGCCTCAGACTGAATGCTGCAACCAACTCATCTCATTTAAACTAAATATATTACCAAAATGAAAAACAGACAACCTAGATTACTTCTGCAGTTTTTAAATTTTGACAAATGTTGCACAACTGTTTGTTTTAATTTCCCCTAAGTGAAACCATCCATCCATAGAAAATATTCTGCCAAAAAGTTAAAAGAGGGCTCTTTTTGACTGAGGTACCAAAAAAACAGATGATAAATACCAGATTCCAAAATGTGTGTGAGATCATTATTTGTAGAATTTACAAAGGAAATACGTAGCTATAAATCCTACACAACTCTGGAACTCCCTCAAGCACTTCAAGAATATTTTTTTAGAAGAACTGAGAAGGTGGAAAAAGGAAGATTAATAAAGGATTTCTTTAGAGGAAGTACTGTCTAGCCCAGTGATGGCGAATTTGAGCTCGGCGTGTCAGCATTTTGAAAAACCCTAACTTAACTCTGGTGCCATGTCACATATAGAAATTTTTTGATATTTGCAACCATAGTAAAACAAAGACTTATATTTTTGATATTTATTTTATATATTTAAATGCCATTTAACAAAGAAAAATCAACCAAAAAAATGAGTTCGCGTGTCACCTCTGATGCGTGTCATAGGTTCGCCATCACTGGTCTAGCCCAACCCTTCTCTCTCTTTCAAGAAGGTGGGATGGATGGGGGAAGAGTATTATCATTTCTTCCCCTTCTTCTGAACCTAGCAGGAATGGACTTCAGCAAGACCATTTAAGGAGCTTGATATGTGTTTCCAGCAACTCTGGACTGATTCTGCTTGATTCAAGCCTGAGAAAGATGCAGTGGCTGGGAGCAAGAGTAAAAAGACAAGACCAACAGACAAAAACGGAGAGAGCTGCATTTGGGTGTAACTGTGCTCCCCCTGATGACAAGACAATGCACAAGAATTTCATACAAGCATGGAGCCACATCCAAGAGATAAGCCAGCATGGGATCATTTTATTTTATTTTATTTATTATTTTGTTTAAACTCAAGGAAAACTGGCTTAAACTATAATGGGATTTATTGTCTAAGTCAGCAATTTTCAACTGGTGTGCCGCAAGAATTTTTTTAAAAATACATTTTTATTGATTTCAGAAGAGGAAGGGAGAGGGTGAGGGAGAGGAAGAGATAGAAACATCAATAATGAGAAAGAATCAGGCTGCCTCCTGCACCCCTCCTACTGGGGATGGAGCCCATAACCAGGGCATGTGCCCTTGACTGGAATCCAGCCTGGAACCCTTCAATCCACAGGCCGACGCTCTACCCACTGAGCCAAACCAGGTAGGGCAGCATGGGATCATTTTAAATCATGTTCAATAGGGCTATTTATTGGGTGATGAGAGCTTAGCATAAAGGAAGATGGGGATGAAATGATGAGTCCCACAAAGGGGCAAAGCAACTGCCCAAATGACGTATACATTTGCCCTGAAGAAACATCCCCAAGAATGGGAGCCTTGGAGGAATCCAGGATGATTTCCTAGAAAATCATCTTTAAACATCTGCCATCCAGAAGGCCCCAACATCAGAAACCTACCACAGTGTTCTTGTCCCCATTTTGCTCTTCTCCTAGGCCTGACCCAAGAGAATAAAGAACCATCTCTACACGCTGGGGAAGAAAGTGGGAGGAGGAAACAACCAATATTCCTTTCGGAGACCACGGGTACTAGCCTGCTAAGTAAGACTCCAGAGAGGATAAGAGATTTAATGCTAAATTACATTTGGAGTTTTGATTAACATACATGACTGGCTATTCCCATTACCAAATTAAGGTCATGTTCATGACTAGAAATAACTATGAGGCAGCTAAAAAAAATTACTGGAGAGTGACAGAAAAGACGAAGGGGGGGGGGGTTTATTGAGGGTAAAGGAAAAGAGTGCACCTCCTCCTGCTGCCTGATCCTATATAATAAAAGCTTCATATGCGAAGGGTCTGACTGTTGGACCGGTCAACCAGTCGCTATGACGTGCACTGACCACCAGGGGGCAGACGCTTTGACAGGTAGGTCAGCTTGCTGCTGGGGTCTGGCCAATCGGGACTGGGTGAGAAGGGCCGGACACGTTCTGGAGCCCTCTCGCGGTCCCTCCCCGACCAGATCTTGCACCGGGCCTCTAGTCAAATACAAAGGGATGTGAGAGACAAAACAAAAGTTGCATTTTGGTACCTCATGAGCTGTGCCCTGTTCAACATACTAGCTATTATAAATATTCTTGATTCAAAAATGACCCTATACTGTTATTTTTGGTAGGGTGCCCTCCATGTCCGCACTGGATGCTGGTGAAGTGGGCTTCTTGCGATGTCACAAGAAAAGGAATTTTTGAGGCTGGTATGAGTGGCACTTATTTGTGTGGAATTAAACCCCTGAGTTTCCAAGGTTCCCTCCCACTCCACTCCGTCCCACCATGGAAGAAGTCCAGCTGTGTCCTTAGCAGAGCTGGGATTAAAGCTGCTGCCCAAAGTTTCTGTTTCATATTTGCACAGTCCAATCCAGCATCAGGCTAGTTTAGCTTGTGTTCCCAGCTGCAGTCCATCAGTCCATTAAGTGTGGGGAGGTGAATGCAAGGAAGCAGGAGCAAAACCAGAGGAACAAAGGAGGAACCAGAGTGCAAGAATTCCTTTTTCTGCAGATTTTAACATTCTAAGATTTCGTGCACTTCCAGTGGCCCACCCCCTCTAGCTAATTATCTCTGTTTCCAGGTTAAACTGGCAGGCACCTTCCCTACATAACCCTAACTTTACTACACATGCACCCATCTCCCCTTTGTTGGACCCCTTCCCCAAGTGATTAGCAGGGAATGGACTGGTGGTTCCCTGGGGAGTGTGAAGTTGCACCTTCTAGATGGCATGCTTATGATGTCTGGCCTCCCTTTTGCTCCTTTCCTATAATGAGGATATTTTCCCATTGATTTTTAGAGAGAGTGGAAGTGAGGGGAGAGACAGAGAGAAACATTGATGTGAGAGAGACACATCGATTGGTTGCTTCCCGCACACACCCCAACAAGGGTCACAGATCGAGCCTGCAACCGAGGTACATACCCTGAACAAGAATTAAACCTGGGACCCTTCAGTCCACGGGCCAATGCTCTATCCACTGAGCCAAACCGGCTAGGGCTCCTTTCCAACTATTAACCACCAGCTAATTACAATGGTAACACTGTTATCCTTTCTATTTCTTCCTTTGACTTCCAGTTCTGTATTGGTACCAGGTATCTTTAGGAAAGTTAATATTTTAATTTCTCTGTTGTCATTTGGACATCTTACAACTTTGATATTTAAAGGCAGCAGGTGTTTTCTATCCATATATTTTAAAAAGACCTTAATTTTCCTACTATTCAATCTTCCTTCTATACTACCTACCCTAAGAATCACATCATTGAAAAAGTCACTTCATTATCATAAATACCAGTAAACCACCCACAAAGGAATAACTTTGAATAGTTAACAAGCCACAGATCAGGAAACAGAGCTCTAAATAAACTTGTGATGTCAATTACAAGATCACCAGTAGCAAATATTTCTGATTAATAAGATTATTTTTAAAAAGTTACTATTTCTTCTTGTTGGTTATTTTTAAGTTACTATTTCTGAATGCAATTCAGAAAATATTCCCCAAGAAACATAATATTGTAGAGAGTAATTCCATCCTTAAGTAACTGGAAGACCCGACAAGACTTGTTCTGAGTATAGCTCAGGGGTGGGCAAACTTTTTGACTCGAGGGCCACAATGGGTTCTTAAACTGGACCAGAGGGCCGGAACAAAAGCATGGATGGAGTGTTTGTGTGAACTAATATAAATTCAAAGTAAACATCATTACATAAACGGGTACGGTCTTTTTTTTTTTTTAGTTTTATTCATTTCAAACGGGCCGGATCCGGCCGGCCATAGTTTGCCCACGGCTGGTATAGGTGAAGACCAGCAACATAAGCATCACCTGGGAGGTTGTAGAAATCTGTGTCACCCACAGAGCCACTGAATTAGTCTGCATTGTACCAAGCTCCCCGGGGAATTCATTTGCACATTCAAGTTTAAGAAACACTGCTCTAGAGAACACAGTGTAAAATCTGACAATGGTGAAGACCAACTGTGATGAATTGAATGTCAGTAAAAAAATTTTAACAAGGATGGGGTCAAGGATAGGTAACCAGGCATAACTCCAAGTCTCCCACTCCCAGACATCGGCCAAGGTCCTGATTAGAGCCTTGTAACTGTAAATCAAGGACGTTTGCGTTTTCTGGGGATAAAAGCTCACGAAAGACAAAGCTCGGGGCTGTTACAGGGGAAAGCCTGTGGCAGTCACTGGCCAGTTCAATAAATCCTCGCTTGCTGTTTAAGACCTAATTGGAGTTGGTGGTCTTATTCTCGCGAATGTTGGTCCACAACACAACCAGAAACTCAATCTATATAAAAAAAACCCAGTGGTCGTAACGCCATAACGACTAAAGACCAGTCACTATGAATCCCACTGCTGCCAGCAAACCCAGACCCTTCCCTTGCTCCACCCCAGGTCAGCCTCTCCCACCCCGATTGAGTGTGGGGCGGCTAGCCCCCTCCACCCCCATGCGGCCCCTCGCCCAGGCCGGCCCAGCGCCCCAGAGGGGACCCCTACCACAACTGGGGGCGCGGCTGGCCTGCAAACCACCAGTGGCCCCTCGCCCAGGCCCAGGCGGTGCTGGGGGCCAGGTGTGTGTGGCACAGTCTTTTAAAAATAAAGAGAGCCCTGACCAGTTTGGCTCAGTGGATAGAGCGTCGGCCTGTGGACTGAAGGGTCCCAGGTTCAATTCCAGTCAAGGGCATGCACCTTGGTTGCAGGCACATCCTCAGTAGGGGGTGTGCAGGAGGCAGCTGCATGGATGTTTCTAACTCTATCCCTCTCCCTTCCTCTCTGTAACAAATCAATAAAATATATTTTTTTAAAAAGAACTGAATCAAATATGGCAAATTTAAAAAACAAAAATAAAAAAAAATTAAAGAGAGACCTGCTGGAGCTCCGAGGCGCCTCGCGGCACTGGTTGTCCTGCTCCCACCCCCACCCTGTGCGGAGCCCCAGGCAGAGCGGCTGGGGTGGGTGTGGGCCACACGGCCCCAGGCCCCAGCCCCATGGGGGTGGAGAGGTTCATGCCGCAGCCGGTGTAGTGACGCCAGTTAACTTTGCTGGGGAGGCTGGCAGGGTTCCCGTGTGTTCGGGGCCAGCCTGTTTATGCTGGGACCCCAGTGCACGGCCGCACACATGTGGGCATGTGCTGGGAGCGCGGCGCAGGCATCATATGGACATTTGTGCGTAAAAAGGTGTGCACACACCTTTGTGTGCTTAAATACATCTGTTTCTCAGAAGCGTACCTGGAAAGGTGCTTTATCTGTAATAGGCAGTTTTCAAAATGTAATCCAGAGCAAGGGATCTATAGCGAAAACATGCACACAAGGCAAGGTTTTTGATACTAAATACAAAGCTGTAATTGAAGTGTTTATGCCCAAATGTACTGTGAATCAAACACATGGTGTTATTTATCAGCTGGTGGGTCTGTTTGAAAGGTTTGGTCGATCAGTTCTCATTTCACAAAAATAAAATAATGTAACTAAGTTATTACTAAATATATACTTCTCAGGCATAGTAAATATATACTTCTCAGGCATAGTAGTTTACCCGCACGCACGTGTGTAGCACATCAAGGCTGTTTATAAAGTATAACTTGGATGATGTGACAATATGGTTGAGGAAGGGGGTGTGGCTGGTTGTTTTAAAAATTAGGCACCTCACAGTTTTTGAGACAAACGTGTTAACCTAAAATCTTCAGAAAGCAAGGTCAGGGGTCTTTTAAGACCTCTGTATAGGCCTAAAACATAAAAAAGCAGCTACCTTTGTAGGAAGTGGCCTGAAAGAAACCTGTTATTTTCAGTTATTACTGTCTTCAAAGTAAAATAACATTTTTGCAGCCTTTTTATGTGAGGGTTTTTTTTTCATACTTTCATTACAATATTTGAAATAGGTGTTGTCATTACTTTAAAGCAATAGCTTTTTCCTCTCAATATCAGAGACCTAAATTTTCACACACACCCCAACAATGTTTATTTGAAGTAACTTATGCATCTGGACTCCAGGTGGCCTAATAAGTTCAGTGATTAGACAGGTGCTTTTATAGCCAAGGTCAAAGGCTCTTTCCCCTGATTAGTCCTTGAGGGGGGAGCAGCCAGAGGCTCTCCTGACCAGCATAGGGAAAGGGGGAGGGGCAGGAAACCATTAGAGGAAAAGGAGTGGGATTGGAAACTCCCTCCCAACCACCCTTAAGAGAGTTCAAATGCTGGGAACAGCTGCAGGCAGATGGGCGGGGCTGCAAGTGTGGCAGGGCAGCAGGCGGGTGGGCAGGGCGTGCGGTGGGCGAGGTGGTGGACTACCGTGCGACTTTGTGTGCTGGGCCTCTAGTTATATAGATATTACTCTAGATTTAAAGTGCTTGTCCCTTATTCTCTTGGACACTCTATATAATCTAAAGCATAGAAAGAAGCATCTTTTTAGAACCAATCACAGTAAAAAAGTATAATGAGAAGTTATTTTATGTTGTATGCAACTTTCTGTACTAAGTATGGTTTCTACTGCCTAGGCTAGACTTAACTCGTATGCATATAAGCATAACCAATGGACACAGAGAGGGGCTTGGGGGGGTGCGGGGGGAGGCGGGAAAGGACAATGGGGGGGAAAGGGGGACATATGTGATACAACAATAAAGAATTTTTTTTAAAGAGCTTAAGAGGAATAATTTGGGATCCCAAAAGGCTTCCTAATATGATCTGTGCTCTATTCTAACCTATTTACAAGGAAGTCATGTTTCAACATGTCTCACTATACAATAAAGCCAGCATTCCAAGAATATAAAAATGCCTTAGAGCAATGGTGTTTGGTATAATAGGTCTTTTAAATGAATTACAGTGAAATTGTTATTTCTTTAAAATAAAATTTACAAAATTTTTATGCATCTTGAATAATACATTTCTAGGACATAAATCAGTAAGTCATAATTTCATAAAGCATATTGTTTCATCACTAAATCCATATTTTACTTAATTCATGCTTCCTAGCTAGCCCTTTCCTTCTCTTCCTAGTCTTTATTTCTACTTAATTACATCATCATCTGAATCTATACTATTAGCAAGTATTACCTGGTTGCCTAACTGGCATCCAGTTCCCCTCCCTTCCTGAGAACACCCTTCCCCCACTGCACACCAGCCAGGGTTTAGACAGGCTAACTGTAGCCTCTGCTCTGGGAGTTGAGGCCCTAAATGCACCAAGCCAATTAGGGTAATCCCATTCCTCTAACTACTTACTGTAATCTGGTCAAGAGTGGTCTAATCAGATAAAAGCTCAGGACTTTTAATCCATTGGTGTGGGAAGCAACCTTCTCTCCCCAAGGATGTGAAAACCAAGTGGCTTCCACTGCTGACCAAAAAGAAAAGCAGTATAAGGAGGAACTAAAAAAGTTAGTTGCATTTTAAGAAATGCTTTTCACAGACATCTACTTATATGCTTGAGATTACTTTAAGTTAAAATGTTAAATATAGGGAAATCCAAGCTGTTTAAAGCCTTTTAGTTCACAAACTGGAAAGAAAT
Organism: Myotis nattereri; assembly: GCF_964212035.1. Classification (NCBI taxonomy): domain Eukaryota; kingdom Metazoa; phylum Chordata; class Mammalia; order Chiroptera; family Vespertilionidae; genus Myotis; species Myotis nattereri. The sequence goes on from NC_138081.1 coordinate 27,090,953, forward strand.
TTAAACACCCACTGTAAATTAAAATGTAAGTACTAGTTATGGGCTCTATTTAGTTTCTGGCCCAGAATGTTTTCTGTAGATATAGTAAAGAAAAATCATGATTTCTGGACACCTTAAAAGTACGAAACAAGAAGTACACAACAAACTGGATGAACCAAATTTTAAAAGTTAAAAGATAATAATATTGAACACGGTCTTACGGCAAAAATGGAGAAAGCATTAATATTCAAGTACAGTGCAAATTAAAATATTTTTAGCTACCTGGTCTTTTTTTAAAATATATGTTTTATTTCAGAGCGGAAGGGAGGGAGGGAGAAAGAGAGAGAGGGAGGGAGGGAGATAGAGGGAGGGAGGGAGAGAGAGAAACATCGCTGATGAGAGAGAATCATTGATTGGCTGCCTCCTGTATGCCCCCTACTGGGGATCGAGACTGTAACCCAAACTGTGACCTCCCAGTTCATAGGTCGACACTCAACCACTGAGCCACGCCAGCCAGGCTACCTGGTCATTTTTAATCAGGGACCCAATTGATCTACTTAACTGTATGGTTCCAACATTTTCTCCTTTTTATTTATATACAAATCAAACCATTTTCGACATTTGACCAGTTTTGCCTTTTTTAAGCTAGAGGTTCATAATAATAAATATATTCTCCAAAAGTAGCATACTGATTAAAAATACTACCATATCAACTCATCAAAAGTTTAAAAATAGCCCAACCTATTTTTCTTCCTCACAAAAAGAACATATATTTCAGGGCAAGTCTTTATAGAGAAGTAAACTAGGTAAGTAAAAAGAAAATAATGACAATTTCATGCATTCCTCCTACCTGTTGATGTTTCCACCTAGGTTTTCTGTTTATTTTATTTTTTCCTGTTTTGTGTAAGGAGAGGGGAGGAGGCAGTTGTGGTATAATAACCCCACTAAAAAAGTACAAATAACCTTTACTCAAGAATAAACTGTGCAGTTAGGACCCATTAATGAAAAGTGTCAATGCTCATGAAATTCATAATTTGATCTATTTTAAGAGCTTTGGGAGTAAGAACATAATTTCACCTCACACCACAGGAGAGCAATAATCAAAGCTTCAATAGATGGGAAGCCTTTAAGGACACAGTAAAAAGAGTGAGCAGTAAGGAATGGTGACATTATTAGGATGACACCTGAGAGGTGTACCTCCCTTATTTCTCAAGGACCCAAAATGTTTTCTTAGAGTGGGCAGTGGAAGTCAAGTTTCCTTGGTAACAATTTAGAAAGCCAACTTTTTGGTTGCTTATATGTTAGTGTAATTATGTTTTTATTAGACCTCAGTTGCATAATAATAAATCCCACATTTTCAAAAGTGGGGAAAAAAAACATTTATATTCAAAAGCATCAATAGGCCATAATGTTACAAGGTACTAGAATCAGGGGTGGGCAAACTTTTTGACTCGAGGGCCACAATGGGTTCTTAAACCCACAATGGGTTCTTAAACTGGACCGGAGGGCCGAACAAAAGCATGGATGGAGTGTTTGTGTGAACTAATATAAATTCAAAGTAAACATCATTACATAAAGGGTACGGTCTTTTTTCTTCAATAGTTTTATTCATTTCAAAGGGCCGCCGGCCCACTGGCCGTAGTTTGCCCACGGCGGTCTAGATTAAGCTTTCAGTTACTTTGTTCTCATCACAATCACCATTGGCAGTGAGTTGGAGGAACACTAAAAATGCTGTTTTAAATTCCATAAGAAAAGGACAAAATTTTAGAAAAATGTAATGGAAACTTAGAAATCTAAGCTCTTTTGAGGAATTTAACCCTACATTTTAGATCTTAAATCCTACAGTTGTAGTTCTTTCCTTTCATATGTATCTCACACTTCTTTGAACTCCTTTCACACTGAAAAGGCTTTACCCATGAAATTTCATGTAGTAACAAAATGTCATCCTACATACAGGGGCTTTACTTTTTTATATGATAGTTTTCACTCTCTGACTATCTAGTCACTTCCTTGGGGTCAGAGATAGGCATTTACTTACCAGTTGCTGGGGATGCCTGTATAAATCATGTAATTCTAAAGGCAGAGACCAGCACCCTATATTACAAATACTATTTACCCCTCATCAAGATCCTTTGAAGAAAAAAGACTTGGCATTTTAAAAAATTGCTTTGAAATTAATTTAAGTATTCTTAAAGAGAACCCTTTCTATGAGAAGCAAAAAAAGCAAAGTTCTCTGTTTAGCCAAAAGAACATGCCCAAACAAACAAAACCCCCCACAATTTACCTCGATAGTAGGCCTTTGTTATTGCATCAAATTCCTCTTGACCTGCCGTATCCCATAACATTAATCTGACATCCTCGTCATTAACTCTGAAACAAGAGATAGATTTCAATGTAAAGAAAATGTCTTTAGTAATATAGCTTTGTGTATATTTTTATCTTTCAAATTTGGAAGTATTAAAAAACATTGTTTTCACTCTGAAAAAGTCTGAGTAGTTTTAAATGCAGATACAATTACCAAGTGGAAGTAACGGTGAAAGACATTCCTGCAAAGTTTTAACTTTACACATGATTTGAATTTACCTGCCATGTTTTCCCCTTTGACAACATTCACAGTTAGTGGCCTCAGCCGAGCAGTATTGGGAAAGAAGAATTCCCTCAGGTCAGTTTTTGCTCTCCTCTGCTACACAAGTGATAGAACTGGAAAGGAAAACTGCAGCTTACCTGCTTGGTTGCCCTTTAACTCAAAAATTTACTCTGTCATACAGTCCATTGTCTTGCTCACATTCTATAAAGTCACAGCAAACACTGAAATAGCAAAAACTAACCTACTGCTCTTATGGGAAATACAGGGTTAAATTCCTGCGAGCCCCTGGTTATTACATTCTCATCAGCTGATCAATACATAACCTTGTTTTTGTGTGGTTCTGTTTAAAGACACCTTATTTCATATATGTTGTTAATTCATTAACATTGAACTCACAGCCTACAGCACTATAACTTATCTAACACATGTGTTATCTCTGTAAAGCACATCACACAGCCTTCTTGCATTTAGGATCGCTAGACAGCATTTCAATACTATGCTTGGGAGCCGTTTTAAACAGTGAAATCACCAACAAAAACGTGGCACAAAAACAGAACACTAAAAAGACACTTGTTTACAGTCTGAGAGACTAAATAAAAAGACAGACAGTCGTCTTGTTCCACCTAGGCTGGGAATGTGTGTGTAGGGTGACTCAAATTTTTTGCTGCTTTGTGCATGTCTACGAATGACCACCAAAGCACTGGGAGTATTAATTCTGGGATTATGGATAAATTTTAGTAAGTAGGTGAATTTGCAAATGCAGAGTCCACAAATAATGAGAATCGACCATATACTTAAAATATTAATTTGATTCAGATAACAAGTACAAAAACATAAGCATTAATCTTCTTAAAATATCTAAAGGAAACAAATACAAAAATATTTAAAAATTCTTTAAAAAAATATTTTTATTGATTTCAGAGAGAGGGAGATAGAACATCAACTTTGAGAGAGAATCATTGATCCACTGCCTCCTGCATCCCCCCCTCTGGGGATCGAGGCTGTAACCTGGGCGTGTGCCCTGACCAGGAACCAAATAGTGACCCCCTGGTTCATAGGTCGATGCTCAACCACTGACCCACACCGGCCAGGCACAAAAATAGTTTTACAAACAGGATAACAGAATACAAATTAGAAATCCAACAATCATTAAAACAATGAACACAATTATCTTTGATGCTAATGTCTGGGCTAGTTAAGTCAGATTTGTTTAATGTTACTTATTTCCGTAATACAATTTAGTTTGTCTCTTACAATTTGAGATACCCTATAAAGTTCTCAAGACTAATGACAAAAAGTGTTACTTTGATTTGTATTAGAATCAAATTGGATTTCTTGAAGAGTTCCTTTTCACAGAAGTATTTAATCCTCCCAAACCTGCTTTCTCTTATTTATTTAGAGTAAAATCAAATTATTAATTATTAACTCTCTAACTTCTATATAGTCTTGCCCAGTTTTAAAAAGAGAAGAGACATTTTAAACAAACAGATCCCATATTCTAAGCGATGAGAAGTATTCTGACAGACAAGTAACTTTCCTTTCAAATAAAATAGTGCATGGAATCTCACTAGACTGAAGTATCAGTTTGTGTTTAAGAAGTGCTTAAAGTGCCACCAATAAATACAGAGCAGATATAAGATAAAATGAAAAGGGAGGCTGGAGGGGGGAATAGGAAAAGAACAGGAGAGAGGAAGGGAGAAAAGATGAAGGTGGGGAAGGGCAGAAAGATAAAGATACTTTAGTATGTACAGCATGAGTAACCGAAAACCACCACCAACTATTTCATGAGCCACTGCCTCTGAGGCCTAACCTTGGACTGGACTGTGATTAGTTACTATTATTCTGGCAAAAGTCTTGGACACAGTTCACAAATCAAAACCAAGAAGATAAAATGGCCAAATACATACTGGATTTGTCGCTCCAAAAAATCAACTCCAATGGTTTTCTTGTAATCTTTTGTAAAAATGCCTTTGCAATATCGCTGAATCATACTTGATTTTCCAACTGCTCCATTCCCGACAACCACCATCTTGATGGCCACTTCCATATCTTCCTCCAACATTTTTGGAGTTGAAAAGGTTTCTGTACCAACTTTGTTTCCAGGTGATCAGATCTTCTCAAATCTGCGGTTTAAAATGAAAATAAAATTATTTTTTCATAACATAAAAACTGTACAATATAAAATAAGCTATACCTGTCTTATCAGAAAATAGTTATACTGAATTGCAAGAATTTGTTTCCATGATGAAGGTCCCCTCCCCACTGTTTATCTAATGTAAATTCTTTAAAATGAAGGGCCACAGTATCATTCATTTTTGAATCTTTATTAATAGACCTCTAAACAATCTGTGGGCCAATGAAGAAGCTCAAGAGAAAAATTTAAAAGTAATTGAAATGAATAAAAATGAAGACATGTCAAAATTTATGGGACACAGTTAATGTGCAGAGGGAAAATTTATAGCAGTGAATGCTTATTTTAGGAAAAATCTCAAATCAATAATCTAAGCTCCCACTTAAAGAAAGTACCAAAAGAAGAGCAAATAAACCCCAAGTGAGCAAAAGGATGGAAATTAATAAAATTGAAAACAGAAAGATAAAATTAATGAAACAAAAAGCTGGATTTTTAAAAAGATCAATAAAATTGACAAACAGGAAAAAGAAAACACAAATTACCAAAATCAGTAATAAAATAGGGATATCAATCATTACAGACTTTGCAGATTCAAAAGAATAAATACACCAAACAACTCTACATGAATTTGAAAACTTAGATGAGATGGACCAATTCACTGAAAAGTATGAACTACCACAACTCACCCTCTATAAAACAGATAATCTGAATGGCCCCATAACTATTAAGGAAATTGAATTTGTAACTTAAAAGTTAAAAAGGAATCTCCAGGCTCAGGTGACTTCATCAAAGACTTCTACGAAACTTTTAAGAATTAACACCAGTGGGTTCAATGCTCAAAAATCAATCAATATAATCCACCATATTAACAGAGTAAAGAAGAAAAAACACATCACCATATCAAGTAATGCCAAGGAAATATTGGACAAAATTCAACATCCATTTGTGAGAAAAACGCATGGCAAACTAGAAACAGAGAGGACTTCTTCAACCAGATAAAGGGCATCTATTAAAACATCCTGAAGCTAACATCATAATTAATTCTGAAAGACTGATCATTTACCCCTTATGGGAAATGTCCACTCTCACTTCTCCTATTCATCATACTCGAAGTCCTAGCCAAGGCAATAGGCAAAACAAACAAACACCTTACAGATTAGGGAAAAAAGAAAGAAAACTGTCTCTATTCACAGATGACATGAGTATCTATGTAGAAAACTCCAAGGAATTAAAAAAAAAAAAAATCCTGCACTAACAAATGAGTTTAGTAAGGATGCACAATAAAGAGCAGCACGCAACCCTCAAATGTATTTCTATATCCTAACAATGTACAATTTGAAACCAAAAAGTTTTAAATGACATTTATAAGAATTCCAAAGATATTAAATAATTTGGAATAAATCTAACAAAACGTACAGGATCTGTATGCTGGAAACTACAAAATGCTAATGAAACAAAGACCTAAATAAATAGAAAGCTGTATTATGTTCATAGATGAGAAGACTCAATAAAGTAAAAACAGCAATTCTCCCCGAATTGACCTATGGTTTGATGCAATTCCAAAGTAACAGCAGGATTTTTTTGTAGTTAGACACAAATTGATTTTAAACTTTATATGGAAAGATAAAGGAACTAGAATAGCTAAAACAATTTTGAGAAAGAATAAGATTGGAGGAAGTCTTATTACCTGATGTTAATATACTATACAGCTATCTTAATTGAAAAAAGTTTGATTCTAGCAAAGAGAAAAATACATAAGTCAATGTAATAGAACAGAAGTCCCCACATTAGATACACACAAATATAGCCAATTGACTTTTTTTACAAAGGCGCAAAAACAATTCAATGGAGAAAGACAGTCTTTTCAACAAATGGTGATGGAACAACTGGACATTCATATTTTTAAAAAGTAAATCTTCCCCTCACACTTTAAAAATATATATATATTATTTTATTTTATTGATTTCAGAGAGTAAGGGAGAGGAAGAGCAAGACAGAAACATCAATGATGAGAATCACTGATTTGCTGCCTCCTGCACGCCGCCCCCCAATGGGGATAGAGCCAGCAACCTGGGCATGTGCCCTGACTGGGAATTGAACTATGACCTCCTGGTTCATAGGCTGATGCGTAACCACTGAGCCATGCCGGCTGAGCCCCTCACACTTTATACAAATAATTCCCCAAATGAATCATAGGTAGAAATGTAAACTTATAATTTTTAGAAAAATATTTTTAGAAGGTGAAAATCTTCTTGACCTGGAGTTAGGCAGAATTCTTTAGACATGATACCAAAAGATCCACAAAATGTAAAACTGATAAGTTAGACTTCATGAAAATTAAAACATCTGCTCTGTGAAAGACAGGCTACAGCCTGGGAGAAAATATCTGCAAAACACATGTTGAACAAATAACTTTTATCCAGAGCATATTAAGATCCCTCAAAATTCAACATAAGAAATCTAACTAATAAGCACCTGAAAAGATAGTCAACATCTTTATCCATTAGTTTAAGACACATTAAAACCACAAGACACCACTCCATGCCTATTAGAATGGCTAAACTTAAAAATACTGACAATACAAAGTGCTAGGGAGGCTGTGGAGCAATTAGTACTCTCACATTGTCACTGGTCAAAATGCAGTGATACAACCACTCTGGAAATCGGTGTAAAAATTTCTTAAAAGTTACACATACTTCACATGACCCTAGCAATAGCCTAGAGCTGTGATGGCGAACCTATGACACGCGTGTCAGAGGTGGCACACGAACTCATTTTTTTGGTTGATTTTTCTTTGTTAAATGGCATTTAAATATATAAAATAAATATCAAAAATACAAATCTTTGTTTTACTATGGTTGCAAATATCAAAAAATTTCTATATATGACACAGCACCAGAGTTAAGTTAGGGTTTTTCAAAAGGCTGACATGCCGAGCTCAAAAGGTTCGCCATCACTGGCCTAGAGAAATGAATACTCAGGTTCACAATAAAACCTGTACACCAATGTTGATACCAGTTCTATTCATAATCACTCAAAACTGGAACCAACCCAAATGTCCTTCAATGGGTGGATGTATAAACTGACAGATCCATCTCATGGTATCCTACTTAGCAACTTAAAAAAACTGATGATACATGCAACAATTTGGAGGAATCTCAAAAAAGTCTGCATCAAAAGGTTACATATTACCTGATTCCATTTATATGATATTCTAGGAACGAACAAACAGTACAGATGGTCCCAGACTTACATGGTTCGACTTACAATTTTCAATTTTACGATGGTATGAAAACGATAGGAATTCAATAGAAACCTTACTTCAAATTTTGCATTTTGACCTTTTCTTAGGCTAGTGATATACAGTATGATATACTCCTGTGATGCTGGACTGGATTGGGGGGGGGGGGCAGAAATAGGGGGTAGCAGCTCCCACTCGGCCAGGAAATAAGGAGGGTAAACAACTGATACCCTACAGCATAGTGTGTATTAAATGCATTTCGAGTTATTTTCAGCTTATAGTGGGTTTATCAGGTCTAACCCCACCGTAAATTGAGGAGCATCTGTAATTGATGAGTTAGGGAAAGGATACCATAGTTTGTTGGAGTTTTGTGGGGGTTTTTTTTTTGGGGGGGGGGAGGAACGGTAGAACTGTTCTACATCCTGATTGTCATGTGGTTACATGAATCTAAAATTCACAGAATACACCTCCACAAAAAGTCAATTTTACTATATGGTCATTTAAAAAACAATAAAATTTGAAGAAAGAAAAGTGCTATCAGATTTTAACACCGTTTTTGTGATTATCAGCCACTCCTCTATAGTCTTAAAGCACTATATCGAAACTATTCTTAGAAAATAAGCACAATTCTGAGTACAATTTAAAAGATTGACAGTAACGCTCTACATACCTTTTTACCCCAAATTTAATTTTAAAGATTTTTTTTTTTTTTTTTGCCAACCAATGCAGTCTTATATATTAGAAAAGGAAAGGATGAGTTAACTCACTGATCAGAAGAGGTGTGGTTGTTTGTTTTCCATCACAGCCTGCACTTAAATACAGTTGTGATTATATTTTAAAAATACTGCAACACGCCTTGGGTTCAATGGAATTACCTCGATGTTAAGAGTTATACAAAACCTAGAGAAATAAACGGTCCCCAACTGCTAGGCAGTGAGGTTTACTACTCGCCTCCACACCCTCGGGTTCCTCCGCCTGCGGGGAGCGAGCTGCCTGGGGCTCCTGGTTGGAGTAAAGCAATTCGGGGACACCCAGTGCCAATGAGAGCGCAGACGGGCTCATTCATACCCGGGCTGTCTGAGCGAGCAACTAGGGGCGGGTGGGCCCCCCGAAGGACGAGAGGGGTCTGAAAGCCTGGGCAGAGCTCCGGACCCTGCTTCCCATCAAACCTCACCCGGGCCCTGAACGCCCCTGGGCTGGGGTCCCGCCCCGCCGGAGTCGCCCCTTCCCAGGCCGGGGACCGGGTGAGAGCCAGGCGCCGGGAGCTCGGCCAGGATGGAGGCGCAGCGCCTCGCCCCCGCCCCACCCCGCGCTCTCCCGCCCAAGGGGCCATTCCAGGCACCCACACCCGGGAAGACCGGACCGCAGGGCGCTGGGAGGGGGCTCCGGGCAGGCGCGGCCGCCCACCTCCTCCAGCCGCACCGAGGACACCGCGCTCAGAGGCGGGGAGGCGGGCGCTGGGCGGCCGGGGCCGGGGGATGGGAGCCGGGCCTGGAGGCTCCTGACCCCCGAACCCCCCTCCAGTCCCTGGAGAAAGGCACATCCCGGGGCGCCGGGGAGAGGCGGATCCCGCCCCAGCGGAGCCGGACGGGTCCTCAGCCCTTGGAGACGGCGAGTGAGTGCAGCGCCGCCGCCCCGGAGCGCGAGCCGCTACTCACCGTCCCCCCGCGGCCGCGGCCCCGCGGCCCCGCAGCCCAGCCCGGCGCGACCGGCTCCTCCTGGTCGCGGCGCAACAGCTGCCGCCGCCGCCGCCGTCACCTCCACCTCCTCCCAGCGCGCCCGCTGCCCCGGCGGGGCCGCCCGGCTGGCTCGCGCCCTCTTTCGCTCTTTTAAGAACGACTATGATTTTTTTTAACGAACTTTATGGGCGATGAGGGCCAAGAACCAGCGGTTCCGCGGCAGCTGCGCCGGGGATGGAAGGGCGCGGGAGACTCCTCTCCCCACATCTGTGGACCCGCCGCGCTGCGGAGCATGCGCCGGGGTCGGTCTGCGCATGCGCCGCGGGGACCGGTTCCCCGCCGGCTCCGCCCGGCTGCCGGCTGCTGGCGGAGGACCGCGCCGCGTCCCGCGTGCCCCCCGGGAACCCGGTGAGCAGCGGGGAGACCGGAGGCGACAGGAGCTCCCGGAGCGTGGATTCTGGTAAAGGGAAGCTGGCGGACGAAGGCCTCCTGAAGGTCGCCGGCACAGCGCTCAGACCCCCCGGGCACCCGGGACCTGCCTTGGCCGCACACCTTGTGTTCTTGAGCGGATGGCATCCGAGGGGCAGAGTAAGCAAACATGTCGAACAAAGTCGAAAACGCACTCGCAGTCCGCACCTCGTGGCTGGACAAAGGAGAAGTCTGAAGTGGTTAATAATTCAGAGAACCAAACCAGAAATTAAAAGGTTTCCCCAAAGCCAGTCTACACTTTGCTTCCGTTGTTTTTATATTTCAAAGTGGCATAGAGAGAAGGAAAATACCAAGTATTAGTGAGGATGTGAAGTAAGTGAATTTTTCCTACCCAGCAACTGGAATGTAAACTGGAACAAAAAGAGAAAAACAAACATAAAACGATGCGGCACTATCTATTCAAGGAGCATTTTACTCCCTGGGTTTAATGGGTAAAGTTTCAATTTTGCAAGATGAAAAAAGTTCTGGTGATGGATGGCGGTAATGGTTGCATAACAAGGTGAACGTATTTAATGCCCCTTCAAAATGGTCATAATGGTACATTTGGTTATTACTGTATTTTACCACAGTTTTTTTTTAAGTGGGGGCTGGGAAAAAGAGAAAACCCAAGTATGCCTTCGAGAATAAATTTGAGGATGCAAATTTGAGAGAAACTTCTTGAAGAAGCCCCCAAAAGCATTCCTCACCCCCCTTTCCCATTCCCAGGGGATTGTTGGACATTCTCAGTGTGACTAAGTCGACTTTTTATTTGACTCGAAGCTGTACCCAAGGACACAACAGAGATTCTTATGCCATGATAAGGACATGAGACAAGGAAAGCCTGCAGGGAAGCCTGGCCTTTTAAATCCTGCAGTTGTGCGGTAGCAAAAATGGCAATAGAATTAGTCTGAAGGGCTGTGGAAGAAATTTTACCTGCTGTGACTAGAAATGAGTTGCACAAAATTATTTTAGGGAAAGCACTCTGGAAAGTTACAGTTTTAAGTCATTTAATGTTCGCGTCCGGTACAGTCACTGATCCAGCAAGAAAAAAAAAAATGTCCTGTGTCTTTTGCTAGTTATTTCTCTTGTTTGACTCTAACGAGGTAAATACTTTTCCAGGATCATGAATTGTAGATGATTGAAAGGAGGAAAAACATTAAAGAAAAATTACAACATATTCTTAAGGAAGAAATCCTTAAAAATTTTATCACTTAGACTACAAGTCTGAAAACACATGTGAATGAACGCATAGACATCGAGAAAAGCCTAGTAGAAGCCACAATACAGTAGTTCCCCTTTATCTGCGGGTTTGTTTTCCACAATCTGATCCAAAAATCTTAAATGAAAGCCTCCAGAAATAAACAACTCAGTGTTTTAAATTGCAGCCATTCTGAATAGTGTCATGAAATCTTGTGACGTCCTGCCACTCTGCCCACCTGTGGCATGAAACATTCCTTTGTCCACCTATCCACGCTATATACCCCTCCGTAGCCACTTAGTAGCCATCTTGGTTATCGAATTGACTGTCCCAGTACCCAAGCACTTGTGTTCAAGTAACACTTATTTTATTTAAAAATGGCCCCAAAGCGCAAAAGTAGTGATGTTGGTAATTCGGATATACCAAAGAGAAGCCATAAAGTGTTTCCGTGAAGTGAAAAGGTGAGTACAGTACCATAAGATACCTTGAGAATCTTCATTCACATAACAGTATTTTGTTATAATTGTTCTATTATATTATTAGTTATTGTTAATCACTTAGTGTGCCTAATTTAGAAATTAAACGTTATCATATACATGTATGTATACTAAGTCCTCACTTAAATTCATAGATAGGTTCTTGGGAAACTGTTTCTTTAAGTGCAAACGACATATAATGAAACCAGTTTTTCCATAGTCTGATTGCTATAAACAGGAGTTAAGTTTCTACAGCATATTCTGGCCACAAAACCCACCAAACTTCTAAACAAAGACCAAAACATTTCTAGTGTTAAACATTGAAATAAATGTGAGCTATATATACATTTAAGGAAAAGTAATAAAAACAATAAGATAATTATTTTTCAACCTGCTTGTCCCAGTTCTGGGTCAAGGGTGGCCAGAGCCTATCCTGCAGCGCAGGGCACTAGGCAGGACTCCACCCTGGACAGGACACCTTCAATGATAGGGCCACTCACATACACCCCCGCCCCCACATGCACTCAGATTGGAACAATTTAGACACGCCAGTTCACCTCATGTGCACATCTTTGGGATATGAGAGGAAACTGGAATAGTTGGAGAAAATCCATGGGGAGCACATGCAAACTCCACACTGGCCAGGAATTGAAAAAAACATATGTATATATATATATATATATATAGGGTTTGGTGCTATGTGTGGTTTCAGGCATCCACTGGGGGTCTTGGAAAGTATCTCCTGCAGATAAGGGGGCACTATGGTCCTGGGCTAGATGGTAATAAGCTAATAGTCTACAGAATCAAATAGACCATGCTGGAAAACAATTTTCTTATGCTTTCTAGTCAGTTATCAGAATACTGTTTTAGTTCTTAAAAGTTGTTTCACCCTGGGTCTTAGTGTCCTCATGTAAAATATGGAGTTGTCCGTCTTACAGGTCATTTTAAAAAATATTTATTGTGCCAAGCACTGTGCTGGACACTGGGAATTCAGTGATAGGCAAAATGGACATGAGTTGTGCCCTCTTGGAGCTTATAGTTTGGTAAGGACAACCATATATATGTAAATCTATATATGTTTATAATTATACTAGAGGCCTGGTGCACAAAATTTGTGCGGGGGGGGGGGGGGTGGTCCCCTCAGCCCAGCCTGCACCCTCTCCAATCCTGGACCCCTTGGGGGATGTCCGACTGCCGGTTTAGGCCCGATCCTGGGGATCGGGCCTAAACCGGCAGTCAGACATTTCTCTCACAATCCTGGACTGCTGGCTCCTAATCGCTCACCTGCCTGCCTGGTCGCCCCTAACTGTCCCCCCCGCTGGCCTGATCGCCCCTCACTGCCTCTGCATGCCAGCCTGGTCATCCCCAACTGCCCCCCTCTGCCAGCCTGGTCGGCCCCAACTGCACCCCCGCCCTAACTGCCGCGCCCCCCCCCCCACACACACACACACACACACTGGCCTGGTTGCCTCTTACTGCCTCCCTGCCAGCCTGGTCACCTGCAACTGCCCCTTCTGCCAGCCTGGTTGCCCCCAACTCCCCCCCCTTCCCCCCCCCCCACCAGCCTGGTCACCCCACGCAGCCTGCTGTTCAGTCATTTGGTCGTCCTTCACTAACCCCCCTGCCAGCCTGGTTGCCCCATGCAGCCTGCTGTTCAGTCGTTTGGTTGTCCCTCACGAACCTCCCTGCTGGCCTGGTCGTAGGCAGCCATCTTGTGAGGGCATGAGGGTTAATTTGCATATCACCTCTTTATTATATAGGATGAACTAAAATTACCAATGTAATGGAAGCATATAAAAGGGGATTCTAATTTTTTTTACCTTATTGGATTTATTGGGGTGACATTGATTAATAAAATTATCAAGGAGTTTTCAAGGAGGTCCTAATTTAAATTGGAGAGCCCGGGCGGGGTGGGGGGAGGGGTGTCTTTCTGATAAAGTCACATTTTATCTGTTATCTGAAAGATAAATGAGTTAACTGGGTAAAACATAAGGAGAAAAGATGTTAAGTAGAGGGAGGAACGAGAACGATGGTCTGAGGCAGGAAATAATTTGGTGGGTTTGATGAATGGAAAGGGAGCTAGTGTGCAGAAATGAGGTGGTACGTGGTATGAAATGTAGTTATGGAGCCAGGGGCCAGATCCTGAAGACCTTGTGGGTCATGTAAGCAATTTGGTTTATATCTCAAGTGTATTGGAGAAAGCCTTTGAAGGATTTTTAGTGTGGGGATAAGGAGATCCACTTGAAACATCTCTCCGGCTGCTGTCTAGCAAAAATACAGTGTAGAGGGAAATGGGAGAAGGGTGGTCCATGGGAGAGATGATGGAGGCTTAACTGAGGTGGTAACAGGATTGATAAGAGTGGATGAATTTGTTTTGAACTTAGAAGGCAGAACCTATTGGACTTGGCTATGGAGCAGAAACAGGAGGGAATGTCAAGAATAACTCACAAGTTTCTTGAATGACCAGTTGAGATTCCGCCATCCAATTCTGACGTGTGGATTCCGCCTCCCCCCCACCCCCCCCCCCCAACACCACCAAGCAATTCTGGGACACCAGCTGGATGTCCAACAATTCAACTCAATTTTACACTAGCTACCTAGAGTTAGCACCAGATTTTATAGGTTAAGGGTTCAGTCCCACAGGACAGTCCTCCACCCCGCTCCCCACTACACACACACATTTCAGACACCAATTGTAAGACTAGATAATGGATCACCTGTGCTTCTGACAGACCACCGGCTATAGATAGGAGGTTCCCAGGACCCCATCCTTGGATTTGATTAATTTGCTAGAGTGGCTCACAGAACTCAGAGAAACATTTTACTTCCTGTATTACCAGTTTAGAATAAAAGGATAGAACTCAAGAATAGCCTGATGATGCATAGGACAAGGGGAAAGGGCTCTGACTTTCTATGCCCGTTCAGAGCAGTGATACTGGAGAGACCCAAGTGGGAGTGAGGCTCTTATGATATCTTCAGAAAATTAATTTTCTAAATCTTGCACAGGAGGATGCAATGTGGAAGACGGCTTTATTGGCATGGAATTACATTTCTCGGATTCCAAAGTCCCCTGCCTCTTAAGCCAGCCCTGGAAAAGGGGCAGCTGGGAGTTTAGTAAAATCAGAAACTCTAGTGTCCAGAGTTTTCATTCCATGTTGCAGCTGGGTGAAGTTCAGCATTCAGGCCAGATTAAAGTCCATTAGTCCGTGTGTGGAGCTCAACATGGCCTCGCACCATGTGGGCACTGGGGAGAGCATCCCCCTGCAGCAGGATTCCCAACAGGGCCCGTGTGTGTGTGTGTGTGTGTATGTGTGTGTGTGTGTGTGTGTGTGTGTGTGTGTGTGTGTGTGTGAGAGAGAGAGAGAGAGAGAGAGAGAGAGAGAGAGAGAGAGAGACTTTGTTTGACGTTTATATATTTAGATTTTGAGAGGTTTCAGTGGCCACGTCCATCCTAGCCACTAACTCCCTCCCAGGTTTGATTGATGGGCAAGTACCTTCCCTACCATCACTCAGACCATACTGGGCATGTGTCTATACTGCCTTTGTCCAGTTTCTTCCCCCATCGTTGAGCTGGGACAGACTTGGACAGTGTTAAATGCAGCTTTTTGGCAAAGCTATATAAATGGCATGCCTATATCTAGTTTTCCCTTTTACACTTTTCCTGTTAGATAATAACCAGAATACTACAATGGCATCACCAGCACCTCTGTGTGTTCACCAACCCGGAAGCTCTCCAGGCCAGTCCTTTGGAGTTTTTTTGTTGTTGTTTTTTAAAATATATTTTATTGCTTTTTTTTACAGAGAGGAAGGGAGAGGGATAGAGAGTTAGAAACATTGATGAGAGAGAAGCATTGATCAGCTGCCTCCCGCACACCTCCTACTGGGGATGTGCAACTAAGGTACATGCCCTTGATCGGCATCGAAACTGGGACCCTCAGTCCGCAGGCCAACACTCTATTCACTGAGCCAAACCGGTCAGGGTGGTCCTTTGGAGTTTTATGGGCCTTCATTAGGTGGGCATGCTAGATTAAACCATTGGTGATTGAACTCAATTTCTAGCCCCTTCCCGCCCCCCCTCCCTGAGGTCAGGGGATGGGTCTGAAAGTTCCAACCCTGTAATCACATGATTGATTCTATTGGCAACCAGCCCCCACCCTTAGGTAATTTAGGGGCTTTCCAAAAGTCCTCTCATTCACATAACAAAAGACATCTTTATGGCTTTCACCATTTATATAATCCCAAAGGTTTTAGGAGCTCTGTTTAATGTAGAAACAAGGGACACAAGACCAAATTTATATTTATTAATATAAATCACAATATCATACTACTTTGCTGATATGGTCCAAATGGAGCTAGTTATACGTCCTAGCCAGAGTGAGTCAGGAAATAGTTAATTCTAGCTTCCTTTTGGCTTTGTCACTGATTATTCTCGTCTCACATGGGCTAGTCTGTACCATCATAGACACATCTGGATTTAGGGAACTTATCAATAAAGGAATTCTTAGAACATAATAATCTTTCTGTTTTTTTCCTTCACTGCCCAAGTCTTTCTTATATATATATATATATATATATATATACACCAGAGGCCCAGTGCATGAAATTCATGGGGGGGGGTGGGGGGGGGCGGGGATCCCTCAGCCTGGCCTGCTCCCTCTCGCAGTCCAGGAGCCCTTGGGGGATGTCCAACTGACGGCTTAGGCCAGGGGTGGGCAACCCCTGGCACGCGTGCCAAACATGGCACGCCAGTAACTTTTGCTGGCACACGAAACCCTCTCTTATAATCTTCCATTTAGTTTTTTTCTTAATATCGACTTTTTTATTTTTCAGATAAATTCAGTGTAGGTGCATCTTAGATAAATAAATAATTTTACATAACATGTATACATTAAAAAATAAATGTATTTTTCATCATCATATACTGTGTTTTTGTTGCTCGAATGAATTTTATTATTTCTTCAAGTTTCTTCATATACGTACACCTTAAGAGATATCAAGTAGGCGTAACATGTTCTCAAAAATTAGGGTTGGCACGCAGAAAAATTTTGAGTCAGAGATTTTGCTGGTTTTGGCATGCACTCACAAAAACGTTGCCCATCCCTGGCTTAGGCCCTTAGTGTTGCCGTGGAGGCAGGAGAGGCTACTGCACTGCCGCTGCGCTCATCAGCCATGAGCCTCGCTTATGGCTGAGTGGCTCTCCCACTGTGGGAGCACACTGACCACCAGGGGACAGCTCCTGCATTGAGCATCTGCCCCCTGGTGGTCAGTGCATGTCATAGCGACTGGTTGTTCTGCTGTTTGGTTGATTTGCATATTAGCCTTTTATTATGTAGGATTTGCTCTTTATGGAATCGTTTTGGTGTGCTGAGAGATCTCTCTGAAAGGTCTGGCCTGTTTGTGCAACTCTGATTTTTAAGGACTTCTCTGATGGCACATATGAGTGCATCTGTGCCCTGGCCAGAATGGCTCAGTTGGTTGAGCATTGCCCGGTGCACTAAAGGTTGCTGTCTGGGGCATATACAGAAGGCAACTGATTGATGTTTCTCACATCAATGTTTCTCTCTCTCTCTCTCTCTCTCTCTCTCTCTCTCTCTTTCTCTCTCTCCCTCTCCCTCTCTCCCCCTTCCTCTCTCTAAGCATGTCCTTGGGTGAGGATTGAAAAAAAGAGAAGAGTGCATCTGTGTGACATTTTTTTTTTTTACATCTATTGAACATTGGTTTATGTATCACTCCAAAGATCTAGCATTTAATGCATTTTCAAAAGCATATTCACAATCACCGTTTTGTCAGCCACACCTTAATTTAAATTCCTCTCAGTGCTCTCATAAAATAAGTAGAAGAATATATGATTAACCCTATTTTTAGATGCAAATGAAGTAGATAAAGGTCACATGCTCTGCAGGTAAATTAGATACAAGAATCCAATTCTCTTGATGGCCAATTATAAATCTAAATTCATTCGGTTATCCATTACCTGCACTTGCAATTATAAAGCCACATACAGTGATGGGAAAATATTTTACTTATGCTAGCAATCTAATACTTGATGCCCACAACAGAATTTTTTTTCTCACACACAGTCCTTTACACATTAATCAGTGAGGTTTCGCCTGAAGCATTTTATTTATTTAAGCAAACATTTAAAATTAAATTATTTGATACTTATTGCTTGAGAGAAATTCAAGAAGACTTAAATAAATGGAGACATATATTATCTACATGATCATAACACTCAATATTGTTTGTTATCAGTTTTCTCCAAAGGATCTATAGATCTATAGATTCATGTAATTTCAATAAAAATCCCAGCAGGCTTTTTTTTTTGGTAAAAATTTCAAGCTGATCTAAAAGTTATACAAAAGCCCAAGATAGCCAAAACAATTTTGAAAAACAACCAAGTTGAAGAAACAAAACTCTCTGATTATCAACTTTTAATAAAGGTACAATAAACAAGACACATAGATCATTGAAACAGAATTCAGAAACAGACCCACATACATATGGTTAATTGATTTTTCAACAAAGACTCCAAAACAACTCAATGGAGAAAGGGAAAAAATATGATGGAATAACTGGATATCTAAATTAAAAATATATGTATCAGGCCTAACTTTCATAATATGAGTTATAATTTGATTAACAATTATTTGGGACTACTTCTCAGAAGGGTTATGGCTTAAACTATGACATTTGGACATCTTTTATGGAAACTGATCAAAATGACCAACGGAATAAAAAAATCAAGGAACAACCCAAGTAGTAAATAATCTCCAAAGATGGTCCCCAAGTAATTCTGCCCCTCCTTGTACATGCATGCAGCCCCATCCCTCAGGACAGAGATCTGTGTCTTCTCTTCTTCACCCTGATGTGGGCCTGCCACTGCTTTGTCCAGTTGGCTGCAGGGAGGTGACATTCTGGGTCTCTGAGCACAGGCCTTCCTCCTCCTGAATCCCAGTAGCCATGCTCTGAGGAAACTGATGCAGTCAAATGGAAAGGCCCATGAAAGGCCTCCAGCAAACAGGCCCCGCTGAGCTCTCAGGTGACAGCCAGCACCAAGCTGGAGCCATCTTGGAAGTGGACCCCCCACCCCCAGCCTCAGCCTCAGTCAAAACAACCTGGCTAGTGTCATGGGGAGCAGAGATGAACTGCCCCTTTGAACCCTGTGCAAATGCAAAATCACAAGCAAACAAATGATTACTGTTTTAAGTTAGTAAGTATTGGGGTTGTGTATTATATAGCAATGGATAATCAAAACAACTTGCATTAGCACTGGGCTATGAACAAAACTGCCATCTACGTGCCACAGATTTCAAGGAGTTTCTCTCAGATAGTATATACAGGACCAGATCAAAGGCAGAAATATAGGACTTGCTCATAATTATTTACCTGAGGAAAAAGTACTGGGCTTTGGAGAATGAGTAGAGGAAATTCTGGTGAAATTCTCCATACCATCCCTTCAGGATTTTGGTTGGGATTGCATAAACATTAGAGATTAATTTGGGGCAAATTGTCATCTTTGTCATATTGACTCTTTCTATTCAGAAACATAACCTCACTTTTTTTACTCAAGTCTTTGCAGTGTGTATGTGTGTGTGTGTGTGTGTTTGTGTGTAAACTTCCTGAAAATTGTTTTTCTGTTTGTTCATTTTAACAGAGTATCTGCATGGGCCCAGTATTGGAATTTGAGATGAGTTGCATTAGAGATTATCTAGGTCCTTGGGCAATTCTTTTGGTCCCGAAGAAAAAGAGGTAAGAGTTTATATTTTCTGTGGTAATTTTACAAGATTTAGAATGTTAGCTTGTTTGAGGTAGGGAGGAAGCTATCTCAGAGAAATTCACTGATGTATCAATTCGGTTGTGTCTCAAGGTTTGTCCCACCTTCCTACACTCACCCTGGCAACAGGCAGCAATCCTAGTTTTATAAGTCGCCTTCCAGCCATAGTTCCTTTCGGCCCCACTTCACAGGGGTAGCCTTGATGAGGTTGTTCAGGTGGCATCTCCTGTTGACAGCCCTGCAGCACTGCTACTTCCATTCACAGCGTGGGGCCCTGGTTCTGTATGAGACACCATGTACTGATCTCTTAAGCAGGTGTTTCCTCTTTTCATTTATTGAATTGCAGGCTGCTCGATTTTCCCCCAATCTGGTCCTTTTTGCACTTTGTCTTATAGCAGTTTCTTGGTCCTATACTTTCTTTTTCTGTCCCTGAAACAGAATTATTCCTATGTTTATCTTACACTAGAGGCCCGGTGCATGGATTTGTGCACCAGTGGGGTCCCTTGGCCTGGCCTGCGCCCTCTTGCAATCCGGGACCCCTTGGGGGATGTTGGATAGTTGGTTTGGCCCAATCCAGACAGGGAGCCTGATCCTGTGTGCTGAGCGTCTGTCCCCTGGTGGTCAGTGTGTGTCATAGCGACCTGTCAACCAGTTGTTTGGTTGCTTAGGCTTTTATATATATGTAGACTAGAGGCCCAGTGCACAGGTAGGGTCCCTAGGCCTGGCCGGTGATCAGGGCCGATCAGGGCCTTCTGCTGGGGCCTTCCTTCGTTCTGTACCACCCCTCTGTGGTTAGTGCATGTCATACCAAGCAATAGAACTCCCGGTCTCCTGGTCGAACTCCCGTGGGGACACTTTGCATATTAGCCTTTTATATATACAGATTATGTATATAGATTGGTCATTTCAGTGGTATTTGAAAGGATGAAAATACTTTCCCCTGAAATGGGAAGTTACAGAACTATCTTTCTTAGGCAGATATCTGATCGTAAACAAATCTTAATGGCTCTCTGTAAAAGCCAAATGTCTCAGCTTAGCAGTCAGAACTCCCAAAAGTTTCATTCCAGCTCACCTTTTTACTATGTGCTTTTTATGTATCTGATATTTAGACTATTGCTATTTTTAGAACATATGCATAGTTTGCCATGTTGGGCATTTTGTTTTGATTTCCTGACCTGAAAAGTTCATTTATCATATAGTTATTGAATGCCTTCTATATACCAAACACTGTAAATAGTAACATTGTTGTTTTTTAAAAAAATTTATTTCAGAGAGGAAGAAAGAGTGAGATTGAGATAGAAACATCAATTATGAGAGAGAATCATTGATTGGCTGCCTCCTGCATGCCCCTTCCCCCCTCCCCCCCCCTCGGTGATTTGAGCTGTAAACCCCGGGCATGTGCCCTGAGCCGGAATTGAACCATGGCCTTCTGGTTGATAGTTCAGTGCTCAACCACTGAGCCATATTGGCCAGGCAACATTGTTTTTTAAGCCAATCATGCTTAAAATCTTGGAGGAGAATATTTTCTTTCATCAAAATTATATTTTAAGCCCTGGCTGGGTAGCTTAGTTGGTTAGAGAGTCAGGCTGATACACCAAGGTTGAGGGTTCAATCCCCAGTCAGGGCACATACAAGAAGCAACTAGTAAATGTAAAAATAAGTGGAACAACAAATCAATGTTTTTTTCTCTCTCTCCCCCTAAATACAATTTAAAACACACACACATACAAACTATATTTTATTTATCTGGATGTTTAAAAGTATGGAATTTTACACTGTGACAAAGTAATATGCAGAGCCTATGTATTGACACATGAGCTGAGTTAATGCCATTGGTTCACCCTGAGCCAGATCATAATGCACTAGGGGAGATGAAGACACAAGCGGTGCTAGCTGATAGTAGGTTAGAGTCAGAGCATTAGCACTGGTGGAGTCTGTAGGTTTATAATGAAGAATAATTCCATAAATAACTGAAAACAGCATGGCAAGAAATACGGTAGATTCTATCACTGAGCAATTATAGATGCAAGGTGCTATAGACTGTTTGTGTTCCCCCCGTTACCCCTAAATTCATACGTTGAAATTCTAACCTCCAATATGATGGTATTAGGAGGTGGGGCCTTTTGCAGGGCCCTCATGGATGAGATTTGTGCCTTATAAAGGAGACCTCAGAGACCTTACTTGCCCTTTCTGCCATGTGAGAACACAGTGAGAAGATGACTATCCATGAATCAGGGAGTGGGCTCTTGCCAGACTCTAAATCTAGCAGTACCTTGATCTTGGACTTTCCAGCCTCCAGAACTGTGAGAAAATAAATTATGCTTTTTATAAGCCACCTGGTCTATGGTACTTTGTAATAGCAGCTCAAATGGTCTATGAGAGAAAATTAGTACTAAGAAGTGGGGTCCTGCTGTAACAAATGAGGGAACAACTTTGGCATTGAGTATGGGGTAGAGGCTGGAAAAGTTTTGAGGTACATGCTGGAAGAAGCCTACATTGCCGTAAATAGGCCATTCAGGGTGTTAGTGGCGAGAGCTCAGAAAGAAAAGATGAGGGCTGTAGAGCAAGCCTGCATCTTTTTATAGAACACAAGTAATTCTGCAGAGAATGGTGGAAACATTGACAGTAGAGACCATTCTGGTGGGTCTCAGAGAGAAATGAGGAACTTGTTATTTGATGCTGAAGGAAAAGCAATCCTTGCTATAAAGTGGCAAAGAGCTTGGCTGAATGGTGTTTATGTTCTAGTGTTTTGTTCTGCCATTCACATTTTCTTTTTTAAAAAAAAAAGTATTTTATTGCTTTTTTACAGAGAGGAAGGGAGAGGAATAGAGAGCTAGAAACATCCATGAGAGAGAAACATCAATCAGCTTCCTCCTGCACACCCCCTACTGGGGATGTGCCCGCAACCAAGGTACATGCCCTTGACCAGAATTGAACCTGGGACTCTTCAGTCCACAGGCCGACGCTCTACTGAGCCAAACTGGTCAGGGCTGCCATTCACATTTTCAACTGGTCTCCTTGCCTCTGGCCTCCCCACCTCTCATCCATCCTACACACTGCTGCCAGAATGTGCTTTCCTTTCTTTAAAATTTTTTTAAAAATATTTTTTATTGATTTCAGAGAGGAAGGGAGAGGGAGAGAGAGATAGAAACATCAATGATGAGAGAGAATCATTGATTGGCTGCCTCCTGCACACCCCCGACTGGGGTCCGAGCCTGCAACCCAGGCATGTGCCCTTGACCAGAATCGAACCCGGGACCCTTCAGTCCGCAGGCTGATGCTCTATCGATCGAGCCAAACCCGCTAGGGCCAGAAGGAGCTTTCTTAGTTAAATTGGAAGACCTTCTGCTTAAGAGTCTGGAGGAACTCTTCATTGCCATATTATTGTCAAACTTTTTAGTATGGCCTTGTCCTTCTCTTGCTCTCTAGTCTTCTCTCTTTCCATATTTTTCAATATGTGCCCTGTAATCCTGCCAGATTGCATCATGTTACTTAATGTCTTCATGACTTTGATCATGCTGTTTCCTCTCTTAGGATTCTCTTCCCTTCCTTCCTTGCCTTACTAATTCCTTCATGTTCTTTAAGAATTATACAAAATAATATTGAATATAAACTGTAATTGAAAAATTTAAAAAAATAAAGAATTTGTGTATACATCACCACCCTGAGAAAGTCCTCGTTATCATTCCAGGCTGAATTCCATATTTTCACTTAATTCTGTTTCTTTTAGACTTCTTTTCTAGTGCCATGATTACATAGTATATTTACATCATACTATTTCTGAATCTGCTATGTAAATTTTGGTTTGCTTAAGAGCACCTATAATGTATCAGGCACCACTGCTGAATCTAAGTGGTAAAGTGGTGATTAATAAAGATACAGTTCTTGCCCTTATGGAGCTCTGAGACTAGGGAGAAGACAGACATTAAGCAAGTAATTGTAAGTGCTCTGAAAAAGACATATCAATGCTATGGGTAGGATAACAGGCAGACCTAGGGGATCAGAAATCTTTAGGCTCAGATTTCTGTCTTCTCCAGCGATTTTCAACCTTTTTCATCTCATGGCACACATAAACTAATTACTAAAATTCTGTGGCATGCCAAAAATATATATTTTTTGCCGATCTGACAAAAAAAAATGGGTATAATTTTGATTCATTCATATGGGCAGCTGTTGTTGTATTGACCGTTTCATTTTTGTAATTTGAAAATCTAAGGGAAAAGAGGTCAGTGCTCCTGACTAAATAGTCAGGCATTGCATGTTTTAAAAATTCTCGCAGTACACCAGTATGCCTCTTGCAGCACACCGGTTGAAAATCGCTGATCTACTCCATTAGCTCCTGAGCAACTTCCGATCAGGAAGGAAACTATTGTAGTTCTACTGGCCACTTGATAAGGGTTTGTGAATTAATACATGCATTTCATGATGGAAAGCTTTTTCTTTCATGAGGCAACGAATTAAAATTTTAAACTGCTATAACATTTTTTGTTTTATTAAGTCCAAAGAAACTTTTTTTCTAAAATTTCTACTCATTATTCCTAGCTTTGGTCTCTGGAAGAGTTCAGAATAAGTTTGTTCTTTCTTTCATATAGTAGCCCTTCAGATATTTTAAGATAGGTTATGTGGCCCTGTGTATACCCTGTTTCGAGTAGAAGTGGAATGGGGTGGTTAAGTATTTCCATTCCTTCAAAGTCAGAAGAAAAAGTACTTGTACTTACTTTGTGACTACCTGTGAAAGATGGCAGATTGAACACAAGCATTCAACTTGGCTATCTCTCCAAACCCCTCTAAAATGACTTAAAGGATTTTTAAAAAGGCACGAATGTCTCATATTCAAAGAGAATAAATGGGAGTGAGGACATTAGCAAAAGATTTTGGAAACTGGAGAGTAGATGGATGGGTGATAAGTTTTCACTTGTCATAATCATATTATATCCAAGGAAGAGGAACCATAAACAGGCTGTCAAGAAACCCCAGAAGTGAGGCACCTTGCACCATAGACCTCCCAGAGGCTAAGAAATCTCAGTGCCAAGTGTATTAAGCATACCTTTTTATTCTGACGATTTGACATCTGAGGCCTTACTGATAGTGGGGAGACTGCACCTTCCAGGGCTAGCCAATTCCCCCTGATTATAACGACTCCCCTTCCTTGCATCTTCCATATGCAGGCCAACCAATCCAGAACTCACACCACCTCCCACCTCTTCTGTCAGGCTCTTACATTCTGGGCCAATGTTGTGCTGTCCTAATCATCCCAGGGCCAGGTATCACGTCCCTGGGGACAGTTCCCATGCCCCAGAGCCTGCTGAAATCATTGGAACTAGCCAGTCCTAAGTCTGCTTACCCCACCTCTCCCATTCCTCTCATGAAAACGACAATAAAGGCTCTTGCGCATATTTCTCCCTCACTCCCTCTGCCTTCTGACCACCCTGGTGCTTCTCTCTGTGCTCTGTGTGGCATGGCAGGCCTCCATCTCTTGGCAGCTGTGAATAACAAACCCATCTTTTCAATGGGAAGTTGCTTCCTGATCTGAATAATAATCAAATTAATAATGAAATAATAAATTCTAAAACACCAGGAATCTCTGAAAAAGAAGGGTAAAACAGGAGGGTTGCTTGAAAGTTTGTATAAGAAGCAGTTCGTTGCTCCAGATCTCCCTTGCTATCCACCGCCCACCCCCTTGGCTATCACCATGCATAGCTGCCCAACTGCCCTTCTCCCACTACAGCAGTGACTGTATTTACTTTCTGAATAAAAGTGAGCCAGAGGGAGTGAGGGTACCACACTGAAAACAGAAGTGGCAAGTGCAAGTCCACATACCGAAGGGAGAAACTCTAGATCTGTTCAGCTCCAAGATCCGTAGCAATCTGGCTTAGAGCCTCATGTAGAACATTGGGCACATTTTTGTTATTGTTTTCTGGAAACCTAAGAAGCCCCAAAGAAAAGCTTAAAGATACAGATAATTGGGGCTTTCCTCAAGAATAACCTCAGCCAGATCACTCTATAGTAAAGTTCACCAGTTTACAATCCCTGCCTTGGTCCATACAGTTTCGAGTTCAGGTTTGAATGCCCGCTCTTAAATTATGGGTGAATAGATAGTCCATGATCCCCATGCATTTTAGCAGGGCCTCCAACATCAACAACAGAGGCAAAATTCAAGTGTAAGCTAAAACTTATAGAAAACAGTTAAAACTAAGGGAAAAGAAAAAGTTGAAGAAAAAACCTAGCTCATTAAAATCTGCAGAGAGATAAGAAAAAGTAACGTATCAATGAAACAAATATGAGTTAAAAAAAGAAAAATTATGAGAACAAAAAAACCCACTCTTGGAAATTTAGAATATGATAATAGAAAATAAAAATATCAATAGATGGGTTGAAGTCTCCCAGAAAGTAGAATAAAAGTGGATAGAGATATAAAATGATGGAAATCATCCAAGAAATAACTCAAGAAAAATTTCCAGCATGGAGGGACTGACATTATAGATTGAAAGGTCCCACCACTTTCCCAGCACAATAGATGAGAAATCACCTAACTCAAAGTACATTATCATGTAATTACAGTACATTTAGGACGAAAAGATCTTCTAGGGCTAGGCATTTAGAGAGAAAAACTGAAACTGTCACAAACAAAGGGTCAGGGAAGAGAATGGCTGCAGGCTTCACAATGGAGTAGGATCTTAAGATATCTGAAGGTAAATGATTCCTGACCCAACTACACTGGGTCCAGGAAATGAGGGAACCAGCACAGGTGAGAGGGAGAAAGCCCAGACCAGTAGCCGTGTGGGACAGAGGGAACAGCAGGTCCTGATTGGTAGAAGAGGGAGAGACTCCAGAATGGCTATGTCCAAGGAGAGAGACTTGATAGAATACCTAATGAAAGGTTAACATGTGGTATGCAGGCAGGCTAAGGAGCCATCTCAGAAGGTAGATAAAGAAAAATTGAATTTATTTAAGGAAAGAGGAAGGGGGACAGGATACCCAAAGGGAAGGGCTGTACAGCACTGAGCCAAGGTCAGTGATAATAGCACCCAGGAGCTGGAGTTTCATCCTTATATGCAGTCACTGGGGGGAAACTTGTCAGGGGGCTTTGGGGGCTGAGCTAGTGAGCTTGGAAAGCGGATGGAATGCATGTGTGCGATCAGGTGTCTTCAGGACAGTTGTCATTCCTTGTATGGTCTGACTCGGGTGTTCAGCAAGTTTTTCCTGGTCTTTTGTTCTCCTGTGGTGGGAAGCTTACAAATGGCTAAGTATCATATTGCCCTATAGTCCTAACACCTAATATCTTTGAAAAACATGTTGAGAGAAGATTTACATTTCTAGAAGAGTTTAGGGTAAATTAATATAAGATACATAGAGAACTAAACAAGTGACAAAACAAATTCCAGGAAAACAAAAAGTTGTACAAAAGAGGAAATATAATCATATACTACATGGCTCAGCAATGAAAAATATCTCATGGTCATAACAACATAAATGATATGTAAATACTGACTATTGATCTAGTCAAAGGCTGAGACAATAATGCATTATGGGAAGGAGGAGATATGTGAGAGTATGTGTGGGTGTGGTATAGATGTGAGGGGGCAGTAAGTGTGTAACAGAACCATATTTTCATCCTCCATAAAAGGAAGTTGATAGATATATAAAACTGAAAAAATTTTAGAATAGTAGTATTAAAAAGTATAGAAATATGGCTCTAAATACTAAAAGAGACAGAAAAAAAGGATTGGAAACTAGTCCCTTGGAAATAAGATTTGGGAGGGAAGCACATGAAACTCTTGGATTACTGTTTTTCATCAACTTGGTGGAACTATTTAATTTTGTAAACTATAAATATATAAACAGATTAAAAATAAAATTATGTTAAAATTTACTTGTAAATTATAAAATAATGGATAAAGACCATCTTATTGATAGTATTGGCAATAAACTATTTTTTTAGTTGCTCTGGTTCAATGTTTATGCTAGATAAATGAGAGCTTACAAATTAGTGTCCAGAACATTGGCATATAGCAAATTCTCAACAAATAATAATTTCCTTCTAAATAAAAGTACCTAAAACTTTCTTCATGTCAAAACAAATAGAAAAAAGTGAGATGTTTTGATTTTTTTTTTGTCTAGCAACAAATATTATTCTATTATAAACTAGGCTACTTTTAAAAATCATAATTTAATATTAGAAAAAGTTATAGTTCTGTAGCTACAATGTGGAAATCAAATAGCTTACAATTGATTTAAATTGTTTCATGTTTCCCCAAACCAATATGATGGTTAACAAATCAAAAGGAAAAATATGCTAGTTAATCATAGCATAAGCTTTTTTCCTAATATGGTATAAGCAATTTCAGCATTCTTACTGTATGACATCTTAGGGTGTGTATTTTATTAACTCTCAGAGGAAGATTAGTAACGTATCATGTGCTTTTTTTTAAAACCACATTGCTACCCGACTTTAGAGCTCTGAAAAGCCCATGCTCCTTACATTATAATTAAGTAGTGATGTAATCTGATCTGGATTTGTGTCTGAAATAATCACAGTGAGGTTTGCCTTGAATTTTTGTTTTATGAATGAATTCTCCTAGAAAATAAAAACTTTCTAGAAATTCTGTTTTAAATGTCTTCTGTGACCTTCACAGATATTCTCAAACAGTATAGTATTATTTGTTTCAAAATCCATGTTCCCCAATTTGGTATCAACTATCAGTACCATTTACCAAGGCTAGCTATCTCTCATATATGAGATTTCAGAAGGTTCCTTATGTTCAGTCTGCTCTCATCTCAGTCTACAATTCTGCAATTAATCATTTTACATTTTTTACACTTTCCACATGTCAATTACACATCCTTTTAAAATCCAAATGGTGAAATAAAAATCCAAATGGTGATGGCCATTCACTACCTAATATTTTAATATTTTCCCCTTAATAACCGGGATCAAGAAAGGAAGCTGGGGGGGGGGGGGGAGGGGAGAGAGAGAGAGAGAGAGAGAGAGAGAGAGAGAGAGAGAGAGAGAAACTGAATGAATTGTATTCCTTAGAATAGGGTCACCACCTCATTAGAACAGAGTTATCCAACCAGCAGCAAAAGCTAGGGCTCCAATGGTCCCTGCTGTATCTGTACTGCAGATGCCCACAGCCTACACAGCTCACACCTGCAGAATGCCTGGGAAACACTTTGATGGATGGGAGCAATTTTCAGTAACATAGGGAATGATGCTGCTTTGTGCAACACTGTTCCCTTTTTCTTGCAACACAAAGTCAAGTTCTATTTGCCCAATGACACAGCATTTCATTAACAGTGTGCTTTTCTAGCCAGGAGGGTGGTACTAAGGCATGATCTTTGAACAGCATGGCAGGCTTCTGAGGAAAAATGACATACTATATAGATGGACATTTATCTCATTTAATTAGAAAAGGTCATGAGGCTTTTTGTCTTGTTTTATTTTGTAGAAAACAATCACTGATATACGAGTCAAAGGAGCCACATTTATAATAAGAAGAGAATGAGGAAAATGAAAAAGAATTAATTCAATGAATACCAATTAAAAGTAATATAATTAATAAACCACTAAAATCTATATTTTTCGCTTTTTTTTTCCACTATGAATGGCCCACCCATTGAGTAAACATTTAGCTGACGAGGGTTTCTCAAAGTTTTTGTGTTGGTTAATGGTTCAAAATTTATATATCTCCTTTTATAGGATAGAAGCAGTTTCATTGAAGTTATTTGAAATACCAGACACATTTGAAATATCATCCTGCAGAGGCTGGAGGTAGTACAGACACTCTGATGATAATAATAATAATAATAATAATAATAATAAAAGAATGGAAAATTAATATGTAGCACATGTAAATTGAAAAGAAAATTTGCATAAGGACTCCTTTTCAAGTTTTATAATTTACATGACTTATTTGGTCATTTCCGTACTTGTCTCACAAAGAATTAGAAGTAGTCCTGAAATAAATATAAATAATTTTAAAATTTGTATTAGCTAAAATATAAATAGGAGTAAGCCAAGATCTTGAAAAAATGTACAGAATTCAGAAATGAAGACAAAAAGGATAAAAGAAGTTGTATTAGCTAAGCTAAATAAATGTTTGGAAATTGAATTCATTTTTGTTGACTATTACATTTTCTCTAAGCTATTGAAAACCATAGCCATAACGTTTGGAGAGTGCGAGGCAGGTCCCTCAGCAGACTTATTTAAGTACTTTGCACTTTGTAGACATTTAATAAATTCCTGTTGAACTGAGAAAATTTTTCAAGCTTTACACCTTTAGTAGTTAGAACATGAGACCAATCAATTAAGTCTTCATGCTATTATTATAACAGATTTTTTGTTGTATTTGTTTTTATTTTTCTAATTTTAAATGTAGTGTATGCTCATTGTATATAATTATGTACTTAGATATTAAAAATTTAAATCTCATGCCGAAACCGGTTTGGCTCAGTGGATGGAGCGTCAGCCTGCAGACTGGGAGGTCCCGGGTTCGATTCCGGTCAAGGGCATGTACCTGGGTTGCGGGCACATCCCCAGTGGGAGATGTGCAGGAGGCAGCTGATCGATGTTTCTCTCTCTTCGATGTTTCTAACTCTCTATCCCTCTCCCTTCCTCTCTGTAAAAAATCAATAAAATATATTTAAAAAAAAATTTAAATCTCACATACCATCAGATCTAAAGGGAAATGACAGTAAAGTATATTTTTCTTCATTAAGTTTCTCTTCCCCATCACCTACCCTCTCTGTGAGGGAGGAGGAAGAAGATGATGACATACCATAAAGATACTGAAGTAGGAATCAGAAAACCTGCATCCAGTCAAGGCACTGCTACTAGCTGGGCTAGTCCATGGGAGGTAAATAGATTTCATCTTTAAGCCAGATCTCTGACTGATAGAAGCTGCCTAGAGTGCTCCTTGGCCTTTGGTCACATCTGGATTCAGCAGGAAAACATGCCATCATGTGAACATAATTTTGCCAGTGGCCACCCTGGAGTCTATTATTAAATTTATCAGTGATATGGATTGAACTGTGGTAGGCAATTAGACACACATGAGCTGAGCAAGGACGATGGACCAGGTACAGAAGGTCAGCAGGGCAGAAAGCCCTGGGTGGCTAGCGATGTGCAAAACTGGGCAAACAAGGACTTTGACCTGAGGGTGACCTTTCCTCCCCTAACATGTGGTTGGTCATGCGGTTCAGACCCTCACCTGACCTTTCCTCCCTTGGCATGTTGCTAGTCATGCAGGTTAGACCCCCTTAGAGGAGGAACAGAAAAGGGGGCCAGAAAATAGCCCTTAAATATTAAGTACCCAGGACAACGAGGTTCTGACGGAATGAAATATATCTAGACCTCAGTTATGTTTCAGCTCTAGGCCCAGAAAAGCATCAAAATCAGACAAGCGACACTGGCTGACATCAGGACCAGCTGTGTTGATTAATGACCCCCTGGCCTGGCACCGACCAGTCAGCGGAGACCATGACCCTGAGAGAACACACCTGGGAAGCTGATGAATAACCTATTGGGATAATCCCCTGAGACCTACAGATAAATTACCCTTAAGACAGAGCACCCAGTACCAGGCTCTCCCTGGAGCACACCGGCGCCGTTCCTCACCCTCTCCCGCTGGAAGCATCGTCCTTGCCTCTCTTGCTTCTACGTTTGCCTCTGTAACTTGTTCTCTAAGCCCATGCAGCTCAGCTGGCTCACTTCTTCCACCACTCAGCTCTTCCACCTCTGTGACTCCCTAAATAAACTTTTGCTTGTATTTGAGTCTGAGCTCTGAATTCTTCCTTAGCCAGAACTCTGGGGACCGAGGTTGCTGAACAGAGGTCCATTTGCTGGTAACATTTTGGTGCCATTTTCACCACCAACAGAATTACATTATTTATATAGTGTCTTTCAACTCTAATATGTCATTATTAGGTAAAGAAAAATCATAGTTGAAATTTTAAGGAATATTTAAACATACAGTTTTCATTGTTATTTGGGTATGGCAAGGCCAATAAAGCGGGAGATGACTGCCATGAAAACGGAAATTTATTGTACTCACAGATCCCGAGAGGAAAGGGCACACCCCATTATGAGGATCACACAAGGAAGCATGGGGTAAGTCAGAGGTAGAGGGAATAGAGGGAAATGTTGGCAAGAGCCTTGACTGTGGTTTCTACAAAAAGAAACCGGTGAGGAAGGGTAAACAGGATTCTCTAATTCAAATAATTCCAGTGGGGTCTGGAGCACAGGGGCTGTCCCCTAGTTGTCTGGTAGCCAGCCCTGGGGTGATTAAGGCAGGGGAACTGCTGCCCTGAGTGTGGGAGCAGGGAGGAGGTGGTTAGGCGTGTGGGCTCTGGGTTTGTTGGTTTGCAGTCCCTCTGGAGTCATCAAGGCCCCGATTTCAAAACATTAAGATACAGAAAATAAAAAGACATGGTTAACACAAGGCACTTTTTAGAATATCAATTCTTTTTTGCATTTCATTTGGGTCCATACAGTGTCTCTTAATGCTATGAATTCCTTTGATTATGGGGAGAAAATGTAAGCAACAAGTAATAATCTGTTCTTTTCCAAATGGGAGAGTGCTCAGACATCTGAAAGAGATATCCCCTAAACACTCCTATATTGTTTTGATTGTAATAACAGCAATTTGAATCTAGTTGTCCACTGTTAACAAGTTTGTGACCTGTTATTGAATACTTCAGAATATTACTCACAGTTTATTGTTGAGACCGCCAAATCCAACCAATCAGTTTATGACTGTCCATTTGGTGGCTAGACATCATGATACTCTTACCTAAAGAGAATGACAGTCAATATCATAGATTATTATATCTTACTAGAGGCCCAGTGCAGAAAATTCCTGCACTTGTGGAGCAGGGGGGGGGGGGGGGGGGCGGGGCAGCATCTCTCAGCAGTCCTGGAGCCCTCGGGGCATGTCTGGCTCACAGGCCTCCACCATCGCCCCTGCGCTTGCCAGCTGTGAGCCTGGCTTCTGGCTGAGAGGAGCTCCCACTGTGGGAGCACACATGCTAAGTGCCCGGTCGTCCAGTTGTCCATTCAACCAACCAAAGCGTAATATGCTAATGCTATGCTAAGACTGCTCAACCGCTCGCTATGACATGTACACCAGGGGGCAGCTCTTGCATTGAGCAGGATCAGGCCAAAACCAGCTCTCCGACATCCCCCAAGAGGTCCTGGATTGCGAGAGGGTGCAGGCCAGGCCAAGGGACCTCACCTGTGCATGATCGGGGCCGGGGAAGGGTGCGGGAGGTTGGCCAGCCTGGGAGGGACCACAGGAGGGCTCCAGGGCGTGTCTGGCCCATCTCGCTCAGTCCCGATCCGCTGGACCCCTGCAGCAAGCTAACCTATTTGTCTGAGCGTCTGCCCCCTGGTGGTCAGTGCATGTCATAGCGAGCGGTTGAGCAGTCTTAGCATAGCATTAGCATATTACGCTTTGGTTGGTTGAATGGACGACTGGACGACCGGGCACTTAGCATGTTAGGCTTTTATTATATGGATTGCTAACTCTTTTATGACTTTTTTAAAAAAAGAGATTCTTTGCAGAGAAAACTCCATCATTGTTTAACATGGTACTTCCCTCCTTGTTTTTTCTTTTTTTTTAATCCTCACTTGAGGATATTTTTTAAATTGATTTTAGAAAGGGAGGAAAGGAGGGAAAGAAACATTGATGTGAGAGAGAAACATTGATCAGTTGCCTCACATGCGTGCCCTGGAGACCAGTAAGTACATCAGACTAATATGGTTACTTTAATTAAGCACTGAGATTTTTAGGATCCAATAAAAGAAAGGAAAAAGGACAATTATTGACCTTTTTTGAATGTTATGGTAGATAATTAGTTTCAAATTGTAGTAGCAAAAAGTAATTGACACTGAATAATTGTTCCTGAGGGTGTTCTATTACAGTACTTGATTATTAATGGTAGGGCATGAATATTCCTGAAATACAGAACACAATGGAACAGAACATTGAATTTTGTATTGAAAATTACAATTTTTAAATTATTGAGAAAGATGAAATGATTGTTTATAGTGTCACCTTAGTCGTAAAAAACACAAATCTAGTCCTGGTTTTGTGGCAGAGTACTATTATTTTAGTGGTTGCTCACCTATTGTATCACAGCTACATCTATTTATCTATGTTTTATATATCTCAACACTTAAAAAATCTAATTTTTGTATAAATTTTTTTTTCTTATTTTCTCTTAGTCTAAGATGTCTTTTAATAACTAATTAAAATGTTAAGTTGTGTGAAAAAAGCTGTTATTTGTTCTATGGGCTATTTATGAGTGACAGGATATTATGGGCTTTCTTGGTATGTGTTTTAAAAACATCAAATCTTTTGGTTCCTGTATAACTTCTTACATTTTCAAGTGGAAGACAATAGAAAGTTACTTGATTTCCTTTCTCCCAGAGGCCAATAGAAAATGGCTGTGAAACTAGAAATAATGCTATTCTACCTAAGCTGGTTTCTGGGTTTCCTACGATGCTCATGAGATATAGCTGAAGAGATGCTTCACTTGAAAAGAAAAAGGAACTGGCTTAGTCCTCTTCTGGTCCAACTCCTATCAACAACTTCCCCCTTCCAATCTCTGCTCATCCACCTGACCCTTTGTTTTGGTGGTGGGAGAGGAGCAGGAATTAAAGATCGTGCTGTACCACCTCAGAAATGGGGAGCACAGTTACCCCTAATGTATTGGTACAATGATTTACTCAGCCTGTTTAATAAACCCATACCTGTGCCCAGGTAGATGGGCAATGGTGAGAGGAGAGGCAGCCCTTGCCAAAATCACCAGGCTGGAACAGGGAGCTCACTATTGCCAGGAGAGCGAGGCAGATGCATTCTGAGGTAACCATTCCTGCTGATTCTCTCGCCTGCTAGCTTCTGCATCTGCCCTTATATAGTCCTCATGTGCTCCTTCCTGTCCAGTTGATACCCCTGGACATGATTTCTTGACTGCGTAGGCTCCAGTGGTCGGCAAACTCACTAATCAACAGAGCCAAATATCAACAGTATAACGATTGAAATTTCTTTTGAGAGCCACATTCTTTAAACTTAAACTATATAGGTAGGTACATTGTTATTAACTTAATTAGGGTCCTCCTAAGGCTTAGGAAGTGCCACACTCAAGGGGCCAAAGAGCCGCATGTGGCTCGCGAGCCGCAGTTCGCCGACCACTGGGCTAGGGTATCAATCTTCTCTCCCATTTTGTTGGAAAACTAGCCT
Organism: Myotis nattereri; assembly: GCF_964212035.1. Classification (NCBI taxonomy): domain Eukaryota; kingdom Metazoa; phylum Chordata; class Mammalia; order Chiroptera; family Vespertilionidae; genus Myotis; species Myotis nattereri. Next base: position 27,125,728 of record NC_138081.1, read on the forward strand.
TATCCCTTTCAGACTAGACTTCCTTCATTGCCATTACATCCTGGGGTGACATTGATTGAGCTGTATAAAATAATTCAACACTCCTCCGGCCTGGATAGATTGTAATGAGTTTTAGGGGTTGTCAAATTTCAAGGCTCTGTTTCATACCACACATACTGCAAAGTGCTTAATAATTATCCATGAATGAGTAAGCTTTGAAAGAAGATAGAAACCATTATGAAATAAATGACAGCTATAAGTGAGGCTTATTCAGAGAAACATTATTTTTAGTATATTTTGAACACCAGATAAATGTCAAAGAAACCAAGAAAAAAATAGTAAAAACTGCTGAAATAGCATAAATTCACATTTATAGCTGTTGCAGACAAAATGGAAATGTTCTTTACATGGTTGGTCTGTGTGAGAAAGTGTTTCACAGGGCTACCAAAATTCTATCATAGGATGCCGTTTTGGATACTAACATTTTTCAAGGTTTTTTGGTGGATTCTTTAGGGTTTTCTATATATAGTATGTCATCTGTAAATAGTGACAGTTTTACTTTCTTTCCAATTTGGATGCCTTTTATTTGTTTATATCTATATAAATCTATATAAGTCTGTTTATTTTATATATATATATATATATATATATATATATATATATATATAATTTTGTCAAATTTTCTGCATCTATTGAGATGATCATATGATTTTTACCCTTGGTATTGTTGACGTGTTGAATCACATCAGTTGTTTTGTGGATATTGAACCACCCTTACATCTCTGATATTAATCCCACTTGATCATGGTGTATATCCTTTTTTAAAAAAAATATTTTTAATTGATTTCAGAGTGGAAGAGAGAGGAAGAGAGAGAAACAGCAATGAGAGAGAATCATTGATCAGCTGCCTCCTGCACGCTCCCTACTGGGGATCAAGTGCACAACCCAGGCATGTGCCCTGATCAGGAATTGAACGGTGACCTCCTGGTTCATAGGTCTACACTCAACCACTGAGCCACTCCTGCTGGGTGGGATGGGCTATCCTTTTAATGTATTGTTGAACTCAGACTTCTGGTATTTTGCTGAGAATTTTTACATCTATGTTCATTAGGGATATTGATCTGTAATTCTCTTTTGTTTATGTTGTCTTTGTCTGATTTTGGTATCAGGATAATGCTGGTCTTGTGGAATGAGTTTGGAAGCATTCTTTCCTTTCCAATTTTTGAAATAGTTTGGGAAGGATAGGTATTAATTTTTCTTTAAATGTTGGGTAGAATTGATCTGTGAAACCATCTGGGCCTGGGCTTTTGTTTGTTGTGAGTTTTTTTTTATTACTGCTTTAGTTTCATTGCTAGTAATCAGTCTGTTCAAATTCTCATTTTCTTCCTGGTCTAGCTTTGGAAGGTTATATGTTTCTAGAAATTTATCCATTTGTTGGCATATAATTGTCCATAACATTCTTTTTTTAATTTTTTTTAAAAAGTATATATTTTATTGATTTTTTTACAGAGAGGAAGGGAGAGGGACAGAGAGTTAGAAACATCGATGAGAGAGAAGCATTGATCAGCTGCCTCCTGCACACTCCCCACTGGGGATGTGCCCACAACCAAGGTACATGCCCTTGACCAGAATAGAACCTGGGACCCTTCAGTCCCCAGGTCAACGCTCTATCCAGTGAGCCAAACTGGCCAGGGCCATAGCATTCTTAATGATCATTTGTACTTGTATGGTATTGGTTGTGATCATTCCTCTTTCATTTCTGATTTCATTTTTGGGCTCTCTATCTTATTTCTCTTGATGAGCCTTGCTACTGGTTTGTCCATTTAATTTTCCTTTCACAGAATCAGCTCCTAGCTTCATTGATAATTTCTATTGTTTTTCAAGTCTTTATTTTGTTTATTTCCACTATGATCTTTATTATTTCTTTCCTTCTACTTACTTTGGGTTTTGTTTGTTCTTTCTTTTCTGTTGCCTTTATGTGTAAAGTTAGATTGTTTATTTGGAATTTTTCCTACTTCTTGAAGTAGGCCTATATAGCTATGAATTCACCTATTATAACTGCTTTTACTGCATGCCATATGTTTTTAAAGCTGTGTTTTCCTTTGTTTCAAGGTAATTTTTTTATTTCTTCATTGAACCATTAAGTGTTTACTAGCATGTTGTTTAATTTCTGTTTAATTGTGTGTGTTTTTCCAGTTTTCTTCCTGTATTTTCTAGTTTCATGTCATTTTGGTAAAAAAAAAAAATGCTTAATATATCTACTTAAATTTATTGAGGCTTGTTTTGGGCCTTTCCTGGAACTGTTCTATGTGCACTTGAGAAAAATGTGTAACCTGTAGTGTTTGGGTGAAATGTTCTAAAAATATCTATTAAGACAGTTTGGTCTAACGTGGCATTTAAGGCCAGTCTGAGATTATTTTGAAATACTTACAGAATAGTGAGGTTAAAGAAAAAGCAAGACACTAGTTAAAATAGCATCTAATTCAATCTATCCTTGGGAATTTTGACCTATTACAGGGGCCAATGGTCAGAATAAGACCAGGTAGGGAATTAAGGAATATACATAAAATGCATTACATAAATCATGCATATCATGTGGCATATAAAAATCATATCTTATAAATGTCACATGGCTTGAGAAATTATCCAAGTGTATTTACATGCGGCTTTGAATTGTAACCACAGAGAGTTGGTCAGGAAAGAGTAGTCCCCAGACATTCAGCGAATTAACACTGGAAACAGATGGTAGGAGCAGTTTGAAGCTGAGCCAAGCTCTTTAGATTACAAAGCAATCTTTAAACTCATTTTGCTATCCATGGAGAGAGAGACGTACATCATACCTATTAACTTACCTAATTGTCCTTAGCTAGCAATATGAGGTTCAGCCTTGTACTCTTTTAACTTTCATTTGATAGGCCTTTGAAATGGGATATAATATTTAAAAGATGTCTTATAGTGGGTTAATGATTTCTGTTCAATATCTTTAAATTATTACTTCAAAATAGCAGAATTCATTGAATAGCACATATCGATTTGCTCAGCATCTTGGTCTCTGTGGAGATGACTGATGGCTTCCACTCTCTCCTCTCTTTTTCGAAGCCACATTAATATGCTGGGTAACAGACTCAGCTTTGAACAATGATGAAAGGATATTATAAAACCTGTGAATCTAAAAGGCTAGAAATAACGCCACTGATTAAAAAAAAATTGTCCTCCAAAAACGTTTGCAGTTTGAGTATAACATGCCCATTTCAGTGAACATATTGTAAGGAGTGAAATGTAGGAAAATCTAAACTAGCATTTCCTTTTCTTCCTCTGCTTCTGCAAGAGCATATCCCCCCTCCCTACAGATTTGCTGAGCAATTCTTTTTCTTTTGTTCAATAAATGTTAATTGCTGTTTAAATTATTCTATTTATAAACAATATGGGGTTTCTTGGGCTCATGATACAAAGCAATATTAAACTGTAGTCTAGTAGTGTAGGCAAGATCATGGGAACCAGAAAAAGGCCAGGCCTTTACACTAGCCAATACTTTTTAGTTGAAAATATTATTTTACACACATAGAACACTTATAAAATGTACTTGCTTATAAACACAGTAAAATCCTGCCATTTAAAAATCCTATAAAGCTCTAAGTAGATAAAAAAAAATAGAAAAAAATTCTAATTGACATTAATAAGGCATTTTAAAACTGCAAACAGCTTTCTTTATTCAATGTCAAAGCTAATTCTCTGCAAATACAGTACAATATAATATGACACTTTATATATATTTCTGCTTTATATTTTTTTTAAAAAGAAGCCACCTATAAATACTACTTTCTTTTGCAAAATAACAAACAGAACAAAAAAATTTTAATTACAGTAAAACATAAAGTAGTTCTCAAGTAGAAAAGTTATCATCTCTAATGTGCTGAACAATTTTTCTTTATTATAAAAAACTAGTGACCCAGTGCATGGATTCATGTACATTGAAAGGAGATTAATTAGAAGGTAGCCAGTGGGGTGGGGCTGGGTGAGATGGGTCAGACACACCCTGGAGCCAACCTCCCGCAGTCCCTCCCCAGCCAGCCGCAACTGGGGTGGCACCGTGGCTCAAAGGGCGTATGCAGAGTGAGTGGGGTCCTTCTGGCAGGTGAGGTCCCTCAGCCTGATCTGCGGGGTTCTGGCTGAAACCGGTTCTCCAACATCCCCCGAGGGGTCCTGAGCGTGAGAGGGCACTCTGCAAAGTTGCTGTTGTACAAGGTGTGGAACACAAATGCAAGTGTGCAGTAAACCAGATTCGGGGCCGACAGTGCCCCAGCAACAACATAACCCACGGCCAAAGGTAGAATCGCATGGCTCCATGAGGAATTGGGCTTCCTCTCTGGTTTCGGGGTGCGTCACCCGAGAACCATCGCTGCCAAGTCACTGCACCTTGGCAGCTCCTGCATTGAGCATCTGAACCCTGGTGGTCAGTGTGCATCATAGCTACCAGTCGGATGAACAGTAGCATATTAGCTTTTTATATATATATAGAACTAGAGGCCTGGCACACGAAATTTGTGCACAGGTACGGTCCCTAGGCCTAGCCTGAGATCGAGGCCATCTTCAGCTACAGGCAGCTGGCCCCACCCCCCACTGCCACCCACCCCCAGTTCCCCATTTGCCATTGGGCAATCGGAGCCTGCCATCTGGGGGGAAAGGTCTGAGAGGTTGGCTGACAGGCCCCGATCAGGCAATCAAAGCCTGAGGGCTGGGGGCAGCTCCTGCATTGAGCGTCTGCCCCCTGGTGGTCAGTGCATGTCATAGTGACTGGTTGTTCCGCCGTTCGGTCCATTTGCATATTACCCTTTTATTATATAGGATATGCATAGCCCATGTATATGGGCAATAGAGTAGTGAAGACCTGAGGGTGGGTAGGGGCTAGGGGAAGGGAAGAAAGGGGGGAAATGGGAGATATCTGTAATACTATCAACAATAAAAATATATTTTTAAAAAAGATACTCATCAGATTTCTAATCCCATGTTTAATGTCTCTTTCCCATTATTTAAGCTTCAAGAAGGTAGAAACACAATCTTGTTTCTTTATGTGTTCCTAGCACCAAAGACAGTGCCTCACACATAATAATTATTTGTTGAAAGAGAATGAATGAATAAGACAACTTTCTTTTTCGGGGTAACTCTTATTCACCTATCAAGGACCAAGGCCAGATGTTATATCCTCCAGGTTGGGTTACAGTCAAATCTGATACATCTTTGGATCCCTAGGGCCTAGTTTGGAACTTGGTACATGATTCATATATCATAGATATTTGTCAAATAATAATAAACTCTGGGCCAGGAGTTGATAATTGTTGAAACTGGGTGATGGGTATATGAGTAGGGTCCATTACACTGCTCTTTCTCCTTTCATCTATATTTAAAAATTTTCCATAATAAAAATTTTATTTGGTTCCCTTTTGACTTCACCACCTTCTGACTGCAAGTCACTTGACCTTTCTGAATCTCAAATGCTGCCTCTGAAAAATAAGGATAACAATCGTGACGACTTCACGAGGATGAACGCATGCGAAGGGTTCAACACAGAGCCTGGCACAGTGTGCGTGGTTGATAAACAGGAGCTGTTATTATCGCCAGCGCCACGTCCTCCCTGGCTCTCCACCTGGACATTGGGAGAGCTGCCGCAGGAGCGGAGCAGGCTACCCTCCGCCACGGCTGCTGGCTCCCACTCGGTGGGTGCATGGCCCCACAAGGGTGCGGGGAGGGTCCCGCGGGCGTGCAGTAACGACTCCCGTCCAGTGGTGTAGGGTGGCGTGTGGCCAGGCAGGGTCGGCAGAGGTGGGGGCTGCTGGCACGGGGGTGGGGCTCTGGGCTCACCGAGGCCGGAGGGTCCCACTCACAGCCCTGGCTGTCTCGGCCCCTGCCACTGCGGCTGCTGGCCCTGCCTCAGGCCCCCACCGCCCAGGCTTTGTCTGGAAGGATGTCCAGAAGGACGTCCAGAAGATTGTTCAGCTGTATGGTCAAATTACCATATTACCCTTTTATTATTATAGATAGGTCAGCTGTGAAAGAAAGCAGCCCTTTTCCAGCTGGCTAACTTGTTGAAAAGCTAGGCTCTCTTAATGATTGGGAGTCAGAATAGCACAAGTCTGCTTGGTCAGAGTAGGATCAGGTTTGCCAAGATGAGATATATGTTACTAATGAGAGATAAGGAACGCTCAGGTTAATGTGCTGGCTGAAGGCTTGGCACAGCCAAAAGGTTGGGCAGACTAGAGCTGGCACAATGAGTGTGAGAACTGAGATGAATGGGAAGGCTTTAAATGGAATATTGATTATTGACAAGGTAGAGTGTGCCTCTTTTATGGGTTTGATGCTCCTGAAACTATTACATCCTGCCTGGAGTATTTATTGGCCTTTCTGGTATTCGGAAGACCAGTAGCTCAAGTCTATCTTTTTTGTTTCAGTGTAAGTTCCACTGTGGCAGATGGTTCATCTGGTGGTTTGGGGTGTAAGTTCTAAGAGATAATGGAATGGAACTAATATTTGTTGATTGACCTGATGTGCTGGACGCTGTGCCAGACAGTTGATATTCCCTGACTGATTTGTTTTTATTCCCTAAGTCTTTAATTATTTGAGATTCTACAAATATTGCTGTTCTTCAGTATGTAAAGACTGACTCAGACAATGTGTATCATTTCTCCAGTGTTTCAGATTAGAAATCTAGAAATTCATTCATTTATTCATTCATCAAAAATTTATTAGATTTTTAGTAGTATTGGTACTATGTTGGCCATTGGGTATAAAAAGAGTAAAATAAAAGAAACATGGCCACTGTCCTTATGATATTTATCATCTAGGCAGACAGATTGACTTTAAATAAACACACACACACACACACATATATACCTATATATCTCTGTGTGTATATATATAATATACATATAAGATATGTACATATATATATATATAATTACAAAATAAACAGTACTTTGTAGTAAATACTGTGAAAGGAAAATACTAGGAAAGGCAAAATTCAGGGGCATATGAAAGACAATAATGAGGAGGGAGACATAATTTAGATTGAGGAGTCAAAGAACAAAGTGACATCTGAACAAAAACCTGAGGCTAGCCAGGAGAGAGTTAGCCACCTGAAGAGACAGGATAAGAAAATTCTAGGCAGAAGGCAGGGCATGTGTGAATATGCTGAGGTGGGAAACAACTTGGGGTGTTCAAGGTTCGAAAAGGCCACTGAAATCTAATGGGCAGGTGGAGAGTGGTACAAGATGAGGTAGTAGTTGACTCTCTCTTGCCCATCACACCCAATTAGTGTTTTCAAATGTAGGTGTTATTATTCAGGCACAGTGAGGCCAGCAGACGAGGAGACCACTGCTATGGGAAAGATAGGTTGTGAGGAGGGCACACCATGTCAAATGGGGTCATCTAGGGAGGCACACGGTTGGTCAGGAGGCAGCAGGAGGCGGGGGGAACATGGGCAAGACTCTTTATTGTGGTTTTCAAGGGAAGAAATGAACGAGGCAGAGTGAACAGGCTTAGGTTTTGCTAGTTTGAGTAATTTCAGCAGGCCTGGGGCATAGGGCTGCCTCTAGTTGCCTGGTATCTGGCCCTTTGGTAATTAGGGCAAGTGGATAATGGGTCCCTGTGAGAGCCCATGAGAGCCCTCCCTATAAAGGAGGTAGTTGCAGTGTGGGATCTGGATTGGTTAGTTTGCATATAAAGTCATGCTCACAGGCTAGTCTTTACTATCACAGGGAATAAAAAGGCATGATTCATACAATCAGTTATTATTGATCTCTCTAGTCATGTTCCTCTCTGCTGTATTTTATTTTCTGTTTTTTCCCTAATCCCACATTTAGGCACCTATTATGTAGATGCTAAGTATGAGATTTAAAACTGACCTCTCTGCTTCCATTTTCTCTTTTCCATTGATCATCTTGCAGATCACCTATAGACAAGTGTTGTTTTTTTAAGTCTTACTTTCATTAAGGAATCTATGAGTTTGAAGGGATATTTAGAGGTGATATAGCCTAACTTACTATATGTATATGTGTGTATATATATATATATATATGTAATATTTTTATTGGTTTCAGAGAGGAAGGGAGAGGGAGAGATAGAAACATCAATGATGAGAGAGAATCATTGATCGGCTGCCTCCTGCACACCTCCTACTGGGGATTGAGCCCACAACCTGGGCATGTGCTCTTGACCAAAACTGAACCGGGGACCCTTCAAACCATAAAAAGACATGGATGAGCCTTAAATGTATACATTACTAAGCGAAAGAAGCCAATCTGAAAATGCTAGATACTATATGACTCCAACTATAGGAAATTCTGGAAAAGGCACAATAATGGGGAAAATAAAAGTCAATAGTTGCCAGGGTGAGAGTGGGGAGAAATGAATAGGCAGAGCATAAAGAATTTTTGGGACCGTGAAAATACTCTGTACAATATTTTAATAATAGATGCATGCCATTATACTTAAGTCAAAATCCATAGAATGTACACCACCAAGAGTGAATTGTATAGTAAACTGTACACTTTGGGTAAATATCAATATAGGCTCATCCTTGGTAAAAAATGTACCCTTCTGGTGAGTGATATTGAAAATGGGGGAGGCTATGCATGTGTGGTAGCAGGGAATATATGGGAACTCTCTATACATACCCTCAATTCCTCTGAGACCTAATTCCTCTGAAAAATAAAGTCTTAAAAAAATGCCATGTATTGATCCATTGAGGATAAAGACCATGTTTTCTCCCTTTGGATTCATTACAACATAGTAGTGACTAATTCCTTCCTGAATCCTATTCCTCGGGAATATTTTTATATTTATAGAAGGCAATAAAAACTCAGTTATCACTTAAATCTGTATTGTGCATTGTCTTTTAATTGGTAAGGGATGGTGTAGTTTATTCATAAGAAACGGAAACTCCAAGTCACTATTTATTGAGGTTCACCATGTACTGGGAATTCTGCTGTGCACTTTTATGTGCGTCACCATTTAATCTTCAACACAAGCCAAAGAACACACACGCAAATCTTCACAAGCCTATGAACCTACTATTATTATTTCCAAGATCACACAGCTAAGAACTAGCTTATCTAATTTTGGAACCCAAGTCTGTCTAATTTTCCAAGCTCTTGCCTCAATCAAAACTCTGTACTGACACACATTAGCAAATTGGCTAACTGGGCATTCCCATTGCAGCTCTCTACTGTCTCAGTCTTCACCCTTTTCATTATGGATGCCTCATCTCATTTTCTTGCCTGGCCCACTCTGGGTTGCATTGATCAGAAAGGAGATCTATTTTCTTGAAGGGAAGAAATGTGTTTGGTTTAGGAGTTATTAGAAATAAGATATGTTAGGCCAGTAAATTCATGGAGACATTGGAAATAAGAGACAAGACAAAGAGGTTGAGGTTTCCCAGTGTTTACATTCCTGTGACTCAAGAGTGCTGAGAACCAAGAGCAAAGCTGAAGTTTAGCCAGGAGGATGAGTTGTCTGAGTTTCAGGATCCCCTCCTCATTTTCCTAAGAAAAACAGCAACACATGAAGTAAACAGTAGTAAGAGTGAAGTAACCTGTGTAATTAGGGCTGAAGTCACCCATAGTATAGTTAGCTCCATTTGGAGAATGATCTTAGTGGTGGTTTGGGAGGGGGTTGCATCACAGCAAGGAGGAGACCATGAGTACAAACTTGTGTATAGCCCTAGCTGGTTTGGCTCGGTGGATAGAGCGTCTGCCTGCAGGCTGAAGGGTCCTGGGTTCAATTCCGGTCAGGGGCACATGCCTGGGTGGTGGGCTCTATCCCCAGTAGGGGCATGCAGGAGGCAGCCAATCAATGATTCTCGCTCATCATTGATGTTTCTATCTTTCTCTCCCTCTCCCTTCCTCTCTAAAATCAATAAAAATATATTTTAAAAAACTTGGTGTATAAATCAGAAAGTTTATACTACCTCTGTGAGCCTAAGTGCTTCTTAGGTTCTGTGGGTTTAATATGCTACTGGACTGATTTGGTTAGTCTGAGAATAAATTGAAAAACTGTTAGTTCGTAGGGTCCTACCTGTTCCATCTGATACTGGAGTTGTGCAAACGGATACTCCACCCATCAGCACTGGAAGACCATCGAGCTTGTCCTGCTGATTTTTAGGATTGAAAATGGATTAATAGGTATTAATTATATAGTTATTAATAGTATAATTATGGTAATTTTAAAATGGTGATATCATCATTATTAACGCAGCTATCTCCCTGTATACACCTATCCCTAGTTTCTACAAGGATGGCTGAGCCCACCCAATGGCTTAGGATAGGATGGAAGAGAGTCAACATCCAGGGCTGTCTCTGGAACCCTTGTTGCATTGTAAACACTCTCTTCTATCCCCCAGTCTTTCTCCATAATGCTTCCTCCAGGTCTTGGTTTTGATGAAATCTAAATCTCAAAGTGGACTAACAAAAAATTGGTTGTGATGATAAATGGGTGGGTGCTGACTTGTTCAGTTTTTTCCATGGCAACTTCTGAATAAGTGGCTCTCAAGCTTCAGCAAACATCGCCTCAATGGGAAGGCTTATTAAAGCACTGATTTCTGAGCCCTTCCTCCAGTTTCTGATTCAGTAGATCTGGAGTGGAGCCTAGAATTTGCATGTCTAACAAGTTCCTAGATGATGCTAATACCGCTGGTCTGGGAACCACAGTAAGCAGTAGTGTCCCATGAAAATTATAAGCATATAGAAACCCTTGAACTTGTAAAGGTGGGGCAGACTACATCTAGTTAAGATGATCAGAAAAAGTGTCAAGTTTATTATGGGCGACACAGATATGAATCAAACACTACTAGTTCTAATGCTCTTAAGTATAGGAATGCTGTAATCTATATTCATTTCATTGGCAGTACCTCACACCTTTAAAAAAGAATTAATAAATTGTGTCCCTTCTAATGTGTTTCTTTATTACACAGTGCAGAAAACTGTTAAGAGTGCTCACATAAGTACATTTAAAAGTGTATTTTGAAGAGATTTATCACTTTATATATATGTGCAGACTCTCACACACATATATTTGTTCTGAAAGCATAGAAAAATCTGGGGAGGGTGAATACTGTCTTGCTTTATCCATTGGCATGTTGTTTTCATTTGTGATGAGGTGAATGCCCCTTTTTGTGCAGTAAAAATTAAAATATTATTTTGGGGAAGAAGGATATTAACTTGCTTTTGGCAAGAAGAGGTGGAAATAATTATACTTTTATGTTTCCTAAGGACTTACCATATGTTAGGCACATGGTACCTCATTTATCCCTCATCAGTACTCTGCAGGGCTGTATTATGTATTATCTTCAATTTGCAAGTGGGATTCAGACAAATCATTGCATTTCATCAGTTCTAAGATCAAATTAAAAAGACATTTTAAATCTTTGAAATTTAAATGAATCTTATAATTAATGGTATCTTAGATTTGATGAAAACACATAAATTGTACTATTATTCGTGCAAATTGAAAGGCAATTAATTAGAAGGTGGCCGTGAGGTGGGACTGGGCGAGATGGGCCTGACATGCCCTGGAGCCAACCTCCCACAGTCCCTCCCTGACTGGCTGCACTGATGTCTGCAGAGTGAGTGGGATCCCTCCCTCAGGTGAGGTCCTTTGGTCTGGCCTGTAGGGATGGGGCCAAAACTGGCAGTCTGACATCCCCTGAGGGATCCCAGATTGCGAGGGGGTGGTTCTCGGGTGACGCACCTGGGAATTGGGCTCCCTCCTCTCTGGTTCCAGGGTGCATCACCCAAGAACCACCACTACCAAGTCACTGCAGTTTGGCAGCTCCTGTGTTGAGCGTCTGCCCCGTAGTGGTCATTGTGTGTCATAGCTACTAGTTGGACAGTTGGTGGGCCAGACAGTCGCTTAGCCTTTTATATATATAGACATATATAGATATATATAGATTACATATAATATTCTCATTCATGGTTGAATTGGGTCTAAATCCTGTACTCCCCCCCCCCCCCCAGTAAATTGCTTTACCTTATGTTACAAAAACAGACTTTTTTTTCCTTCTCCAAATGTTCTCTCTCCCTCTTACACACACACACATATTCTCTTTCTTCCTCTCTCATTCTCCATCAAGTGGTCTTAAATTTCAGTATAAACTACAAATATCCTGATTATAAGATGCTTTGCCTTATGTCAAGTCTTATACTTATTTTGAGTTGGTAAACTTCATCTATCTAATGTGTTAGTCTCCTCTCTCCTGCTAAATTACTCACTTCATCTATTTTGCTCAATTCCCTTTTATCCACAATTCTTTAGAATCAGTTGCTTTGACACTGGGGAAGAAACTAAGCTTCTTTCTTAAATATTTGGTTAATTGGACACATTAATTCTGACTGAAACAATAAAGATATTTTAACTTTTATTGAGCATCTTAGCTCTCCTAGGCCAATACTCATCAAATTGAGCACACCACTTCAAATACTTAGCATCAGTTTTACTTGAAGAAGTAGGGCATTTAGCTTTTTCCTCCCTGGCTGCTTGAAGATCAAACTTCATCATGAATGACACGGTAACTATCTGGACCAGGAAGTTCATGACCAACAGACTACTTCAGCGGAAGCAAATGGTCATTGATGTCCTTCACCCTGGGAAGGCAACAGAACCCAAGACAGAAATTCGGGAAAAACTAGCCAAAATGTATAAGACCACAACTGATGTCATCTTTGTGTTTGGATTCAGAACCCACTTCGGTGGTAGCAAGACCACTGGCTTTGGCATGATTTGTGATTCCTTGGATTATGGAAAGAAAAATGAACCCAAACACAGACTGGCAAGACATGGCCTATATGAGAAAAAGAAGACCTCACGAAAACCGAGAAAGGTACGCAAGAACAGAATGAAGAAAGCCAGGGGGACTGCAAAGGCCAGTGCTGGTGCTGGCAAACAGAAGGAGTAAAGATTCTTTGGTGACTTTATCTGTGAAGGTTGTGCAGATTTTTCATGAGAGGATTAATAAACTATAAACTTAAAAAAAAAGCAGTAGAGCATTTAAAAATGTAGATTAAAGTCCTTGAAAAAAGTATTTTTTATATTAAAACAAATGTGAAAAGATTATGGAATAGGACGAGATATTCATTTGTATTTTTACGGTAAAGTTTTATGAAGTTTGGAGCTGGTGGTAGACCACTTATAGCACTTGTGGTTGAAACCATAGACTTTGGAGCAAGACTTCCAATCCTAGCTCCATTTTTCTCTAACTGCGTGTCCTTGGGCAAGTGGCTTAACCTCTTTGTGTCTTAGTTTCTCAGTCTCCTCATTTATAAAATGGAAATCATAACATCGTCTGCCTTATAGGGTTATGAGCATAAATCACAAGTATAAGTTAAATGTTGGAACAGTGGCTGGTACATGGTGAGCTCTCACTAATGTTACCTATTTTCATTTTGATTTATACTTCCTGATGTCCCAGGGGTAAATTTTTTCGGTTCTCCTTTTTTGTTAAGGTATCTTGGCATAAAAGTTTGAGAAGCCCTTCCCCAGGATCCTCTCCAATATGTTGCACTTGCCTCTCTCTGTTGGTCTTTTGTAATGTTTCATGAATGTATTGTTTTCTTTTCTTTTTTTGCAACACAATTAAAAACAAAGAGTAGCTGTTTTAGGAATTTGGAAAGTGAAGGGGAATGTCCCTCAGTTTCATTCATTTTTAAAATAAAATAACCCTAATAATTGGGAGTAGTGAGCCATGGTGAAGATTTCAGAGGTAGGGAAGTGAAAATTTTCAAAGTCTCAACTCTCCTTGGGACCAGTATTTGGACACACTGGTCATAAAATATGAAGTCTGTGATTGAAACTTTCTCTTGTAAGACTTGGGATATGTGTAGTCTCATCTGGTTATGGCTCATTAGGGAATAAATTTTCTGACGCCAATGAGGTTTAAAAAAAAGCATAGTGTCTCTTTATTTGGTTAACATTATTTCTGCAGTTTGTTCTCCTTGTCAGCTTTAAAAGGAAGAGAGAAAAAGCAAAGCACCCTGCCACACTGCCAAAACTTGGCAGAAGTATTTCAGTGAGCAAAAATTTTCCACCTTCAGCAATGTTTGAAGTAGCTGCACAGTGGGGGCCCCACAGGCTATTTTTGGTGCGTCAAAACATCGTAGCAGGTAAAGCTTAGAAGGCTCGGTGCCTGAAAGCCAAAGGAAAAGACCAGTGTAGAACTGGAGGCGCCTGTCTCCTGTTCTTTCTTGCCTCTTCCATCTGATATGATCTTTGGCTCAGTGGTTCAGGAATCAGAGAATCAGAGGCCAGATCCTCCATTTACCATTGACACTGCTGGACCCTACTCTGCCATCACCACCACCTAGGACAGGAGCTGCCTAAGAAATTGGAGAGCAGTGGGAGCTACCCTTCCTTTGCTACCCTCCTTTACTTACCAGTATTTTCTAGGCTTGTGATTTTTGCAACTAGAAATAAATATCTTCTAAGTTCATGATTTTTGCCACTAGAAATGAAAGCACATGACTATTGACCATAACTCATAGTAAATGAGTGCCTGTGAGTTGCCATGTTCGATACTTAAACTCACACCATTATAGAGCAGACATCATTCTTTCTATATCAAGGGTGAACTTAAGGCTTAGAGGAAAAAGTTGGGTAAATTATTCAAGGTCACAAGTAAGTCGTTGTATTAGTCAACTTTTCCAAAAAAGCAGGACTAATAGGAAATATGTATTTATTATGAAGAATTGGATCAGACATTTATGGAAGCAGAGAAGTCCCATAAGAAGATTATATCGTCTGTCTGCAAGCTGGAGAACCAAGAAGGTCAGTGCTGTCATGCAGTCCAAGTCCAATGGCCTGTGAACCAGAGAAG